>NC_045553.1:24630221-25230221 GCF_009769535.1 Thamnophis elegans | reverse complement strand
CTCTCTTGCATATGCTGAACAGTAAATGCTTCTCACTATGGCTCACTGTTATTTGAGCTCCAGTTTTGTTGTGAATATCTTTCAAGCTACACAACTCAAGAGCCAAAATAGTTTCAGAGTACATATGTGGTCTGTAATTTTTTTTTTTAAAAAAACTAAAATAAAACTTGGCTAACTACATACCACACCCATATTGTAATCTCAGAAGCTGGCACCAGCTGGCTGAGTTTGGACTTGGAGGTTAAGCAGGGTTGGCCATGGCTAATGCATGGAAGGCAGATGTGGGAAAATGAACTCATTACTTGGAGTGAGCAGGTAATTTTTAATTTTTTGAGAACTGTTTAATATAGGGATTAAGGCATTAGGCTAGAAACCAGGAGACTGGGAGTTCTAATCTCCATTTAAGAGCTGTGGTGGCGCAGTAGTTAGGATGCAGTATTGCAAGCTAATTCTGCTGACTTGATGGCTGCCTGGAGTTCAGCCATTCGAGTCTCACAGGATCAAATCTATGGAGATTCTCATTCATCCAGGTCATGGTTGTCCCAAAGGTGCTTTTTCAAGAGGCAACTGGACTTTCTGGTTTTTCTTTGAAGACGTTTCACTTCTCATTTAGGCAATAAAACCAAAATGCACAGGTCCAGTATAGGTGGTACCTTGCTCAATAGCAATAACTGTGAGAGGGATCTTGGAATCCTAGTAGACAACCATTTAAATAGGAGCCAGCCGTGTGCAGCAGTTGTAAAAAAAGCCAACACAGTTCTAGACTACATAAACAGAGGGATAGAATCAAGATCACGTGAAGTGTTAATACCACTTTATAAGGCCTTGGTAAGGCCACACTTGGAATACTCCATTCAGTTTTGGTTGCCACGATGTAGAAAAGATGTGGAGACTCTAGAAAGAGTGCAGAGAAGAGCAACCAAGATGATTAGGGGACTGCAGGATAAAACATGCAGTGAGCCAAGGAAGCTTAGTTAATGAACATGCTGCCATCTTATCTTATTGAGAGCTGCATTTTAATTAAGGTTAGAGTTTTAACCGTGGAACCTAAACCCCCCAAACAGTTATTGAGATTTCTGCAAACTGCACTTCACCATAAGACACAGACTGAACTGCAAAAATTTCTTATTACATAGGAAGTCCCATTTGAAGAAACCCAACGTTATTCTGGGTTCAGACCGGTATTATACAAAAAAATATTCTCTGGCATTTTTCTATTATTTCTCACTTTGTTTGATGACAGGGGACTAGAGGCTAAAACATATGAAGAACTGGGTATGTCTAGTCTGATGAAAAGAAGGACTAGAGGAGACATTATAGAAGTCTTCCAATATCTCAGTGGCTGTCCCAAAGAAGAGGGAGTCAAACTATTCTCCAAAGCACCTGAAGGCAGGACAAGAAGCAATGGGTGGAAACTAATTAAGGAGAGAAGCAACTTAGAACTGGGAAGAAATTTCCTGACAGTTAGAACAATTAATCAGTGGAACAACTTGCCTCCAGAAATTGGGAATACTCCAACACTGGAAGTTTTTAAGAAGATGTTGGAAACCATTTGTCTGAAGTAGTGTAGGGTTTCCTGCCTAGGCAGGGGGGTTGAACTAGAAGATTCAAGGTACCTTCCAACTATGTTATTCTATTCTAGTCTAAAAACCAGAAAGTTCAGTTGCCTCTTGAAAAAGCACTTTCGGGTCACAGGCTCAAGTTTACAGCCTAAGCCCTCCATCCTTCCGAGGTGAGTAAAATGAGGACCCAGATTGTTGGGGACAACTTTGCTGACTCTGTAAACTGCTTAGAGAGATATGTAAGTCTTAAGTGCTATTGCTATATTGCTTAGACACAAAACTGACTTTGGGCTAGTTCTTTCTCTCAGCCCTAGAAAAGAGTAAAGGGCAAAGCACTTCTGAAAACCCTTGCCAAGAACTTTGCAGGACTTGTCTAGACAGTCTCAGAGAATTGGGCATAATTAAACAGACAGATTCAAAAAATCTCATAAAAGGTTTTCTGCTTAGTAGATATGTATGTTATGAATAGTTTTTTAATGTATTTATTTCTGTTTCTTTTATCATTATAAACCACTCTGATTAGGATTTACAAAGAACCCAGAATTCCCTTAAGTGTCTCTCTCACCTAAGCATGGAGGGAGAGGAACCTCATATGCTTTTCTGAACATCTTGCATGAAATATAGGAGAAGCAATTAATACACTTAATTCTAAAATTAATTACCAAAGAGTCCCAGAATGTTCATAATACGTTTAGCATGTGTTAAATGGCCATCATGATTTTAAAATAATTAAAAGAAATCAAGGACTGCAGCTAAATTTATATAATGAATGTAGCACTTAAAGCAAATATGTAATATATGAAATTGCCCGAGCGTATTTGGGAGATTGCTTCATCTCATTTATTCTAGTATTATCCTCTTGAGGCTATTTCCATTTTATACTTTCAAGCCGTGGGAATGTTGGCAAAGCTTTGCAGAGAAAGGGTTTATATGCACGACCATGCTAAGCCAAGGTGGCGCAGTGGTTAAATGCAGCACTGCAGGCTACTGCTAGATCAGCAGGTCAGCGGTTCAAATCTCACCGGCTCAGGGTTGACTCAGCCTTCCATCCTTCCGAGGTGGGTAAAATGAAGACCCAGATTGTTGGGGGCAATATGCTGACTCTCTGTAAACCGCTTAGAGAGGCCTGAAAGGCCTATGAAGCGGTATATAAGTCTACTGCTATTGCTATTGCTATTGCTATTGCTAAGCTACAGGTAGGTATTAGCAAGCTGTTCTCCATAGTATATTTGTGGTTTCTTATAGATCAGGGGTGTCAGACTCAAGGCCCAGGGGCCGGATCCGGCCCACAGGGTGCTTAGATCTGGCCCACGGGGTCCCTCCTGCAAACAGCAAAGGACTGGCCTGCAGTACCTTTGCCAGCAAAAACAGAGCCCCAGCGGGCAATATGTGACCCACCTGGGCTCTGTTTTTGGCTGCAACGGCCTCCTGCAGCCCTCTGCCAATGAAAAGGAGGTTGGGGAGGCCACATGTGGCCACCCAAGCTCCGTTTTCACTGGCAAAGGGCTGCAGGAGGCTGTTGCGGCCAAAAACAGAGCCTGGATTAGTGATGTTGAGTTGGCCACGCCCACCCTGACCACACTCCCAGAGCCCTGAAGTCAAAAACAGCTCTGATGTGGCCCTCAATGAAATCAAGTTTGACACCCCTGTTATAGATAGTCAAAAAGTCTTTGTTCAAAATGTTCCTGATACTTCTGAAAGCATTATTTAGTAGTATAACTTAAAGACATCTCAAATGTTCAGCTTAGCATTCTACGTGCACTTCAAATCCAAATGTGACATTCATTCACATTCGTCTTTAAATTTTAAAACATTTTCAAGCATGCCTACAAAAAAAAGAAAAAAAAGAAATGGCTGTAAGGGTTAAAATGCACTTTCTTAGCTCATGTTGACTACTATGACATGCGGGGGGGGGGGGAATGTAGATTTGTCTAGGTTTTTCTAAACTCAAGTAGCTTTCTGCAGATGAATCAGAGGCTGAGTGGTGGGAAAAACAGAAAATACAGACAGAGACTGAAATGAAGATGGGTGTGGACAGAAAATCATATCGTTCCCTCCTGGATCCTTGTCTCAGCTATCCTGAATGAAGACAGAGTGTAGCACAGAGAAGTTAGAAGACAAAATTCTTTTGGAAATACAAGAAAAGAAATCACAGTACTGTTATATCCTCTTCCAGACCTTCAGGTATGCTTATCCCCAGGGGTGATGGCTTTTGGCTATGCTAGTCAAATAAGAGTTGAACTCCTACACATCTGGACGTCCCCCAGCTTGAAGGAAGCTGTCGTTGCTTCAACTTTGTTTTTAAAATGGGATGAGGCCTTGTTCACCAAATGCAAACTCAAGGAGCTTTTCAACGGTCTCTCTCTCTTTAGAGAATATGAGGCAGCCGTGTGCAGCAGCTGCCAAAAAAGCCAACACAGTTCTAGGCTGCATAAACAGAGGGATAGACTCAAGATCACGTGTTAATACTACTTTATAATGCCTTGGTAAGGTCACACTTGGAATACTGCATTCCGTTTTGGTCGCTACAATGTAGAAAAGATGGGGAGACTCTAGAAAGAGTGCAGAGAAGAGCAAGAAAGATGATTAGGGGACTGGAGACTAAAACATATGAAGAAGGGTTGCAGGAACTGAGTATGTCTAGTTTAATGAAAAAGAAGGACTAGGGGAGACATAAAGGACTAGGGGAGTCTTCCAATATTTCAGGGGTTGCCACAAAGAAGAGGGAGTCATACTATTCTCCAAGGCACTTGAGGGCAGATCAAGAAGCAATGGGTGGAAATTAATCAAGGAGAGAAGCAGCCTAAAACTGAGGGGGAATTTCCTGACAGTTAAAACAATTAATTGGTGGAACAAGTTGCTTCCAGAAGTTGTGAATGCTCCAACAGTGATAGTTTTTAAGAAGATTTTGGATAACCATTTGTCTGACATGGTGTAGGGTTTCCTGCCTAAGTAGGGGGTTGGACTAGAAGACCTCCAAGGTACCTTCCAATAGAATTCTATTCTATTCTATTCTATTCTATTCTGGTTCCTGTAGTCCTGTGGAAATCCCAGAGGAATAACCAGCTGTCTGCAAGGAAGACAAATCCTTCCATTTCCCACTATCTTGTTAGAGTGGAAGCTTCTTGGATAAGAAGTGAAGAAGCTTCTTGGATAAGAAGTCCAATGGCCTCCTGAAAAAGCACCTTTGGGACAACCATGAGCTGGATGACTGAGAATCTCTACAGAACTGTGTTGTAGTATTTGCCTTTTCAGGAGGCAACTCGACTTTCTTGGGTTTTTTTTTTGACAGGATGGTGAGGAATGGAAGGATTTATACTTCTTGCAGACGAGCTGGTCATTTGCATTCTTTTAGAGAGTCGTTGAGGCCTCTTGGAGGTTTAGCTGTGTCCTCAAAAAGAAAAATTCAAAGAAAAAAGAAGTCCAGTTGCCTCCTGAAAAAAGCACCTTTGAGACAACCAAGATTCTCTACAGACCTTTAGCTATACAATTTGGGATGGACACCCTTTGAATGGTTACTGACAAGTTTTATAGGTCAAAATGAAAGTTTTTCGATAATTTATTTTATCATGCAAGAGACTCATTCTCACCTTTGCTAGGTTTGGCATCATGGCAATTAAATAATGTATATAATTATTAGGTCAGGCCATGGTCAAAAAACACTTAACTTCTTTGATTTAATAATTAAATAACTACTATTTGAAGATAATAAATAAGTGATATTAGGAGATAAATTGATACTGTTTCAAGTCTGAGAGATAGCATTGATAAAATACTGCTGAGGTCAACCTTCTTAAATTTATTACATTTATGTTTTTAAGTTTTATTGATGCTGAGATTTGTAAACTTTTAAAACCTATTAGTATTTAAGTAGCCCTTTAATTTAATGTTGAATAAACTTAATTTAAATTAATAGTCAATCATTAATCACAGTTCATTTTTATATTATTATTTTTAATATCCTAAGGACTCTACTAATATCTTTTATTCTCTTCCATGCATTTAATATTTTTATTAAGTATTAAATTTGCCTTGCATTTTTTAAATTTTGCGCTAGTTAATGACCATAATAAAAAACTTTTAAAAAAAATAGACACAAAGAGACATAGGCATGTCCCTCCTTGGACAGAGCTAGGAAAATAAATATCCTACTTATTTTGCAAAGAATGTTGAGAAATAGTTCTTTAAAATACTGGGGAAGATATGAAAGAAGAGATGGAAACTGTAAAATGGGGCATTTTCTTCATGTGATATCTACTTTGAGAATTTGAATTTGAACTAAGTACCCTATAACCGTGATGGCGAACCTATGGCACATGTGGCAGCACACAGCACCCTCTATGATGGCATGCGAGCTGTCGCCCCAGTTCAGCTCTGCTGCGCATGTGCATGCACCTCCCAATGGCCAGCTGGTCTTTGGGTCTCTGCCACGGGGGACGTGCATGCACAGCGGGTAGGGTGCATGTAGGGGGCCACACATGCATGCACAGGGCTGAGGCAAGCAGGTGGGTCATGTGCGCATGCACGGGGAAGAGTGCATGTACATGTGAATTGCATTTTGGGGGGTTCAGGCGCGCACTTTGCAGACTTGGTCCAGAAAAAGTTAGCCATCACTGCCCTATAATAACTGGGTTCAGATTTTACCCTGTTTCCCTGAAAATAACCCCCCTCCAAAATAAGCCCTCCCTGAAAATATTTGAACACATGCGAAGCTGGTCTCCGCCATTTCCTCTGGTCGCTTGCTGCGCAAACGACACGAGGTGAGGAGGCAAGGCTGAAGGGGTGGGGGAGTAATATGCCCCATTCACCCAGCATGCCCTTTGCCTAACGGTTACTCCCACAACCCTAGCCACCACATCCCTACTGTCACGCTAATGGTCATCGCAAAAAGAGTGGTAGGTCCAGTGATGCACCACACTGCAGCAGCCATGAGGTGACCACACTCGCCAGTTGGTTTCAAAATTTTTTAGAACCTCTTCTGTAGGTGTGGCCTGCTTTGTGGGAGTGGCTTGCTGGCCATGTGACCGGATGGGCATGGCCAACTTGTAAAATGTGGTGAAACTCACTTAACAACGCTCTTGCTTAGCAACCAAAATGTTGGCTCAGAAACTCTGGCATTTGAAGCACGCAAGTCTTAAAGCTGTCAAGTCACAAGACCCTTGCACCCCTAACCCTTTAGAAAAAAAACCCAAGGGTGTTCAAACTTGACAGCTTTAAGACTTGTGGACTTCAACTCCCAGAATTCCTCCTCCGGTCACATTGGTTCAGGAACTCTGGCATTGAAGTCTGCAAGTCTTAAAGCTGTCAAGTTACAAGACTCTTACACCCCTAGCCCTTTAGGAAAAAAACCCAGGGGTGTTCCAACTTGACAGCTTTAAGACTTGTGGACTTCAACTCCCAGAATTCCTCCTCTCGCTCTTCATCTTGATGATGTGCGAATGGAGGGGGTGAGGGAGCTGGAACCAGTTCTAAATGGCACTGTAGATTTGGGGAACCTCTTCTATAGAAGAAGTTAGAACTGGCAGGAACCCACCCCTAATGCTCGCCGCCTGCTGCACCTCAAAACTAATAAGACCTCCCTGAAAATAAGGCCAAGACCCTGTCTTATTTTCGGGGAAATACGGTAGAACTGGAGATTTGCACATTATATACAAATGTGAAGTGTGTCCTCTCTTAGCTGGTCAGTGTAATCAGATTCCTCTTGGCTGTGATTCAGGGAGATATTTTTTAAGCATGACTGACGACTCCTGATTCTCTTTTTAAGAAACCAAATAGTAATCTTTAATTTTATATACTGACATCCTAGCGGGCTCTTTGGAGAAATTGCTTTCAGATTGGGGGAGGCTGTTTTGGCAGGCTAGAGAATAAGAAATCGGACTGTCGTTGGGACATTATAAGCTAAACAGGAAAAAGCTGCAATTAGAGTAACGTAACCTTATTCCCATCTGTTCCATTTTTTTAAACCGATGGGAACGTTTTGGAAAAAAATGAACTTTTCACTCTGTGATAGTTTTGATTTCTCTGGGGTCAGTCCAGGTGAGCCACTTTACTTTTCCAAGCTATTCACACCTTGGTGTTATGCAGTCTAACTTCATCTTCTCTCAGTGTGTAGAGAATGTAAGGATTCCCGCGGTGGGGGAGGGGGAATTATTTCAGGAATTGCTTAATCCTTACATTGAGGTTTCATCTACAAAATTAGGTCTGACCATGTACATAAATGAATGGCCTCAAACCAGCATAGACTAGTGTAGGAAGTTAGCGGCCACCCCTCTCCTATGAAAATGAGATATTTTAGGAAATATTGAAAGGGCAGAATATTTCCCCTAAAAGGGAGGCAAAAACTCTCACACACCTCTTTTGTCAATGGGCCATTAAGGCCTGGGCCAATCTATTCTACATAGCAAAGAACTACTTCCTTCAGGCAGAGCCATAGTAGGAATTGCCCAAAGCCCTTTCATTACATCATCACCCAGCAAGAGTCAACCAAGCTTGGGACTCAAAACACAACCTACAAAGTTACCGCAGTATGGCCCCATGGGAGTCTGACAGCCAATCAGAATACAAATTCAAATTCAAAAGCCCAGAGAGGATATAAAACTAAGGTGACCAGATGTTCCGCATTTGGCGGGACAGGCACACTTCTTCATAATTTTTCCCGCGTCCTGGGCCGTTGTCAAAAGATCCCGCTTTAATTTTGGCGCCTTCTTTGATCGCTCGCTCCCCTGCCCATCCGCTGCTGCTCGCATGGGCGGGATAGTGTAGCGAGTGAGCGGGCAGATGGGCGGAGGAGTGGCTCACCTTTCCAGCCCCACTTCCACCCGGAGAAGCCATGGGAAAGCCTCCACCTCTTCGGGGGCCGGCGGGTGAGGCGAGCGCAGTGGCCGGAGACTCCCCCACGGGACCACTGTTCCCTCTAAGGCAAGAAAACACCGTGCAGCACTTTTCAACTCCCGCACAGCCGCAGTGATTTGTTTTGATGAGCACGGGGAGACTGGACTGACGGTAAGCCCCCGCCACCACCAGACTAACTGCTGCTGCCTCCTCCTCCTCTAACAGCACCGCCGGATTTGCTGCCCGGTGCTGCGGCTGAGGTGAAGCCAGCAAAGCTCCCGCCGTGCTTTTGAGGAGCCTTGAGGCCACGGGAGCCAGTAGGAAGGCGGCGGAGGGGCGGGAGCAGGAAAAAAGGCCCGATGGCTCCTCAAAAGCATAGTGGCGGAGGAGGGGCAGGGCAGGGGTAACGCGGTGCCCAGCTCAGGTGCTCCGAGCAGAGGGGGAGCCGCCCCCTCTGCCAGTGCTGGGCAGCAAAGCTTAACATCTCAGTTTTTCGCATCGGGACGTGCTGCAAGAAGAGGGAGTGAGTGAAGACCTTTTCTAGCCGGCGCAAAGGACTTCCCAAGACTTGCTTTGCAGCAATCCAGACTCCCTCCCTCCCTCTTGCAGCCCGCCCCATTTGCGCCGGCTAGAAAAGGTCTTCACTCACTCCCTCTTCTTGCAGCATGTCCTGATGCGAAAAACGCCAAGATCGGTGCACTTGGGGCTGCTGCTGCTGCTGCGACGTCCAGGGAAGCTCAGCATGTCTGAGTAGGCAGGGCAGGGGTAACCTCTTTACCAATCTGAAAATCTGGTCACCTTATATAAAACCCAGGCATTCTCAGCATCTTTTCCCTTTTTTCTTCACCAAAAATCTTCAAGGCAAGTGATCTTGTCCACCATTAAAACCATATTTCCAAACAACGTCCATGAATCCAGTATCATTTTTCCCCACTTGCAACTGAATCCAGTTGAACATGTCTTCCAACACTAGTAACAGAATTCCTATACAAATCTACAGTAAAATAAAATCAGTGTGTACAATTTGGCATTTTCATCTCTCTTAAGGTGATCTTTTAGAACCCTTTATGTAGCCAAGAGGTTAATGCTAAAAACTACTTTTTTTAAAAAAAAAGTTATGTCTTTATTTTATTGTAATGCTGGCAGGTCTTGCCAAGATGACTCAATGTCCTGTACTTCCTGGTTCTCCTTAAAAGACAACCGGAACAGGCTTCCCATAGGATTTGGGGCTTTCTCAGCAGACAGAAAATTTGGCAGAACGAACTCACTTCCTCTGGTTCTAAGGGAGCTCACAAGAGATACAATTGAAGACTCATGCTTATACGGATTATAGGCTCTAAGGCTAACTTTACCAAAAAAAAAAACCAACAACCCTTAAACACATGTGTTTTTTTTCACTGAACCTATCAGGGTTCCTTTGGGAATCAATTTCCTGTTCCTATAATGATACTATTTTCCACCCCAGCTTACAAAGAATCCTTATTCCTGAGACCTTGTTGCAATCAATGCTGCACTCTGGGAAGCTACACAGGGGTGGGCTTCAAAAAGTTTAGCAACAGTTTCTCTGCCCGGTTGCTGGGTGGGTGTGGCCATGATGGGCGTGGCCTAGTCAGCCTCCTACACCATGGCGGGAGGGGGGGGCTTTTCAGCCTCCCTGGGCTTCGGAGGCTTTCCTCAAGCCGCTGGGAGGGTGAAAATGGCCTCCCATGGGCTCCTGCGGCTTTTCCGGAACTTCCGGGAGGCCTGTTTTTTTGCCCTCCCCAAGCCTCCACACAGGCCCTGAACTGACTCGGCATCCCAAATGTACCGCGTGGGGACTCCTTGGAGGGGCGGGGTGGGAGGGCGGGGAAGGGTGGGCAAGGACAGCCAGGAGTAGGATTTGCGGGTTCTCCATACTGGGCAGATTCTTAGCTAGAGGTTCTCTTGAACCCCTACGAACCGCCAGCAGCCCACCCCTGAAGCTATATCTTTCTCTCCCAGCAATCTCTGCAACATCAGAAGTTGTGAGGGGAGTCCTTAATTTGTGTGAAGTCACAACATAATGAAGCATGACAAAATTTTCTACTTGTGAGGCATATACTATAGTCAACGTCACTTGAGAAAAATGTTTACTTGTGTCGAAATGTGTGTCTTGGCCAACCATCAAATGCTTGGATATATGTGTATGAATGTGCATATATGCACTTCAGGGGTGGGTTGCTGCCGGCATTACTGCTGGTTCGGTAGGCAAAAATTTTTGAGTGCGCAAGCTTGCTTCACTCACGTGCACACCAAATGCACACTCTGCACACATGTGCATTTGCACCTAAAAAGGTCTGCGCTTGCGCAAAATGTTAGAAAAGGGGAAAAATTATATTTCTGCAAAAATCAAGATGGCGGTGCCATAGGAGAACTGGTTTGGGGGTGTGGCAAGTTTGGGGCGCTGCCAGTTCCAGCAACCGAGGCCGCCAAATTACTACCAGTTTGGCTGAACTGGTCTGAACTGGTAGGAACCCACCTCTGATGCACTTTGAATATTACTGATTTGGAATTGACTGCTAAATCTATAATCATGCTAAGAAGAAAAAGAAAATCCAGGAAGTCTGAAATGTCAATGACTATTAAGGGAAAAAAGGTTTAAATTCTCTTTGACTAATTTTTTTTTGTGTGTAAACATTGTAAAACAGTATCAAAAACTTCATCCCAGAGTGAATGCAAAGTTGCTGTTAAATAGGGATAGATTTTATAACAACATTGTAAGATAAAGTTTTCAATTTACACAATGTCAGATGACTTGCCTTTTTGTTTCTGTATTTGGATTCTCCACAACCTTTTACTAAAATGATGAATCATGTCCCACTAGATTGTTTAGTGCCCAAAAATGAAAAGAAAAAAAAAATGCAACTTTTCTTAAAGTGCTGAAATAATCCACAGATGAGATCGTTAGAAATGAAGCAAGCCAAATTGGAGCAAAAGGTTTTTGAACGTACAGCTTTTCCTTTCCCCAAGTTTAAAGGCGTGGAATGCCATCTCTACTCAATGGATGTTTTATGTGAGACAATCTGCCACGGGGAAAATTCAGACATAATTGTTTGTGATTTTATGCCCATAGAAAGTCATAAATTCTGTTTGACATATAATTGTGCAAGATATCACATTTTACTGTGTTGTTTCTGAATTCATTCATTTTAACCAAAAACATACTGCACAAATCTCTCCACATTTCATGCCTTGCTGTTTATTAGTTAGGCACAGAGAAGATTAGCTAGCTTTATAGAATGTTTGAGATGATATCCTAAGACCCCAAAAATAATGAAAAGAACTCTGAACTCTGAAATATATTTAAGACGAAAAGGCTTTAATATGGGAATGGATGTGTAGACAAATAGTTCACTCACTAAAAGGTGGGTGTGAATATAATCACTGAATGCATCAAAATATTCCATGTTATGTGCTATCAGCCAAATCTCTCAGGCTTCCCCTATATTTCTGAAGTTCACTGAACACTGTGCTACTCATTTTAAAATACAGGAACCAGTATGGTAGAGTAGACCACTGTCAAATAAGAAACTTAAAATATTTTATTTTCATTTTATTTGTAATTATATTTTGAAATCTGAATAAATAATTAACTCTTCACTGAATGAATTTGGTAGACATTTGATAGTATGGGCATGCATCATTGCTTAGTCTCTGAATAAACAAACATTATCAATAATGTGTCTTCCTTAAGGCATATAAGGCAAAGGAAATAGCAATTGCACTTTGACTTATATACTGCTTCATAGTGCTTTACAGCATTCTCTAAGTGGTTTACAGAGTCAGCATATTGCCCCTGATGGGTCCTCATTTTACAAATCTTGGAAAGATGAAAGGCTGAGTCAAACTTGAGCTAGTCAGGATCAAACTGCTGGCAGTGGGCAGAGTTAGCTTGCAATACTGCATTCTAACCACTGGGAGGGAGGGAGGGAGGGAGGGAGGGAGGGAAGGAAGGAAGGAAATTAGCAATAGCACTTCAACTTATATACTGCTTCACAGTGCTTTACAGAGTCAGCCTTTTTCTACCAACAATCTGGGTCCTCATTTTATTGACCTTGGAAGGATAAAAGGCTGAGTCAACCTTAAGCCGGTGAGGATCAAACCCCTGGATGTGAGCAGAGTTAGCTTGAAATGCTGCATTCTAATCACTGGGAAGGAAGGGAGGGAGGGAGGGGAGGGGAGGGGAGGAGGGAGGGAAATAGCAACAGCACTTTGACTTATATACTGCTTCATAGTGCTTTACAACCCTCTCTAAGTGGTTTACAGAGTCAGCATCTTGCCCCCAACAATCTGGATCCCCATTTTACTACAGTACATGGTTCTTGATGGCTTTTCCATTGGTATTTCTAATGTGAATCTTGAAAGCAGCCTTTTCTGAACAAAACGTTGCTTAAAAGAGTTAGAAATGTCCTAGTATTGCATGATTATGTTTCCCATTCTTAAGGGTTGGGGAGGGGGGTGGGGGGAGAAGAGTGAAACTCGGTTTACCTCTTTTAATCTGGTTAGTAGTCTGGAGAGAAGCTCATTTAAAAGCAGAGAAGAAAAAATGATTAATGAATATGAAATATAAACATTTGTATATGAAATGAATTCAGGAGACAGCTCCATTTAAGGATCAAAGGCTGGGGCAAAAATGGCTAGGGTGACGCTTGACCAGAAGGGAAGTCTGTTCATACCTACTAAGATAGCTGAAGCACATCTCTAGGGCAGGGCTTGGCAACCTTAAACACTCAAAGAGCCACAAAGGTCCTAAACGGAAGCCCCCCATTCAATTCTGGAGCTGACTGGAAGTCCAGTTTCCCCCACCATAGAGTCTCCTCTTAGTGCAGCACCCTTTTTCCTCTACCTGTCCTAACCAAAAACCCTATCAACTGTTGATCCAACCGGAAAACACACCACTCATCATAGTCTCCTCTTGGGGCACCGTGTTCCCCCCCCCAAAACCGGAAGCTCCTCTCAAAATTGTGGCACTGACCAGTGACAGAGAGCTAAAGCAGAGGGATGAAAGAGCCACATGCAGCTCCAGAGCCATGGGTTGCCGACCCCTGCTCTAAGGTCACACCCGCCACAGATCATCTGATCTCATTTCTGAAATAATGGCTAGCAAAGTATTATAGATTTCACATGTCACAAAGCTGCGATGGGACAATGTAAGATTAAGGGGGGTCAGCCCTCTATAGGTGGCGTGGCAACATCTAAATGTCCAAATTATTATTTAGGAAAGACCTTTATTTGGGATGGAAATGGAAGACTGCCTGGCATAGTTAAGGCATTGATAGCGTTTTTGCAAATTGCAAGTGAGGACAAGGCTTATTAACAAACATAAAACAAACAAGCCATAAATAAATAAATGCAGGCTTATTGTGCCTTCTGCTCCTGGCAGATTCAACCAATGTTTCTATGTACAAATAATTCTCTAAGACAAACTCTTTCACAATATGTGTTTTCAACTTCTACTTAGACTGCCATTAATCCGAGAAAACTTGGATTGTGTGTTTTTGAAAGCCACAGTTAAACTGGTGACTTTCATGAGAAACTAGCATGTCCCTTATTATTTTATTTTATTTATTTTATTTTTTATTTACTTTGTCAAATTTATAACAGGTATAAATGTAAACATAAGTATGAACACAGGAAATGGGTACGAATAAATGGAGATAGTTGCATAGGGACAATAGGTACGCTGGTGTACTTATGCATGCCCCCCCCCTTACAGACCTCTTAGGAGTGGGGTGAGGTCCACAGTAGACAGTTTTAGGTTAAAGTTTTGGGGGTTTGGGGATGTA
This sequence comes from Thamnophis elegans, assembly GCF_009769535.1. Lineage (NCBI taxonomy): Eukaryota > Metazoa > Chordata > Lepidosauria > Squamata > Natricidae > Thamnophis > Thamnophis elegans. Next base: position 25,216,024 of record NC_045553.1, on the reverse strand, counting down.
ACAACAAAGTCAGGTAGAACATTCCAGGCCTTGACCACTCTGTTGCTGAAGTTGTATTTTCTGCAATCGAGTTTGGAGCGGTTTATCTTAAATTTATTATTGCGGTTTACCTTGAGTGTATTATTGCGGTTGAAGCTGAAGTAGTCGTTGACAGGTAGGACGTTATATCAGACAATTTTGAGTACTATGCTTAGGTCCGAACGTAGGCAGCGTAGTTCTAGGTTTTCCAAGCCCAAAATTTCAAGCCTGATGGCATAAGGGATTCTATTGTGAGCAGAGGAGTGGAGGACTCTTCTTGTGAAATACCTCTGGAGTCTCTCAATTGTATTAATATCTGATATACAGTGAGGATTCCAGGGAGAAGAGCTATATTCAAGACTTGGTTTAGCAAAGGTTTTGTATGCCCTAGTTTGCAGTACAATATTACCGGAGAAGAAGCTTCGCGGGATTAGATTGACAACTCTTAATGCCTTTTTGGCAATGTTGTTACAGTGAATACACTCTTTTCCCCTCTTTTAACCACTAAGGACATTGAAGCACCAAAAATGGTTAAGTAGTTAGGGCAAGTTCTCTGGTCTTCCAGAATGCTCTGCAGAAGTGCAATATTCGTTTGTGAAAATGTTTCATAATTATATCCTGAGTAATTTTTGTGACGCTGGGTGGAGTATGCATTAACTACTTGCATTAAAGTATAGCACAGTATTATGCAAATGCATCATATTCTCAAATGGTTTTTAAAGTAAAAATGTTTATGCTGATGCTATCTCTAACCTCTTTTTTCTCTTTTCAGTACCTAGCTCTATTCCACCCCGCTCTTATATTCTGAGCACATATTTTTGATTATGAAGTTTATCTTTCTTCTGTATTTCTCTACCATTAGTATTTCGGAGGCTTTTTTTTTTGACAGTCATAGAGCAACTTCATTCAACTGCCAACTGTAAGGAGACCCTCCCCACCCAGTCCCATCTTAGGTGGTAGGTGGTATTTCCTGCCCCCCCTTTCATGCCAGCAGGTGATACTTGAGAAGGGAAACAAAGACAGGGAAATTCACCACTTCTTTAATTTGCCTTGCACTAAAACAACCCTACTAGCCAGACTCAGCACTGGAGTAGATTAAGCTCAACAATGTACAGGAATATTTGCAGCAGTCTCAAAGACTCAAAAAAAAAAAAAAAAAAAAAAAAGCCCTGGAACGTGGCACTATCAGAGATGGGATTCAGCCAGTTCTGACAGGTTCTAGAGAACCAGTAGCAGAAATTTTGAGTAGTTTGGAGAACCGGCAAATAGGCTGGCCACACCTCTGCTGCCTCCCAGCCGATCTTCTTTTGTTGCCCTGAACAGGAGAAAATAGCTGGAAAATAGGTTAGTGGGCTGGGGAGGGAATGGGGATTTTGCAGTATCCTTCCCCATGCCCACCAAGCCACGCCCACAGAATCAGGAGTGAAAAAAATTGAATCCCTCCACTGTATTAGATGTTTGTTGAGATGGTTCAGGTTTGGATTATTCTGAAGCATTTCCTTCCATTTTTTAATCTTTGATTTTGAGTGGTGCCTCAAAGAAGTATATGGAAACTTGTACATTTCAGATCATTTTAATCGGGCTGGAGGTCTCAAGAGCTTTTCATCTTCGTATTGGACCCAGCTTTGTCGATTATGTACTATGTTTTACTTAAAAACAATATATCTTTGTAGAACTCCACAGAACAGCATGAAGAGGAAGCAGTTGTAGTAGGCTACTTATTGCAGCATGAGGCCAAAAGGGGGGGGAAAGCTGAAAGTATGGCAATGAAAGTATCTAGAATGACAGGGTTGGTAAGACCCATTCCATCAATTTATGGAAAACAGATCTCTATGAATTCATCACCTCAATGGGTGAAGTCATAGCATCCGCCAATCACCAACCATTTTTCTCAAGGAAAACTAGGAAAAATATCAGAGACAAACCAGCCTGCCCTCTACTGACCATACCAAGTAAGTATTTTTCTTCCTACATGATGAGAAAAGTTAACTTCCCTTCAGGTTTTATTTCCAAATTCAGATGAAGTTGGGCTGGGAATGGCAGAGGAGTCTGAATGAAGAATGGAACCAATGGAAATGATGTCAGCATCACTCTTCCTAGAAGTTCCCAGCTTTGAATATACACATTCTACATGAATTTATCTATTAGACTTAGTACAGTACTTTGGCATTATTAGTAGTATGCCACAGAAACATAAAGAAGGAACAGCTAGCTAGCCAGCCAGCCAGCCCTCTCCCCTCCCCTCTCTCTTACTTTGAGTAATGTATTGAAGCTTCATGTCAACTGCAATATGTGTGAAAAGTCTCTGAAAATGTAGTATAAAATTGGAAAGTCAAGCAACCTCAGCATTGAGGAGTTTTCATTGGCTATTGAAAACAAATGCTCTGTAGAAAATTGGAGGCTTTCTATCTGACCAGAGTAGACATGGATTCTGCTGGACTGATTTTATTGCTTGAAAAGGGGCATTACTATATTTCTTCCACAGAAAGAATAAAGTGTCAACCTTGAAGCTGACCTGTCCGGGGACATTTTGAGGCTTCAGTGTTGCCACACTGGAACTCAGGAATAGGGAGGGGGAAGATATCTGGGATTTCGTAGCCAAAAGAAAATACTTTCTCCTGGGAACCAAGGACATTTCCACAGGTGGCCGGATGGAGGAGGAGTGAAGTTACCAGGCAATGGGATGGCACCCTGATTGGACCATGTGACTAATTGCTTGAAAAAGGGGAAAACTTTTACTTTTAATTAGGTGAAAACCGCAGGAACATTCAGAGTCAGTTTTCACCAGATCGTGCCAATATGATATGTCCAATAAAACTATTTTTTGAGGAACCTACCTGCCTCGGAATTCTGTTTGCTATGGGTGTATTACTTGGAACCCTGATTTAAAACTTGAATGGGCAGTCATACTTTCCTTGAACTGAGTTTTTTTTTTAATGCAGCAGAATCCATATTTAACTGGTGAGATGAGATGTTTTCTAGCACTCTATGCTAAGTTTGCTTTTGATGGCTAAGCTAAGGCAAGATAGTAAAGCCACTTTATTTTCCAGATTTGCATCCAAATTTCAGGAGGGAGCTGCACTTGGCATGAACTTACACTATTTTTACCTTGTATATGGCAACAACAAACTGCCAGGGCAGTATATCCATACAGTTTGATTCCAGTCAAAAGAGGCTGTGTTGGTACTGCCAAGGAATTTTCACACTCAAACATTGCTATTTGGGATCAAACTGACCTGATGCTCTGATCAAACAGAAACATCAGCCAGACTATGTGGAACATTATCAGAGTAGCTATATTAATCACTTGCATATGCTAGGTTCACATATCATGCTAAGCCAAATCACATTGGTATTTACTGAGCCATGTGAATGCAACTACTGAGTAACAGCTTGGGCTTCCAATCAGCTAAAATTGTTCTTAGTAGATCAATCATTTGACTTTTGGTCAATAAAATATAGAATTAACAACTTAATAGTGTCTTTAACACTTGGACTTATTTATTTGTTGCACTTATCAAATGTACTTATTATATTGATTTGTATTGTATTGCCACCCATCTTGCAATTAATTAGCTCAAAGTTTGTTTGATTAAGCTATTGATTAAAGCTTGTGTTGGCTTAAAACTAGTTTAACATTAGCATTTAATAACTCAAAATTATTTTGTGAATCAGTTTTATTTGTTTGGACTTTAGCCAAATCTCACGTTAAATCAATGACTGGTTTATTTTCATTCATTCATTCATTTAATTTGAATAGCCACCAATCACATCTAAGTGATTTAGCATGGCTCACAACAATTGTAAAACAATAACCAGATAGAAAGCAGTTAAAACAAATATACAAATATATATAAAAATAACACCATATTAAAATAAAGCAAAAAAAAAAAAGAGAGAATCCTACTCAACAGCAAAATTACTATGTCACATTCAACATAGCCATTGTGGAAGTTCTCCATTACTACCAGTCTCACAAGTGCCATGGTGAAGCTATATTTTCAGGGCCTCCCTGAAGACCAGGCTGAGAACCTTCTAAGATCTGAATGGGATATAACCAGTGGTGGGATTCAGGCAGTTCGCACCTATTTGGGAGAACCAGTTGTTAACTTTCTAAGTAGTTCAGTTGTTGGAAGAAATCTCCTTTTGTTTTTCTCCACTTTACATGGCTAATCCTGTAAGGAAGGCAGGAAGGAGGCATTCTGGTGTTGTTTCTAACCTCATCTTTATTGCCCTGCTTACAGAAATTGCCTCTCCGGTTAACCCTTATTACATTGTAACAGCTAAGGCGAAGCGCCCATCGACCTGAGTGACATTGAGTTGGCCACACCCACCCAGTCACGTGACCAACGAGCCACGCCTATCCAGCTGGTCATTAGGGCAGATAACCAGTTGTTAAATTATTTGAATCCCACTACTGGATGTAATTTTAATTTGTACTATATTATATACTAAAATCATTAATGGTTACAGCAGTGAAACCTTACTGACTTGATTGTAGCTAATACCAGTAAAACCAGTTTCATTTTAATTCAGTGTGTATCTGTGGTTGTGCCTCATACAGGGAAGGTAGAAATGTTTTTTCTCTGATTCTGTTCTAGGAACAGAACCGGAAGTAGGAAAATAAGCTTCTCACAATTTATCCCTCTTGAAAAGTAATGAAGGGAATATTGAGTTTGATCCCAAAATGTATCCTTTTCTCCTCTTTGCATGAACAGGATAGGTAAATGGCAATTATATGAGCATATTTTATATGAATAAAATGTACGCATACTAATTTATAGATACGCCAGCTTAGTATGTAAATGATGTTTAATGATCACTTGCACAATGAATGAACAGTAGCCAAAGAGGAAATGGTATGCAGAAAGAAACGACAAAGCAGGTGTAAATGGTCTCCTCTTCCTTTCTTGTGTTGCATATGGAAATATTACAATAAATTAAAAGCTACAATTAGAATAGGGCCAGGTGATTTGAGGCACTCTCCCATGATTTCTGTCTGACTACTACATGCCAGCAAAGTTGGCACTCTCTGGTTCTTTGATTAATCAATACCATTCATCAGGACTCAGAACGTGTGCCTTCTCTGATATGGCACCTGCCCTCTGGAATGAGACTTTGCTGAAAACTAAATAGTTCCTGCCCCTGTAAAGCTTTGCGTATCTAGTTGTTGGGTGGATGGAGCCCCTTGTGGGATATGATTTTGTCTTTTTTTTTAAATGAAGCAACTGGAACCCCTATTATTTTGTTCGATATTGTGTTTTTATTGTTTACTAGGTGATTGCCCGGGTATTTATTTATAGGGGGAAAATGTCTGGACCAAACGAAATTTCTAATGTCAGATTTTCCCCCTTACCAGAGGGAGCCTCCTTGTGGAGTACTGTAAAGCCGTTACCATAGCAACTCCACTGCACTGTACAGTAGAAGCCATTTAAAGGCACAACAGGCTACATCAGAACACACACACCGGGGTGTTAGGGGTGTCTTACCCCGACAGTATTTTTCTCCAGAGAGTAAGTCATCTGTGTACCAAGTTTGAAAATTGCTCGAGGTATTCCAGAGTTATGCTGGAAAACACACACACACACACACACACACTCTTTTGTATATAGAGAAGAAAGTTTGCTGTAGAGAACCAAGTAGGCCACTTTGAGCGAAATAGACAAGAATAATTATCTCTGCAAAATAAGGCTGAAAGATTCTTTAGGTCTGGAGAAACATTATAGTATTCAGAAGATTTACTGCAGTGTTTCTCAACCTTGGCAACTTGAAGATGTCCGGACTTCAACTCCCAGAATTCCCCAGCCAGCATTCGCTGAAAGTTGCTAAGGTTGAGAAACACTGATTTACTGGGATTCACAAGAATCTGTTATTAGAGCTTGTTTCAATGAAGTATACTTCATCTCTTCCAGCGAAGTTTGTTTCCCGATCTGGTTTACCTCAAAGGGCTGACCATCCGTCTTGCAAGACTTATTATGCTTCCCCTCCCCTCCCTCTTGTATCTACTTCAACTCACTGGGGATTTTTGAGAAAGCACCGTTTCTCAACCCAACCTGCTACCTCACAGAGTTATTGTTATTTGGGGGGGACGGACTGAAAGAGCAGTGCTGTGTATGGCTCCTTGAGTTCCTGAAGGAAAAAGAAAAAAAAAGCAAAGAGAAAGAAAAGGCCATTTATTTTGTCCCCACCCGAATGATGAATGAATGTTGCTTACTATTTTACTTCTATGTATTGTTTGTGTCTATTGTCTGTATACCCCCCCCCCCCTCATTTTATGTAAGCCGCCCTGAGTCCCCTCAGGGAAAAGGGCGGCCTATAAGTATTAATAAATACTCAAAAATACTCAAATTGTCCACACAGAGACGCACACACACACGTCCGCATCGTATATTCAGATTTCTATGCACAATCTCGCTGCCGATCGCCTGCCTAATTCTTTTAAGGAATAAAGGAGCTAACATGTACAGAAATGCATCGGCCTATGTGTCTTTGGCCTGTTAAAGCCCCTTCTGCTCACCGCTCTGTTTATACATGATAGACAACTAATTAACATCCCAGCCTCCTGAAAGGTCTTTTCAGAGGTAATGTACTGACAGATTATGTCAGTAAGGAGCACTGATTTGTCTAAGCAGTGATCACATTGTTTCAGATTGAATGAGGTGAATATTAAACTGCTTTAAATGCACTCTTCATAAAGCACTAATTACATACTCCCAGGAGAGAACAGGGAAGGAATACTAAACAGCGGAAAAGTCAACAGAGTTCTTTTTATAGTATGTTGCTGGGTTCTACGGTTTTTTTTCTTTCTTTCTCTCACTCTTACAGTAAAATCACAGCATGCTGAAGAATACACATTTATAGCACAATGGTTCACATCTAATTATATGGCAATCATTAGTTTTAAACTGGCTGTATTATATTTTCTTTGATATATTGTGCCCCCCAGCATCTCTCTGCATCAAACATTTCCAATGGCAGATTTTCTCCTCTTCTAACAAATGATTTTTTAAACTAAAATTTGCTTATTGTCCTTGGTGGTTTTTTTAAAAAAAAGTCTGATTTAAATTGGCAGGAATAAAAAGGGCAAAAGGGAGGGGGGGAATGTCTGTTTAAGCAAAATACAAATCTGTATGCTCCCTTTAGGAATAGTACATTTTATTAATTGCTAGATACTGTATTTTTTTTTAATTAGAAAGAGTCAGTAATTGTCCAGCATACTTTCCCATGGCTTCTGATGAATTTCTGGGTTAAGCTATGTTTTGCTCTCTTTTTTTTATTTTTTCAACTGCAGCTGAGGATTTAAAGTATCTAACTTCTGCAACTGTTGTGTAATTCTACTGTTTTAAAGGAATCAAAAGAAAAAGCAAACAATAGAAAACATCTGTGTTTTTGCCATTTTATCAAAATTATGAGCTTATGGAATGCAAAGAGCCAAAAGAAAGAACAAGATGGACATGGTCAAGTAATATGTCCATCCAATCAAAGGAGAACTATGTATCACCATTATTAATGTATTGACGAACATTTCTTTTCTACTTATCAATATGAAATAAAACAATCTATCAAAAAAACAGTCCTTTAAATTAAGATATTTAATGTTTAGGTAGCATTCCATAAATTCAAAAATCAATCAAAGATAGGTTTAAGGAATAAATCTAAAAGACTCAATAGAACCTGGGGCATGAGATACTGTGCAAAACAAATTTTTTTAAAAAAAGTCAATATTCCAGGAAAAAATGTCTGTAATTTTTGAAAGCCAGGGAAATGGCATATGACAAGCAGAGGTGATATTCAGCCAGTTCTGACAGGTTCTGGAGAACTGGTAGCAGAGATTTTGAGAGTGGGGAGGGATTTTGCAGTATCCTTCCCCTGCCACGCCTACAAAGCCACAGAACCGGTAGTAAAAAAAAATTGAATCCCACCACTGATGACAAGGACAAACTTTCAGCTTCAAAGAAGGGAAAAGTTAGGACAGTCAGCCTAAAGGAAAATATTAAACAAAATGGGAGTTATTTTTCAGAAAATAAGAGAAATGACAGAAAAGAGAAACTGTATCAAAGAATACTTATGGAAAACATCTATTAGAAGCAAAGTAGGTTCAAAGACAATACAACAAATATACTGAAATGCCTTACAAATAGGATTATAGAATGCAGGGTTTGTTTGTTTTTTTATAAAAAAGAGGGGTAATATATTACACTGATCCTACTAAAAGAGCAATAAACTAGCTGTCAGATAGGGAAGCGGTAGGCACAGGTCAAAAATCCAGTGAACAGTTTAATGCTGTAAGAAAAGAAGCTCTGAATGAGGGAGGGAGGGAAGGAATCACGTAGAAAGAGAAATGATAAATGACTGTGCAATTTTTAGAAGAGGCAGAGGGACACAAGTGAACCTAAAATAGATCATGGACAGACAAAAAATAATCAGAATGATGTCACTTTTTAAACTATATCTAATGTTTTGAATATATATTATCTGAATTTGAAATATATTAAGTTTAACAAATGTGTCATTATTGTAAGAATAGTGGGATTGGAAGAGATGGAATCAAAATTGCTCCCTGTTGAACCAATTGTGAAGTGGTGCATTTATTCTTACATTTATTCCACTTTCACCATGTACCACATTTTGCATCCAGCCTTCCTGTCCATATTCCAGCAAAGTTTTATCATAGCTCTAAATCAATGAACATTCAATTAATCTTTATTCCGCATCTTTTTACATTGCTCAGTGATCTGCCAACAAGGAAAAATCTACTCTTTATAGCTTCTGCCCAAATGGAACCTGCAATTCACTTTCCAAATATTGCTTGCTGCCAGTCTTATATTCTTTAAATAAGAATTCTACTGTATACTTTCCCAGAGAGTCTTATCCGATTAATCCCTTTAGAGTTTTTGTATCCATTCTTGTTACTTTCCTTCTGTATAGGAGAACAATAATGACCTTATTCTAATCTTCAGGCATGATGTAATCTGAACACATATTAAACACCTTGCCTTACTATTCCATAGGCAAATCACATCCACTTTAAACCTTTCTTCTGTTGCACCATCTACACCCACAGCCTTGCCATTGTGTAATATTCTTACAACATTTATGATTTCTCTTTCATTATTTTTTTTTCTTGGATAATAAACTTGGTAAGTAATCATATTAGTATATGACTATGAATCCCATATAAACACCCACATTCTTCTAGCAGTTCTACATTCCAAATCATTGAATGACTTTTAGTTTTATACACCTATTCACTCCGACAGAGTCTTCTTGTTTAGCCATTTTCCCTTACTTAAAAAAACCCAACTAAGATCAAAAACTCTTCACATTTTTGCTGCCTAATTTAATTCTAACCACCCTCCCCTCCCAATCTTTGCAACCATATGTTTTCTCTCTCTAGGCTACAAAATAGCTTTCTCCCTTTGTAATGCAGTCCTTTTTGATACTGGCTCATATTCAGAATTTCTCTTATCTCTTTCCGTCCATCTTTCATCAAAAAAACCAACCATAAAATCAGTCATGATTTAGGTTCATTCCCCCATCACGTTCTGTATATGTATGAACAGATAAATCATATATTGAAACAGACCTTTTCTAAGTAGATCTATTTATTTATGTATATTTATCACATTTCTAACTGCCCAACTCAACTGAGTGGGTAGTTTACAACAAAAACAGAAAAACACAGGGAAAGGGAATAAATAAAAAACAAGATACAACAGAGTTAAGAACAAAGTTAAAATTAAAATGTTACAGAGGTGAAGGTAACATGGTATCTTAAGACACTAACTACCCAATAGAATAGAAGTAGGATATAGAATAGGATAGAATAAAATAGAAGTGAAGAGAAATAGGATGAAGAATAGAATAGATTAGCAAGAATAGAATAGAAGAGAGTAGAGTAGAGTAGAATAGGAAATGGAATGGAATAGAAGAGAAGTAGGTTGAAGAATAGAAGACTAGACTAGAACAGAACAACTGAACAGAACAGAACAGGTGTCAAAGTCTCCTGAGCTCCGTTTTCGCTGGCAAAGGGTTGCAGGAGGCCTTCGCAACTGGAAACGGAGCTCGAGAGCCGTTTTCACTGTCAGAGGCACCGCAGGCTGATCCCACACTGTTTCCAGGGTGGCCCTGTGGGCCAGACCTAAGCAACCCGTGGGCCAAATCTGGCCTGCGAGCCTTGAGTTTGACACCCCTGTGGTAAAGCCACATTATCTTCCAAACTCTTCCTACCTCTCCCACACTGACAATGAAGAGTAAAAATAAAGCTTCCTCTCGCACATATGTGCTAATCATTCCCAACTCTAGGGGGCAGTGCTCATCTCAGTTTCAAAGCTGAAGAGCCAGCACTGTCCGAAGATGTCTTTGTGGTCATGTGGCTGGCATGACTAATGCCAAAGGCACATGGAATGCTGTTACCTTCCCACCAAAGATGGTTCCTATTCTTCTACTTGCATTTTTATGTGCTTTCAAACTGCTAGGTTGGCAGAAGCTGGGAGAGATGACAGGAGCTCACTCCATTACGCGGCACTAGGAATTCAAACTGCCCAATTGCCAACCTTTCTGATCGACAAGCTCAGCGTCTTAGCTACTGAGCCACCACGCCCCTACTGAAGATACCGCAGCATATTAATTAATATGTGAACACTGAATAATAGCCCCAGTGCCTCAGAAAAAAAAGTTCTAGTGCAAAAAAACCTCCTCTAAAATATGGAAAACTAAACTCTGAAAGAAAACCTCATGTGCTTCTGACAAAACGAATTGGCAAACTGAATCCTGAGGGAGCTACCACCTCGAAAAGGAACCTAGTCAGGAAGGGAATTGACTCTCACAGATAGAAACACCATCTTACTGGCAAGATCACCTCCAGGTCATCTCTTATCCAAACCTTTATGTCCCAAGCCCTATAGGCATAAACTCTGACATTTTCAGTTACCACCAGCTCTTAATATTTATGAACCTGGCTCACAAAATGCTTTGGGTTATAATAAGGTCTAAAAGTACTCTTTGAGGTTATGATTTTCTAGTATTAAGATAACATGGTATCAAACTATCATGATAATTATGAGACAGAAAATTGCACTTATCTCTGACAACCGAGATGTGTTGCCTTCCTTTTAAGTCCAATGACATTGAGTCTCATGCTTGCCATCCACGCAACTCTTGGTGTGAATATTAATACCATTGCCTCTATTAGAATATTGAAAATTGTTTGCACAAGGTTCTGTAGGTTGGCTATCTGATCAAATGAATGAATGGATAAATAAATAAAAAGAGGCGAATAGATGCTTATTACCTACTGACAGTCAACAAAAGTTCGGCATCTAAATGATATGTTTGCATTTTGAAAAGTGGAAACCCTTCTATGCTTTCTAAACTTTATGAGCTTCAAAAGGCCACTTTTTTGAGTTTTATTACATTCATCTGCTTCCTGCCAAAAGTTCTGAAAGGAAGTATTTTTCATAAAAGCAAATAGCCTGCACAAAGGACCTCCTAAATTCCTATCCAGTGTAGTGTTTCTGTTTGATAACAAGAGGACTTGCAATTTTATGATTCTTTCATTCATTTGGCACCAAAAATGGGGTCATCTGTTTCATGTCTCATAGGAGGCAGAACAAGATCCATAGGATAGTAATAAGAGTAGGGACAATATATTTGTCAAGATTCAAAGTGTGTTTTTGCTGTTGCAACCATTATCGCTTCTTAGCTTGCCAACAAACCAGGCGGGAGGGAAGTGGGAGATGGAATCCAGACATCAAGAAGACAGCCATGAGAACCAAGGACACTTCAGCAGGTGTTTGCCAAAGGTAAAGACTTTTTCTCATAACAATACAATGAGAGTTAATTGGACAGTGTGACCTGTTCTAATAGAAGGAGGATCTATACTTTAATTAGGTGGGTTTGTGCAGGAATTAGCTGGTTTTGTCCTCATCAGTGCCAATATAATGTACTCAATAAAGTTTTGCATTCAGAGATTGGATTGTCTCAGTCGTGTTTGCTTGGGTTGGGTTCGTAAGTCAGTACTGACGAACCCAATATTGCTATGTTACTATAATATTACTATATCAGTGGGATGTTATTTCATCACCATAAGTGCTAATTTGACTACTGTGGAACGATTGCTAAAAGTCTTTGGAATAAATAATGCACAGGATTAATCATCTGGAATAAAGTGTTCCCTAAACTCTGCTTCAGCAGAATATCCCAGACTATTACCTATATATGGACTTATAAATTAGTTTTTCCCATTCACTAACAGAAGGGAAAAACACTCTCAAGACAGAATCAAACATACAGATCAGAAGACAATGATAATGAAAAGGTAATATGTTTTTGAAGCATCCTCAACTAAGCAATGTTATTATATGATGCACTCCACGTATTTACTAAATATATCACATACCTTTTAAGCTGAAACTCAAGAAGTGAATTCCAGTTGGAATATTTATCAAACAACTACTAGGAATTCAAGATGGAGTTTGTGGGGGGGTCTTTAAAATTATGGGCTAAATCTAACCTTTTGTAGAAATACAGAAAATCTTTAGGAAAAAACCGACATAAGCCCTCCAAAAACTATCCCATTGACAAATGAATAAGATGAACGCTGACATATATTTGGGGAAAAATACTGTGGATTTTTAAAAATTTCCTATTTGAGCTTCTTACACCTTACACTCATGGCACCTTCTAATATAAAGGTAAAGGTTCCCCTCACACATATGTGCTAGTCGTTTCCAACTCTAGGGGGCAGTGTTCATCTCTGTTTCAAAGCCGAAGAGCCAGCTGAAGATGTCACTGTGGTCATGTGGCAGGCATGACTAAATGCCAAAGGCACCTTCCCACCAAAGGTGGTTCCTATTTTTCTACTTGCATTTTTTTACATGCTTTCGAACTGCTAGGTTAGCAGAAGCTGGGACAAGTAATGGGAGCTCACTCCGTTATGTGGCACTAGGGATTCAAACTGCCGAACTGCTGACCTTCCTGATTGACAAGTTCAGTGTCTTAGCCACTGAGACACCATGTCCCTACTATGGCACCTTGTAGAATTTCACAGGCACTTTAGTAAAAACATTTCCTTTAGTAAGAATATTCCTATTTTTCTTTAAGATTTCTACTATTTTAATTTTTTATGCCTCTCAAAGAACTTGCTAAACCAAAAGGCAGTTGAGATGCTGATAAATTGTTATGCTGCTATTGTTACTAGGAAGCCTTTAGTCAGAAATCCTAGTTTAGGTAACAGGATTGTAATTCTGTATGTTTGTGTGTGTGAGAGAGAAAGAGCTGAAAGCCACAATCTGAAAGGTGGGATATAAATAAACATAAATAGATGAATGACATGGTTCTAGCAGGGTGACCACTCACTGCGTTCCTTCTAGATGCAAAAATTCCTTGGAAAGGAAGAGTCACCCAACCCCTCTCTTCTTCTGTCTCTTTCCCTCTCTCTCAAGAACATGAAAGAATCTGATAATTACTTCTATCTACCACTCAACTGTACTAATTACCAACCTATTTCTTCACAGTATGACAGACACACTCTCTCCAAAACACATAGAGATAAATTAGCACTAATTGGTTTTTCTCTGGCTGTTTGAATTAGTATTTAAAGCTCCAATTACAAAGCAGAATAATTACTATTAATGTCCTGTCGCAGTACAAAAGGCAGAGAGCGCGCAAGAACAAACCCAGGTGTGTTATTACACTGATTACAGAATATTTAACCTGGCTCGTTAAGACAAAGGCGGAAGGAAAAGGGAAGACCATTTTTTTAAAAAAGGAGGAAGACGGGAGAGATTCCTCTTGGGCCCGATGCCTTTTGTAACCTGGTGCAGTGGTGATTCACTGCTGCTCATGTCAAAGACAAATAGCACAGGAAACTGCTATTATGACAGAAGACAAGCATCGTCATTCTGGAAGGCGAGCTGGCTTTGCAGCCAGGGAAGTTTTGAAACACCTTTGTACAACTTGGGTGGGAATAATTGCGTGGGGGGGGGGGGACTTGCCTGCTTCTTCAAGTGTGCTTTCCATCTTCTACTTTCTTGACATTTCAATCACACTAAATTGAGAGGCATTGGGGAATACAAATAGCTGCCATTTCTGTTAAATCTCTGAAGTATAAAAGACAATGAGACTTGGAACTCAAAAACTCTGTTTTTTCCCCCCTCCTGGCTTCCTCATTTGTCACTTCTCATGCTATTTCTATTCCTAAATAGTCTAGGGTTGGGGTTGCTTTTTTTGTCTTTCCCTCTGCTGGGTGTGGGATTGTGTGTGTTGAGGGAGGGAGTGGGATTTGGAAGGTCTCTATCATCCCTTAGGAAACGGTAGGGCAGAAGAGGGGTGGGTTCCGGCAGCACTACTGTCAGTTCACTCATGGACACGCTTTGTGCATGTGCCAGTGGTGAGTTCTGGCCAGTACGCCGCTGTATGGGCGTACCAGTGGCAGCTGGGAGCAGCAGCCACCCACCACCCACCCTCATTCCTTACCTGTATTTAAGCCAACCGGGCCATCTGTGCACACACATGCAGAGTACGATGCCTGCGCCGAGCAGCTAGAGCAGTGTTTCTCAACCTTGGCAACTTGAAGATGTCTGGACTTCAACTCCCAGAATTCCACAGCCAGCGAATGCGAATGCGAATGCTGGCTGGGGAATTCTGGGAGTTGAAGTCCAGACATCTTCAAGTTGCCAAGGTTGAGAAACACTGAGCTAGAGCATTGCAGGGCGGTGGGTGCACATGCATGCCCAGTGTGCATGCCCGGGGTAGATCCCTGGCCCCGTTGTAGCGTATCAGTTGCGATGGGATCCAGAACCCACCACTGGCATGTGCGCTTGATGTGCGCTGTGCGCACATGCAAAGTGCAATAAAAATTGTTCTGCGCATGCGCAGAAGCAAAAAACAAGATGGTGGTACCTATGGCGCCATCCAGAGAACCAGTTTGGGGGTGTGGCAGGCCTGGGTCACTGCCAGTTCCAGCGACCTAGGCTGCCAAACTACTACCAGTTCAACCGAACTGGTCCGAACCGGTAGGAACCCACCACTAGGGCAGAAGCACATGTGTTGAATAATGTACAGTAGCTAAAACGGTAGGTCAGTATTTACACTTAGTTGGAAAGAAGCTTTCAAAATTTGCTCTGGTGCATGATCTCCATGGTGTATTGGATGAGTTGGATATTTGGATCTGGGGGCCTAGCTATGAAAAACCAACTTCTTATCTATATAGTCTTACTAGTTGATAACCCGGCATTGCCCGGGTATTTATTTATAGGGTGAAAATGTCCAGACCAAACATAATTTCTAATGTTGGATTTTCCCCCTTACCAGAAGGAGCCCCCTTGTGGAGTACAGTGGAGCCATTACCATGGCAATTCCACTGCGCTGTATAGTAGAAGCCATTTTACAGCAGTACAATAGAAGCCATTTTAAGGCACAACAGGCTGTATCTTAACAGAACACCAACCCCCAAGGGGTGGTGGGGGTGTCTTATCCCCACAGTATTTGTTTCCAGAGAGTAAGTCATCTGTGCACCAAGTTTGGTTGAAATTGCTCTAGGCTTTCCAGAGTTATACTGGAACATTCACACACAACCATTTTTTTTATATATAGAAGGAAGAATATTTATTCTAAAGAGGAAAAAATCTGCATGAAGAGGAAGACTCAGAGACCTACCCAAGGCACAAAAGCACATTTATATTAATCACTTCTACCATTAAATGACAAACTTTTTCAGTGATTCTGTGGTTATTCTGAACTTAACATTCACTTTGAACCTCACTAAATTGATTAAGAAAAGCTCTGATTATGGGGTCAGATGATTTCACAGACTATCTGACTATAGCCCTTTTTTCACTTTTGACAAAAATGGGATATTTGCAATTATTTTAAATGGTTAATGTTTCGACATTGCAAATAAATACCTTATGTTCTGACCTAGGCTCCCCAAGAGCATGACGCAAACTCCTGGTTCCGACAAAACCCCCTTTTATTAATTTCCTGCAAATTCTGCTCATTCACATCCAGCGAAGACTTTCAAGGGAGGATTTGCAGTCACAGACTTTATCTGGCTTGGAGAGCTAACAGGCCGATATCTGCAGAACTTGGCAAGGAGTCTCGGAGAGTCACTAACCAATTAAGCGAACTAATGGTCTCTTACAAACTCCACTCCCCTTTTGTTCCTCTTTTATTTCCTCTGGGAGGGGCCGTTCATCATCCATCTGTGGCCCTACTCCCAAGTCGACCCCTGTTCTTTAGTTGTTTCCTTCGTCTGGCAACTCTGCACATGTGCAAACTGGGAACAGGCTCCAGCTGTTCGTCTGCGTCACTGATGTATGACTCTGAAGACAGCTGATAATTGGCATACAGCTCTGGCCCCCTCTCTGCCTCTGAAACAGAGCCCTCATCAGAGCCTTCCCCAGATTCCAGGACTGGCCCAGGTTCCTCCCCAACCTCCTCACTGTCCACATCTGCTGCCAGCTCTAATGGCTCCTGGCGGATCACAACACTGTGATTCTCTGAAATCACTCCCCATAGTTGAATTCAGAGCAACTTAGACCAATTTATTTCATTTCAGATAAAATCTAAGCATGAGAACAGTATTGATAGTTTAATGGCAATAATTTATGTAAACTAGCACTAGTTTCTGGGGCTAAGAACATTGCTGTCCACCCAGATCCTTTAGGATGATGTGGGTTAGATCCAAAGTAAAAAAAGAAGAAGACAAACCACAGTAACAGATCTAAATTCTTCTTGTAAATCAGATTATAGCTTTTGGATATGTTTCAATCTTTTTTGCATGATGCCACTCTGTACTTCCAGCTGGTAATAAATGTAGGCCTTTCTACTTAAGGAAACCAAGCTTTGATTACATTTTAAACTTTGCTTTTCTCTCAATTTCACTCAAAACAACATATTTAGTTCCTCTGCTTACATTTGTTAATCCATACCCTTTGGATTAACAAATGGAAGAAGGGGATCTTCCAAGTCACAGTTTTGTCAGCTATGAAGAAATCATACATAAACTGATCTTCTGCTTCATTTTGGTTTTTCTAAGCTAGGGGTGTCAAACTCAAGACCTGGGGGCCAGATCTGGCCTGCAGGGTACTTAGATCTGGCCCGCGGTGCCCCACTGGAAACAGCGAAAGACCGGTCCACAGTGCCTCTGCCAGTGAAAACGGAGCTTGGGAGAGCTGCATGCAGCCCTCCCGAGCTCTTTTTTTGCTGGCAGAGGGCTTCAGGGGCCGTGGCAGCTGAAAATGGAGCTCGGGAGCCCATTTCAGTTGGCAGAGTGCTTGGGCCACCATAGGTGCCCGCAATATGAGTGATTTCAAGCTGGCCATGCCCCCCGCCCTCTTGGCTCCCTACGAGGTCAAATACAACCCTGATGAAATTGAGTTTGACACCCCACCATACAAGTCATCAAGTGGTGGGGTTCAAATTTTTTTACTACCGGTTCTGTGGATATGGCTTGGTGGGCGTAGCAAGGGAAGGATACTGCAAAATCCCCATTTCCTCCCAATCAGCTGGGACTCAGGAGGCAGAGAATAGATGGAGGCGGGGCCAGCCAGAAGTGGTATTTACCGGTTCTCCAAATTACTTATAATTTCCACTACTTGTTCTTCAGAGCTGGTCAGAACCTGCTGAATACCACCTCTGAAGTCATCCATATTTTCCTATTAATATTTCCAGCTTTTGACAATACAATCTCCACTTAGCAGCAGCACATCCTACTTGCGTGATTTCAATGTGAACTTTATCATAAAACTCATCTTCACCTGCAGCGATAGTTGGCGCATAAGTCGGATGATTGCCATATTATACAACTGTCTGTGAATGTCTATGGAGATTTTCAGTCATCGAGTCATGTTTGTGTCAAGGTACTTTTTCAAAAGGCAACTGGACTTTTTCTCCTTTGAAGACATTTTGCTTCTCTTCCAAGAAGCTTCTTTGACCTTTTTCAAACCACAGATCCTCTCTGTCCAGAATGTCTTTAGGAGACAGAAAGGCCACATTCTTTAGAAGGTCAGAAGAGGAAACTCAAATCCTTTGCCACGTAATGAGAAGGAAGGACTCCCTGGAGAAGAGCCTAATGCTGGGAATGATGGAGGGCAAAAGAAGAAGAAGAAGGGACGACAGAGAATGAGGTGGCTAGATGGAGTCACTGAAGCAGTTGGAGTGAGCATAAATGGACTCCGGGGGATGGTAGAGGGCAGGAAGGCCTGGAGGAACATTGTCCATGGGGTCGCGATGGGTTGGACATGACTTCGTAACTAATAACAACAACAACAAAGTCCACATTCTAGACAAGAAAGAACCGCTGGTTTGAAAGAGAGGTTCAAAGAGGCCATCTACATTAAGAATGAACAGCCCTCTCTCAACAGAAGGGGAGGGATACGACACCACTTATTTCCCCTTTACAACACTGTCCTTTCAGCAGTTCCAAGAAGGTCCACACCAATTTGTACTATTCAGTTAGCCTGAGGGCACAAATAAACATCCAAGTGGCCTCAACGACGCTCAGAAAGAGTGCTATCAACCAGATGACTGCAAGGAATATAAATTCTTCCATCCTCCACTATTCAGTTAGAACTGAAGAAGAATCTTGGATTAGAAGTGAAATGTTTTCAAGGAAAAAGTTGCCTTTTGAAAAAGTACCTTGGGACCAGTGACGTGCAGTCAGGGGAGGCAGGGCCTCACCACTGTCATCATGAAAAGAAAAAAAAATTAAAAGGAAAAAGGCTGAGGTAGTTGCTGCCAGAGTCACAGTGGAAGACTCTGCTTTGTGCTTAACTGTTTAAAAAGGCCTCTAAAAAAGTGCCCTCTACAGGAGGAGGCGGGAGAACCACGTGCCTCATTTAGTCTATCTTTATGATCACTCGAACAGAGTTAAGCAAGGGTTAAAATTTGAAAAATTCCTTATGTAGATGAGGCACTTGGTTATCTTACCCCGTCCTGTAGAGGGCCCTTTTTAAAGAGGCTTTTTTAAACAAGCAGAGTCATCCATTGGAAGCTTTAGCAGCAGCTAACCCAGCCTGACCTCAGCAGCTCTTGCCTTTTTCCTTTTACATTTTTACATTTTCATCATGGCAGACAAGAGCAGAGTTGAAATCCTCTGTGAAACAGCTGGAAAAGGTATGTGGGTCGGAGGGAGGGGGAGGAATTCAAAATTAATGTAATTTGTAAGTAATTGTATTATTGTAAGTTGTGTGTGTGTGTGTGTGTGTGTTTGTGTGTGTGTTTTACCCGCCTCTGCTGGCGCGCGGGCTGGTACTTTTTTTTATGTCAGACATAGCGGCAGGGCTTTTGGACATAGCAGCAGGCCAGAGCTTTTGGACATAGCGGCAGGGCGGCTTTTGCCTCTAGCGCCGGGCAGCAGGGTGGCTTTGGTTCCATCCAGCATTGATTCTTTGAAGCTTTCCATAGGTCCCCTCCGCTTTTAAAGTCTTCCGTTGGTCTGAGGAAGCTTTTTCTCTATGGCAGACACAGCACCGGGGCATCCAAAAGCCTCTATGGTGGACACAGTGCCGGGGCTTTTGGACGTCCAAAAGCCCCGGCGCTGTGTCCGCCATTAGAGGCAGGACACGTCCCGCCTCTATGGCAGACATAGCGCCGGAGCGGCCAAAAGCCTTTTTTTTGACATTAGGCAAAAACCGCTTTCTTTCTTTTTGCCTCACCAGCCATAAACCTCAACGCACGTCACTGCTTGGGACTGTCTGTGGAGTCTAATTGATATTATTTGGCCATTGACTAGCTTCTTTTCTTGCTATAAAAGCAACACCATTCCTTCTTTGTTTTTCATGCCTTGAGTAATAAACAGTTTGATTTTCTGACTGAAAGTGTCTGATCAGTCCATCTTCATTCACGGATGCCTAAGATGTCAACTTGTAGTTGTTTCATTTCATCTTTCACAGTGATAAGCCTTCCTGTAGCCACATGTCTTGTGTTACATGTTTCTATTGTAAATCTGCCTTTGCAGTTTTGGATTTTCTTTTCCTGAATGGCAACTTTAACAACTAGACATCCCAAAAGCTTTTTAATCTAGCGGTATAAACACCATTGCTAATCCGAGAGATCATCAGCTCTTCCTTGGTAGCACGCTGAGTGCCTTTTGACCTGAGAGATCTATCATTCGGCGCTGTAATATCAATCATTTAATGTTTTCTATTTGTGTGGTTTTCTTGATAAAAAATATAGTAGTAGTTTACAGGTAAAGATTTCCCTCGCACATATGTGCTAGATGTTCCCTAGCTTCTGGTTTGCCTAGTCCCATAATGGCGAACCTATGACATGTGTGCCGTTGCATGCACATGCCAGCCAGCTGATTTTCAGCCTTCGAAGTACCTCCAGAGGGGCTGGGAAGGCCTCCGTAGCCTGGGGAGGGCGAAAAACATGCCTATCGGACTTACTGGAAGTTCGGAAATGGGCCATTTCCGGCTTTCGGAGGGCCTCCAAGGGGCCATGGGAGGCTGGTTTTGCCCTCCCCAGGTTTCAGGTGGGGGGCTCATGCATGCATGCGGGGGGGGGGGAGATAGCAGGGCAGTGGGGCAGAAGTTATGCGTGCATGCACAGCAGAGCGCAGAGGGGGGGTGAATTATGGGTGTGGACATGCGCGAACACTTTCATCACCTGAGCAAAACAAGGTTCGCCATAACTGGCCCAGTCTCTTCAACCTCACTCTGTATAATGTCTTCACTCTTGAAATCGTCTGTCTACTTGGCTTGCTAGCTTACAAATCTTTTGTTCACAACAGACAAAACTTACCAGTCATCCAGAACTATGGACTTTAAGAATATCCACTTAATAGGATCATTGCTGAGAACTCTGAATGTGGGAGTTCAACGTTAGAACGTTTTAGCTTCACAAAAGTAATCAGAGGGCATTTAGCCCCCGTCTGCTCCAACCATACATAATCTAATAGCTTGAGTCACATAGACATATAAGTTTATACTTATACCAGGAATGAAATCTCAAAATACTAAATGATACTGCTTGTATACAGCGGTGGGTTTCAGATATCCACTCACTTTGTGTCCAGCCTCAAAAATGTGCCTAAATAGGATGGCATAGAACCAGGGTGCTCCCCCCCCCCCCATGTGATTTCTACTACCAGTTCAACAGAACTGGCTGAATACCACCTCTACTTGCATATCAGTCAGGAAAAAGCAATATGAGAAGGTTCTCACCCCTATCCTTTGTTTTAGGCACAGAAGCCAAAGCTGACTGGTTTAAGAGCAGGGCCATACCTCCTTAGATACCTAGGAAGTTTTTGCTATTTATAGCCAATGAACGTATTCCTAACTTGCTGCTGGAAAATGTTAAATTGTGAAAGATATTCTTCAGAAATATACAGTATAGTATATACCTATTGGAGATGTAGAATAATGTATGTGCCTCACATATACACTATAGAATAGAATAGAATAGAATAACAAAATTGCAAGGGACCTTGGAGGTTTTCTAGTCCAACCCCCTGCTTAGGCAGGAAATCCTACACCACTTCAGACAAATGGTTATCCAACATCTTCTTAAAAACATCCAGTGTTGGAGCATTCAGAACTTCTGGAGGCAAGTTATTCCACTGATTAATTGTTCTGTCAGGAAATTTCTAGTTAATTCTAGGTTGCTTCTCTCCTTGATTAGTTTCCACCCATTACTTCTTCTCCTGCCCTCTGGTGTTTTGGAGAATAGGTTGATCCCCTCTTCTTTGGGGCAGCCCCTGAGATATTGGAACACTGCTATCGTGTCTCCCCTAGTCCTTCTTTTCATTAAATTAGACTCAGTTCCTGCAACCGTTCTTCATATGTTTTAGCCTTCATTCCCCTAATCATCTTTGTTGCTCTTCTCTGCACTCTTTCTAGAACCTCAACATCCTTTTTTACATTGTGGTGACCAGAACTGAATTCTGTATGCTGTATATACTGTACACCCCTGATCTGATAATTGTTCTGAGAAAACAGACACACCTCCTGATCTGTCCTATAGGAAATACCAAGAACAGCTGAGAGAGTAACCTTTCCCGAGTTAGTACAGCTTTCCTCAAAATCAAAACTGCATTGAGATGAATCTGTACAGACTCCTGGATGTGGGCTGGGGTGGGGGGGGAGGGAGGGGGAGGGAAGGATTTCTTTTTAAGAGACAAGGTGGGTGGAGTGCAGGGATTCATGCTGGCAATGGTCTATATTTCTACTGACAAGGCTTTACCCTGTAGGTGTAAGGAATTCCAATTAAATATGCAGCCTTTTTGTCTGTGTGGGAGAAGGTTTGCTATGAAGGAGGGAAGCCTCACATTTAGATCTGGAGCTAGCCACTAAAACAAAACTGAGCTTCATTTATGCAAGGGAAGTGAGAGGTGGCTTTCTTCAGCCTCATCTCTGGCTTCCTGTAGTAGACACACAGCTTGTAGTTAATCTTAATTCAAGGTCAGGGTTGGCTCCAGGCCACCCAAAGTTTAAAGTTTCTCTGGCAATAGTGCAGTTTTTACTTCCGCCACTCAATTCATACTTGGTATATCCCATGTAGATGGAGGCGGTGGTTCAGTGGCTAAGACACTGAGCTTGTTGATTAGAAAGGTTGGCAGTTTGGCAGTTTGAATCCCGTTACTTGTCCCAGCTTCTGTCAACCTCGCAGTTTGAAAGCACGTAAAAATGCAAGTATAAATATAGGAACCATCTTTGGTGGGAAGGTAATAGCATTCTCTGCGCCTGCTAGAACCATGTCATTCATCTATTTATGTTTATTTATATCTCACCTTTCAGATTGTGGCTTTCAGCTCTTCCTCTCTCACACACACAAACATATAGAATTACAATCCTGTTATCTAAACTAGGATTTCTGACTAAAGACTTCCTAGTAACAATAGCAGCATAACAATTTATCAGCATCTCAAGTGCTTTTTGATTTAGCAAGGCAAAACCAAAGGCAAAACTGCTTGAGAGTCATAAAAAATTAAACTTGGAGAAATCTTAAAGAAAAATAGGAATATTCTTACGAAAGGAAATGTTTTTACTAAAGTGCCTATGAAATTTGTAGCTTTCTACAAGGTGCCATAGTATGGATCCAGTGACTCAGTGGCTAAGACACCGAGCTTGTCATTCAAAAAGGTTGGCAGTTCGGTGGTTCGAATCCCTAGTGCCACGTAACACAGTGAGCTCCCGTTGCTTGTCCCAGCTTCTGCCAACCTAGCAGTTTGAAAGCATGTAAAAATGCAAATGGAAAAATAGGAACCACCTTTGGTGGGAAGGTAACAGCGATTTGTGTGCCTTTGACGTTGAGTCATGCCGGCCACATGACCACGGAGATGTTTTCGGATAGCCCTAGCTCTTCGGCTTTGAGCACTGCTCCCTAGAGCCGGAAATGACTAGCATATATGTGCGAGGGGAATCTTTATCTTTTACCTTTATATCCCATGTAGACATGTATGTATGTAAAGTAAAACTTTCCTGTGCAAAAGTAATGCAAAAATAAAATTCTGTTATATATTTTCATAATCATTATCTTCCCTTACCTTTCCTCTAGGCAAGACTAATGCTTTGAGTCTGGTAAAAAAAAAATTCATAGAGGAATAAGATTTCCCATTAATCAATGAATCATATAGAATCGGGAGTCATGTGCATTTAGGGACTCTCTCCCAAACATATACACTTTCCAGAAAAAGAGTCAGTCATAAATCCATTTTTATTGTGTTCCGATTGGTCACTTTAGATTTTATTCATGATTTATTGTTGACTGTATTATTGTTGACTAATATTATCTGTGCTGTGGTGATTTTTTAACCTTTGTATATAGTCCAAAAGGATTTCCAATCTTCCTTTCATGGATACTATTCAATATTCATATCCAATTATTACTTATCATAACACTACACATTGTATATATTATTATCATTATCAATTATTTATTTAACTATATCTATTATCACCAAATTTCACTAAGTTCAACTAGTTTTAAGTTATATTCTTCCACCTATCAACATGTATCTTGCCAATAACAAAACAATTTCATATCTTCTGCCATTTGTGGTACCAATCCTCTAATCATCTTCTTGATCAACTTTGTATGGACTTCTCTTAGCAACTCCTTGCTTATAAGATCTCTCATATAATCTTGATGCCCTCTTTCTGTTTCCTTATTCAGATTGTCTTTGATTGTCAGTTGTATTATCAATACTTTTGCTTATGGAATTTCTTTCTTTAAGTCCATAGATTCTTGAATTTTATCTTCTTCTATATCTTGACCTTTGGAATAGATTTCCTCTTCATTTAATTCCTCTTTCTGTATTTCATTCTTTTCATTTTCAGGAACAAACCAATTACCATAGATATCAGTAGGTTTAGTCTCTTTATATTCATTTTCCACTTTGGTTTTTTGAGTTTCAATCACCCCGTTTTGCATTTGATGAACATTTTCAATTTTTTCATCATATTTTCTTGTTATGTGCTCTAGGTATTCCAGTTTTTTCTCTACTATATTTGATAATTTCTGAAAATATATTCTGCAAAGTTAAACCTCTATTTTTTCTTGATGCTGTGTCATTTTAACAAACACAGCTGCTCTAGCTTGAAAGATTAATAAAATTAAAGCATAGATTCACAAAGAACATAACTAAATTACTCCCTGAGATACAAATAATAATTGTATGATTTTTGTGTGTTTATTTATCTAAGCACAGGACAAACAGTAAATAAAATAAAACAGTATGGATCAATATCAGCAGTACAATATAGTAATCCATTTAAAACATTTCCTAGTCCTAGCAGAACAATAATTTTAAATCCTTATCAAATACTGTCACTGCAAAAAAAAACAAAAAACCCCATTTTAACAACATTTTTTTAAAAACCTCTGGAGTTCAAGGGGAGTTGATTCCAAAGAATTGGAGCTATGTGGAACGAAACTGTCAAATGTGAGGTCATCATTCTGACATGAGGAAAAAAATATGTGACCCTGATTGCATGAATTAGCCAAGCGCACAGAATTATGAATCATAATTGACTGTTCAAATAACTGGTTATTCCTGTGTGCATGCCCTGAATTGTACCAACAATTTAAATTAGCAATGTTACTGAACACCCAGCCAATGTAAGGATTAATGGAAAGAAGTAAACATGGAACCAAAGATGCTCAGGATCACATAAACATGTATGATTCTGGATCAGAGCGTGAAGCGCTGCGGAGGGCCTAGGATGTATGCAGAGGTGGGTTGCTCCTGGTTCGGCCCGGATCAGGCAAACCGGTAGTGGCCGTGGTGGGAGGCTCTGCCCACTCGCCCAGATGCTTCTGCGCATGCGAACTGGTAGTAAGAAAAAATGGAAATCCACCGCTGGATGTATGGCCTTCAAGGACAGCAGAAAGAGTTGTTACCAAAGAAATGTTGAGACAAGTGGAGCATGAGCCCATGCCATGAAACAAGTTTAAATAAGCATCTCTCCCAGGTTCAAACTGAGGCAGCGGGAAAGCATGTTGAAGCGGGAAAGCCTCCGTGGCGCAGTGGTTAGAGTGCAGTACTGCAGGCTATTTCTACTGACTGCCGGCCGTCTGCAATTTGACAGTTCAAATCCCATCAGGCTCAAGGTTGACTTAGCCTTCCATTCTTCTGAGGTTGGTAAAATGAGGACCCAGATTGTTGGGGGCAATATGCTGACTCTATAAACCGCTTATAGAGGGCTGGAAAGCACTGGAAAGCGGTATATAAGTCTAAGTGCTATTGCTATGTTCAAAATGGCAAGTTTCTGTTACTACAGTTGTTGTAATAAAAGTTGCCTTGATCTATATGATATTTATTGGAACCTATAAAACCCCTATAGGTTCCTATCCTATAGGGAAGGCAACAGCAGAGTCAGGACCTGCCAGCAAACTATCCAGGCAGGATACCATTTTGGCAAGTTGAAGTGTGGCCATTAATAAGCATTATTTGAGTGCAGTGCTTTCATTCAGCCCTTTGTGAATCCATCTTACAATACAGGTAATCCATATTTTACTGAAAAAGAAGATCATGAGACACTGTGGAAGATTTTGTTGAGATCCAGATACACTAGGTCAGGGGTTGGCAACCTTAAACACTCAAGGAGCCACAAAGGTCCTAACTGGAAGCCCCCCCATTCAATTCTGGAGCTGACCGGAAATCCAGTTCCCCCACCATAGAGTCTCCTTCTAGTGTGGCGTCCTTTTTCCTCTACCTCTCCTAGCCGAAAGCCCTATCAATTGTGGAGCCAACTGGAGAGGGGGAGCCATAGCAGAGGGATGGAAGAGCCACATGCAGCTCTAGAGCCATGGTTTGCTGATCCCTGGACTCCATCAATAGGTCTATAGATCTATCAATAGGTCTATAGCACTCCTCTGATCTACTAAAACAGTAGTTCTGTCAAAGAAAAAGATAAGATTGGTGTGACACACTTAAATTTGTGACAAACACATGCTAGCTCTTGCTAACATTTGCATGCCTATCCAAATAGTCACACTGGTACTGTTTGGTAATCTTGAGGACTTTGCCCAGATAGATAGGTCTATAGTTTTCTGCATCCAGCTTTTTCTTCTTTGTGAAGATGGAGATGACATTTGACTTCCTCTGGTCTTATAAGGTTTCATTAGTCCCGACTAGGCATACCTTAATTCTCTGCTTTTGATCTAATCATTTTAACTGAAAATAAGACATGCATCCAATATCTCTGCAAGTTATTAAACAGGTAAGGATTAATAATTAATTTATTATAAACACTGGAATTCAGAATTATATACAGGGTGATTTAGGCAAGGGGGAATGAGGGGTAATGTATTGGTAAAATAATAATAATTCCAGATATGAAAAGTTAACCATCAAGAATTGTTACAATTCATACTCATAAATCATAGAAAACTCCCTATTTCAAATCCTCAGATCAATGAAGAATGGTAGTCACACTTTAATAGATTATACTGACTTAATTGCTCTTGTAAACACTTTCAATCTCATTAGCACGAGATTCATAGATGAAGATTATTTTTTTTAATGAGGATTAGTTTCTGTAATCCTATCAACTATGTCCCTCAGCAGCAAAGCTTTATTGACTGAAACCTTTTCCTCAATATGACTGGCATTCACAAATGAAATCGATGACCTGTAGTGGGTTGTGCACAGGAGAAATTGTAGAACAGTAAATGTTGAGATCTCTGTTACAAGAATTGGTGGAAAAAACACACCCTCCAATAGCAACCATTGTTACTCCTGGGTCAAAGTGCACCCACACATCACCAAGCAGTGATATCCTGCTAGATAAACATAAGAGACTGTCTATTAGCCATGCGAGGTAAACATCCTCATATACCAACAAAGCAGCAACTCTTAGGAAAAAAGAAAAGCTGGTTGTTGAACTTTTGCACCAGAATGAAACATATGTTTGCAAATTGTTAATCAGCTTATTTCTTTAATGTTCTCCGGAAAGCAAAATGTTGGGAGTCCATCTTCTTTTAGACTTTACCATGCTGCCCATAAACTTTTATGCCATTTATCAAATTACTAATACACCAAAACCAGCGATAAAAATAACTGATAGAAAAAGAAATTGGGATAAAGAACTTGAAAAACTGATTTATTTGTCCTGACCATTTCCTAGTTTCCTAGCAATAAATTCTCACTTACATGCAAATTATATTGATGAACCTAGATTTTGTTTTTTTTTTTTCCACAGCACATACGGTGACCTCATATTGATGTTGAAGCTGTTCTGGTACTTTCCCATTTCATTATGTATATACTACCCATGATATATGTTTGTATGTGCATTTAATTCCAAAAGCTAGAAACTCCATGGCAACCTACAGCTCCAGGTTCCAATTGTGGTGCTTTGATTATCCTGTCATTTCAGTTAAGACTTTGCAGTACATCTAAAGGCGTGAGGTATTCCAATTAAGGAAAGAAGTCTTGGCTTTATTGCAGTGACTAATCGTTTAGACACCAACTGTCTGCTACATGGAGTAGAAGCACAGAAGAGGGTTTTCCTCAGAGTACAGCTGCCCCTGCATTTCTTTTTATATAATTAAAAAAACATTTCTGACATTGTCAAGAGGTTACATTCACCATCCCAGTAGATTATAAGGACCTACTGAATGAGGAAGAAATGCAGCAATTTATATACTCTTCTTTTTATACAAACTGTAGCAGGGGACTAGGGACACAACATTGCTCCATAATTAGGCCTTCCTCACAAGCCCATTAGGTTCTGATCTCCTTAACTTCATTCTGGTTAGCAGTTGTTTAGCATTATAACCATCACTAGACTACATCACAGTTACAATTTTTTAAATTCCATACACGGAAGGTCAGGTGCACCCACAAGACAAAATAATTACCATGAATAAATTATAACACTACTATCAAGAACATCTTTTCAAGATTCAAAGTAATAGAGTTGTTTTATTGTTGTGATATTTTTTATGAATTTTGACTACATTGAAGTTGAATAGAAAGAGTCACTAGAGTTCTTGAAGACAATACTAAAAGCAGAACTTCAATGCAGTTGAAGATCTGGAGTCCAATGAATTTTGTTCATATTCTATTCAGGTTTTATAAGGCCTATGGAACCAAATGGACCTGTTTTCCTAATTGGAAATTGTTAAAATATTCAAGACGGGGAGAGACATGGGAACAAGGTCAGCCAATGAATAGCCTAATCCTATTCATATACCTTCATATACCTATTATAACTCTGACAGAAATCTACTGCTTATACTTCTGATCTGATTGGTCCCTTCCAATTCACACCTGCTGCTTAGCATGAAGGTTTTAATATATGCAAAATTTCAAGCACTGCCAAAGTTAAATCCAAGTCCTTTGAATAAGAAACCATCCAAATTAACAAACAAGGACATATAGTAAAGCATTGTGCACGCACGCACACACACATGCAGAGACATGTTTTTTGGATGTCTCTGCCTATGATAGGCATGCTGTAAGGTAGAGTAACTGAGAATGGGAACGAACAATTGCTAGTTAGCATGAAGCATGGCAAGCCCTAAACCAAAGTTTATGTGAACAGGACAAGGAGAAAGGGAAAGATGGAGCAACTGCCATATATTTCATAGTCACTCTTGCTTTAATTTTACAATTAGAATAAAAAACTTATTCCTAACCATATCTCTTGGAAGGTCAGTCTTGACTGGCCTCACGGCTTTTGGTGTAAGATATAATAGCAATAGTACTTAGACATATACCCCTTTACAGTGCTTTACAGCCCTCTCTAAGTGGTTTACAGAGTTGACATACTGCCCCCAACAATCTGGGGCCTCATTTTACCCACCTTGTAAGGCTGAGTCAACCTTGAGCCTGATGGGATTTGAATTGCTAAATTGCAGTCAGCTGGCAGTCAGCAGAAGTAGCCTGCAAGACTGCATTCTAACCACTGTGCTACCACTGCTCTTAATAATCAATTGAAGGAAAGGCAAACTATTTCATTTGCATAAAGTATTCACATTTTTGAAATGTAAAAAAAACCAACCCCAATGAATAGCAATATAGTAAAGAAATGAGCCAGATGTTATATATAAAGTTCTTCTAAGGAAAACTTACCAGTATTTGGCTCTTGATCTCATGTTTACTACCAGATATGACAAGCCTGAGGGGTTTTTTTTTTTAAACAAGCAGAAGCAAAGATATTGTAGATTCCTAAGAAGCTTAAATTATGCTGTTTCTAGGCATCAGAACTAATTGAACTCCCATCCCAACCCTTGGAAAATATTTAACATTGCATAGGATTTTCTATTAAATGGGTTTGTGAAAAAACATGTCTGCATAGTTCTGCTCCCCAAATAAGGCAAGGATTCTAGAAACTAAATATGTTTTCTTTCTTTCTAGTGGTCCAAGTAGTAGAACAATAACCTGAACTGCTTCCTTTTCACCCCAAGTACCTTAATCCTCATATGGAGGCCATTTAAAACTTGAACAGCCTGGCTGTATCCTTTTCGTAATTCTTTCTGCAATCCTTAAATGGCACCTAAAAGTAAGAGTAAGCATACCAATGCTGAGTGCAGCATGTGTTGCCATGGGGATGGATGTAGTGTCACACAAATTTATTTCTAACACTTCCTTCAAAGCTTCACATTGGTGAGGCAAGAGACCACAAATATGTGTAACAGTTTGGAAATCTGCTCAACAAAAGTTGTTGGGGGCTCTCTTGCACTCCACTGTTGGAATTATCCACAGCGGAGAGAACTCTTTCAAAATTGATGGGTGATAACTTATGTGTCAATCTTGGCCACATTTTTTATACTACTAAAACACAATGTTTAAAAAGGCCTTGTTTGCTGCTAGAGCTGATTAAAATGTCAAACCACGGGGAGAAAAAGGTTCATTGTGATGGAGATGACTGATGTTTTGCTTACCCCAGGCCCCTGCGCCTACATAAAGAAGCTTCGCCCATATGTTAGGGCAATGTCCATTTGAAATATGAATATCCCACATAGTAAAATTTCAGAAATAGGAATATGAAGATTATGTCAGGGTTCCAAATAGCATCCCTATGAAATAATAGCTCAAGGCAAGAAGTTCCTCAAAACACCAATTTATTAGAAGAGCTATGTTGGCACATCTGGGAAAAACCCAAAATGCCTGCCAGACGCCAGATGCCAGATATAATTGTATGGGAATATTTCCCTCCACTTCTGTTTATTCTTTTACAAAACAAATCAGAATTCAGACTGGCATTTCAGCAAGCAACCATTTGGTGAGGCCACACTTGGAATACTGCATCCAATTTTGGTAACCATGATGTAAAAAAGATGTTGAGATTCTAGAAAGAGTACAGAGAAGAGCAACAAAGATGATGAGGGGACTGGAGGCTAAAACATATAAAGAATGGTTGCTGGAACTGGGTATATCTAGTCTAATGAAGAAAAGGACTAGGGGAGACATGATAGCAATCTTCCAATATCTCAGGGGATGCCACAAAGAAGCGGGAGTCAAGCTATTTTCCAAAGCACCTGAAGGCAGAACAAGAAGCAATGGGTGGAAATTCATCAAGGGGAGAAGCAACCTAGAACTAAGGAGAAATTTCCTGACAGTTAGAACAATTAATCAGTGGAACAACTTGCCTTCAGAAGTTGTAAATGCTCCAACACTGGAAGTTCTATTCTATTCTACTCTGCTCTGCTCTATTTACCTGGAACTGAAATGCCTCAAAAGATCACCTGTGCTCTAACCCATGATTTAGGGTTTCCCTAGAACTTTACTTGGAATTTTCTAGAATATTTAGATTCTCGGAGCATATCATGTGAACCTAGGTATGGCTTCCATTGATCAAATTTGACAACAATGCAATAAACCACTCAGACTGAAGGGAGCAGCGATGTCACTAGACACCAAAGTAGGGATGGAGATTTATATGAATTTACAGATAACTGTTCAAAAACCATTAGAGGTAAGTAACCATTTCTTCTTTTGTATTTCACGTATATAGTATGAGTAAATAGCCTTTGCCTGGAAGAGGGACATTGTTCCTGCTGTGTCAAGAGAAAAAGCTTCTGTATTAAACTCCCCAAATTTGGCAACTTTAAGACTTTTAGACTTCAACTCCCAGAATTCTCCAGCCAGCATAGCTATTGGTACAAATTGGTACAAATTGGTACAATATGCCATTGGTACAAATGACTTGGCATGTAACTAGCTGAAGAATTCTGGGAGTTGAAATCCACAAGTCTTAAAGTTGCGAAGTTTGAAGACCTCTGCTTTACTGTATTCTCAGCAATATTGGTGAATAAACATAAAATATTAGACTCAAAGAATGTCCCTCTGGGACATTTACCAACTGGAATTGTTGGTGTTCTGGCAGAGGGACCCTGGGAAGAAAAACCTTCAAAAATCACAATTCTTTTTGAAGGAAGCCTTCAAATCTGCTGCAAAGATTGTTGCTTGTCTGACACACAACTGAGGTTTGTAACTGACACAGTTTATTTGAAGAAATAATGAAATGTTAGGTGGACTTAGAGAAGAACAGTGATAAGTTCATTCTGAATACTGCCGTGCTGTATAACAGTGGACTAGTGATAAACAGTTATCAGGCGTATCTAAAGAGCTCTCCATCAGTGTTGAACAATCCGAGAAAAACAGTGTTAAAACAATATCTTGTCTCAGAGGAAACTCAGAAAACAGACTTTGGTAGAAAAATCTGGCCAGAGAACTATATGATTCATAGCCAGAACAAGTGTGTCTGTAATTTGCCAGAATGACATAACAACATGGTTATATGTTAACTACTAAAAATTCACTCTGCCATGAAAATTAAGAGAGAGAAGCAGATGCCATTGGTACAAATGACTTCGCTATTGGCATGTTCAGAATTAAAGAATATTCTAAATCTGTGTGAACAGAAATACCAATGAGTAAAACTGAGTTAAATATTTATTGAATCAGTTAAGTTATGTATGTGTGTGTGTGGGGGGGTGGTGGTGGTAATCTGACTCACAACCTGGAAATGGAACGTTGAAATAGTTATAGGATATTCATTCCAACTACAATGTTTTAAATTTAACATTTTAAATTTAAATTTAAGTGATTGTCCTAGTGGACAATCACTTAAATATGATCCAGCAAAGTGTTGCAGCAGCCAAAAAAGCCAACACAGTTCTAGGGTGCATAAACAGAGGGATAAAATCAAGATCATGTGAAGTGTTAATACCACTTTATAAGGACTTGGTAAGGCCACACTTAGGGTACTGCATCCAATTTTGGTCACCACAATGTAAAAAAGATGTTGAGACTCTAGAACAGTGGTAGTCAACCTGGTCCCTACCGCCCACTAGTGGGCGTTCCAGCTTTCATGGTGGGCGGTAGGGATTTGCTGTAACTCTGCTTTATAAATTTTATAAAGTAAAATTACTTCCCTACTTTATAAATCACCATTATTGTGGAACTGGTGAGCGCTTAGAAATGTTTACTACTAACAGAGATACAAAAGTGGGAGGTAGGTATAAAAAGGTTGACTACCACTGCTCTAGAAAGTGTACAGAGAAGAGCAACAAAGATAATTAAGGGATTGGAGGCTAAAACATATGAAGAACGGTTACAGGCAACTCCACTGTGCTGTACAGTAGAAGACATTTTAAGGCACAACAGGCTGTATCTTAACAGAATTTAAATCTAAAATGCACACTATCACTGTCAAAAGCAGGGACGTGCAGTCAGGGGAGGCAGGGCCTCACCAGTCTCATGAGGAAAAGAAAAGAATTTTTAAAATAATTAAAAAGGCTAAGGTAGTTGCTGCCAAACTCCAAGTCACAGTGACTCTTAGTGCTAGCTGTAGGGGGAAGCGAGAGAACTATGGGCCTCCTTTGCATAAGGAATTTTTCGCCTTTTAAGAATTAAGCAAGGGTTAAAAGGCAAAAAATTCCGTATGCAAAGGAGGCACGTGATTCTCCTGCCTCCTGATCTGGGAGCAGCAAATCATGCCTTGGCAGCCTTGCCTAAGTAAGTTGCTTTTTTATTTAATTTTTTACACTTTCATCATGGCAGGCGGACAAGAGGAGAGTTGAAATCCACAGCTGGAAAAGGTATGTGGATCAGACAGAGGGAGGGGGGGATTCAAAATTATTTGTAATGTAAGTAATTGTAATTTGTTTTTATTATATGTGTGTGTGTGTGTGTGTGTGTGTGTGTGTGTGTGTGTGTGTTTATCCGCCTCTGCTGGCGCGCGGGCTGGCACATTTATTTTTTAATTTTTATTTTTTAATTCTTTATAGCAATAGCAATAGCAGTTAGACTTATATACCGCTTCATAGGGCTTTCAGCCCTCTCTAAGCGGTTTACAGAGTCAGCATATCACCCCCACAGTCTGGGTCCTCATTTCACCCACCTCGGAAGGATGGAAGGCTGAGTCAACCTTGAGCCGGTGAGATTTGAACCGCTGAACTGCAGAACTGCAGTCAGCTGAAGTAGCCTGCAGTGCTGCATTTAACCACTGCACCACCTCGGCTCTATATCTGTAGGGCGGGCCGAGGCGGCATGCACTTTAAAGTGCCGGCATGCCGCCTTTAAAGTGCCGGCATGCCACCTCAGCCTGCCATAGAGTGAAACATGTCCTGGTTTGTGGCTGGGAGGCACGCTGGCACTTTAAAGTGCATGCCGCCCGGCCACAAACCAGGACTGTATGGCGGCCCGAGGCGGCATGCACTTTAAAGTGCCGGCATGCCTTCCAGGCTGGCCATGAATATAGCTGCTGTGTGTGTGTGTGTGGGGGGATTTTGAAGAGAGTAGGGGCGAAGGAAAGGGAGAATGTGGAGTCGCCTTTCAGGGACGCCAAAGTGGCAGGAAACCAGCACCACCACCAGAATCTAAAGCTTTTGGCGGCTCCAGACAGGTGAGGCAGGGAGCAGAGACCCAGGTGGTTTCCTTCGCTCCCCTTGCATTCATTTTTGCATTCCTGCATTTGCTGGACTTCGCGCTCTTCTCTGCGTCTCCCAGTGAATAAGCGAGTGGGGATCAGGCTGCCTGATCCCCCATTGCTCACTCACTCGTTGTTTCGCCCACCCAGACCACTTCGGCACTGCTCTGGATACCTCTGTCCATCTGCGCCCGGCAGCTGCAGCGACATCATCAAGATGAAGAGCAAGAGGGAAGAGCCCAGCTGGGAGAGGCCCCGGAGGCAGGGCTTTAAAGTCCCGGCACCGCGTCCACCACAGAGCAGGACCGGGACCCGCTCTATGGCGGACGCTGCGGCGGGGCTTTGGCGGGGCTTTCGCACTTGCCTCACTAGCCATGAAGGTCACCGCACGTCACTGGTCAAAAGTACTGTGACTTGACACTATAGATAGAATTCAGTCCTTTTCATTTCAGTGGCCTGGATGTTCCGGAGTTATGCTGGAACACATGGAACCAGACCCAGATCCAGATCCTGATGCAGACACACACACACACACACACACTGAGTGGTGTTAGGGGTGTCTTACCCCAACAGTATTTGTTTCCAGAGAGTAAGTGATCTGTGTACCAAGTTTGGTTGAAATTGCTTGAGGTGTTCCAGAGTTATGCTGGAACGCACACACAGACACACAGACACTCAGACATACATATATACATACATACATACATACATACATACATACATACATACATACATACATATGATATATATTTCCATCAAACATTTGCCTGAATATTCACCATATCGCCCACCATATCCAAAGGTGATAATACATTTTTATCCCATTACTGTGTCCTAACATTGTTTGGTTTTCCTTGCATCAGTTGTCTCTTTTATATGACAACCATGAGGATGTAACAAAATTCTTGTTGAAGGTTGTCTTGGCTATAATCATCTACCTGTTAAAAGTTTGGCTGATGATTTTTCATCAAGTAATGAAGTATTTCTCTAGGCAAACAAATTAAGATATACCGTAATTAACTTTCATTTTAAAAGCCCTTTTACCATTTGTTTTGCTTGAACTGAGCACAATAAAGATTTGAATGCATGCTTAAAACCTCATTCCTTTGTAAACTGAATTAAAATTCTTTTAAACTAAACTGACAGCAACTTACAATTTCATCAAATGATACTGCTTCCATGTCTGTCACACTAATATCAACAGAAACTGCACCCACTATCAATATCACAGTATCTCTGCAAATAGTGGCTCATCTATATCTAATATTAAAATTCAACATTCTGCATCAGCTCTTAGAAAGAATGGTAACTGTGAAAATATTTTGCCAAATAAATAACCATTTCTAAAACAAATTTATTACTTATAAATTTATGTTTCTTGCATGTGGTTTCAATTATCTTTCTCTACATCTAGTCCAACCCTATTCTTCTTCATTTCTGCCCTCGATCTATATAACATCATAATGCATAATTCTCTCAATACAGTGATGAAATTAATTCAATTTTTTAACTAAAGGTTCTGTAGGCGTGGCTTGATGGGCGTGGTGTGGTTTGGTGGGTGGAGTTTGGTGGGTGTTGCAGGAGAAGGATACTGCAAAATCTCCATTCCCTCCCCCAGCCAGAGGTGGCATTTACTGGTTCTCCGAACTACTCAAAATTTCCGCTACCGGTTCTCCAGAACCTGTCAGGACTTGCTGGATTTCACCCTGCCTCAATACTCTCACAGGTCTGTATCATTCTTTCATAGACTTCAGGAGCAAATAAAACACCAAATGCTAATATTTTGCAAGCTATGTATATTACAGAAATGTATATAAGCACATTGCTGTCAATTATCATCATATCTCTCCATGTCGGTGGAACTGTGAAGAAGAAAATTATATAAAATTATATATTTAAGTATAAAAGAAATGGAATAGCCATTATTTCCAACAATTATTCTTTTTTTCTGCCACCCATCTCACACAACAATGCTGGCGAGCTGACAGGGATTAAAACATCAACCTAATGATAAACTAAAGAATACAGTAAAATAAAACATAGCGGCCAAGTCCATCAACATTAATAACAGTAACTCATAGACTCACCAAACCACTTGACCCCTATGTCCAAGAGAACAGTCAGATCTTAACAATCTTCTAAAAGACCAGCAAAGTCAGGGTCAACCTAATCCCATGGGAAAACTGTGTTCTATAGGACAGGCACAGGAAAGGAAAGGCCATAATGAGTCGAAAATATGGTGAAATTGAGCCAAGTCCTATTCTTTCATTGTGTTCCTTAACTTCCATTTCTAAATGTTGTAGGTCATTTGCATTTCCAGCTATCAATATAGTATCATCAGCAAAGCACAGGTTTTCGAGATTCCTTCCTCCATTTTTAAAACCAAGTTAATTTTTCAATCCAGTTTCCTTCAATATATATTCAGAACATAGGTTGGATAAATGGCTGTGTGCATATATGTGTATACACACACCAATGGTGGGTTCCAGATCCCATTAAAACTGGTATGGTGCAACGGGGCCGGGCGTCCTCCACATAAACCCGCGCACACAAGCACAGCGCACGCATGCGTACTTACCGCCTGCGATGCCTCCACAATGCTTCAGCTGCTCGGCGGAGCGTCGCGCAGGCGCTGTATGCTCCGTGTGAGTGCAGAAGCCCCAAAAACCTCTAATACTGGTAAAGAGCGGAACGGTACCTGGTGCTCCTGGCAGGCATCGGTACGCCCGTACTGGGGCGCACAGGTCATAACCCACCACTGACACACTCATACAATGACTCACTATGACATTTATATGTTTCACATAAGGACAATGAGATATTCTGGGCTTCCTAGACATTCCAAAGCTTAACACGTTCGGCACTATCAAATGTCTTGTATAATCAATAATGCACAAATTGCTTTATTTATTTTTTAAATATTCTTTGGCCTTCTCAATTATCTGGTGCGCATCAGCAGTAATTTCCCTCGTTGTTTAGCCATGCCTAAAACCAGCTTGAACACCTGAAATTGTTTATTAAATTCCTTCCCAAGATCTTTGTCTTTCCTGGCTATACCTTCTCTTCTTGGCAATTTACACTAACATCTAGTTTGCTTTCTTCTGTTTATTGATTCTTGGCAGCTTCTTTGATTTCATTCCACAAGTCCTTTGGTTCTCTGTCAACGAGTTTCAAGCGTTCAAAGTGATTCTTAATGTTCTTTTGCAAATGGTGGTTATGTAATCAAGAAAACATGGAAACTGAGTATCTTTCGTCTGTTGCTTTTGCTCAATTTGATACCTGCAGAGAAATAATTTCATGATCTGATCTACATATCCTTGAGGTCGTCCGTTTGCTTGTACCAATAATAATCAATGTGATTTCCGTGTGCTCCATCTGGTGAGATTCATGTACACAGGCATTTTGTTTTCATTGCTTGACAACTGTGTCAGCAATGAAGAAATAATTGGTTAGGCAGGAATGGAGAAGATATTCTCCTTCATCTTTGTTTCCTTAGACCATAAAGTCCAACTATGTTTTCATCTGTATTATTTTGAACTTTGGTATTCCAGTCTCAAACCAGAAGCAAACATAAATTAAGACATTATATTGAAGATTTGCTTTCAAGTCTAATTGATATTATTTTGCTATTATTTGTTAGTCACCCTGGCTAGAAAAGCAATGCTGTCCTTCCATTTTTGAGATACTTAAACAATAAATAATACAATCTTCTGACTGAAAATTTCCAATTTCATTTCCGGATGCCCTACATGCAGGGGTGGGATTCTACTGGTTTGGAGCGGTTCAGGCGAACTGGTAGATCCAATGATCAGCTGGGTCCGCCTGCCCGCCCTTGCATTGTACTGACCTATTGTCAGGCCTGCAGCCATCTTTTCTTTTGGATTTTGGCCTGCCACACTTTCTATTATTCTACTATGCATTTTCTATTGTGGGAAAATGTATGGAGTTAAATGATATGTAGCCATGACAAAATCCTTTCTAGAAAGCCAAGGTCATCCTTTGTCTCTGCACCTGACCAGAACTGGATGGGTGGAACTGCCAGCATGCACTGGGAGATTGGACCATTGGACTTGTGTGTGTAGGGGCAAGATCTTGAACTTTCAACTGGGTGGGGAAACCAGGAAGCTTTCAGATTTGGGTTTTCCCAGATGTGCCAGCATGGCTCTCTTAATAAATTGGAACTTTGAGGAATCCTTTGCCTTGGACTCCGATTTACTTTTGGATGCTATTTGGAACCCTGATACCTATATCGTCTCAGCTGAGTCACATGGCAGAGTGGATTGCTGTGCCTCAGCTGTTTTCTTCCCCAGCAGTAATGCGGAAGGTAAGTTTTTACAAAAGTGTGCACATATGTGCCGCATGCAAAGTGCGCAATCACCAAACTGGTTGTTAAACCGGTAGGATCCTACATGTTACTAGGTGATCAATTCATTTAACTTTATACTGCATTGTGCTTGTTTCTCACATTCCACGTTCCCAGGATATTGCTGCCTTTACATTTTCTTTCATTCATGGCAACGTCAGCAATTAGATATCTTGTTACATCCATCTGTGGTTATAAACACATTAGTACTCTAAAAGATCCTCAGCTCCTGTTCACTAGCATGTCGAATACCTTCTAACCTAGTATCAGCCCTTTGGGGAAATGATATGAGCTTGATGAGATTAGCTACAACAATTTAGCATTTCCCCTTCTCTCTGTCTTATACCAAAGAGGCAATTGAAGTTTATGCTTACTTATAAACTAAGTTTATATTATAGTAACTACACCTCATACCTTTTCTGAGGACAGCTCTGCTCCATTACACCTCATTATCTGGCGCTGTACTGCCAATCACCTAATTTTGATTACCATGTGGTTTTTTTGGTAAAAGACAGGAATGGGTTATACTGTCTTCTCCTATGCATGGAAGATAACTTTGCTGTTATAACTAAAGTGATTATCCACCTCCCACATTCTGCTATGTCACTGCTCTGCAATATAAGTTCCTATTTGTTTTAGTTGAGCAGCTGAGATGACCTTCCACCTTGGACGACTGTTGTTGTTGGTAGTTGCGAAATCATGTCTGACCTATCGCAGCCCCATTGAAGATGTTCCTCCAGGACTTCCTGTCCTCTACCATCCTCTGGAGTCCATTTAAGCTCACATCTACTGCTTCAGTGACTCCAACCAGCCACCTCATTCTCTGTCGTCCCCTTCTTCTTTTGCCCTCCATCTTTCTCAGCATTAGGCTTTTCTCCAGGGAGTCCTTCCTTCTCATTAGGTGGCCAAATTATTTGAGTTTCCTCTTCCGGATCTGTCCTTCTAAAGAGTAGTCAGGGTTGATCTCCTCTAGGACTGACCAATTTGATCGCCTTGAAGTCCAAGGGACTTGCAGGAGTCTTCTCCAGCACCAGAGTTCAAAGGCCTCAATTGTACTGAAATGACTGTAATGAAAGTATAAACTCATAGCATCCAGCATAACCCCAATGTTCTCTGTTCACTCCAAATATCACAATGAGGTGGGCATACAAGAACTTGAGAGGGAGATTGAACTAGTTAACCCAGTTTATCTAAATTTCCCAAAGTCACTAAGACATAAAATGACCACACTTCACAGAACACACAGAATTGTAAATCCACTAATCACATTTTAGCATGTTGTATAAACCCGTCTTAATATTTATGTATGCACATTTGAAACGACCCATTCCTTACCAATGAATCAATGGTTAAAAAACAAACACAGAGAAAGAGAGAGCTTTTAAAAAAGACATTCCTGTCTTTTGAAAGGAGCTTAAAATTGACTGGGCTTTTAACTGCCAGTCATCCATCATAGACAGACCTATTTATCACAGCCGTTATAAAACACTCAGGTCAGATTATAAAAAGGAGAATCCCTTCCGAGTGCCTTCCTTTATCCAATCATGGCTTAAACTTTCTTTTTCTAATTATATGATATAGGGCTTATTCCTTCTGAGTAAGAAGCCACAACAGTTGTCTCTTGCCCCGTAGGTGGAAAAGGCCCCCATGTGCGCTCCCTCAGATAAGATTTAGCAAGCCATCCCCTGCACTTTACATAACTCCTGTTGCTTAGTCACAGGTTTTTCTCTCTTTTTTAAAAATATGGAGTGATTTTCTCAGCAGCATCAGAGATGGAGTCATCCTGGCGAGGGAAGTCCCTTCCTTTCTTATGTTCCCTTGGTAACCAAATGAATTTGCTTTTCAAATGATTCATGACCAGGGTGCTGTAGGAGTTTCCCTCCTCCAACACAATTCTCCCACACAGATACATATGCTTGATTAATCACCGATTAGAAAGTCTCTTCCACAAGGTAAATCTGGGAATCAAAATGCCACTCCAAGTCATTCACAACCACCTCCTTACCGTTCAGGTGGGAGTTAATGTCACACAAAATTGGGCCCTGGGACTTTGGAATCTGAATGGAGTATTAATCAATGTGAGCAGTGTTGAAGTTATACAACACCGTTTGGATTGTCGAAAATAACAAACTCTGGCTTTAGAAGCCTGTGTGGATCCAAGTGCCAGGAAACCCTATGGAAGGTGGTCCAATTTTCCTGGAGGGTAATGGAGTATTATATATAATAAATAATCCCTATAGCTCTTTATTACATCTAATATTCCACTTTTCTCCAGGAAACCCAGGAAGGGTGTCTGTTCTTAGCTTCATAAAACTATGATCCACAAATGTTGATTTAATAACATGGGGTGAAAAAGTACAATTCCAAAATTCTGATCTGGAATTACATCATGAAGCTGACTGAATTCCTGCAGGCTATATGAAGGAATCTACCTAACCTTCCAGAATGAATTGATTAAAAACAAAGGCAGGTGTTTTTGTAAAACAATTATTGTTTAGGCAAGAGGTCCCTTAGATTTCTTCCTCTGATCCAATATTCTATTTTTTTATTTTCCCCTTATAGCTCTTGACATTGAGGTTTAAGGTCTAAGAGCTTTTCTATACCAGGGGTCACCAACTTTTCGGACCGCAGGAACCATTAAATTCATAATTTTAAATCGCACAGACATTAATATGATCTGCCTAATGACTGGTTGGGTGAGTGTGGCTAGGTGGTCATGTGAGTGGGTGGGCATGGCCAATTCGATGTCACAAACATCAAGGGGCACCTTGTCAGCCTCTACTCGCCCCTCCCCTGCCAGCCACTTCTCTCCTGCCCTCCCAGGCTCCTTAGGGCCCCAACAGAAAGCAGCTGT
This sequence comes from Thamnophis elegans, assembly GCF_009769535.1. Taxonomy (NCBI): domain Eukaryota; kingdom Metazoa; phylum Chordata; class Lepidosauria; order Squamata; family Natricidae; genus Thamnophis; species Thamnophis elegans. Next base: position 25,174,458 of record NC_045553.1, on the reverse strand, counting down.
TTGAGCTAAGCAGCCACCACGAAAAAGAGTTGACAAAAAAGCTCAGTTCAAATTGGATCTGACCAAGAAGGAGGCTCAACAGAAGCACCTCACCAAGGACAACCAGCATAGGCTTTCCAAGAAGAGGGAAGACTTGTGGGAGTGCAAGACCAGGTACCGGTGCATGGGGGCTCAGTGGGCTGAGATGGTCAGCCAGTTCCAGTCCACGATGCAGTCCCACTGGAACAAAGTCCTCCAGCTCTTCACCATTTGCAGCACTTCCCTCCAGCCTTCACCCAATGCCCCACACCAGGGAGGCTGAAGCAGATCCCAAGTCAGAATTTCTGCCTCCCTCCGACCTGCACAAAAAGACCCCGAAGGGGCAGACTCTCTGCAGCAACACAAGCGTTCATTGCCTGTATCTGGCCCAGGGGACCCCTGAAATCAGGACCCCTGATTTCGTGCAATATAAAAAATGCAAATACTTTTTCTGCTGACCACCAAAATTTTCTCATGAACCAACAGTTGGTGACCGCTGTCCTACACCCATTGGTAGTTGCCAGCTTAAGGGATAGCTAGAAGAGGTTGAGAAGAATAAGTTCGCTCACTGTTATCTGGGATTTATTTTCAAACCAATGAAAATGTACATAGGAAACTGATATTGATAAACATGCCACTAGTCAATTACTTTAAACCAGTTACCCCATAAAGATATAAATGGTTAAGGCAACATGCTCATAATATTAAACAGTCTTGTCAAACTGTTGCTCCCTTTATGTGTATCATAAACAACAGGAGTGAGAATATTTTAGCTTGTTGTAAGATGCAACAAAATAAAATCAGAGACACTGAGAACCAATAATACAACAACTGGGAAGCAGGCCCAAAGATGCTTTTTCAGGAGCAACTGAAAAAGCAGCTTTGGGACAAATGTGACCTGGATGACCGAGAATCTCTACAGACTTTTAACTAGAAAGCATAGTCAGTTGCACTAATTGTTTTCCATATATTTCTTATTGATAAACAACTTTTTAAAAAGTTTCAATAAAATCTGGTGTGGATCTGGATAGCAATGTAGACAACAACAGATAAGTTTTCTTTCATCAAACGTTTCTCTATGTTTTTTATTCCCCTCTCCCATGTTTTTCCCATTATTTTCAAGTTTTTTCTCACAATTTGGCAAGACAATATTTTCTTTTATATTAGAAAAAGCAAAGATAACTTAGTAATTCTCAGTGTGGAAAGTAAACACTTTCCCCAAAAATATTTTCATTATTTTTCATTTAAAATGTTATTATTAGATTTTTAACAGATTAACAGAGTTGGAAGGGAGCTAGTAGGTCATCTAGTCCAACCCCCTTCCCCCCCCCCCGCCCAAATGGAGGGTTGGACTAGATAATTCTGTTTGATTATTCTCCACTTTCATCTTATGAGTGGATAATTTTAAAATAAAATGCAATCTTAATTTACATTTTTAAAAGAACATCTATTAAAATGTTATTTTCTCACACGAATCTTCTCAAACTCTGAACACTCCTTTAATAATTTTAAAAATATTACTCCCTGTTTCTGTGTTTCTAGGAGGGTTTTGCTACATTTAGAAAATGCTGCAGGGTTTCCAAAGGCCTCGGTTTCTAAATTACCATAAAATGAGTAAGGAAAATAAAGTTTCCAATGAGTGGAATTCAGCTCATGACTTCATGGATATATAACCGCATATTTTTTCTAGCAACAGTAAAAACTGAGTTATCATTGCCACTAGGACAAAGTTTCTCAAAGTTTAGTCTGGAGTTCCCTGAGACCCATTTAGCAAGTCCACCAAGTCACATAAATATTTTAACACATAATTTTTTTCAGTTTTAATTTCTTACACAGTACATGTTGATAGATATAACCCACACCAATCGAAGCCCCTGAAGCACAATTGAGTAGAAGTGTGAAACAAATTAAAGTCAAAGTGGAAAGTTTGGAAAACCAAAAGAACACAATTTGATAAAAAAAATAGTAAGGAGAGCATTGTTGAAGCCTTAACAAAATTAGGATGTGAGAAACAAGAATATGGATTCAGGTCTGAGTATTGCAGTTTAATATCAGATTAAGGAGTAAAAATGCGTGAAGAATGCTGCTAAGAGAAATAAATACAAAATTGATTTCTCTGATACGTTAATAAGTACTTTTTATAAAATTCTGGAAACTTATGGAATTTTGCTGAAAATAAATGGAACTGTTAGTAACAGTTAAAAACTTGGATCTAGCAATTTGAAAGCGCTGGATATTGGAAGAAGGGATCTGCAGAAGGTAATTTCAAAGGGGAAGAAATGATATTAAGTCTCTTTGTAATTGCTCTAAAAGGTCAAGGTAAAGGTTCCCCTTGCACATACATGCTAGTCATTCCCGACTCTAGGGGGCGGTCCTCACCTCTGTTTCAAAGCTGAAGAGCCAGCACTGTCCAAAGACGTCTCCGTGGTCATGTGGCTGGCATGATTCAACAATGAAGGCACACAGAACGCTGTTATCTTCCCACCAAAGGTGGTTCCATATTTTTCTACTTGCATTTTTTACATGCTTTTGAACTGCTTGGTTGGCAGAAACTGGGACAGGTAACCGGAGCTCACTCTGTTACACGGCACTAGGGATTCGAACTGCCGACCTTTCTGATCGACAGGCTCAGTGTCTTAGCCACTGAGCCACTACATCCCTTGGTAACTACTCTAAAGAAGATCAAAAGTCACTTCTTTAAATATTTTTCTTCTTTTTTCTCTTTTTACTTTCTGCACTTTCTATTTTTCCTTTCTCTAGCTGTCTTTTATCTTTTAAACTCATTTTGTATTATTCTTTACCTTTACCAATTTTCAATAAAATAACTTCAAAAATAAAAAAACTGGAAGAAGAAAGAAACTCTGACAATTAACCATGCCTGGTTTCCAGTTTTATATCACACTGAACAAAGCAGGCCCTCTTAACAAATATAACCTTCAGCAGTGTAACTTGAAAAATAATAAACAATGTTATGTTTCAGAGAAAGCCCATTTTTTTTAAAAAAAGCTCCTTTGGAACTTTCTCTTCAGATCAGGCCAATTGCAAATCCACCGGCATGAAAAGCCAATCAGAAAGTGAATTTCCATTTTTTCACCAACACGGGTCAATTAGAGATTCGGAGTGGTGTGGTGGCCTAGAGGTGGCGCTCTCACCTCACAATCAGGAGGCTGTGAGTTCGATCCTAGGTAGAGGTGGATATTTCGCTCTCTGGGCACAATGAGAATATATCTGGTGAATAAAACTTTGCATTGGTGACAGGAAGGGCATCTGGCCATTAAATGCTCTGCTAGCTCCATTCGGTTTTCTAGATTCTATCCTGCAAGGGATTATGGGGTTGTTAAAAGATGATGATGATAATGATGATGGGTCAATTAGAGATTAGTTCTATTACAAAGCTTAGTCAGTTCCTGCTCAGTTGCCTGTGAGTTGATAAGAAGTGTGCTATAGAGCAGACCACTTTCACTTGCTGCCCTGAAGATGCCAACCACAACTGCTGATAAATAGCAAAAAATTAGACCACAACCTATTAGCCCAGAATCTTGTCAACAATGTGATGCTTCAGATTAATTTCTTACATGAGGGCGGGGAGAGTATGAAGTGGGAGGAGAGAGAGAGATTCTAAACAAGGCACAGACAGCAAGGAACAACTCACTATTATTCTCAGAGCAATGTTGTGTTTTCTACCTGTCACAGCTTTGGAAAAACAAATGCTAATAAACGATTTCAATCTATTTTTGTTGAATTTCTTCCAGAGCTTCCATAGGAACTAAAGTTGCACACATTTAGACTCTGGAGAATTTGGTAGAGATCCAAAGTCTTTTCTATTTGACTGTGACTTGCATTTTTTGCAGGAAATGTCAGAATCTGGCAAGTAGCTTTCATTTCAAATGTAAATGTGCTCTGTAGTAAAAGAAGCAGAAGAACATAATAGGGCCAGACTTCTATATTCTGAGCAGGGTTATGATGACCTCTGTATATAATACAAATTAAAATGAAGCATGCTAAACATTTGTAGCATTTATAAAATTGACCTGATAAGACAGTTCTTCAATAGACAACCATATTGATGAGCTGCGGTGGCGCAGTGGTTAGAATGCAGTACTGCAGGCTATTTCTGCTGACTGTTGGCTGCCTGCAATTTGGCAGTTTAAATCTCACCAGGTTCAAGGTTGACTCAACCTTCCATTCTTCCGAGGTGGGTAAAATGAGGACCCAAATTGTTGGGGTACAGCATGCGCAGAAGCGTCGAGTGTTTGCGGGAGCACGCCCGAACCTGTAGTAAAAAAATTGGCAACCCACCACTGATGAGCACAGGGTCAAAGAATGCTGCAATGGCCACAGACTTTGCAAAGACAACTGATCTGGACTTTGTGGAAATTTTAATGCCACAGAAGTACTGAGATTTTCTATATGTTCTTTAAATTAGTAGATCTTAGCTACATTGGTTCAAAAATTGTTGTGATATAATGCCAAACTTGACCGTACAGACAGACAGTTTTAGGAGAACATAGTTAAATTTATAAAATCAATATTACAAAACCCATAAGCACCTTATAGGATTATTTCTCCTCTATATTCTTTTAGGGTTGTACTGCTATTATGTATTTTCCACATTTTTTAAAAGTATAATAAAAATGAAATCTAATGTCCATAAAAATTATCATAGTAAAAATGACATACAATAAAAGACCAGCACAGTATCATTAAAAACACTTTTAGTTTAAAACCATTTCAACATCAGTTTCCATGTGCCCACTGTATGTTCACTAGATAATCTGTGACCCATTGGGTATTGTTTCAGAGATATTTACTTACCTAAATAGAGAAACAGAATGACCACGGGATGGAGATTTAAAAAAAATAGCGGGAGTGGGAGCAATTTCCAATTTCTGTTAGCTTTCCCATTGAGTTTCCTTGTGGGAAACTAGCACTGAATATCAGAATTTCCTTTCCTTTCCCTTCCCTTAATTTTTTTTTACTTCTCCTATGCCCACTCCTTAAGCTTACAGATCTGTTCAGAAGAGATTGCTAGTGCACTATGGAAAGAGCAGGTATGATGAGAATTATAAATTTGAGTTGGAGGAAAAATAAACATAATAGATTAGTTACTTGAATGCAATGGAAAAGAGCTTTAACTATAGAGACAATAAGAGTCTGGATGAAGGGTAATTCAATCATTTACCTTCCTCCAATGGGGAAAGACAAAGGCTCAGGTGTTAGTTGTAGCAATATTAACCAGGAAATTGAATAAATATAGAAATTGGGTAAATAAATGCTGAATATAATTTTCAAAGGAGATATTTGGAGATATGCTAATAATTAAGGAATTAAATATAACATTAAATACTATGTTTTCTATTTTGGTAGAACAGTTTTATCTGTGCCCAATTCTCTAACAGTGAAACTTTTGACATTTCCAACAGGTTATTGACAAGAAAGAAAGTTCTGAAATCAGAAAGAAGCAATAATTTTTTTCAAATGACATTTAACTTCTGTATTGTCCATATTGTCAAGGCATTCTATTGTTCAATAATATGCCAGGATGAAGAAAGAATAACAATAGCATGTTGTTTAATGGTATATGTGTGAATACACACATGCCAACTCTAAAAATATTAAAGCAGAGGTGTATATTGTAAATTCTTTCTTGTAGAATTCCTGCAAGAAATCCAATGCACCTATTTGAAAACCATCTTTTCTATGAATTGGAAAGCTAGGTCAAACGTTTGCTCTAAGTCTCCTTTAAAGAAAAGGATATGGCCCTTAATAAAGATAGCAGAAATCTTTCAGTAGTCCTCTACTAAAATATAGGAAGATGCTTTAACAGCGGGGATGAATAATCAAAACTTAGCAGTCCTGACTGCAATGCTTGTGGCAGGTTTATCTTCCTGCCTAAAAATAATTTGGTCTTTATTTGCATTAGGTACATTTTGTAGTGATGCTTGAAGGAAAAGTCTACTCAAAATTTCCACTATTGGTTCTCTAGAACCTGTCAGAACCTGCTGAATTTCACTCCTGGTTTGGCAGTTCAAATCTCACCAGGCTCAAGGTTGACTCAGCCTTCCATCCTTCTGAGGTGGGTAAAATAAGGACCCAGATTGTTGGGGGACAATATGCTGACTCTGTAAACTGCTTAGAGAGGGCTGAAAAGCACAGTAAAACAGTATATAAGTCTAAGTGCCATTGCTATTAATGAGTTATTTCATGGTGAATTGGTCATAGTGAACTGGCCGCAGTGAGTTGGCCATGGCGAGTTATGCTAGATCCTCCTCCTGACTAGAAGAGCATAGCAATGTGATCTTTATAAGGCAGTGATCAATCAAGATCCTTAATAGATTTGGATTTATTGGGCTTTATAGAAGCTGAACCAACCCCTTACATTATGTCACCTTCTTAACAAAGCCTCCCTGGGTTTTCTGAATTTCTGAGCCTTCAAGAGCAAAGCAAGTTCATTTGATCAGTTGGACCCAGAATTTGAAAAGAGAAATATACTAATAATGAAGAGAGTTGTTCCAGAATCTTAAAAAAAGGAGTATACCAATACTTATCCTTTGAACAATCTGAGTTTCCAGCTCCAGGAGAACTGCAATTACAGGAAGCCAAGCAGCACACTGAGAAAATTCAGCCAAAGAACATCAGCAAAACAGTTATTTACATTGACACACACACACACACACTCCTTTGTGAACTCTGTGAACAAGCTGCAGAGGAAATATTCTCCCTCGACTTTCTTCAGTCTGGAAACGTTCCATTTATTTCTCCATTCCCAAGTGAAGCGATATCCCTGCAATTTCACACCGCACATAAATGAATGCTACATTTTTTGTAATTCCTTCTCTTTGCTGTTCCAGGAAGCCTTCAAAATTCTGCCTTTGCAGATAGCAGCAAGAATCACTACTGTGTCTGTAGCCTCTTTGCCTCTAGTTTAGTTTAGTTTAGTTTCCTTTATTTGTATGCCGCCCTTTTCCCTGGGGGGACTCAGGGCGGCTCACAATTCAAAAAGGGGGGGGGAGACAAACAGTAGACAATACAACATGTTAAAAAGGGCACAACAGTCACACAATTCGGGCGGGGCTACAATCTTAACCCCAGGCCAGCTGGGACAGCCAGATCTTTAAAGCGGCACGGAAGGACTGGAAGGTGGTGAGGGTCCGAATCTCCACGGGGAGTTCGTTCCAAAGGGTCGGAGCAGCCACCGAGAAGGCTCTCCTCCGGCTCTCCTCCTCTAAATGGACATTGTAAAAGTAAATCACTTTTTAAAACTTTCTGCATTTCCTCTGCTTCCTTTTTGCCTTTCTCATATTGACCTGAACATGTTAAGTTCTCATAGATCTCTACAGTAGTGGGATTCAAATAATTTAACAACTGGTTCTCTGCCCTAATGACCGGCTGGGTAGACAGGTCTGGGTAGTCATGTGACTGGGTGGGCGTGGCCAACTCAATATCATTCACTTCAAGGGGCACCTCGCCTCACCCAGCCTCTCCTCACCCAGCTTCTCCTTGCCACACCCAGCCATGCCTCACCCTTCCCCTCCCAGCCACTCCTTGTCACACCAGCTATTAGTCCTGCCACCCAGCCAGGCGAGCGGCCAGGTGAATGGCTGGGCAGCAAGGTGAGGAGTGGCTGGGAGGGGAAGAGTGAGATGGGGAAGGCGTGGGGAAGTGGGATATTCAGCCAGTTTGCCGAACTACACAAAAAGTTATCTACCAGTTCTACCGAACCTGTGCGAACTGCCTGAATCCCACCACTGGATCACTACTATATATTTGATTGTAATGTATGTTAGCTTTCAACACTATTTGTTCTACAGTCTCCATAAATTTTAAGCTGCCTATTTTCATATTATCAGTTTAAAATTTTAGTTAATAAATTGTTTATTAAATAATTAGACTTTTGGAAGTCATAAACCTGTTTATTAATTTATAATATAAAGATCTGAATTGAACTGTCACCATGTTACATCTTGGTTCGTAATGTACAATAATCGATATTTAAACAAGAGGGAAGTCCAATGGACAAGAATGAAAACCAGAACTGCGAAAGAAATGTGGAAGATATTCTGTACAATTGTAACTCTGAAACAGCTGTGTAAAAGAAAAAAAAAGATATTGACCCTTCAAGGAAAGAAAAACATTGGTCAATATGAGAGAGGACATGGGATCCACAGAGAGTGGAGGATATGTCACTCTGTCCTCCAAAAAGTCTAAGGCAAGAGTTATAGTAGAGAGCAATTCATTCCAATGAGCAGCAAAAACAAAAATGTGTTGACAACCCTTTGATTTGTGAGGTGTGCTGCCTGCCAAGATCACAGACTAGTGACATGACAGAACAACTTCCAAGATTTATCAAGATTTGTTGACAAATATCTCTTCCTGCTAATCTTTGTTAGGACAAATATTACTGATTGGAGCAGCTATACTCTCATCATCATGGATTTTAAAGATTATGTTTTCATCAATTCTTCCAGCATTAAAAGAATTTGAAAAAGGGATGTATTTATTTATTTCCTGGATTCATAAAGGCAGCCCAACTCAAGAACACGACTCATAAACAAACCAAACAGAGCCATATGATGCTAAAACATGCATAATATATAAATAAAAAGAATAAAGAACATGAATTTGTAGCCAGCATCATAATCAAAGCAACCAAAAGTCTCCACTCAATTGTCCCCAAATTGAGAATAAAGCCAGGTGAAATGTGTTTGAATATTAGTAGCTCGGGTTAGTAGTTAGATTGTTGGTTTGAGCTTTGAGCTTGGCAATTTGGTTGCAAGCGTTTTGTCACCATTCGCAAAGACATCATCAGTGCATTTTGAGTTGTGCTCATCATCAGGAGGGTGAAAAATAAGCCTCCTGAAAGTTCCAAAAGTCGAAACAGGCCTGTTTCTGGCCTCCGGAGAGGCTCCAGGGCCCGGGGGAGGCCGTTTTCACCCCACCCGGAGGCTAAGGGAAAGCCTCCGGAGCCTAGTGCAGGAGGCCGAGTGGGCCACGTGCAGGGTAGGGGGTGTCACACCCACACCCACATTGGGATGGGCACATTGCATTGTGGGTGTTGGGACACATGCTCAATAGAACACGTGTGCACGATTTCGGCATGCAAGGAGAAAAAGGTTAGCCATCACTGACCTAGGAGTTATAGGGGGTTAGATTGAAAAGACTGGAGTGACATATAGCAGAGCAGAAGTCACTTAGGGTCAGAGAACAAGCACTTTTAAAATAACGTGGCAATGATGAGAAATCAACGTGAACACGTTTCGTCAGATTAATTGTTTCACTGGGTAACATTGTGAGAACGCTCTAAGATGCAATTTTACATGATTTCAGCAAAACCCGACAAAGTATCCTATGACATTATGAATAGCAAGCTGGTTAAACGCAGATTGGATGGCATGACAATTACTGCAAATGAATGTTTCCTCTTGCTTGGGGAGAGCTGACACAAGATACACCTGCCAAGGAATAACTCCCAACGGTGAAAGAGGATTTGGGGTTTGATGATCTGATTTTAATGATCCCAGCAGTTTCCTACACTTCAGGAGAACCAAGACGTGGCTTTCTATTCTGCTCTTTCTTGTAACTCCTACCAGGTGACAACCACGAATGAGAAGAGAACCATGAATAAGAATCCTTAGAAAATCAACTATGCAAGGTCACACAAAGTGAGATCCACAGTCCTCTTGTCTTCATATTTGGAGCTGTCATAAGTAACACAATACTAGTTCTGACTCCTTATGTAGGTGTTTTAAAACGAAAAAGAGCTAGGGTAGAAAGAATGTTTCTTACCCTATGCCAAGACTTAATGCTTCTCTTTAAGTACAATCTAGAAATTCTGCTGTTCCTTCTCTCTCTTTAAATCTAGACAGGTAGAAAGATATAGAGAACTGTCACAACATTGAAGTGAGAATGAATTTCTGGGCTAAATGGCCACAATCTAATTTTCTAGTATCCTGAGAAAGCTTGGATTCCAGTTTTATTTTATACCAAGAATTGTTGTTGTTAGTTGCGAAGTCAGGTCCTGCCCATCACGACCCCAAGGACAACGTTCCTCCAGGCCTTCCTGTCCTCTCCCATCCTCTGGAGTCCATTTAAGCTCACACCTACTGCTTCAGTGACTCCATCCAGCCACGTCATTCTCTGGTGTCCCCTTCTTCTTTTGTCCTCAGTCTTTCCCAGCATTAGATTCTTCTCCAGTGAGTCCTTCCTTCTCATCAGGTGGCCAAAGTATTTGAGTTTCCTATTCAGGATCTGGCCTTCAAAAGAGCAGTCAGGGTTGATCTCCTCTAGGACTGACCGTTTTGATCACCTTGCAGTCCAAGGGACTCGCAGGAATCTTCTCCAGCACCAGAGTTCAAAGGCTTCCATTCTTTGGTGCTCAGCCTTTCTTATGGTCCAACTTTCACAGCCATCCATTGCAACTGGGAAAACCATAGCCTTTATTATACACACTTTAGTTGGCAGGGTGATGTCTCTGCTTTTTATTATGCTGTCCAGATTTGCCATAGCTTTCCTCCCCAGGAGTAAATGTTTTAATTTCTTGGCTGCAGTCCCCATCTGCAGTGATCTTGGAGCCCAGGAAAATAAAATCTGTCACTACCTCAATTTCTTCCCCATTTATTTGCTAGGAATTGAGGGAGCTGGATGCCATGATCTTCATTTTCTTAATGTTGAGTTTCAAGCCAACTTTTGCCAAGAATAAACAGCCTTTAATTAACCAAGAGCAAAGAAGAATCTACAACAGCTTTGGCGATGAATTTCCAAAGAATATCAAAACAGTAGCCTGTTTTAAACAGGCCAATCAGAAACTAGTTCTCTTGGAATTTCCTCAAATTCAACCAATTGGAAGTTTATCTGAGTGAAGAAGCAATCAGAAATCAGCTTTTTCAGATTCCCGTGACATGACATGGACCCATCAGCTGGATTGGGAAATTTATTCAGAATCCAGATTGTTCAATTATAAATACAATAGTTTAAATACTCCCTGCTCACTTGCTTGTGAATTGCCAAGAAATGTGCTATGGAGCAGATCGCTTTGCATCTGAGAACGCCAACCACAGATGCCAGTGAAACATCAGGATACTAGAAAATTAGACCATGTGATTTAGCTTGAAAACTGATCACCATTTGATTCACCCAGACCATGAAAGCCTACCTCAGAATATTGTTCAAAATCTGTTATTTTTATAATTTATTTTTGTCGAGAATGACTGTAGAAATGTACCTGCAGAAGGTTGCCTATCGGGGGGGGGGGGGGGAAACACATCCAAAATCATTACAGAAAGGTGTTTATTTTCATATTTATTTATGGAAATAAATAACAGCAGGAAATACTTTGATAACCCAAATCCTTGCCATTCATTTATGCATTATATTAGCTGCTCCTGTTGTTTTTTCACATGAAAAGAAGGTCTGCTTAGGAAGGACTGTTTTGCAATTGTGCTTCAGATGTAATTATCTGACAGCATTAATTACAATTCAGAAAATAATACATCTTCTTGGGAGTTTAGTAACAGACTTGGCCCAGTCACTGAATCAAACAGAGTGCATGGGCTTTGCAGTAAATATTAGGTTAACCACTTTACCCCCTTGTTATATAGAGTGACAAGAATGAGATTTTGGCATTTATAATGAATTTTAATTTCTTGTTCACGGGTATAAGAGAGCAGACATCAGATAATGCATGAATTGCTCAGAATTGTCATAAATATGAGCTTATATATTCATGTGGACTCAAAAAAACCCAAAGTATCAAAGCAAGATATACTGGAAATAAACCAGACATTCTTGAAACCTGTGTACATACTCATACCCGTGAATTCTAAAACGGCTTGTGAGTAATATATTTTTTACAGAGAAGCACATTTCTAGCAATTTTTTCTCTGTTATTGTTTGGTCATAAGCATTCTGCTATTCAGGTTTTTATAATCTCTGTTTGAAAAATCTAGAACAATTCACAATGCAACAGACAATATCAAACTATTTTCAGTGGTGGCAACATAAAAATTATCTCATTTTTGCAGAACAAAGTTCCTCAGATATTAAATTAGTTTGTTTGTTTACCAAGATATAGATGGAACTTTCAACCACGCCACAATTATTTTATTGTAAAATGCAATAATATGGTTGTGCTTCAAGGTATGTGCCCAATTTGGTCTACAGCAACCATAAAAGTCAAAATTCTTCAAGAGTATCGCTATATCAACTGCAATATATGCTTGTGAAACATGAAAATGTACAACCAAGATGATTAAAGAAGAATCCTCTGAATCTCATATTGTGACCCCATCACTAATGAAGAGGTACTATAAAGATCAAATCTGAAACACCTAGCGAGAAATATGAATGAACATCGAATGCAGCTTGTTGGCCATATCTTACATACATCTAAAGGTTGATGTCCAAAAATTGTACTATGTTGGATACCTTCTAGAGAAGGGGTGTCAAACTCAATTTCATTTAGGGCTGCATCAAGGTTGTGTTTGACCTTGGGAGACCGGTGTGGGTGTGGTCATGGTGGGTGTGGCCAGCTCAATGTCACTCATGTCAGGGGTGCCTGTGGTGGCACAAGCATTCTGTCAGCGACAATGGACTCCCAAGCTCCATTTTTGCTGGCAGAGGCACCACAGGCTGGTCCTTTCCAAGGTCTAAGCACCCCATGGGCTGGGCTGGCCCCCAGCCTTGAGTTTGACACCCCTGTTCTAGAGGAAAATAGGGCTGGCCTGGGAAAACGTGGTACCAAACACTTAAGGAAAATCTTTGATGTCCCTTGGTATATTGGTGAAGCTTCTGCAAATGATTAAAACCACTGGAAAACACTTCCTGCCCAATATGTGTAGCACAGGACCTGCTGCTGACTTGTATCATATAGAAAACCTGGTCGATATTCATTTGAAAATAAATATTTCCAGCTACTTCTATAAACACAATGATATTCAATACAGTTACCATCCATTGCATAAATATTCCTTTACCATTTTTAATTCTGCGTGTAATATTGTTGTTGTGTTTATTCACAGCATTTCTTAATTTAAAAATGCCTTGTCAATGTTGGTGGATGCATTTATTTAGCATAGGGCGTACAATGTCAGAGAAATTTACACATACTGGACACAATGCAGTCCTGACAGCCTAGTTCGTTCCGTTTGTGCTTATCCCTGGTGCAACATGATGTGTCTCTCTGTGTGTGCGTGTGTGTGTTAACTAGCTTTGCACCAATTAGCTAGAGGCATTTGGATTGCTAGCTCTTCCAGGATTCTCTACCCATCTCCCCTCATGTCGTGTTGTGATGTGTCGTGTCTGGCCGGGTCCAGCGTCAGCTTTCGCTCTCCACACACATGAATGCAGCTAGGGTTTCTGTCTCTCACACACACATACACTGAAGTGGTATCTACTTGCAATTTTGTCTGCTTTCAAACTGCTGGGTGGACAGGAGCTAGGGAATGAGCAACGCGGGATCCCATTGTGAATAATTGAATTCTACTCAGTTGCCTTATTGCCATTAGCAATTGTCCTGCAGCCAACACTAAAGTCATAGAAGACCAAGTATTCCATGCAAATGCAAGGGATGTATGTTTTCTAAAAGAAGGGCGGATGCTCATTGGAGGGATATCTTCATATCACAGGAGAGGAGGTAGTGGAATTACTGGTCTGAGAAGATTATATACAATTGATTCTTAGACCTATAGGAAGTGTAATATATTTGATTTCTTATTTTCTAAGCATCCTGCAGAAATTTGTAGCACTAATATCCCCCAAATTTTAGTAGCACAATTTCAGGAAATTCTAGGAGTCAAGTTAAAAGTTAAGAACACACACAACACACAACACACATACAAAAGTAAGAGCACCATGATAGTAGATCCAACTATTCAAATTGGCAAAAAAACACCACCCCTGAAAATGGCAGGACAAGCAATAGAAAGCAAATAGAATAGAATAGAATAGAATAGGATAGGATAGGATAGATAGGACTAGACTAGACTAGACTTCTTTATTGGCCAAGTGTGATAATTTTTAATGATAGTCATAGGGTACAAATAAGCAATCAGGAAACAATCAATATCAGTATAAATTTTTAGGATGCAAGCAACAAAGTTACAGTCACGCAGTCATACGTGGGAGGAGATGGGTGATAGGAACAATGAGGAGACTAATAGTAATAGTAATGCAGCGGTAGTGAATAGTTTGATAGTGGTGAGAGGATTATTTATTTAGCAGAGTGATGGCGTTTGGGAAAAAACTGTTCTTGTGCCTAGTTGTCTTGGTGTGCAGTGCTCTATAGCTTTGTTTTTAGGGCAGGAGTTGAAACAAATTATGTCCGGGATGTGAGGGGTCTGTAGATATTTTCTCAGCACTCTTGTATGCATCCTTATGACCTGCTACCAAAATGTATACTATCCAAGTCAAGTTGAATTGTTTTAATATATGACATAAGAACCATAAAACTTAACCACATCTTTTCTGGTAGCCTAGATTGGAAAAACCTACATCACTGATGTTTTATTGTTGGTTCATATATACACGACTGATTTCTATGAGCAAAATGGTCAAAACTGGCAGAGGTATTAATGTTTTAGTGTGCATTTAATGACTTTTATATTCATATTGTTTGATATATAAGCATATATTTTCAGTCCTAGTTATTATCTGTGTTACCTTTGTCTTGTTGTTATGCCCTATCTACATCTTTCCCTACTTATTTCCCACACTTGAAATATATGATCTGCCCCTTAAGAACCAAAGTGGGTAGAAATTTTCTCTCAGATGAAGATGGGCATGTGAACGCTGCGTAATTAGAGCATTTTTAAAATAAAAAATGTTGTGACTCATACATCCATGAAAGCTTCTGTAACAACAATATGCAATCATTAGTACTTTATTTATTTATATCTTCTCATTCTCACGCTTAACATGGTGTTATAAATTAATAAACCACCTTATTGTATTACACTTATTTGCTATCTTTCCTACAGAAGCTCAGCTCTTCCTTTGCTTAGGAAGTGAAAGGAAGCCATAACTCTCCTTACTCAACATAAAGGTAAAGTTTTCCCTCGCACGTATGTGTTAATAGTTCCCGACTCTAGGGAGCAGAGCTCATCTCCGTTTCAAAGCTGAAGAGCCAACACTGTCCAAAGACGTCTCCATGGTCATGTGGCTGGCATGACTAAAGGCCGAAGGCGCATGGAATGCTGTTAATGTCAGGGTTCCAAATAGCATCCAAAATTAAATCAGAATCCGAGGCAAAGGATTCCTCAAAAGTTCCAATTTATTAAGGGAGCCATGTTGGCACGTCTGGGAAAACCCGAATCTGAAAGCTTCCATGTTTTCCCACCCAGTTGAAAGTTCAATATCCTACCCCCACACCCACAAGTCCATCACATGGTCCAATCTCTCACTGCCACGCTGGCAGCTTCCACCCATCCAGTTCCGGCCAGGTGCAGAGACAAAGGATGACCTTGGCTTTCTAGAAAGAATTTTGTTATGGCTACATATCACCCAACTCCGTACGACACCCCCCTCTCATTTTCCCACAATAGAAAATGCATAGTAGAATACTAGAAAGTGTGGCAGGCTTAAAGTCCAAAAAAGAAAAGGTGGCTTGCAGGCCTGACAGTTACCTTCCCACCAAAGGTGGTTCCTATTTTTCTACTTGCATTTTTTACATGCTTTTGAACTGCTAGGTTGGCAGAAGCTGGGACAAGTAATGGGAGCTCACTCCCTTACGCGTTGCTAGGGATTTGAACCACCGAACTGCCAACCTTTCTGACGGACAAGTTCAGCATCTTAGTCACTGAGCCACTGCATCTCATTTTTACCCCACATAGGAGCCTTTTAATTATCAATGTCCTTGCAGATCTATCTATAGTATCTTGTTCTCCTCAAAGCTGTATAAAAGCAGCATTTTGCCTTAATGGTGCCCATGAAATTACCAAGATTAACAGTTCTATTATTCTACTATGCTACGCAAGCATATTTTCCATCCTACCCCCGGCATCAATACCGAGTTACTGCTGTCATATTGTTCCTTCAACTGAGGCCATAGTGTGGCATTGTATCTCTCAGCCATTCACTGATCTTGATGCTTTTGACTAAAAACTATATTTAAATGCAGCAGGTCATACAAACAGTTTGATCTTTCAAATACATTTAATCAATAAGTTCTATACATCCTTTCTCAACTTGAAAACAATTAGCCCCAAACTCCAGCTTTTTTTCCTTGTGATATTTCCTGCCAGGCTGACAGATACAGCAATTAAACCCTATCTGTTTTCAGGGCACAAATAATAACAGTTGACAGTCAACTTCTAACATTATGCATGGAGAACCTATTAAACATAAAACTTGTGGCAGCAATAATGTGTCCTCAGGCTGAACTCTGACATGGAGCTGGGGGGGGGGAGGTTCAGCACCAAAGCTTTGGTTTGATTCTTTGCTGTGGGACTCCAACCCAAATTGATCTAGATATTATTAGACAGTGCAGGTCTCAGCAATATCTCCCCCCCCCCCAAAAAAAAAACTCATACAGAAATTTAAAAACTGGCAACAAAAATTCCCGAATAGCCGTTCAAGAATTTTTGTTTTGTACCATGAAAGTTAAAGTTCACACACTGCCCTAAAGAGTAATAATGTTGGCTTTAACGAATTCATCCACTGTGACTTATAAATCATGACTTTTGGCTTGGCATTTTTGTGTAAACCTGGCCAATTGTATTTTATTCAATATTGATGGTTTAATATCTGAGTGAATCAAGTCATCAGGCTGTCATTTCTCCCCCCCACCAAAAAAGGTTTGCATATATCACATATTATTAAACTAACAAAAGTCTTAGCAATGAAAAACATATTAGTATTAACTATGTCAACCTGTCTGAATTTTCAGGGACTTTTATGGATGCTTAAATAAAT
Organism: Thamnophis elegans; assembly: GCF_009769535.1. Taxonomy (NCBI): domain Eukaryota; kingdom Metazoa; phylum Chordata; class Lepidosauria; order Squamata; family Natricidae; genus Thamnophis; species Thamnophis elegans. The sequence goes on along the minus strand of NC_045553.1, from coordinate 25,157,535 downwards.
AAAAATTCATAAAAGAACTGGAGAAGGGAAGGAATGGGATCTTTCCTTCAATCTGAAGTAGCTTTTCAGTTCTACAAAAAATCCTTAAAAACATTCCTAGATGTAAAGGTAAAGGTTCCCCACGCATATATGTGCTAGTCATTCCTGACTCTAGGGGGTGGTGCTCATCTCCGTTTCTAATCTGAAGAGCCAGCACTGTCTGAAGACGGTCATGTGGCCGGCATGACTAAATGCCAAAGACGCACGGAATGCTGTTACCTTCCCACCAGAGGTGGTTCCTATTTTTCTAATTGCATTTTTACGTGTTTTCAAACTGCTAGATTGGCAGAAGCTGGGACAAGTAATGGGCGCTCACTCTGTTACTCGGCACTAGGGACTCAAACCACCAAACTTTCTGATCGACAAGCTCAGCGTCTTAGCCACTGAGCCACCACATCCCTTTAGCTCATTCTTAGATGTAACTTATGGCAAATACCTTGGAGATGAGCTTAATTTAACAAAGTCCATAATTTCCGTATTTTGTATGGCCCATACTGTCTTTCTGGTCTTAGTATGTCCACAGACAGATGTACTTCTTCTTTTTTCTTAGTATCTAAATTGATTTTTTTTTAATGAAATGGTTCATGTAGATTCAAAAATGGAATGATTGATGGACTCCAGGATACATTATCCCCAAACACCAAATTGTTTCTTTATTGATATAAATGTCTGTTGGCCTTTTTGCCATTTGTTTGTTTGCTTGTTTGTTTGTTTATTTATTATTTATTTATCATTCATTCATTCATTTTCTATGTTGCCCATCTCAGCCTGAAGACTGTTTTTGGTCAAACAAAATTTAACTGAGAGCATATATTCTAACTCTTGATTCAGGGACTGAATGAATGTGTGAGGGATAAAACTAAACTGGAAATTATCTACTGTAATTTTTTTCAGCACTATGGAAATGGCACTGGGGTGGGCTTCAAAAATTTTAGCAAGGGGTTCTCTGCCTGGTTGCTGGGTGGGTGTGGCCATGGTGGGCGTGGCCTGATCAGCCTCCTGCACCACAGCGGTGTGGGGTTGCCTTCCCCGGGCTCCGGAGGCCCTTTCTGAACTTCTGGTAGGCCCATTTTTTGCCCTCCACACGAGACCTCTACTTACCTGCATCCAAAACGGGCCACCCAGGATCTCCTGGGAGGGGAGGGGTGGGTGGGGCCAGCCAGGAGTGGGATTGGGGGGGTTCTCTGAACTGTGCAGAATCTTAGCTAGAGTTTCTCCTGAACCCCTGCGAACCCCCAGCAGCCCAGCCATGGGAATGGGTTAAGCAGGGAGCCAGAAATAAATTCTGAGCAGTTCAATCACAAAAATGTCCCAATTGAGGAGCATTTCTTTTCTCATGCTTTTAAGACTAACACACACACACACACATGAAAAGTTGGACATCTCAGAGATGTCATGTCAAGAAAAAGTCCTAGCAAAAACATTATGGACGAAAAAGGTTGATTGCTGAAATCTGAAGTAATTCTGAGGTTGAAACCAACAAATTAATTCAAAACTGTGCTTCAAGAAAAGAGATCTGGGACAAGCTAAGATAGATGTACATACTCACTCAGAAATGAGCAATAGCACATCAATGTACATAAAATTGAAATTAATAGGGTATGGAAATTTAATGGAATATGTGTCAGAGTATTTCTCTGTTCAGAGGACCTAAAATAAAATAGGGTGAACCTTTCTGATGATTTAATCATGAAATTATTAAGGTTGTCATCAAAAAAATATAAATATATAGTAGAGTTAATCAAACTTCATGATGAAATTTCATAATGTAATTGCCAACTAGAAGTCCATAATAATTTTCTATCATAGTAAAATTATATATAAAAACAAATGCAGATTTTGTGTCATTTTGTTTAAATGCAGAATTCTGACAGAATGAATTCATGATTGAACAGGTTAATGCTGGGACAGATAAAATGCAGACAGATTAAGATTAAGATTAAGATTTAGTTTATTTGTATGCCGCCCTTCTCCGGGAGGGACTCAGGGTGGCGAACAACTGAAAAGGGGAAAAGGGGATACAAACACAATACACGTAATTAAAATACACAAGAGTCATACAACCATACAAGTCAAGAGGGGAGGGGAACTCATCAACCCCAGGCCTGCTGGCACAGCCAGGTTTTGACGGCTTTCCGGAAGGCCTGGAGAGAGGTGAGGGTCCGAATCTCCGCGGGGAGTTCATTCCAAAGGGCCGGAGCTGCTACAGAGAAGGCCCTCCCCCGGGTGGTAGCCAGATGGCATTGGCTGGTAGACAGAACCCGGAGGAGGCCGACCCTGTGCGATCTAACAGGTCTATGGGAGGTAATTGGCAGCAGGCGGTCTCTCAAGTACCCAGGTCCAGATATTGGACAGATCCAATATCACTCTCAATTTTAATAATTTGTGGATTTTGATGTCCATTGAATGCTGCAAGGCCTTTTGCTCTAAAATCAGTGATCCTCAACCTTTCTGGCTCTGGGAAACCTTTCTGGTTTCGTGCATGTGCATACCACTTGTGCAAATGGAGCCTCCCATGCTTGTCCAATGCCTGCATGCTCTGGTTGCCGATGAACCACAGCTTGGTAGCAGTGTGCAGATAGGAGGTTGGAGCAATATCCTTCCCCTGGAGTGGGGAGGGAATGGAGATTTTACAGTATCCTTCCCCTGGAGTGGGGAGGGAATGGAGATTTTACAGTATCTTTCCCCTGGAGTGGGGAGGGAATGGAGGTTTTACAGTATCCTTCCCCTGGAGTGAGGAGGAATGCGGATTTTGCAGTACCCTTCCCCTGGAGTGGGGAGGGAATGGAGATTTTACAGTATCCTTCCCCCACAGTTGGGAGGAATGGGGATTTTGCAGTACCCTTCCCTGGAGGCGGGACGGAATGGAGATTTTACAGTTTCCTTCCCCTGCAGTGAAGAGGAATGGAGATTTTGCAGTATCCTTCCCCTGGAGTGGGGAGGAAATGGGGATCTTGTAGTATCCTTCCCCTGGAGTGGGGAGGGAATGGGGATTTTACAATTTCCTTCCCCTGCCACACCTACCAAGTCATGCCCACCAAGCCACATCACACCCACCAAGACACGCCCACAAAACCAGTAGTAAAAAAACGTGAATCCCACCACTGCACTCAACCTATTTAAATTGCTCCTTTTATTGCATATGGTGTTCAGACTGCTTTGATCAACTTCACCAGACATTGTACAGTGAAATGTAGCTGCATTCATTCTATTCAATCTCAGGAATTTTTTTATTACATAATTAGCAGTGAGGCTGTTATTTAACTGTTCTGCCTTATAATATTAAATATTGAAGACATTTTTAAACTGTGGTTTTAGTCCTTTCTAATCTCTCGTTTGCTGATTGTACTAATGTTCATAAACAGTCTTCTAGTTTATGATGTCTTTATTTTATTTTTTGAAGATGTTTCAGATGCAAATTATCAGCTGTCTGCAAGGAATATAAATCCTTCTGTTCCGCACTTTCCTGTCAGAGCTGAAGAAACTTCTTGGATGAGAAGTGAAATGTCTTCAAAAGAAAAAACAAGGAACTCTAGTTGCCTCCTGAAAAAGCACCTTTGGGACTACCAAGAAAACCAACTATTAGGCTGTTATTAATGAAGCAAATAAAGATCTGCAAAGTGTTGGTTTTAGCTATTAATGGCATGAGCTATTTACAGATATCAAAAGATTCTTTACCTAAATCTGTCCAATTATTCATATCTGCAGAAATGTTCTTTTTAGGATCCTGCTACTGGTAGAGACCTAGGAAAAGTAGCTTTATTATCCTGTTCTGTGAGATGTGAAACACATTCCTGTCAAAGTTATGAAGAGCCTCACTATTCCTTTTTTTAAAAGAAGTTTTAAGATATGTTCTTAAAGTGGCATTTTAAATTGATCTCAGTCACTTTATTACTGTTTTTAAAGTTTTACATTATTTTTATTGGTACTATTGTATTTTTATTAGTTGTATATGGCTCTGTATTGTATTTCTGATCTGTTGTTTACTGCTTTGTGGGCTTCTGCAGTGGAGGAGGAGAAGAAAAAGGAGGATTGATCTGTAATATAAAGGTAACATCTGTTCTAGCTAAAACCCTACTGCTTTAGCTTTTGGAGGGTCGTAAGACCTGATTCTTCATCCAACCACTGGATTAGTTCAGTTGGAAGGCTCAGCTGGGAGGCTGTTTGGCCTGGTACCTGGGAGAAGGGTACTTCCAATTTCAATCTGTGTTTTGATGGATTGTTGTCAGCCACCTACCGTAGAATCATTGTATGAGATAGGTGAACATTTAAGTCAAATAAATAAATAGATAAATATATACATACATATATACATACATATATACATACATACAGTAAAGATTGCCCTCACACATATGTGCTAGTCATTCCCAACTCTAGGGAACGGTGCTCATCTCTGTTTCAAAGCCGAAGAGCCAGCGCTATCCGAAGACGTCTCCGTGGTCATATGGCCAGCATGACTAAATGCCAAAGTCACACGGAATGCTGTTACCTTCCCACCAAAGGTGGTCCCTATTTTTCTACTTGCATTTTTATGTGCTTTTGAACTGCTAGGTTGGCAGGAGCTGGGACAAGTAACAGGAACTCACTCTGTTATGCGGCGCTAAGGATTCGAAGCGCTAAACTGCCGAACTTCTGATCGACAAACTCAGCATTTTAGCCATTGAGCCACTGTGTCCCTAAACACATACATACATACATACATACATACATACATACATACATACATTTTCTATAGCATTCACATGGCACATAAAGCACAAGAAAGGTTCAAAACCTGATGAGTGTTAGAATCCCATCTATGTACATCAATATGCTTTGCTCCATTACCACCAAATTAATATATAAGTAGTCTCACAAGTATGTATGAACAAATATGTCCTTAAATGGTGATAGGCTGAGAATGTGAAATAACTAGAATAATTAATCAGTGGAACAGCTTGCCTCCAGAAGTTGTGAATGTCCCAACACTGGAAGTCTTTAAGAAGATGTTGGATAGCCATTTGTCTGAAATGATGGAGGGTTTCCTGCCTAGCAGGGGGTTGGACTAGAAGACCTCCAAGGTCCCTTCCAACACTGCTATTGTATCACTACAGTAGTTGTATCACTACAGTAGTTTTGCTTTTATTTCTTAACATGGGTTTTAGCATGAGAAATGAGACAACAGAAAATAAAGTCGCAATTTCATTGACAATCAGATTCAGAATTAATCAACCAGCAAACAAAAGGCAGTTTAAGAAAACAAATAGAAATGCCCATTCCTCATTTAGACTAGAAAGGTCAATCTGAATGCTCAACATTCTGCTTTAGTTTATGGCCAGAAGTATTTCTCCTTCTCCTTCACACCAGCTCTCCCCAAAGAACAATCCATGGGCTTAACCAAACTTTGCTGCCACCATGCCACAACTCCGTTTCAAACATTCAGCTGCTAAAATTAATGAAGCTTTTGATTTCTTTAGTTAAGCACCTGTTTCTATGGTGACACTTTGCAACCCAGAACCTTTCCCATCAGCCCATAAGAAAAAAAAATGCACCAACAAAGTCAATTGAAGCCAACTGCTGACTCCTCAAGAGAAGAGTAGCCTCATCCTTCCCCAGAAGAGCACGACTCTCTATCCTTCCTTCGGCACTTTTACTCAAGGCAGAGGATTATACACAGAGATGATTAAGAGTTCATTGCTGATGAAAACAGCCATGCTCTTCATGTCACAGAAGCAGCTTGCTAGCTTAACATACTAGTGGGATATGCTTTTCACACCGCGACTGTACTGCACAGAAGGAACAGCTGTCTCTATACCCTGTTCGTCACTGAACAGATTGTTTTCTTCACCGTCCCTGCTGCTTCACCTCAGGCATCAAAGCATCCTTAATGAGAACACCTGGAGCCTGGAGAGATAGGGCTGCTTGCATTTGCTTAGGATGGGCATGTTGGGGACTTCCTTTCACAGGGAATGTGTCAAAGAAAACTGTATCTCTTAAATGCTCTTCCAAGAGAGCTGATGGAAGTGAGACAGAATACAGCTCGTCTGCCTGGAAACCACACTGCATATCGGACATTAATACAATTGAGCGAGTCCAGAAGTATTTCCTGAGAAGAGTCCTCCATGCCTCTGCTCACAATGGAATCTCTTATTCCGCTAAGCTTGACATTTTGGGCTTGGTCAACCTAGAACTCTGGAGCCTGGGGTAGGCTGTTATTTCCCGAGCCTCCAGAGCCTGGGGAGGATGAAAAGTCCCCCCACGAGGTACAGGTGGTCTAGTAGGCCACACCCACCATGGCCCCGCCCATCCAGCAACCGGGCAGAGAACTGATTGCTAACATTTTTCAATCCCATCCCTGGTCCTGTCCCTGCTCCATTCAGAATCAATCTTTTTAAAGCTGTAGAATTTCAAACACTTCATAACAAAGGTGTTTAAGTCCCCGGATCAGTTTGGTTTCCTCTTCTGCACTTTCTCTATTATGTTCTTTTTCAAGTGTGGCCACCAGAATGCAATTCCAAACACAGATATGCCCTAGATTTGTATATAAGACCATTAGAATGCTTATAGTGGTGTTTTCAATCCCTTTCTAATGATCATTAATACAGAATTTCTTTCTTTCACAGCTACCACACACACTGAGTTACCAGCCATTAAGCTATCCACTATGATCCCAACATCTTTTTCTGATTAGTTAGACAGTTCAGACTTTTCATTCTAAATAATTATTGTTGAAGAAATACATCTTAGAACAGGAAAACTTCGAATAACATTCATTTTGTTTCTCTAGATTGTTGCTCATGATTAAAAAAAGCAGCAAAAAGAATGTGACAGTGTAATTTATCCCTTCCCTACTTTAAAGTATTTAAAATAATGTTTATTGCATGGCTTCGTAAACTAGTTCAGCCTCCACCTAGTTACTTGATACTCCTCAATGTATCCAGGATAATATGATAAATTTATTTCCAATTCACTGCATTATCCTTTAAACATTTTAATGATTCATTGAATGAAGGGAAAAAAACTTACTGCAAATGAACAATTATGCTGCATTGGAGTAAAGGCTGATTATATTTAAACACTTCTTGTATGGATAACGGGACATATTGACCTCTTAGCTTTAGGAGCTAATTTGGTCCTTATCTCTTAAGTAATTTTAAACTGCAAATTAGCATGAAAACTTAAAGGGCCTTAAAAACAGTCATCAACAGATATTATTTCACTTTACAGAAGCATTTTTAAATGTGTGCTGTATTTTGAATTGAAGTTAAACCATGTACCTTCTGAAATGTAAAATAACACTATAATCATCAATGGTAAGTAGTAAATGATGAATTTTCTAGCCATTTGTTTTTCAGATTAGGGTACTGAATTTTTCATCATAATGGGTCAAAGTTCTGCCAAAAGCTTAGAATAAGATTGAATTCATCACGAAGGGTGTTAGAAAATAATATCTAATTTGTAACATAGTCTTACAAAACAATAGGGAGTAAGGTAAAGATAAAGGTTCCCCTCACACATATGTGCTAGTCGTTCCCGACTCTAGGGGGCGCTGCTCATCTCCATTTCAAAGCCAAAGAGCCAGCACTGTCCAAAGATGTCTCCGTAGTCATGTGGCTGGCATGACTCAATGCCGAAGGTGCACAGAACGCTGTTACCTTCCCACCAAAGGTGGTCCCTATTTTTCTACTTGCATTTTTTACATGCTTTCAAACTGCTAGGTTGGCAAAAGCTGGTAGAAGTAATGGGAGCTCACGCCGTTACACGATGCTAGGGATTTGAACCGCTGACGTGCCGATCTTTCTGATTGACAAGCTCAGCGTCTTAACCACCACATCCCAGTACCATCCACAAAATGTCCACTATATGGAGTATTGTCCACAAAATGACACTGTACACTTGTATCCTCCCTTGGTTTCCTCCTCCCATTTGCAAATGGAACAAGAAATATCTGAAAAGAGCCGAATTCTCTCTTTATTTGAGATCAAAAAGGCCAGATACCGTTTCTGAATAGTTTTATCAAAGCGATTTCTATTGTAATAAATTATTCATTATACATTTCTTTGTTATGTGAGCACACAAAGCCACCAAGCCAAACGAGAGATTAGATGATATGCTAAAATAGATGAAAAGTGATCATCTCCAGATAACTTGCCTTAATTCTGTAGTGAAGCAGCTATGCATTTACAACTTGTCTTCACTTCAGAGTTTAGATACAAGTGCATCTCCTCCAATGGCCCTACATACCTAACTCTCCCGGCCTGGAGCCTCTGATTGCTACAATAAAAGTTAAGAAATTAATAGTGTAGGCTAAAACATACAAAGCAGTGGAATGCAATTATAATTCCATTGCATTTTTTTAAAACAACAACAACAACAAAAAATTAACATATTGATTTCTGGACTGCAATTTTATCAGTCCTTTTTCCTGCCACCGATTCTTTTCTAGTAATCTCAAAACATTGATCCTTCTCAAATATTGTTCCACTTTGTTAAAAGGAGAAGAAGGAAAAAAGCTCTTGCACAAACCCTGAAAATTATCAAACACCCCCCCCCTCATTTCCTAGGTAGAATCAGCAAACTACATTGAAGACATCCAGTTTTAAAACTCTTCAGATGTATCGTATGTAGGAATAACCTGGGGAGATAAGCGAAAGAGTTGCAGAGATTACCAAAGGAATGGGGTGGGGTCATGTCAAAGGTGGATTCCTACTTATTCGGTCCAATTCGGGAAGTGGTGGGATACAACCGGAATGCCCCAGTATGCGTGTACTGGTGCCTGCTGGAAGCACCAGGTACCGTTCTGGTACAGTGCTCCGGAGGGCCCACTTGCCCACCCTGCTTACCGGTATTTGAGCCGATTGGGGCTTTCACGCATGGAGCATATGGCGCCTACATGATGCTCCGCTAAGCAACTGGAGCATCACAGGCAGTAAGTATGCATGTGCGTGTTGTGTGCGTGCTGCGCACATGCACGTGGTGGATGCCGAGCCCCGTTGCAGCGTACTGGCTGCAACGGGATCTGGAACCCACCACGGAATTCGGCCAAATAGGTAGTAACTCCGGGGCACATGTGACCGTACTGGTTCTACACATTTTTTTTTACTACCGAACCGGTAGTAATGGCGGCTGGAACTCACCCCTTGGTCATGTCATCCCCTTTTTGCAAACTTCTGGTAAATAAAGTCAATGGGGAAGCCGGATTCACTTAACAACCGTGTTACTAACTTAATAACTGCAGTGATTCACTTAACAACTTGGGAAAGAAGAAAAGTCGTAAAATGGGGCAAAACTCATTTAACAACTGTCTTGCTTAGCAACAGAAATTTTGGGCTGAACTGTGATTGTACGTTCAATACAAACCTGTATACTAGTCCCTTTATCTTCCTGACTTCCTATTTTTTTTTAAAAATAGATTAAAAAATAAAAGATCTATACAATCTGAAGAGAATCTGCTATACACATAATGCAGTGTTTCTGCTTTTCATTAATAAACTTCCAGTTATAAAGAAAACAAGAATTACCAATGTGTTACAAGAATATACAATATCTTGCCATTAGGACATAAGCGGGGTTTTTTTTCCCCGAAGAAAATTATACCACTTGAGATTTTTTAAAAAAATCTTCCTTAAAGTTATTTTTAATTACAATAATTAGCAACAGTTAATATACCAGAAGGAACTGACTACAGAAAAGGAATGCTAGTTCCAGCTTTTTTCCTTGATTAATAAATATTAAAATTAATGAGAGACTTTTAAGACCCTATTGTTAACAAATGTGTAAAGATTCCTGTGAAAGAATTTGTATAGGAGTAAAATGATACACAAGCTGCTACAATTATTCTGAATGCTTTACTCTTTTCAGCCAATTATGAAAATTGTGAAAAGTATTAATGTCTAATTTTAATTTGCTCTGTAGTGCCATTAACAATAAAAAAAAGTTTAATTAAGGTATGTATATGAAAAAGAAAAAAAGGGAAATTTGGCTGTAATTTTAGAGAATAATAGAGAACAACTAGATAGTTCTTCTTTAAATGCAGGTTGCTTTATTAATTTATATCTTAATTAGACTTTAGTATCAAGATCAAATGGTAGTTGGAAACACCTAAATTTTTAAACCCACAGTATAGTTAAATGGAAGCATAAAGAGAAATAAACTATTCTAAGTAGTTTTATTTAAAACTTGTAATTCATGAAAAGGAAAGTCAGAGACAATGTAATAGGTTTACAGGAACCATCCTGTACTTGCTTTATTTAATTTCTTAATTTCCAGGCATTTAAGGAAATGTTTTGAATTACAGGTTTAACTTCTCCAGTCTACCAGAGAACTATGCTAAATCTTTTTTGGACTACTAATAATCATTAGAAGTCAAAGGTGATCATAGTCCATTGGATCAGTGGAGGGATTCAATTTTTTTTTACTACTGGTTCTGTGGGCGTGGCTTTGTGGGCATGGCATGGCTTTGTTGGTGTGGCTTGTGGGCAAGGCAGGGGAAGGATACTGTAAAATCTCTATTCCCTCCCCACTCCAGGGGAAGGTTACTGTAAAATCTTCATTTTCTCCCGATAAGCTGGGACTTGGGAGGCAGAGAATAGATGGGGATGGGGCCAGTCAGAGGTGGTATTTACTGGTTCTCCAAACTACTCAAAATTTCCACTACCAGTTCTTTAGAACTGGTCAGAACCTACTGAATACCACCTCTGCATTGGATGGTATGTTACTCCTGACTTTTGTTTTCATTTTACTTCCACACTTGTCTCAGGTCAAATATATTGTACAGGTGTTTGGAGCACTATAAAACTTGCAAATTCTGTTTTGATAGTGCAACGGGAAGAGATTATTATTTCCTATTATGAAATTACTGCTTCTTCAGCAGAGATCTTTTGAAGTGAACACAATTCTTAAATATACTGTACATACATTAAACCATTGACAAATTTTAAATCATTAATTCTCATTCTGGGCATCACTGCCTGAACCCCTCACTGTACAGGGATGAAAACATGACTTTATATGCTATATTAATTTACTAAGCATGTTTATAAGATGAAGAAACTATGCGTTCATTATACTAGAAAAATATGGTTGTTCTGAAATAATCTATATTACTAAAATGTGGACAGAATTATACTTTATTGTTCCCAAGTGCATATATACTTTTATTGAGAAAAACTGCATGCCATCATACACAGAATAGGTTATACAGTGCCTGAAAATTTAATGTAATGCCAAGAAGCTAGCATTACATCAGTATGTGTGTGTGTGTGTATGTGTGCGTGTGTGTGTGTATAATATTTTAATTTGCATGCTCAATAAAGGCAATCTTTATTTTGTTGGATTTATATACCACTCCTTCCACTCTTATGTATAAATCAATTTCCAACAGTTAAGAAAATCACTAACATTTTGAATTGTAGTTGGAAATTGATGATTAACCCTTTTAACTGTCATAAAGCATATTTACAATGACCACTCCTCTTACTGCTATATTCTGGGCCAACTGAATTTCCTAAGCCCTTTAAATAAACAAAACTACCTGTAATGGCAGGTACTTCCCTAATCAGGTCTGACCTCACCAGGGACAGATGCAATTGATAGGTTAGTCTAAATTGGGAAATGCACAATCACCCCTGAGAGTTAAAACCAGCTGTTTATGAGTACTTTCAAACAATGATAAAATGGGATACAATTTTTAAATAAGTAGAATATTCCAAAATAGATCTCCCATTTTATGTTAGAGCGTGTGAGGCTGCACCCAGTGCATTCCTGCCACAAGGCACATTTCAGAATCCTAGCAGTTTCACTGGTTTTAGATAAAAAGAAGAGCAACCATGACATTAGATAAAGTGATAACGAAGTCCTCTCCCAGGGTCTTACTCAGAGGTGGTATTCAGCAGATTCTGACCAGTTCTGGAGAACTGGTAGTGGAAATTTTGAGTAGTTCGGAAAACCGGTAAATACCATCTCTAACTGGCCTTGCCCCCACCTATTCTCTGCCTCCTGAGTCCCAGCTGATCGGAAGAAAATGGAGATTTTACAGTATTCTTCCCCTGCCACACCCACCAAGCCACACCCATCAAACCACGCCCACAGAACCAGTACTAAAAAATTTGAATCCCACCACCAGTCTTACTGTACACATTGGACAGCATTAGGGCAAGTCTTGAACAGGAATCCCCCAACATTACAATCTGAATTCTTAATCCAATCTAAAGGGAAGGTCTATAAAATATTTTTTTTTTAAAAAAACATATTCAGAATGATACCATATTGACAGTGACGTGCGGTGAGGTTTATGGCTGGTGAGGCAAGCGGACAAAAGCTGCCCTATGTCTGCCAGCAGCAGGGCTTCGCCGGGGCTTTGGGGGGACTTTCCGAAAGCCTCGCCGAAGCCCCAAAGCCCCGGCATTCGGACCTTCACTTTCCGACTGCTTTTCGCCACCGCCGCACTCCACCGCCTCCCCCCTGCCTCCTCCAATGAACAATCCTCCGCTTTCTTCAGCTCGGACGGAGCTGGGACACCCAAGCTGCTGGCGGCGATGGCGGGGGCCACTTGAGCAGCCATGATCCCTCCTCCCCAGCCAGCCAGCCCACCCAGCCCATTCCTCCCCGGCACTGCGATCTCCAGCGGGCTGGACGTGGGTGTGAGGGGCCTGGCAAAAGAAAGAAAGCACCAGCCCGCCATCAGAAGCAGGTAAAAGACCCACCTCTGCTGGCAGGCTGCCCCTCTCTTCTCAAACAAGCTGCTCTCCCTGCCTCTCCCCCTTTCCTCTCTTCTCAAACAAACTCTCTCTCAAATTGAGAGAGAGTTTGTTTGAGTGAAGTAAAGAAACAAACAAACAAACACACACACAAATTACTTACAATAAAAAATACTTACAAATTACAATAATTTTGAATTCCTCCCACCTCCCTCTGACCCACATACCTTTTCCAGCTGTGTCACAGAGGATTTCAACTCTGCTCTTGTCTGCCATGATGAAAATGTAAAAATGCAAAAAGAAAAAGGCAAGAGCTGCTGAGGTCAGGCTGGATTAGCTGCTGCCAGAGTCTCCAATGGATGACTCTGCTTAACTGTTTAAAAAAGCCTCTAAAAAGTGCCCTCTACAGGAGGAGGCGAGAGGTGCCTCATCTACATAAGGAATTTTTTGGCTTTTAACCCTTGCTTAACTCTGCTCAAGTGGTCATAAAGATAGACTAAATGAGGCACGTGGTTCTCCCGCCTCCTCCTGCAGAGGGCACATTTTTTAGAGGCTTTTTTAAACAGTTAAGCACTAAGCAGAGTCATCCACTGTGACTCTGGTAGCAACTACCTCAGCCTTTTTCCTTTTAATTTTCCTTTTCTTTTCATGATGACAGTGGTGAGGCCCTGCCTCCCCTGACTGCAGGTCCCTGCATATTGATGATATCTAGATACTTTTGAAAGACACAGCTGAATCAAATGATCTTATTTTATTCAGAGTGTAGACTATTTAATAAAGTGACCAGAAATATTTGTTCTAAAACTACCCTAAAACAACACCTGAGTTAGGATACCAATACACACTAAAGCACTTTTTCCAGAAATAAAAAAAATCAATAGAAATTATCTAATACTATAATATCATAATCAGCAGCAATCTTATCTCTGCTATAATTAGCCTATCTGGTCTCAGGCCTTTGTATTGTACAACCTACCCACACAACCTTTTTTCAATATTTAGAGAGAAGGATAAGCTATTGATGAGTAGTGTCATAGAAATATTATAATATGATGTTCAAGAAGCTACTTGTTTAAGTAAATTACAAATAACATGCTAAAAGTTTCATCCATGCAGGAAAGAAATGCCTAAGCAATTGTGAAGTCCTGTTCCCTACATAACATTCTTCAAGCATCACCAACTACAGAAAATCTAGCACTACTTTCCCGCACCATCCAACTAGTTCAGATGTGAAAGCTGCCAAGCGAAGGATAACAAAAGTATCCTGGTACATTATTTGCAACAATATATGCAGAAGAACAAAACAGCTGGTTGATGACCATAAACTTCAACAGACCACAATCAGACATTCATCCTAACCTTCTGACTATCAAAGAAGTGGTCTGAAAGGGACCTTGGAGGTCTTCTAGTCCAACACACCATCCAAATGGTTGTCCAATCTTTCCTTGAAAACCTCCAGCAATGTAGATGGGATAAATCTACTCACTTTGTTCTTTGGGATAAATGTCTATGATACATCCTTAATTTCTTTCTCCAAGTTCTAGGCAGCCAAAGATTTCTCACTGGTTGATATGGAACTTAGCAAACCCATCAGTTTCCAGGGAGTGGGCTAACAGAAAGGCTGGCAGGAGTGGAAAATAGATTCATCCTTATTTAACACAATCCATTTCTTTTTGCCCTTATTCCTTTTATCTATAGAAATGGCTGTTAACTCTGGTTACACCAAATTTCTCTCACATGGCAGGGCTAACACGATACTCCTCAAAACTACTTGCATCCAATGACAGTAGTGAGAAATTGAAAGTGGGGTTTTGTTTTTTTTGCAGATACACCAAGCATCAAGACAGCAGTATGGAAATCCTCAAGGTCTGTTTCTTCAAGTGTTAAAGCAGAGTATAAAACTGTGTAGAATATAAACACTCAGCTGCCACTAACAAGCAAGGACTGAAAACGAAAAGTCAGAATTCTACTGTACAAAGGTAGAACAGATGGTACTTCGTTTGAACCAGGAGGAATCCTAACTGCTCAAAGGCGTCAAATGTTCTTGAGTTACAGTAATAATTTAGTCAAGCTGTGCCTGACAAGAAGAGCCTGACACTTTGAACCAAAAGAATCACTCATGTGAGAGGGATTAAAATGCGAAGTAGAAAACAGCCATTAATCTCACAAAATATGTAATAAACATATCAAGAAAGAAATATTAAATATTCACAGTACTCACGCTGATGTCAGTCACAGCCCAATGTCTCCAGAAGCGATACATTGGATTAGATCTGCTAGGAGCATCTGGGTCAACCATGATGAGAGCATATTTCTTATTCTGTAAAATAATATACAAAAATCAGTCTTAAGAATTTTGCTATTTAGCAAGTTAAAAAGGGAACGTTCTAAACAAAACACCTATTATCCATCTAGTCATCTATGACAACAGACTTTCAGTTCCCTTCTTATGCAGCAGTAGCAATTTACAAAAAGACAATTCTTACTGAATCAAAGAAATACATATTTCTTGCAGTTGATACATAGAGTATCTAAATTCAAACTATTGCACAGATAAAAGAAAAAGGAAAATTAGTATTTGGAACTAACAGAAGATTTTGGTCATTCTGATTTGATGGTCTGTGCTTTGAATTGTAATGAGAAGTGAACTTGCTTCAACATTGGTGACATTTTGATCCATAACACTGGTCCCAGTAGAAACCAGAATTAATTCTTGATGTCAATCATATTCAGTGTGGGTCCCATGAAACATGCCCTGTTAGTGACATAAAAGTATAGGGTGGAATGCAGACTAGATGTTCAATTTGAAGGACCATCATGATAATAATGAATCATGAATAATCATGATCATCACAATGCAACAGGCAACCAGTAAGGCTTTTTTCAACTTGAAAGTTGTATGAGACCATCATGAGACCCAACTTATGATCAGTATTGCTTCTGAATTGATTTCTGATAAGGAGGAGGAGGTGATACCTATTTGACAGTGGTGGGTTGCAGGCGGTATGCCCCAGTATGGGCGTACCAGAACCTGCCCGGAGCACCCAGTACTGTTCCAGTACAGTGCTCCGGAGGGCCCACCGGCCCGCCCTCGCTCCTTACCTGTCTTTAAAGTCTTCGGCACTTCCACGCATGTGCATGCCGCATATAGCGCCTGTGCGATGCTCCGCTGAGCAGCTGGAGCGTCATGGAGGCGTCACTGGACAGTAAGAAGCATGTGCGTGCTGTGCTCATGTGCACGTGCACTCCCCGCATCCATGTGGATGACGCCGGTCCCGTTCCGTACGGTTGGAACGGGATCTAGAACCCACCACTGCTATTCGAGATCTCCCATGGGAGACTGGAATCATAATCATTGGTCTGGAAGGTGCCAGGGATAAATATGTCTGCAGAAGCAGAAATGGCAGAAGTAAGAGAACAGAATCTCCACTTACTAGCCCAGGGGAAAAGAAACTTCTCAGATTGCACGGCTAGAATAATGAGCAAATAAGGCTCAAGAGTGACAGGAGGAGGATCGTCCTGGCTGATCAATCAAACATCTGGGATGAGACACAGTCTGGCAGACTGAAGTCCAGCTTGCTATTCAGGCTTTCTGTTGTTTGCTATTTACAGTATGTCCTTCTCTGCTTCTTGTATCTGGTGACTCTTGAAATATGTGCTTTAACCTTAAGACCATTCTACAATTTCAGCTATTCATTTGCTTGAGGAACCTGGGTATGACTCAGAATGACTGGCCATTCTATTTTGTGATCTACTTTTCTTCTGCAAACTCTGTCCTTATGCTCCTTCAGTTTCACTCTTCGGATAGAAATATATAGTTATAATGCAGGATGGATTCTGCTCGGTGGCTAAGATCAGAAAGTTAGGCAGTTCAGCAGTTCGAATCCCTAGTGCTGCATAACAGAGTGAGCTCCCGTTACTTGTCCCAGGTTCTGTCAATCTAGCAATTCAAAAGCATGTAAAAATGCAACTAGAAAAATAGGGACCACCTTTGGTGGGAAGGTAACAGATTAGCACATATGTGCTAGTGGGAACCAGATTATTTTCAGGGATCATTCTTTGAAAGATATATTAACATAATCCAATCTGTCAGGAAGAGATGCACCTTATCAGCCAGGTCTGATAAAAGATTCTTTTTCCTGTAAAATTTATATATGTCTATATGGGATCACTCCTGGATATAAAGTCCCAAATTCCATGGTCCAGAACAACTCATATAACATTCATTGCTGACATTCCTGGGGTTAATAACACTGTTGTTGTTTTTTGTCAAAATTTGCTTTCTGATATTTAGTCCCCTGTAGTCTACAGACACTCAAGCTGGTAGGAAAAAAATAAATAAGGCTAAGCATAATCAGAATACTGACAATTGGCTCTAGTCTCTTGGAGCTGTTCCACATCTTTGACATCATGGACATGATCCTAGAGCAGTGATGGAGAAACTTTTTGGCTCAGGTGCCAAAAGTGGGGTGAGCACAGGGGAGTCGTGCATGGGTGTGCCACACCCATAATGCAATGCCAGACCCCAGTGCACATGCCTGCATGACCAGCACTCCCCCCCATTTTTTGCATGCTTTTTTTCACCCTCCCCAGGCTCCAGAGGCTTTATAGGAGCCTGGGGAGGGCGAAAGCAGCCTCCCCTGCCCCCGGAGGCCCTCTCGAGGCTTCAGGAGCTTCCCTGAAGCCTCTGGAGCGCAAAAAAAATGGCCCTACGGGCAAACTGGAAGTTCAGGAACGGACCTCCAGTTTGTCCGAAGGGCCGTTTTTTGTCCTCTGGAGCCTTCAGGGAAGCCTCCGGAAGGCCCCTGAAGCCTCCAGAGGGCCTCCGGGGGGGTGAGGGAGGCGGTTTTTGCCCTCCCAGGCGCCTATAAAGCCTCTGGAGCCTGGGGAGGGTGAAAAATGGCCTCAAAAAAGGCTGAAGTTAGCTGACCAGCCCGTGCATGCCTCGCGTGCTCTGACAAATGGCTCGGTGTGCCACCTGTGACATGCATGCCATAGGTTCGCCATCCCGGTCCTACAGCATCCCTTAAGGATCTGTTTTTCTTCAAATGATATTCACCATTTACATGAAGTTGGCAAAAGTGTTCATAAAAAAAAAGTAAGGTAAACAGTCATCAGTCTCTACATGATACACATTTATATACAGTATTTCTCTCCCAGGCTCAGTTAATCTAGTTGTGGATGTGCTAGACCAGGGATGTCAAACTTCATTTCATTGAGTGCTGCATCAAGGTTGTGTTTGAGGGCTGGGGTGGGCGTGGCCAGGGTGGGCGTGATGGCCTGAGCACTCTGTCAGTGAAAACAGGCTCCCAAACTCCATTTCGACTGCAATGGCCTCCTGAAACCCTCTGCCAATGAAAACAGAGCTCTGAAGGGCCACACACAGCCCTTCCAAGCTCCATTTTTGCTAGCAGAGGCACTGCAGGCACACAGGTGGCACACGGAGCCCTCTCTGCGGGCACACGAACTGTCACCCAGCTCAGGTCCACTGCACATGTGCATGCACCTCCCACTGGCTAGCTGATTTTCAGATCTCTGCTGTGCATGCGTGAGATGCACATGCATGCGCGGGGTATCACGAAGGTCACATGCGCATGTATGAAGGATGAAGTAGTGCCTCTCCCGCACCCTGTTTTTTGGTTTCAGAAGGCTTCAGGGAGCCCTGCTAGGCCCAAAAAATGGCATGGGGTGATTGCGCGCATGCACGGGGGAGAGCAAGGGGAGCATCGGGATGGGTCATACGCACATGCACAGGGGTTGGGGAACACTGCATTATGGTTGTGGGCATGCACACGTACTGTCACGCACACAAGAAGAGAAATGTTAGCCATTACTGCCCTAGACCAATATCTGAAAACAGTGATGCTATCAATGAGAGATTTATTACTTGACATGCAGGTGTCTATTCTGGCACTATTCCTCAAGCTTTAGCTGTACTAACCAAAGGTATTTTACCTCTCCTGAGGGATTCACACCCTTGAGGCCATTCAGTTAAAACACTCTACCATTTTATCCAGTACAGTTAGCCCAAAGTACAGCATCTAAGATTTTGATTGCCTCTTAAAGATAAATCAAGGTATATAATACCACTCATGCTCTAGCTGCACCTGTTACCAATTTGCTTTCAGGTATAATAATAATTCAAAATGCTGGTTATGTTATTTAAACTCTAAATTTAATATAATATAATATAACAATATAAAAGTGGGTATTTCCAATAGCCAATCCAATTTGACAGACTTCTGCACTGCCTGGTAATCATCCAAGCTCAGCTTTTTACATTTTCAGGGCTAAAATGAGGACTTGGATTTTTTCCCCACTGGCTTTTCCAGTTTGTTTCTCACTTTTTCTTGGTGTTTCAAACACATGTTTTAAATGTATATTGTGTTTAAATGCTGATTGTATTTTAATTTTAATTAAATTGCTAGCCAAATGTTTTGAAATAAAGAAGTGGATATAAGCTTATCTTTTTAATCCAAACTAAGTTTCTTTCCTCTTTAATGAACGTTACTTAACTCAATGGGCCTAATCCTAATTAATAAGCTTGTGGATATTAGGCATTTTCATTCTTGTTCACCAAGTGCTAAAATATATGTGGGATGAAAATGCTGACTCTAATTTAGAAAATCAGTAAGAAGGAAAAACATGACATCCAACTGTCTAAAAATTCTAGGTTTAATAGCAACTGCTGTACCAAATATTTCATCTGAGTTGCCAATCAATAAAACAGTTTTTAGAGAGTCTTAGCAAGTTTACACATGGCTCCCATAGTATAGAGTTAACACAGAAATGAATAAATTGTTAATCGACGTTTATATAATATATAAGAAGTGAAGTGATAATCATCATCAACAACAACAAAGTTATTTAAAAAGCATTTCCTTTTGTACAATAGGTTATTTTCAGAGGTCTTTATTTATAACAACTTTTCACCCTTTTAATGCTGTTTAGAACTTCAAAATACCAATTTATAATGGATGGCCAGTAGTAGAAAACTGATCTCCATAGAAATTAAATGAGTAACAAGAGAGAAAGAGAATTACAATGCCAGGGTTTTATGCCTCCCCCACTTTGATTCATTCCATTGGCTCAGAACAACTTTCAGGCAAATATTTCATTCAACTAACGTTAATGCCACTAAATAAAATGTGATGTAAAATACAGTAACATTTAGACATGAATGCATTTAGACTTTTCTAAGGAGTTCGCCATTTCTGGCTTGGTCTAATATTGGCTTTTGGCCAGTGCACAAACTATGTCATTTTCATCGTGCATCATGGAAGGAGGTTAAAATAAAATACGTGCCTAAAGTGAGAAACACAGACTGCACAGATGACCAGGATACTTAATACGGCTTTTGAATTATAGAGGTTGAAACAATTTACATTATTTTTAATTAACCATCTTTGTTTTAAAGCTAGCGTGTATGTCTATTTCATCTCTACTCCCTTCTTTGCATCCACTATAAGTTTCTTAAAATATATTAAGGCATCCTTCACCCATTGAGATTGTATTGTTTAAAAATACATTTAAACAAAACAAATCATTCAAAAGTAAAAATTTTCAGCTGTTTTCAATTCCCAGTAACTAAGTAGGAGAAAAAAGATGATTGAATGAAGTTGAAAAAGACAAATCTCAGCCAAGGAAATCCGAAAAATTATTAATCCCATAGTGAAACTTTATGGTATATTTGTACCTGGAAGTGTATGTACAGTTCCAGTAGCCATACTCTGCTCATTATTTATTTATCTTTTTTCTTTCCAACATAATGTTATTTTAATGAGAATAAATAAGGTAGGGAAAGCATGAAGAGTAGTGATTATGGAATTCTTCCCTATTCCTTTATTGGCAGTACATAGCAGCTGTCTGCTTTTCTTTTATATATTACCCTTCCCTGTACAGATAATCCTTGATTTACAATAGTTCATTTAGTTCGAACTTACAAAAGCATTGAAAAAAGTGACTTATGACCACTTTTTACATGTACAGGAAAGTTACGACAAATCTAGGTAGCATACTAAAAAGAAGAGACATCATCCTGCCAACAAAAGTGTGTCTAGTCAAGGCGATGGTTTTCCCAGTTGCAATGGATGGCTGTGAAGGTTGGACTTTAAGGAAGGCTGAGCACCAAAGAATGGAGGCCTTTGAACTATCATGCTGGAGAAGACTCCTGTGAGTCCCTGGGACTGCAAGGCCATCCAACTGGTCAGTCCTAGAGGAGATCAACCCTGACTGCTCTTTAGAAGGCCAGATCCTGAAGAGGAAACTCAAATACTTTGGCCACCTAATGAGAAGAAAGGACTCCCTGGAGAAGAGCCTCATGCTGGGAAAGATGGAGGGCAAAAGAAGAATGGGACGACAGAAAATGAGGGGGCTGGATGGAGTCACAGAAGCAGTCAGCCTGAGCTTAAATGGACTCCAGAGGATGGTAGAGGACAGGAAGGCCTGGAAGGACGTTGTCCATGGGCTTGTGATGTGTCGGACACGACTTCGCAACTAACAACAACAAAATGATCACATGATCAAAATTTGGTCACTTGGCAACTGGCTCATGTTTCTGATGGTTGCAATGACCTGGGGCCATGTGTTTCCCTTTTGCCATCTCTGGAAGAGCAAAGTCAACACGGAAGTCAGATTCTTGTAACTGTGTTACTAATTTAACAGTTGTGTTACTAATTTAACAACTGTAGTGGTTCATTTAACAACTGGGGCAAGAAAGATCGTAACATGGGGCAATTGTCTTGCTTAACATTGGAAATCTGGGGTTCAATTGTGGCCGTGAGTTGAGGACTACCTGTATCTGATTCTGTCCTTCCCTTCATTTTGTTTATGTATATGGTGTACCCCGGAAACACAGATTCGGCTGTATTTGCTCCCGTTCGCATCATATGATCAGAGGAAATTAGAATTGGACAGTATCCAGAGTGACTGCTCAATTCTCTCTCCCATAGGAAAGCATGAGAGATTTTTTTTCCTGTAATGTTTTTCTCCCTCCTTTCTTTGCCAGCATCTCTTACCTACTAAAAATTCAGTCTCATTTCATTTGGTGCTTGAGAATAATCTTACTGATGAAAGAAAACACAAACAGAGGTCCCAAGTCACCTCACATACAACATTGGGAAGACATAGGATGGGAGACAAAATAAAAGGGGAAATGGAGAAAATGACATGGAGAATGTCCAGGACATTGGAAAAACAAACAAACCTTTTTTCTGTCAAAACATCACAATTACTATTAGGGTTCACCAAGTAAAGCTGACTGGAAGATAATCTAGAACTTATGAAAGAAAATACTTTTTCACACAGCACAAAATTTAGTTGGGAAATGCATTTGTCAGCTTTCCAGGCAATGTACCCATTGAAAGCATAACTCTGAGGCAGGTAGATTCCTCAAATGATATGTTTATGGGATACATCAAATAGGCACAGCCGGTGAAAACCAACTTTGACAGTTCCCACAATTTTTACTTAATTAAAAGAATCAAACTATTGAAGGAGGAAGGAGCGGAGAAAGGAAGAAAGTAGAGAAGGGAGGGAGGGAGGGAGAAAAGAAAGGGAAAACAAGGAGATGTTACAAAAGGAGGAAGGGATGGCAAATAAAGCAACCTAAACTGTACATCATAACTTATTAAACGAAATAACAAATGTATAAGAATGATAAATGTAAAGAAGAATAACAATTACGTGAATTTATACTTAAAATGGTAAGAGAATAAAAAAATAAAAAAATTCTTTGAAAAAAAAAGAATCAAACTCCCCCCTCCCAGGTATCACCGGTCATACTGTCCAATGAAGTTGGAAGACAGGCTCTTCTCCTCCTTCAACGGCCACCTGTTTCAATGACCTTGGTTCCCACAAGAAAGCATTTTGTTTTGACTGGAGCCTGGCTATCTACTTCCCTCATCCCTTCCCCCTCTCTGGCTTCGCAGCAACTATGAGGCGGCACAAGATGGCTTCATCCAGTTTCACTTCAGAGTTGACAGCATTATTGTATGATATGGCCAAAAAGGAATTGGAGACATTCATAGAGAACAGATCTATCACCACCAGCTATTAGATAGACTAAAGCCAATTATTATTTCTGATTTGGTGAATTTTGTCTCCAAACATGAGTTAAAGGGGATCATTGTAAGAAGATGGATATATCTTCATCTCCTAAAGACATCTGTTTGGTCATTGTGAAAAATAAATAGCTGCACTAAAATGCCCTTGGCCTGTTCCAGAGAGGATAACTTATTTCTTTCAAAACCAATTAAAATGTTTGTTCTGTTTATTTTATACTTATTTGTTCCAAGAAATCTAAAATATGTTATTTCATAATTGACACATTTTGGCTAATCATCAGAATTATTCCTGGTACTACATCTACACTGAGGGAAGTACGCAGTAGGGTACCCCAAGGTTCCAGCTTAGGCCCAGTACTCTTCAATATTTTCATAAATGATTCAGATGAGGGAATAGAAGGTGAAAACATCAAATTTGAAGATGACACGGAGCTGGCAGGAATAGCCAATACCCCAGAAGACAAGCTCAGGATCCAAAAAGATCTTGACAGACTTGAACAATGGGCCCTATCCAACTACATGAAATTTAATGTGGAGAAAAGCAAGGTTTTACACCTGGGCAGGAAAAACCAAAGTACAAATTAGGCAAAATTTGGCTCAAAACCAGTAACTGTGAGAGGGATTTTGGAGTCATAAATCATTGAAACATGAGTCAACAGTGTGTGGCAGTAGCCGAAAAAGCTAATACAATCCATGGTTGTATAAACAGAAGCACAGAATCAAAATCACATGTAGTATTAGTACAACTTTATAAATCCTTAGTAAGACCACACCTGGAATGCATCCAGGTTTGGTCACCACATTACAAAAAAGATGTTGAGACTTTAGAAAAAGTGCAGAGAAGAGCAACTAAGATGATTAAGGACCTGGAGACTAAAATATTTGAAGAATGGTTGCAGGAATTGAGTATGGCTGGTCTAGGGGGGGCATGATAGCAGTATTCCATTATTTGATGGTCTGGAACAAAGAAGTTGCGGGGGAAGGTCAACTTTATTTTCCAAAGCACCAAAAGGCAAGACGAGAAACCATGGATGGAAACTAATCAAGGAGAGAAGCAACCTGGAATTAAAGAAGAAACTTCCTAACAGTGAGGACAATTAATCAATGGAACAGCTTGCCTCCAGAAGCTGTAGGTGCTTCGCTCCTGGAGGATTTTAAAGAAAAGACTGGACAGTCACCTATGCAGTCTCCTGCTTGGGGGGGGGGTGTTGGACGAGAGGTCCCTTTCAGCTCTATTCTGGTTGAATTATAATTCTGTTGCAACAAGAAGTAAAGTGTTCTACTAAGACTGATCTTGGTTTAATTATTTATATGCTATCAGTTTGACTCAACTTGTAGCCTCGCCTTAGCTACAATGGAATCTATTTGGTCTTCAGAACTTTGCTTCAATAGCTCATCATCATTTTTAGGAAGAACATGTATTGAGAGAAGAATTGTGCTTTAAGTCCCTAAACATAAACATCTAGTCCCTGACTACAATTAACAGTGGGACATTTTCCCAAGGAGGAGAGTGCAAAGGTTGGCGATTCAGAAAACTAAGATCATGGCATCCGAGCCTCTCAATTCCTGGCAAATAGATGGGGAAGAAATGGAGAGAGTGAGATTTTATTTTCCTGGGCTCCAACATCTCGACAGATGGGGACTGCAGCCAAGAAATTAAAAGACGCTTGCTCTTGGGGAGGAAAGCTATGGCAAATCTAGTCAGCATACTAAAAACCAGAGATATCACTCTGCCAACAAAAGTGCGTCTAGTCAAGGCTGTGGTTTTCCCAGTTGCAATGGATGGCTGTGAAAGTTGGACCATAAGGAAGGCTGAGTGCCAAAGAACAGAGGCCTTTGAACTGCTGGAGAAAACTCCTGTGAATCCCTTGGACTGCAAGGCGATCCAACCAGTCAGTCCATGAGGAGATTAACCCTGACTGCTCTTTAGAAGGCCAGTTCCTGAAGAGGAAACTCAAATACTTTGACCACCTAATGAGAAGGAAGGACTCCCTGGAGAAGAGCCTCATGCTGGGATGGATGGAGGGCTAAAGAAGAAAGTGACGACAGAGAATGAGGTGGCTGGATGGAGTCACAGAAGCAGTTGGAGTGCGCTTCAATGGACTCCAGAGGATGGTAGAGGACAGGAAAGCCTGGAGGAACGTTGTCCATGGGTTGTGATGGGTCAGACATGACTTCACAAGTAACAACAACATTGTCCCATGAGTTCAAGCTTCTCCTTTCCTCATGCTCGTAGGAGCTGCCTCCAATTCCATGTGCATCTTTCCATAAAAAGGAGCGTGATACCAGAGCTCCAGAACTGGTATTACAGAAGCAGTCATGTTTCTCGTATTCCCCTTACTAGTCCATGCTTCCGCCACTGCATTCATGCCTAGCTTCTCTCCTGCCAACCATGATGAAATTTTTAACACCTCACCTTAAATACGAAAATATTTTGAAATGACCATGTGGTTTTTTTATTGGGGAGGTGGGGGAAACAAACGGAGACCGGAAAGTGTGGAATTTCATTTCTAACTTAGGTGGGTTCTTGGGTTTTGCTATGGTTATGAATCTCTCACTTCTGCGATGGTGCCCAGCTGGTGAGAACAGAACGTGTAGTCATGGGATTGTCATCGTGTGCTGTCCAGGTTAACATGTAGCATTTCTATTACTATTAACAGACTTTCTGCTCCTCACTCCATCTGTTCTTCTAAATAATTGCAGTTGTACAGACCACGTCTTCACTGCAGGCAGACTCTGGGGAGAGGATAGTGCTTTAATGCACAAAAAAAGTGTTAAAAAATAACAGCAACACGAGAATAAAGCACTAGTGAAGCTAACAGCAGGCTTGGATTTCAGTACAGATTGCACCCTGCAACAGCATCATTACCCAGTTCCAGGGTGGTCAAACGGGACCTTAAATCAAAGCAAAACAAGGCTTGGCAACCTTGTGACAATTTTGGGCAAGCTCTATCTTTATCTATGTATCAGTTACCCCATTCACATGCTGCAAGATTACACACACACACACATCCCTCGTCCAAGAGATTTTTAAAAAGTCATGGAAGAAAATACATAAAGCAAAAATCGTAAGCACATGGCACAACATAGGAGAACAAACCCACCAGGACAAGATTCGTCAGCCCATCTGCATTTAAAAGGCAAAGGCTGCTCTTTTGAAGACAGCAAAGGCCACATTTTGTACAGAGAGGACCACTGGTTTCAAAGAGGTGTCAAAGAGGGCATCTGTGTCAAAATTGAACAGCCCTCTCTCAACAGAGGGGGAGGGATATGACGTTGTCTATCTCCAGTCTACAACACAGTCCTTTCAACAGTTTCCAAGAAGGCGCAACACAAATCTGCACCATTCAGTTGACCCTGAGAACACAGACAAACCTCCAAGTGGCCTCAACGACTCTCTAAAAGGATGCAAATGACCAGCTGTCTGCAATGAATATAACTCCTTCCCTTCCCCACCATCCAGTCAGAACTGAAGAAGCTTCTTGGATGAGAACTGAAATGTCTTCAAAAGAAAAAAAAACAAGGAAGTCCAGTTGCCTCCTGAAAAAGCACCTTTGGGATGATCAATATGCATTTCCAAGGCACCTATCACTGTGTCTATCCTTTCCCTTTCAGTTGGGAAGATGACTCCCTCCTCCACCCAGGGCTTATGGAGTATAGCTGAGAATAACCCTAGTAGGAAGCTGGGTTTACGCTCTGTAGTAGGTGGGATGCAACCCCAACTACAATCAATCCATCAATCAATCTTTATTTGATCATAGACCAGCAGATAAACCAGAAAAATCACATTCAAAAAAAGGAAAACATAATTGTTCTAACATATTTAAAAAGGATTAGAAGAAATACTACAACATAATTCTGTAGAGATTCTCAGTCATCCAGGTCATGGTTGTCCCATGTTGCTTTTTCAGGAGGCCATTGGACTTGTTTTTGAATTGAATTGAATTGAATTTATTATATTTCTATGCCGCCCTTTTCCCAGAAGGGACTCAGGGCGGCTCACAACCCAAGTCAGGCGGGGGGATAGGGGATACAAATAGGGGAAAAAAGACATAGACAAACAATACCACAATTTTAAAAACAACTCAACAGACACACCATTCGAGCGGGGACAGGAACTCATCAGCCCCAGGCCTGTCGGAAGCCAGGTTTTAAGGGCTTTGCGGAAAGCCTGGAGGGTGGTGAGGGTCCGAATCTCCACGGGGAGCTCGTTCCAGAGGGCCGGAGCAGCCACAGAGAAGGCCCTCCTCCGGGTGGTCACCAGTCGGCATTGGCCAGTGGATGGAATTCGGAGGAGGCCTAATCTGTGGGATCTAATTGGTCTATTGGAGGTAATTGGCAGCAGGCGGTCTCTCAAGAAGCTTCTTCAGCTCTGTCTAGATGGTGGGATGTTGGGATGTTCAGTCAGAGCTGAAGAAGCTTCTTGGATGAGAAGTGAAACATCTTCAAAAGAAAACCAGAAAGTCCAGTTGCCTCTTGAAAAAAGCACCTTTGGGACAACTAGGACCTGGATGGCTGAGAATTTCCACAGAGATTTAGCAAAACTCTTTCAGAGAATATTTTGAAATGAGTTTGCCTTGCAAGCCTACATGTAGCAGAAGACACCACTGATACAAGAAACTGAACTCTATTTACAGAATAGGGGCAAACATTCACTGTGACATGAAATTATCGTGTGTTTCCATACTTGCACAAGGCAAGATGAAGTCTGATGAAATTGATCTTAAGAGCAATACGCTTCCACATGTTAAAAAAACTGATCAAAACAACCAGGCTACATTCCATGACAATTTGCATATGGAGCTGAGATTCATTCAGGGTTTGAATTCTAGAAATATTTTTAGCAGTTGAGAAAAACTAGCTGAATCAGAACACAGTAACTAGAAATCTTCTTGTGGGTTTTAGATGTATTGGGGTGCCTTACCAGTATGTTATTTAGATTGCAGTTAAAAGGCGTATCTGGAATTAAGCCTTTTAAACATCACGGGAGTTAATTTTCAGGTAAACATGGGTTTTTTAATATATTGATTGCCAGAGTGAGATACATATGCTTTTAGATTTGGTTTGCTTATTGCTGCTTGTTAATATGGAACTTTATATTTTAAATCTTTAAAGTAATTTCTGTTTTAAGCCCAACCCTGAAAGTTTGTTTTAACAGCATCAGAAATCTCTAATCTATTCCCCTTTTAACCTGCAACTTTCTACTCCATCCCTCTTGATCCTTTCTGTTCAGCAATATTCTCATAGTCCTTGACTCTTCTCAGTACTCAAAACCTCTATTCAAAAGATTTCTTTCTACCTGCAGAAAAAAAACCAGAAAACAATTCCTTACTTTCCTCTTTTCTATTTTTCTCAAGGTAGAAAGAGAGATTTTCTGCCTGAAGAAAAATCATGGTTCAGTCCAACAGTTTGATTAAAGTGGTGGGATTCAAAAAATTTTTACTACCATTTCTGTGGGTGCGGCATGGCGGGCGGGGTGTGATGTGGCTTGGTGGGCGTGGCTTGGTGGGCATGGCAGGGGAAGGATACTGTAAAATCCCCATTTCCTCCCAATCAGCTGGGACTCGGGAGGCAGAAAAGAGATGGGGGTGGGGCCAGACAAAGGTGGTATTTATCGGTTCGCTGAACTACTTAAAATTTCCCCTACCGGTTCTCTAACTGAATTCAGAGGGAGTGAAAAAGGAGAAGTCTGGTCATCTGGGAGATCTGTCTTTTTAATATATCATTGCCAATAAAAAGAGAACTCTATTTATTAAACCCAGGCGAAACAATTTTGATTCAACCCCAACAAAGTGATTTGTTTGGCCTTGAACCTTTTTGCACCAATGCCACAGAAAAAGTTTCTTCTCAATGCTCATCAAATGCTCTGCCAAACTTTGGTCAACTACAAAAATTGCCCACAAAGGAATTTTTAACCAAGTTGCCCAGCCTAGAAGACCCTGTGAGCAAAGCTTTTATCAAATAGGGTGCAAAATTATTGGAGGAAAATAATCTGGAAGAGGCAAATATCACCTCCTCTTATTTAGCAAATGCTACCTGTTTCCTCTAACACTGCTTGCTATAAATTCTCATGAGGGATATGAAGGAGGAAAGGGGCAACTCTACTATAGTGCTTGCCCCAAAAGGAAGCAATTAGTACATCTTCTGCAATTCTCTGCAAAACTTTGGCAAGTACAAGCACAGCAGTGGTGGGATTAATTTTTTTTAAACTACTGGTTCTGTGTCATGGCGTGGTGGGCATGGCAGGGAAAGGATTCTGCAAAATCCCCATCCCCCCCCCACTCCAGGGCAAGGATACTGTAAAATCTTCATTCCCACCCCACTCCAGGGCAAGGATACTGTAAAATCTCAATTTTCACCCAACTCCGGTGGAAGGATACTGCAAAATCTCCATCCCCACCCCACTCCAGGGGAAGGATACTGCAAAATCCCCATTCTTTCCCCCCCCTGATCAGCTGGGATTTGGGAGGCAGAGAATAGGTGGGGGAGGGGCCAGTCAGAAGTGGTATTTACCGGTTCTCTGAACTACTCAAAATTTCCACTATTGGTTCTCCGAAACTGGTCAGAACCTGCTGAATACCACCTCTGGATGGACATCTATTTCCAGGAGGAAGGATTATCACCTGGATTCTAGGACGAACAGGAAACCTGGCTCTTAAAATGGAGCTGGTTTCCCCAGATTGACTTGTGGATTGACTGTTAAATAATTACCATATTATCTGAAATTTATGGTGAATTTCTGAATGATGTTTATTTGCTTTCCTTTTGCACCTAACACTAGTGGTGCAACTTAATTAAACAGCCTGATGACTTTTGCTGCTCTCAAGACAAATGCTCTCATTAATGACAAGCATATTTTTTTAAAGGGCACATATAGGTAGCATATTGTGCTGAAAATGCTACAGACAGGCAAGTATTATCTTCATACATTTCTAAGCCATCTGCTTATCCAATGCAAAATTCTAGTTTTTCAGGATCTGTTATTTCAAGCCTACTCTGTTGAGGATCTGTACCTTACTGGATAGGATTTAAGAAGGTCCCTTATACTATTTTATCCCACTGCATTTTAAATTATCATTTATGTTCCAGCATAGTTTGAACATATGAATAACTAACCCCTGTAGTCTCTTGTGGAAGTGGTGACAGATCTTGTCAAGAAGCATGGATCATAAATGGCAAGATAGTAATAATAATAATAATTAAAAATGTACGATGAGCTTCCAAAATTTTCTTTTTCAATTTATGCTTGTTCACACAAACTGGAGCATCGGAATAAAAGAACCACCATTGTTCATTTATCCAGCCTAATGTTTTCATGAATTGTAAGTCATCCTTGAATCATTAGATGAAGGGACACCTTGGTATTTCTAAATTAATATATATATTAATATATACCTGGAGGCAAGATTCAATTATTTAAGGTTCTGAGAAGCAACCTGAAATAGCATTTTCGTAAGTTTGTAGAAGGCAGAATTCCAAAAGATGCAATTGGTGCCATATATGTGATTTTGTCTCTTTGTGTGTGCGCGCACACATGTGTGTGTTGAAGGCAGAAGAGTAAGCTAACTTGGGACCCACTGGGGTCCCTTTAATGTCCACTCCTTATCCCACATCTTGAACAAACTTCATCAAATGTCATGGAGCAGCCATGTCTGCTCTACAAAAATCCATCAAGCTGCTAGGTCCCAACAAAGAAATAAAAGTGTTTGTGGGGGGGGGGGAGTTCCCATCACCTGTCAAGTCTATTGGTCATCTGGATTTTTGCAGCCCAATAACAGCTGACAGTGGAAGTGTGATGTGTAAAAATTATGGGATGAAAGAACTGCCATTACTACCACCTTCTCCATTGCTATTCCCAATCCAGACATAGCCTCAGAAGATCAGGATGCACTGGGAGATGAGCCTTTGGAAGATCTGGCAGCTTTCCTGATGACTGCTGCTGGCCAATCTCTTCT
This sequence comes from Thamnophis elegans, assembly GCF_009769535.1. NCBI lineage: Eukaryota > Metazoa > Chordata > Lepidosauria > Squamata > Natricidae > Thamnophis > Thamnophis elegans. The sequence goes on along the minus strand of NC_045553.1, from coordinate 25,126,797 downwards.
TTTCTTTCATCTTGTCTTATGAAGGAATAAGGCTCGGGGAAAGAGGCATACAATCCTCCTCCTCCTCTTCCTGAAAGTGAAGGGTTCGCTTTTTGGATCAATACCCTGCGACCGAAGGCCGCATCAGCCGATACAAAGGAGTCAATCTTATAGTTCCGTATGAAGGGAGATGGGGAAGACCAGGCTGCCGCTCTGCATATCTCTGCTAAGGATGCCTGCGTGGCCCAAGCGGCGGTCGTGGCCACACTCCTGGTAGAGTGAACAGTTATTCTTCCTGGAGGTTGCGAAGATTGGGCTTGATATGCTGTGGCAATGCAGGCCCTCAACTACCTACCAATAGTGGTGGCATTGACCTTGTGCCCATAGATGCTGCCTGGAATGATATCAGCAACGCCTCGGATTTTCTGAAGAAAGAAGTCTTTTTCAGGTAGATTTTTAGAGCCCTCGTCACGTCCAAGGTGTGCCACTTTTTCTCCAGAGGTTGAATCGGCTCAGGACAAAAATTTGGAAGAACAATCTCCTGAGCCCTGTGAAAGCAGGAGCACACCTTGGTGGCAACCTGTGGGTGGGCCTGCCCACCTGCCCTGGCTCTATGCCATCTTATTTTGCCAGGTTTTCTAAGCTGCATACATGCGTGCAAGCCGTACGCGTGAGCAAAGCAAAAGCATGGAAGGCGCATACGGTGAACTGGTGGTAAACTTATGTGAAACTTACTTCTGCCCATGGGAGTCTGACTAACACCAATAGAATACATTTCTTGCACAGGAACAGGAAGTTCAAGGGCAAGGCCCAATAGAGGGTATAAATAATCCTCAGTCTTCACTCCATGTGGTCAGCTGCCCAGAATCACACATGTTTGGTGGTTGTGCTTCACCATTAAACCATCTTTCCAATCAGCCTCCATGTTTCTAGTGTTTTTCTCCCCACTTGGAGCTGAACCCAGATGGATATTTCTTCCGACAAACTGAAACTTCTTTTTGTTTAGAATTACAAAGATGACTTCCAATTTCTCCCTAATGATCCCGTATACCCTACCTTTCATTTGCAGAACTAGACAGAACCTGCCACTGTCCTATTCGGGTTGTCTGTGCGCCTTAGCTCCCCATCTGCAAAGCAGACATCACCATCTTACTGTGCTTCATTGTAAGATTTGAAGGATTAATTAGTTAATGTCTGCAGAGTGCTTTGATGATGGAAGTGTTAAGCATCACATTTGAGCTACTAATTGCTTCTGGATGGGAGAAGCCGCGTATATAATTTGAGTTATTATTGTTAAAGGCACGAGCTGTTAGATTATCCACAGATTTAGAAACTTCTTTAAGAAGGGAAGGAATTTGTTTTTCTTTTTCTTTTTTAGAACTACAGCCAGAGACTAAGGCAGGGCAAAGGGAAAGGGATTAGTGTAGGCAGACAAACAGCTTGAATAGATCCAGAGGAGATGGGGCAGTGCAAAAATTAAAGACCTAAATGAAAGCAAATAGGGTGTTAAGTGACACACATGGAGAGCTTACGGTTTCCTAGGTAACAAGTGCACTAGAGAATTGCTATACATGCACTAGTTAAGCAGCCCATCATATATTTGCAGCAACTGAACAATGCCAAGGAATGTGTCAAAGTCCAGGCTGAATTCATATGGATTCTCAGAGAATCAGCAAACGGCACTTAAAAATAAAGAAGAAAGATTGAGGTAATCTGGAACAATCCTTACATCCCGTATATTCTCTTCCCATTTGCAGAAAGGTAGCTCAGAAATGCCTTCATCCTGACCCAGGAAATAAGAAACATGACTTCTAAAACACAATGCAAAAGAATGTTGATGTGTTCACTTCTGACACTGAGAAAGAGGATGGAAGAATAAACTCAGCAATAATTATATGAGAAGTATATGAGAACACCATGTTAATATTGGAAGCTTGGAATGGGTCCCTAAAATATAAGAATATGGCTAAAGATTTAAACATGGGAATGCGGTGTGATAGAAAGACTACAGAAATGCAAAATTCTAAACTGGCTGAATGGCCAAAGGGCTGAGCTGAAATTAAAATCGAAGTGAAATAATTTTGGATTAAAGTAGTCATGGTCATAAATTATATTACCTTGTGACTTGATTTGCAAAATATAATGTGGAGCTGCAAAATACATGTAACTTGGATTTGGCCAAATACATGTTTTGTATATGAAAATACAAAAAAGGATGTCACATTTCACATTTGAACTGTTGGAAGAAATGTCCTTCTGGGTTCAGTTCCAAGTGGGGAGAAGGACACTGGAAAAATGGAGGCTGATTGGAAAGATAGTTTAATGGTGAAGCAGAACCACCAAGCCCATGTGTGATTCTAGGTAGCTGACCACATGGAGTGGAGAGAGAGGGTTATTTATATTCTCTCTTGGGCTTTGTCCTTAAGCTTCCTGTTCCTGTGCAAGCTATTGGTTGCTGTAGAGGTCACAGCTAAGCTTGTAGATTTTCTGAATCAAGCTTGGTTAAAGCATGGGCTGATACAATGAAGGGGCATGTTGTACAGTTCCTATTGTGACTGAATGGCTTTTCTCTGAAGGATAATCCCATCATCCTGGAGGTGAAGGTCTTTTGTTTTGTACATAGGCTGGCCCAGTCTTTCTCAATGGCCACCAAATATCTGCTGGGGCAGGGAGATGAAGATCTGAGTTTCTGTCTCCCTTAAGATTTCCATTTCTCTTTTAGGGGAAATATAATAAGGTAAAGGTTCCCCTCGCACATATGTAATAGTAATTCCTGACTCTAGCGGGCAGTTTCAAAGCCGAAGAGCCAGCGCTGTCCAAAGATGTCTCTGTGGTCATGTGGCCGGCATGACTAAATACCGAAGGCACAGAGAACGCTCTTACCTTCCCACCAAAGATGGTTCCTATTTTTCTACTTGCATTTTTACATGCCTTCGAACTGCTAGGTTGGCAGAAGCTGGGACAAGTAACAGGAGCTCACTCCGTTACGCGGAGCTAGGGATTTGAACCGCCAAACTGATGATCTTTCTGATCGACAAGCTCAGCATCTTAGCCACTGAGGCACCGTGTCCCACTGGAGATATAATATTCTGCCTTTTTAAATATTTCTCAAAATATTTCATTCTTCTAGGAGGTGTGACTTCCCTTAGAACCAGGCAGAATTATTTGATCTTCCAAACTGTCTCAATTAAGTCATTTCTAACAGCAGTGAAGAGAGAATATAACTGAACTTATATGACTAAGTTCAGTCTCACACTGGACTGAATAGTTTGTGGGCCATAATCCCTCTACCTTGACTCTTATCTGATATTAAAAAGAACAGAACTGCAAATAAGAAGGTCCCTTGTATAAGTCTCACCAAAGTATGAATTAAGCATGCAATTTAAACAAGGTTGCACCTCTCTGTTTTAAGTCGGCCTCTGCAAAAATTAGTTTATTCTGTTAGGATGTGATAAATAGTAAATTAGAAAATTAATAAGTAAATAGGTTTATTGTCATAACCATAGATCATAACATTGTAACACAGCATAAAGATTGATAAAGTAAAATGATAACAGAAAGTAAAATGATTTTTTAAAAGTGCTAGATATAAGAAAATTGAGAAAAATAAATCCAGGGCTAAAGCTAAGAAGCTATTTTTATTTTTCCTAAATTTAAATGGAAATGTAGTGAAAGAAGCAACCCTGGGTATTAACAGCTGGAAACATATCTACAGGAAGATAATCAACCAAGTCCAAGCCATTGAGTCTACCTACCATCTTAATCTCATTGTAAAGTGACAGTGAAGGACACAGTGAATAATGTTCTTCAATTGGCCAGTACCACAGAGTTTTGGTTTATCTACAAAATCACCTTTCAACCTTAAAATGTCTGCAGGCAGAGGGATGAAAAGCTGTTCTCAGTGGGGCACTGGTAGCATTAACCAAATCTGGGAGACACATATTAAATTATGTGGAAAATGATTAGTGTTTGTCTTATCATCATCATGATCATCATCAGCAGCAGCAATAATCTAAAAACATCTGGAGTATCACTTGATCACCACTAGCATTGACAAAATCACTATTAATCAATTGCAAAAGACAGCTTTATATGCAACACTTCGCACCCTAAGATATCTTTAACACCATCAAACGCCATCTGCTCATCCAGGTTCTTAGGAAAGATTTGATCAGTAGATAAACATGCCAAATTCAGTTTAAACAACTGGATGAAGTGTGGCCAGCTGTAACTGGAGCACAACCTGAACACCATCGGCATTAACAAGTTCACTATTAGTCAATTTCAAAAGGCAGCTTTACTCAGAACAGCTTACATCCTGTGCTGATACTTCTGACAGCAACATCTGCCTATCCTAGGCCCTTGGGGAGGACTTGATAGGTAGCCAAAAATGCCAAATCCAGTCTTAGCATTTGGCTGACTGTGTGATGAACCATAACAACATCAATCAAATGAGCCCTGGCAGAAGTACTGTAGAAGTGGCAGCTCACCAATGTGAAGAGGATTCAGAATGAGAGAACATGAGAAGAAAGGATACTGTGTTACTTTAGAAATTATAAGTGGACTTTATTTTAAAACTAAGGCAAATGTTACCTTTATGAACAAGTCACCATAAATACTTTTGTTTGTTTCCCTCAGAGTTTGCCAGTTGATATTCATGGATTATCAAGTCTCCAACTAAATCAGACAAGAAACACAATAAGGTGAACCAATTCTATTTTTTGTTGTAAGGTGACATTAACAAAATCTTGCAAGTCTTGACGGCACCCACCTCCACTTATAAGTGCTTGCTTCAAAAGGGAGGGTCCTTCCTACCTTTCTTTTTCTGACCATTATGGGACTGTGGTCCCTACCTGAATTGTCTAATTGCTTCCTTGACTCTTCCCCTCTTTCCCCAAGATCATTCATACATTCCTTTCAATGAGGGGATTCAAAACTTTTTACTACCGTTTCTGTGGGCATGGCTTGGTGGGTGTGGCAGGGGAAGAATCCCCATTCCCTCCCCATCCCACTAACCTGCTTTCCAGCTCCATTGTCCTGTTCAGGGCAACAAAAGAAGATCAGCTGGGAGGCAGCAGGGATGGGCCAGCCAATTTTCCGGTTCTCCAAACTACTCAAAATTCCCGCTAACGGTTCTCCAGAACCTGTCAGAACTGGCTGAATACCACCTCTGATTCCACTATACGGATGTGCCTTACATTGTAGACCTTACATTGAATCTTGTAAATTATATTTTAGAAGAAAAACCTCCAAATCAGAAAATATCAAGAATACAGCGGGTCAGTCCAGAACTACATATATTCTCCATTATATAGAGAACCAAAGCAAATGTTGAGTGTGGAATTCCTCATTCTTTCATTACAGTTTTCTTTATATGTTCATGCCCACACACTTATGAGACATCAATGAAATAAGATTGCTCACTTATAATAAAATTAGGTTAAAGTTTATGAAACACCATAAAGTGGCTTAAAATGGAAAACACAATATAAAAAAGTAATAGAAGAGTTTAGAACAAACAAATATTTGAAGACATATCAGGTTAAATTAATGTTTCTATAATAAAGATGGAGGAGTGTTAAGGCCTAATGGAACCAAGATCAGAATTTGCATCCTAAATCTTTCTCCTGAAAAATATAAATAATAAAATGGGAAAATGCAGTGCCAAAGTGAAACAAAATAGAGGTGGAAGAATCAGGCAGTAAGCAAAAATGAATTCTGCCAAGCCGCTTTGAATTGGTTGCAATATACGATGATGAGAGCAAATTTATACTTTTCATTTTCGTGGAGATAGAAACCAATTACAAATATAGGTTATTATAGATATAAAAATAAATTTGTAAAGGACAATACGGTTCTTTCCTACCTTCCATTCCCCAAACATACTCAATCATCTCTAACTCACACAAGGTGTAATTGGATGGCATACTTAACATAAAATAAAGCTGCTGCAGAAAAGCTATATCCAGCATCTGGCAGCAAAAAGAGAAGTCAAGTGAAACAAAAATTACTCAATAAAAAAAGTAATGTGGTTTCTTCACCTTGATAAAAGTTACCTGAGTAGACTAGGACAATTTCCACTCCCTCTTAGCACGTAATCAGAACTTCCTTTACCTTAGAATATAATGCTGTCAAATCTTTTCCTTGGAAAAAGCTAATAATTATCAAAATCAAATTTGAAATCTTGCTTTTCTCCCCACGTGTTTTGGAGCCCAGATAGAGATGTGCCTTTTCGTAGGCAAGGAAGTCAATTACTTTAATGAAGGAAGCTTGTTGCATTTTAAAATCACACCAAGGAAGAGGCAAGAGGCAACCGAGCATAGCTTTCCAACCCAATTACTATCATACTGGCAGGACATGCAAATGGGTGACATTTGACAATTTTCAGAAAATGTTATCATGAAAAATGGCACTCCGTCATAAATTATTTTTCATCATTCCGAGGTTCTGTAAAGCTCTTAGTGGGTCGCATTTTTTAAGAATAAAAAAAGTTAACACTATCTTCGGACCAAAGTTTAAGGGCTAGTTCTGCATAATTATGCCTTATCTGTCATATTATTCCTATTTATGAGAAGCACCTTAATGCTGATTGGCAGATCTTCTGTCACATTCTCTGTCTGTTTAATTTCCATGCGTTTGATCTGAAAGGAATTTAAGGCAGCATAATTGTTGCATGGATTGGGGCATAGACGTAATCAATTGAGTAATAAGCCAATGAGATCCATCTTTTCAGCACAGCTATTTTACTACAATAGAAACCTTTTGTTCAAATCACTTTAGTGCTTTATTAAATTTTTCCTTGATATAAATACCTAGGCTATACAAGGAGTGCATCAATTCAGTAACTATCTGAATGAAGGACAACCTCAAAGCTGTTTTGGGAAGCAATTTTTAACAGCAAAGCACAACAACCGTATTGCTTGGTCTTGTTCTGATTTGGAGGATTCTCAATCTTCTTCCACAGAGTTCATGTTACTTATGGGAGATTGGGAGATGGTTGAGAAGAAACTTCTCCCATAGTAGTGGCTGAAGTGCTTCAGGCTTGGGCATCTTCCAAAACACTGTAGGATTGTGGATGGTGTTGTGGCTCGCCAGCAGACTCAGACAGTGGGGAAGTGGGGAGGAACATCGGCCAGTCCTGGAGTCTGGGGAAGGCTCTGATGAGGGCTCTGTGTCGGAGGCAGAGATGGGGCCAAGGTCATCTGACAGATATCAGCTGCCTTCAGAGTCAGACAACAGTGGGGCAGAAGGACAGCTGGAGCCTGTTCCCAGTGTGCACATGCACAGAGTTGCCAGATGAAGGGGTCGACTTGGGAGTAAAGCCATCGGTGGACAATGAATGGACCCTCCCAGAGGAAGTAAAAGTGGAGCAAAAGGTGCGTGGAGTTTGCAGAAGACAATTAGTTCATTTAATTGGTTCGTGACTCTCTGAGACTCCTTACCAAGTTTTGCAGATATCGGCCTGTCAGCTTTCCAAGCCAGATAAGGTCTGAGACTGTAAATCCTCCTTTGAAAGACTTTGCTGACTGTGAATGAGCAGAATTCACAATCAATTAATAAAAGGGTTTTTTGTTGGGACCAGGAGTTTGCTTCATGCTCCTGGGAAGCCTCGGTCAGAACAGATAGTGTGTACCAATGATTGCAAGTCTGGAGTGACCTTGTGGGGAAAAAAAAAACACCAACCCAGAGATCTTCAAAGCTTGGTATCTGACAATCCAGAGGCAATCTTACAACCAGCTCCTGAAGGCTACCAATGTGGAGCTTCTTGTGTTTGTACTTGCCACAAAGTTTTGCAGGGAATTGCAGAAGATCTACAACTTGCTTCCTTTTGGGGCAAGCACTGTAATAGAGTTGCCCCTTTCCTCCTCCATATCCCTCATGAGAAATTATAGCAAGCAGTGTTAGAGGAAACAGGTAGCATTCGCCAAATAAGAGGAGGCGATATTTGCCTCTTCCAGATTATTTTCCTCCAATAATTTTGCACCCTATTTGACAAAAGCTTTGTTCACAGGGTCTTCCAGGCTGGGCAACTTGATTAAAAATTCCTTTGTGGGCAATTTTGGAGTTGACCAGTTTGGTCAACATTGAGCATTGAGAAGAAACTTTTTCTGTGGCATTGGTGCAAAAAGGTTCAAGGCCAAACAATTCACTTTGCTGGGGTTGAATCAAAATTGCTTTGCCTTGGTTTGATAAATACAGTTTTCTTTTTATTGGCAATGATATATTAAAAAGACAGATCTCCCAGATGACCAGACTTTTCCTTTTTCACCCCTTCTGAATTCAATTTAAAACAACCGCCATGGCTTTGATTTTTCAAAAACAAGCACAGACATTTTCGATACTTGCAAATCTAAAACAGTTGAAAATTGCACCATCACTTTGCAAGTGTGGACCTTCCGATCATTAGGAAAAAAGTTGAAGGACAGACAAGGAAAAGGGTCTTGTGTGTGTGTGTGTGTGTGTGTGTGTGTGTGTGTGTGTGTGTGTGTGTGTGTCCGTCCCTTTCTCTTTCTCATCTGGCCTTCTTTTCAAGTTGTGAATAAATTCACAGTTGTAACCATAGGTTATAACAAACTGTTGTAGCATAAAATATGGTAAAACAAAACCGAAACGGAATAGACGAGAAAAGAGTAATAAAATCAGTGCTAGATACAAAGAGGTCAAAACAAGCTAAGAGCTGTGATTAAGAACTTAAAATTTTCTTCTTGGATATAAATGACAACAATGCAAAAGGAGCAACTTGACTATTAACATCTGGAAGAACATCTGCAAAGATATAATGCAATGCAACCATTCAAGATGGTGTATAAATAACTTTATCTTCATGTATTTCTTAATGAATTTAATTTTTTATTTTAAATATAATGAATGTCTCCTAGCATTCACTGGTTGTTCCATTAAGCCCAGAATCTGGATTCAAAACATCTGTATTATAAACTTTTTTTCTTTGTAATGATAGGCTACAACTTTTACTCAGCATTATTTTACTACTCTGCTTATGTTCAGAGAAATACCTTCTAATAAGAGCCCTTCTTGAATTCAAATACTCAGCAGGATTGTGGGGCTAGAGCAGTGCTGGCGAACCTTTATGGCACAAGGGGTATACTAGGAAGCGGAAGAGCAGCTTGTGCACAGGCATGGGAGGGCCGGAAATCAAAAGATGCATGTGCACACCGGAAAGCTGAGCTTACGTCCTGCTCTTCTTGTTTCTGGTGTGCACACATGCACGAAGACCAGCTGGCTGGCACGCATGTGCGTGCCGGAACCTGGAAGAGCAACAGGCGATGGCTGGCATGGCCAGAGAGATGGCTCTGTGTGCCATTTCCGGCACGCATGCCACAGGTTCGCCATCACAGGGCTAGAGAAAGTTTCAGGCTATGAGCGTTAGGTAACTCAAAATGCAGGTAGTTCTCATTTACCAATGGCCTCATTTAGCGGCCATTCAAAGTTATAATGGTGGGGAAAAAAGGAAAAGAACTAACTTTGCGACCAATCAATCCCTGCATTCATGGCTATCACCACATCTCATTGTTACATGATTGCCATTTGGGCACTTTGTAACTGACTACTGCAGTGTCATGCAGTCATGTGATCACCATCTCAAAGAACTGCAGTGGCAGAGTTCATAGAGGTGAGGTGGTGCAGTGGTCAGAGTGCAGTACTGCAGGCTACTTCTGCTGACTGCCGGCAGCCAGCAGTTTGGCAGATCGAATCATACCAGGCTCAAGGTTGACTCAGCCTTCCGTCCTTCCGAGGCAGGTAAAATGAGGATCCAGATTGTTGGGGGCAAGAGGCTGCCTCTGTAAACCGCTTAGAGAGGGCTGTAAAAGCACTGTGAAGCGGTATATAAGTCTAAATGTTAATGCTATCTGTATTCTTCCCAACCAGTTCACCACAAGCAAAGTTAAGTAGAAGACAGAAGTAGATTTGCAAGTTGCAATCATATTATGTTTCACTGTATGACTAGTGACTTGCCTAATGACCAAATAGGAAGCTACATCGTAAATCCATCACAGTCACATGATTTTTCCATTTAGTGACTGTGGTACTTAGTGACAGTTGGTCACAACTGTGGTCACTATTCAAATAAATAATTATAAAAGCAAATGCAGAAGATTCAGAGAATAGGTACAGAAAGCTAACAAACGAAGATTTTTGCTTGATGGGTCATTCAAAATCTTTTGCCACTTGCTAAGAAAGATGCAAACGCTAAAAGGCAACATTTCTCAAACCCTTTTTATCTTCACAAGCTAGGATAAGGAACTGGGGGTGATGAATGGAGTATTTTTTTAGAAGTTGCGAAAGTGCAACGATCTTTCAAGTGTTACACTGATGATTTAATGATTTGTTACAAAGACAAACATGATAGACAAACAATGAAATTGTAAAGAATCTGAACAAGGAGTAGAGGTAAAAAAAAAAAAAAGACTGGTAAGATCTCTTATGATCTTGGAAACCAGACTGTAAAAGATGACAAATGAAATTACTTTCTTAACTAGAAACAGAAGGTAGTTAGTGCAGTACCGTAGAAAACGATGTGTAACTTCGTATTTCTCTCAGAGAAGTACCTATGCAGCAGCTGCCAAAAAAGCTAACACAGTTCTAGGCTGCATAAAAACAAGGATAGACTCAAAATCACGAGAAGTGTTATATACCACTTGATAATGCCTTGGTAAGGCCATACTTGGAATACTGCATCCAGTTTTGGTCGCCACAATGTAAAAAGGATGTTGAGACTCTAGAAAGAGTGCAGAGAAAAGCAACCAAGATGATTAGGGGACTGGAGACTAAAACATATGAAGAACGGTTGCAGAAACTGGGTATGTCTAGTTTAATGAAAAGAAGGACTAAGAGAGACATGATAGCAGTGTTCCAATTTCTCAGGGGCTGCCACAAAGAAGAAAGAATCAGGCTATTCTCCCAAGCACCTGAGGGCAGGACATGAAGCAATGGGTAGAAACTAATCCAGGAGAGAAGCAACTTAGAACTGAGGAGGAATTTCCTGACAGTTAGAACAATTAATCAGTGGAACATGTTACCTCCATAGGTTGTGAATGCTCCAACACTGGAAGTTTTTAAGAAGATGTTGGATAACCATTTGTTTGCAGTGGTGTAGTTTCCTGCCTAAGCAGGGGGTTGGACTAGAAGACCTCCAAGGTCCCTTCCAACTCTGCTATTCTATTCTATTCTATTAAGTAATGGAGATAAAAGCCCCTTCAGATGTTTTTAAAAGGCTAGACAAGCTGGTATGGGAGAAGGCATCTTCAAGTATTTGACTCCAACCTATTTAGACTTTTAAAAAGTAAACACCAAAAGAAGTGACAGCTAAAGCAGCCCTTTCAAAACTGACAAATTAGACTTCAACAAAACAAATAAGCCAGCCTTCATGCTGAATTCTGTACTAATTGAAATTGAAATTTTAGACACACGTTACAGTAATCCAGCCTAACCCAACCTTGTTCGCATATGGCTCATTGTACATCTTCAAATTATACTGAAATATCCCAGAATAGAATATTTTACAACTTTGTTTTTCATGATTAAAATAAAGAAGAGACCAACTGCTCTATATCAAGAAGATAAGATAAAGGTAAAGGCTCCCCTTGCACATATGTGCTAGTCGTTCCTGATTCTAGGGGGCGATGATCATCTCCGTTTCAAAGCCAAAGAGCCAGCACTGTCCAAAGATGACTCTGTGGTCAGGTGGCCAGCATGACTAAATGCCGAAGGTGCACGGAACGCTGTTACCTTCCCACCAAAGGTGGTTCCTATTTTTCTACTTGCATTTTTATGTGCTTTCGAACTGCTAGGTTGGCAGAAGTGTCTTAGCCCCTGAGCCACCGCGTCCCTTCTATAGCAAGAAGAGGGATCTCATTTATATATGCACAGGACATTTTGATTTGTGCCTATTTGCCAAGATCAGATGAATCCGCCTCCTCCCATGTCAACTGAAACAAGCTTGTATCAGTAAATAATATTCAATTATCCATAAGGAAAACCTGTGACCTGAAAGCATGCCAAGCCCTAATAAATTATCACTGGTGCATTTTTAGCTTTCTTAACTTCTTAAAAATAATGATAGCACCTTCATTCCTAGAACCTGGAAAAGCCATATCCTAGTCCAATAGGCCACAGAAGCCATAGATATAAAGCAATGGGGTGGGGGTTTCTGACAGAGAATGGCATATTCTGAACAGTTACAGCAATGAAAGGCCATTATTTTGTCTTGGAAAGAAGGATCTTAAAGATGAGTATTATCACCACGAACTCCTTCAATGTGATGGGTGATGAACAGTAGCTGTAATTGCTGAACCCTAAGCTACCAGACACCTCTAAAAAGCTAAAATGATTTTAAATGCCTAAACATTTTAAAACAAACCTTAGAACAATCCAGTTTCTACCTTCTTGTCTCTCTCTCTCTCTCTCCCTCTCTCTCTCTTTACAGTTTCCGAGAGCTGCTTTATGCCTCATTACCTACACGCTGTGAGTGATGTCTGTCGGTCCTAGAGCTGTAAATACCTTAAATCATGCTTCATTAAGAATATCTATGGTGCTATTAAAGAGCTATAATAGACGACGAGTTAACAGATGATTAAATATGAACTCCATTTGTGTCAGTCACCAGCTTGCAGGAAAAGGCTTTAAGCTTTTTATATATATATTATTATTAAACTCACACTCATTAGCTGCTGAAATGTGGCTCTTGGTAGAACTGGGAAAAGCAGCGTTTCTGGTGCTTAGTATAAATGGCAATAAATTAGAATCTAGTTTTCCGTATCATGGATGCATACAAAAGGGCAAAGAACACTTTTCCTTTAATATCTGAGCAGAAGAAACTCCCTGAAGAATTTGCATCCCCTGTTCCCAAGTTAAATAGGAGCTGTTTGCTACTGAGATTTGTTTTTCCAAACGAACTACACATTGACAGCCGGGTTTGCTGTTTCCATGCATACAATCAAATAACATTTGGAGGCGCATGCAGTAGATCAGCCTTTGATTTTGGTTAGTCAAATGAGGAGGAGGAGAGGATTAAAAGATAGTAAGAAGATAAAGGATAGTAAGAAGATCGGTACGCGGTGGCTCAGTGGCTAAGACACTGAGCTTGTCCATCGGAAAGGTCGGCAGTTCAGCGCCGCGTAAAGGAGTGAGCTCCCGTTACTTGTCCCAGCTTCTGCCAACCTAGCAATTCGAAGGCATGTAAAAATGCAAATAGAAAAATAGGGACCACCTTTGGTGGGAAAGTAACATGTGCCTTCGTTGTTTAGTCATGCCGGCCACACGGAGACGTCTTCGGACAGTGCTGGCTCTTCAGCTTTGAAACACAGATGAAGACCGCCCCCTAGAGTCAGTAACGGCTAGAACATATGTGGGAGGGGAACCTTTACCCTTAAGAAGACATATGTTCCTTCTGCTGTGATTTTCTTTGAAGTCATTTTAATGGCCCTGGAGCACAATTCCATGTCACTCAAGGGCATCTTATGGGAGGAAAATGTTGCTACTTACAAGTTCCCAGATGCTTTTTAGAAGCACCTTTGCACTAGCAGTTCTTTGTTGTTTCAAAACGGAAAGAGTGGTGGTACTTTGGTGGCTTATAACCCCCACCTCCAAAGACAAATACCAACAAGAGGGCTTGTGGATAGCATATGGGAGACCCTCATCTGATGCTTTCTTGTATTTATTTGTTGGTCTGCTGGAAGATGGTCTGATTGCTCTACGTAAGGCATATATTCCAGCTGAGGAATTATGTGAATTGAAGTCCACAAGACTCAGGGCTATTAACATTGCTCTAGGTCAGTGATGGTTAACCTTTTTGGTGCTGAGTGCCCAAAGCGTGCACGTGTAAATCCCCAAAATGCAATGCAAGTGCCCCTGTGCATGCGCCCCAACCCTTTGCATGCACATGCATCCCCCATGCATGCACCCCAACCCCCTTGCACATTTTTGGCTTCCAGGTTGGTGCAGGCGGCTTTCCAGGCCCAAAACGGGGCATGAAGGGAACATGTAGCCCCCTCCGCGCACCCTGTTTTGGGTTTCAGATTGGTGCAGGAGGCCTTCCAGGCACAAAACGGCGCATGCAATGTGAGTTCCCCCCTGAACATGCGTCCCGCACCCTACGCATGTGTGGCAGAGATCTGAAGACGAGTTGGCTGGTGGGAGGCAAACTGAGTTGGGTCCATGGTAGGCATGGCTGCAGAGAGGGCTCTGTGTGCCATCTGTGGCATGCATGCCATAGGTTTGCCATCATGACTCTAGGTATTGAGGTTTGTGTTTTGAGGACTGAAGAGGTAAGGAACACCTTGGATTGGCTAGATCGATGATCCTTCTATCCAACGAATGTTGTTCTGATTTGCTCTCCCTTTTCTCTCTCTCTCTCTCTTCCCTTTTTTTAACTTTTAGGTGAGTGACATGATTAGAAGTTAGGATAGACAGAAATTGTTTTTTTTAACAAAATGTGATATGATTAAAAGCTAAAATAAGTGATAGAAACAAGAGAAGGGGGAATGTGCATACACTTTATAATAATAAAAGTAATAACAAGATACAACATGGAATAATTGAATGATGATGGACTGTAATCTAATATAAATGTATATTATTGCTAGAAATACATGATTGAATGTAATAATTATGATTAATTTCATTAGTTCTATTTGTATTATAATCTGTGAAACCAGGTGCCACACTGTTCACGCATTGATTTTTTTTTAAATAAAAAAAAAAAACTTAAAAAAAAAGAAAGTTTGTGATGGCAATGTGGAAGAACCAAACAAACTTTCTGGAATCACTTATTTTTAAGATCAACCTAAAATGCACTTTCTCCAATTTTCATCATATTAAATATATTGTTTAATGTATTATTTTGAGAACATGAAAAACTGAGAATATTCAATACTCTGTCTATGGAGATTTTCAATCATCCAGATCATGGTTGTCCCAAAGGTGTTTTTCAAGAGGCAAGTGGATTTTCTTGTTTTTCTTGCTTTCTTCTTCTTCTTTTTTTGAAGACATTTTGCTTCTCATCCATTCAAAGCTGAAGAAGCTTCTTGGGTGAGAAGTGAAACGTTTTTAAAAAGAAAAAGAAAAACCAGAACACTCTTTGGGACATTCAATATTCTTGAATAACTCACATGTGCTACAAAGATGCTATCAGAATGTTGGGTAGAAAAATGTTTTTTCCAAAGTTGGACAAAGGCAATTAACTATTATTAACAATATAATTCCTAATATTATTGGCACCAAATCTCCTCCTCATCTCTGGTTCCCCTGCTTCAAGTTCCATTATTTTTGCAGGCCTTCTTGATTATTGGCTTGGAACCCTGAAAGATTTTTGGTTATCTCTCCCAATATTCTTTTGATTTTCTTTTTTTCTGTACTTAAATTTGTACTCTATTCATATTTCAGATTTATTGTACTCTAAAGAAGTATATAAAATTAACAAAAAAGGACAAAAAATACCTAATCCCTAAAAAGTTGTGCTACCTATCATGTTTTTCAATTACCTCCAATAGACCTATTAGATCCCACAGACCATAGGCTTCCTCCGAATTCCATCTACCGGCCAATGCCTACTGTCTACTACCCGGAGGAGGGCCTTCTCTGTGGCTGCTCCGGCCCTCTAGAACGAGCTCCCCGTGGAGATTTGGACCCTCGCCACCCTTCAGGCTTTCCGCAAAGCCCTTAAAACCTGGCTTTTCCGACAGGCCTGGGGCTGACGAGTTCCCGCCCCCGCTCAAATTGTGTGTCTGTTGATTGTTTTTTAAAATTCTTTTTGTAATTGTTTGTCGTTGTTTTTCCCTTGTCTGTATCCCCTACCTTTGGATTGTGAGCCGCCCTGAGTCCCTCCGGGAATAGGGCGGCATATAAGTGCAATAAATTCAATTCAATTCAATTCCCGAAAATAAGACAGGGTCTTATTTTCTTTTGACCCCTGAAATAAGCACTTGGCCTTATTTTCAGGGCGGTCTTATATTTTTGAGGTGCAGGAGGCCTCTTAACCTCAGCCCGCAGATCAGCTGATCTAGAGAGAGCCAGAAGTTCTGTCTCTGTTTCTGGCACAGTTCCCAGCCCTAGCATCTCTGGGCCTGTTGCTCTTTTTGTGGCCGCCACTAAGAGAAGGGGCGCGGTATTTACAATTTGCGGAAGCAGCCTCCAAGAGGCAGTTCCGCATGGATGGCAGGTACATGTGGGGCGCATGGGGCATGTCCCTTCCTTCCCCCCAAGAAATGGCAGGGACCGACTGCGCATGCGTTTAAATATTTCCAGGGGGAGGGCTTATTTTAGCTGATGCACTCAAAAGCCCAATTGGGCTTAATATCCAGGGAGGTCTTATTTTGGGGGAAACAGGCTATCACCTTCCACATTTCTGCAAGTTATCAACCATCCTTTTTAATACAATCAGAGTTCTTATACTGTTTAACCATGTTTTGTTGAAATATAGTAGTAACTGTGAGAGGGATCTTGGAGTCCTAGTGGACAACCATTTAAATAGGAGCCAGCCATGTGCAGCAGCTGCCCAAAAAGCCAACACAGTTCTAGGCTACATAAACAGAGGGATAGAATCAAGATCACATGAAGTGTTGAAACCACTTTATAAGGCCTTGGTAAGGCCACACTTGGAATACTGTATGCAGTTTTGGTCACCACGATGTAGAAAAGATGTGGAGATTCTAGAAAGAGTGCAGAGAAGAGCAACAAAGAGGATTAGGGGGCTGGAGGCTAAAACATATGAAGAACGGTTGCAGGAACTGGGCACGTCCAGTTTAATGAAAAGAAGGACCAGGGGAGACATGATAGCAATGTTCCAATATCTCAGGGGCTGCCACAAAGAAGAGGGAGTCAAACTATTCTCCAAGGCACCTGAGGATAGAACAAGAAGCAATGGGTGGAAACTAATCAAGGAAAGAAGCAACTTAGGAGAAATTTCCTAAGTTAGAACAATTAATCAGTGGAACAGCTTGCCTCCAGAAGTTATGAATGCCCCAACACTGGAAGTTTTTAAGAAGATGTTGGATAGTCATTTATTTGAAACGGTATAGGGTTTCATGCCTAGACAGGGGGTTGGACTAGAAGATCTCCAAGATCCCTTCTAACTCTGCTATTGTATTATTTTATTATTTGCTAGATCCTGGCATCTGAGTCATAAACTATAAATTAAAAGAATAATTGGATTCTCAGAACAACTAAGATAAAAATAAACAAGCTGTATTTTGACTTAGTACTTATTTTCCTAGTGACAAAGTCCTGCTTTGTATTTATTATCTTTGATTATTATTGGGTTTTTTAATTTGGTTTTCCCTAGAGGGGAGTTTATAGGAAATTAGATAATACAGAATTTTTGACCATATCACGTGCATATTACTTAGTCTCTATTTAAGGAAAGAACAGAGTTACAGAGTTTCTGTAAACATACCGCAATGAAAGAGAGTAAGGTTTTTCTATTCATCTATTCAGAGTTCCAGAGGTACATATCTGATTATTAATGGGACTTCAGTATTTTGTCTATGAACTGCATTGGAAGACTGAACACTTATCTTTTGGGGCAGTGTTAACCAGAAGAGTAATTGAATCCTGTTGCTTCTCTTCAGTCCGATACGGTCCTATGATTAAGTTAACTGAAAATGCTATTCCCGTCTTGTTCAAACTCTAAGTGGCAAAAGCCCTTTATCATTTACTCCCAGTCTTTTCCAGCAGTTGTGTCTGATCTGCCCGTCCAGAAAGGGCAGAGGTCAGGCCAGATCAGTCTTATAGGTCACAGAAAGAAATTAACTCCTCTCCCCTTGGGATAGCTGCCTCTGCTTCATCCAGAGGAAATTACACATGTTAAGAGAAAATCGAGCCATATCCTTCCAGGACTACTTATTAGCCTTCCTTAAAAGCATTTCAGAAGCAGTGAGAACAGACCTCTTCGCCAACCCCATCAGCAAAATTTAATGCCAGTTCAGGGTAGTCATTTCATTGGCCCGTCACCTATGATTGTTTGTTTAGTTGTGACAAAGAGTCTTCTTCACAACTGTTGATCCGAACCAAGAAACCTCTTAAGAACTGTAGGAAGTTAGCAACCACCTTTCCCTGAAGAAGGAATAATTCTAGGAAATATTAAACAGGCAGAATATTATACCACCCTGGATGAAAAAAGGAGATACATGCTCTTGGAAAGCAGCCCCTGCCTTTGTTAATAGCCCCAGAAAGACTGGGCCACCTTATCTACAAGACAAAAGACCTTCAGTTCCAAGGTGATAGGATTAGCCCTCACTCAAGATCCAAACCAGGACAAAGACATTAAGCCATAATAGGAATTGCCCAAAAGCGCCTTCATTACCACCACCCAGTAAGATTCAACCAAACCTGGAACATAGACAACCTCAGCTATGACCGCATAGCCCCACGGGAGTCTGACTGCGACGAATAGAATAGACTAGACAGACTAGCCTGGAATAGCCTAGAATAGAATAGAATTCTTTATTGGCCAGATGTGATTGGACACACAAGGAATTTGTCTTTGGTGCAGATGCTCTCAGTGTACATAAAAAGACAAGATACATTCATCAAGAATCATAAGTTACAAATAAGCAATCAGGAAACAATCAATATAAATCGTAAGGATACAAGCAACAAAGTTACAGTCCTGCAGTCGTAAGTGGGAGGAGATGGGTGATAGGAACGATGAGAAACTATCTTTTAAACTATCTTTTCAAACAGCCTCCATGTTTCCAGTGTCTTTTTCCCCACTTGGAACTGAATCCAGATGGACATTTCTTCCAGCAGAACTACCAGAGTTCAATGTGTAACAGCTTATATGAACACAGAAGTGTATCTTTTTTTTTAAAAAAAAAAATCCAAATGAAAGCTGCATAAATCAAGAATCTGTCATATGCATTAGAGAGGATTGTGGAAGTGGGAGCAATTTTGATTAATTTAGTAAGAAAGCTAGATGCTAATATTAATTTTCCAATGAAGCCCTTGCTGAAACCTGCTTCTTTTCCTTTCCTACTTCCTGATTTCACTCAGCCTCATCTAAAATTATGTTATGCCACCTATCTGCATACTTAAGTGATTGTCCCCAAATGTTCTGAGTCATAAATGATTTTTTTAGAAGTTCAGATCCCCCCCAATATTTTAAATATGCAAAGTGAGAAAATGTTAATGTGTTAATGTTACTATGCCTTGTTTCTCTCAAACCTATGAAAAATGTGAAGCTTAAATAAGTCCTGCAAAAAAGGAACAGTGCATCATTAACACAGTCAGATCTATATCACAGACTGAAGCAATTATCATTCCCTGAAACACTGCAAGCTGTGAAGAGCTTTCATTACTCCAGGTTTTACAGGTCGTTGACCTCCGTCCAATCGTATGCTAAAACAAGCATTTTCTGCTCTATAGATTTCAGCTTCACTTAAATCAGTAATTGCTCTGATTCTGGTACATATGGAACATGGAGACTTCATGACTAAGAATTCTATTAGTCAATAAGTTTGCTGCTTTTTATGAACCATTAGTCATCTCGTCTCTGTTTTTTTCCAGACTGGGTTAATGGTTGGGATCATCATTTTCTTGTCCGGTGAAACCTACTGTAAAGACTACCTATCTGATCCAATTATGTTTACCAGGTCAATCATCAGGTTAAGTCATAGCATTCTTTCTTCTGTCATAGATAGAAGTACTTTCTTATGTTATTTAGAAACTACTGCTGAAAAGGAAAAAGTTTGATACTTCATGTCAAATCATGAGGATTCTTCAGATGTGAACATAACGTTCATAACACTGCCGGTGTCGCTGGCCAGTAATTGTACTTTTTCAACCATTGTGAAATTAGCTACATGGGATCTGCCATAAAGCAGCATTTCAAAAATTAGTAGCCTCATCCCCCTGAAACCTTGATTAGAAAAAATGTGGATTATTGTAGAGCTCCAAGGTCTCTGCATTATTTAGATATCACCACAAGGCAGTAGTGGGTTTCGGCTCCCTTTGCAACTGGCACGCATGCGCACCCACCGTGGTCCAGCTGCTTGGCGGAGCATTGTGCAAGCGCTGTATGCTACGCGCACATGTGCAAATGACCTGTTTCCTTCAAATACAGGTAAGGAACGAGGGCAGGCGGGTGGACCCTCCAAGCCACCGTTCTGATACGGCAGCTGGTGCTTCCGGCAGTACCACCTGCAACCCACCAAGGCTAACTCAAAATCCTATCCTGAAAGCAGAAAAGAAAAAATAAATCAAGGAACTATATTAAGCCAATTAGATAATAAAAAAGGTAATTAAGAACAGCTGACAAGACAGAGGACACTTCCACAAACAATTTTTTAAAAAATTTCAAAAGTAATTTGAAGATGATCCACTGTTGTCTTCAGACCAATTGACTCCAAAAAGATAAGAGCAATATCTTATTCCAAGCTTTTACAGATCCTACAGTAAAAAAGGTTGTCTCGTCCATCAATAATAATTGGATAGAAAAGAGAAATATGCATGTATTAGTTAACAGGGGGAAAAAATCCCAGCAGATCCTATGGAGAAACGTGGGAACCTGGTGACTAAATAATTTATAGCCAATCTGGTTTATGTTGGGGTTTCATATGTTGAAGCAGCACCCCTTGCCATGATCTTTCCAAAATCAGCTTTCAGCATCTTTTTGGAAAGATGAACTTTTGAGGGAAATTAAATGACATGGTAATCATTCATGTGAAAACAAAGCTTAAAAGTCTTTGTTTTAATGCTCTAATTGGCCAAATATTGAACCTTGAATAGATACAGGTAGCTCAGTGGCAAAATGGTTTAGATAATTGTTGTGAAATATCTTTAATTATCAATTTCATTAGTGAAGCTGGAACCTAACCTCTAGGGATTGCATGTTAAACAAAAAGAATACAGGAAGCATAGGAGAATTACCTTGTCTATTGCTTTTCTTAGACTTAAATAACAAGCAGTTCACCTTCTTTATCAAGTGACATTTAGGAGGCAAATCAATTCATTTCCCTAGAGGGATTAAAAATGAAATTATAGGCAACCTGGGCAATTAGTTAAGGTGAGAGGACAAGAAGGAGAAACTAAGAATCATTCTTTGAAGTATTATTTGATAAATGTTCCTTTTGGTCTTCTGGGGATTATCTTTAAAGTTCTGAACACTACATTTAAACTTCTACAACTACATCCAATCCATTCACACAGAAGATGAATGGATGGATGGAAGGAAGAAAGGAAGGTATGAAAGAAAGAAAGAAGGAAGGAAAAAAGGAAGGAAGGCATCTGTTCGAGTGAGCGCAATCAACTCATGGAACAGAAGTTGCCTTCAGAAGTCGTGGGAGCTTCATCACTGGAGGCTTTCAAGAAGAGACTGGACTGCCATCTGTCAGAAATGGTGTAGGGTCTCCTGCTTGGGCGGAGGGTTGGACTAGATGACCTACAAGGTACCTTCCAACCCTGTTAATCTGTTAAATCTGCTAGAAGGAAGGAAGGAAGGTTTATTAATAAAACAATTTCATATAGACCTGTATCTGGGAAACTGGGACATGTCCAGTTTGAGAAGATATTGTTCAGTTAGGGTATTTATTTTGGAAGACCCATGTAAACAATGAATACAAACTGAAACTATGGCCAAGCCAATGAATTATACAAATCGAGGCTTCTTTCATCCAAATATTTTTCCCAGGTTTTCAAGAAACCTAGCATTACTTTCCATAGGCAAATATCTTTCCTCACAGAGATAATTTATCCCTAAAAGATAACAAAGGACAGATTTTTGTTCGGCAGTAACCAAGATAAAAATAGCATTCAGTCACATTTGATTCAAATACATAATGTAGATTTCATTTGATAATGATTTTACCAACCGAAAGCAGTGATTCAGTAATGTGTTTATTGAGGAGAG
This sequence comes from Thamnophis elegans, assembly GCF_009769535.1. Lineage (NCBI taxonomy): Eukaryota > Metazoa > Chordata > Lepidosauria > Squamata > Natricidae > Thamnophis > Thamnophis elegans. Next base: position 25,104,956 of record NC_045553.1, on the reverse strand, counting down.
GGGAAAAAGGAAATGTGTTTACTTTTGGAATCTAATGTGTAAGAGCAGCTCATAGCTATGAGGTTCCCCTTCAAGATGTGAGCCTCTCAGAAAATTTTGAATTGATGTATTGTGGCCCACCAACAGAGCTGGCAGCAGATTCGGACAGTGAGGAGTTTGGGGAGGAACATGGGCCAGTCCTGGAGTCTGGGGAAGGCTCTGGCGTGGGCTTTCTGTCAAAGGCAGAAAGGGAGCCAGAGCCGTCTGACAGTTATCAGCTGCCTTCATAGTCAGACATCACTGAGGCAGACGAACAGTTGGAGCCTGTTCCCAGTGTGCGCATGCGCAGAGTGGCCAGATGAAGGGAACAGCTAACGAACAAGTGCCAACTTGGGAGTAACGCCACAGATGGACAATGAATGGCCCCTCCAGAGGAAATAAAAGAGGAGCGAAAGAGGAATGGAGTTTGCAGGAGACAATGAGTTCGCTTAATTGGCTTGTGACTCTTGGAGACTCCTTGCCAAGTTCTGCAGATATTTGCCTGTCAGCTCTCCAAGCCAGATAAAGTCTGTGACTGTAAATTATCCTTTGAAAGACTTTGCTGGATGTGATTGAGCAGAATTCACAGTAAATTAATAAAAGGGGTATTTGTCAGGACAAGGAGTTTGCTTCATGCTCTTGGGAAGCCTAGGTCAGAACAGGGTATGGCCTAAATTTCTATTTTATGTAGCACGTTTATTATTAGAATTATATGACACAACATGAACATTCCTTATAAAAGATCCATTGATAAGAACCTACATAGATATTAAAATATGCTTGCCAAGAAACAGGGAATCGCATACCAGAATGTGGTGCCAGGTTCTGGAGCTTCAGTTTCTTGATGAATGCATATAGACTAATTTTCCCAGATCCTTTTTTCACATCAGAACTTTTTCTGCAGCTTTAAAAATAATCAGTCAGACAATTAAGATTTCTATTATTTAGGAAAACAACTTTGGTGCACCTTTGCATTGTAATTGATTTTTATGTTGGCTGGCTTTTGTCTGCGTTTGTGAGTTTAGTGCCATAGTTTTATGCATTCTTAGGAAGAGTGTATTTTAAATGTAGCCAATAAACATGGATAAAAATAAAATTTAAATTATATTCAAGCTCAAAGCTTTATGTGCACTTTTTCCATGAGAATATATATGCTATATATTGAAATGCAGAGTCCAAATATTTTCCTCCTAAATTAAGAAAGAAAAAGGAGGCAATGCAAAAAGTGTTTTCTAGATGTAGTATCTCAACGTAAGAGTATATATAAGTACTTTGTAGTTACACATTGTAGTTATGTGAAAAAAGTACTGCATCATTTCAATTTCACAAGGATGTTCGTTACCACTCTGACTGCTATATTGATTAATCAATTATGTGCCTTCAAGTTGTCTTCAACCAATAGCCACATAGCTAGATTTTCTTCATGATAATCTATCCCTGATCAGTTTTTTCAAGTCTCCAGTGGTGCATTAATTGCCACTATAACTGAATCCATCTACTTTGTTGCTATCCTTTCTTTTCTTCCTTTTTCTTCCTTTCTCTTCCTTCCTTCCTTCCTCTTTCCCTCCCTCTCTTTCCCTTCCTCCCTCCCTTTCTCTCTCTCCCTCCCTCCCTTTCTCCCTCCCTCCCCCCCTTCTTGTCCAAAGTAGGATAATCTGAGCTTGGTCATTTATGGTTGGAGGGAGAACTGAGTTACATTAGTTTGATGATCTATTTGTTTGTTTTCTTGGCTATCCACTAAATTCTCAGGAATTTGCTCCAACACCCAGGTTCACTACTATTTCTGTCCTGGTTCTTCCAAGACCAACTTTCATTTCTCTAGATTGTCAAAGGGCTTGCATGATTCTGATACTTGACATCATGGCATATTTCTTGACTGGCTGCTATAGCAAACTCATTAATTATGTTATTCATTTTATGAAATGATGCATTTCTAAAATGAGAAAAGCTAAGAGATAGTAAGCAAGGGGATTTTTTTTCATAAATATAATATAATAGAATAAATATTGGAATGAAGACTAGAATAGAATAGAATAGAATAGAATAGAATTCTTTATTGGTCAAGTGTGATTGGACACACAAGGAATTCATCTTTGGTGCATATACTCTCAGTGTATATAAATAAAATAAAATAAAATAAATTCATCAAGAATAATAAATACAACACTTAGTGATAGCCATAGGTTACTAATAAGCAATCAAATTATACCAGGAAGCAAATAAAACAATATAAATTATAAAGATACATGCAACATGGTTATAGTCACAAGTGGAAAGGGATAGGTACTAGGAAAGAAGAGAAGAATAATAGTAATAAAGTCTTAGTAGATAATTTTAGTGTTGTGGGGATTAGTTATTTAGCAGAGTGATGGCATTTGGGAAAATACTGTCCTTGTGTCTAGTTGTTCTGGTGTGCAGTGCTCTATAGCGTCATTTTGAGAGTAGAAGTTGAAACATTTTATGTCCAGGATTTGAGGGGTTTAATTGGTTTAATAATTTAATTTTCATTCATTCAATCATCAGAATGTCTTCCGGTGAAGAATTGTCTATGATAATGGTGACCAGATAACAGAAGCTGGCCATAGTGCTTTCATTGGTGCTGTACAGTTCAACTGGGAAACCACTTGCCATTTTCATTTCCAAGAATGACACCTGCATAATATTGCTTCAAGATACTGTGGGAAATTAAAATGAGATCTCCCAGATCCAGCTGCTGTTTTAAAAGAGAATACACAGCATCTCGGCAGCTGCTTGAGAATATCTCAGAGTAATTCTGAGTATCAGCACAAATTTTTTATCAGATGGTGATTCAGCAGCCCTTCACAGATGAAATTAATTTATTTGTGATATTGCTTCCATGTCCTATTAATCTTTGCAGCAAGTTGTGATTGTTTTGTATTCTGCAAAAAAGTCCCCGAATTACTGTAATATATTACAGACCTAAGTTTCTAACAAGACCTCTTGCCAGCAATATGCTTCTCTCTCAGCTCCAACATCAAACCTAAGAATTCTGTGAAGTCTGAAATTGCCAGCTCACTGCTTTGCCATTTTTAGTTGATTATAATAAAAGTATTACGATACAATAATCTCTAGGTCACTCACTATTTCATACATCACTCTCCTATTATAGCTGCTTGACAGTCTCTGTAGTAGCAGAGAAGTGGGTAATGCGGAATATAGGTCACAACATACTATGCCCCGAGTGCTTTGCCTTCTCTTAGAGAGTCCTAACATTGTGCAGTCAGGTTTATATGATTTTGAACACCAGCTGAAGAGGAGTGTGGGGGGAATTGTACAACCTGACATGGCACCTTTTACATGAGAGCCTTCCTTGGCTGTCAAGATGAAGCCATTAATGTGATGGCATCTTCGTTCTCTTGTTAAAAATCTGACTGTTCCCTTGGGCTACGGGGAAATACATCACCAAATTAATGAGGATGTGATGAAGTTTACAGATCACGTTATATCCAGTTTTTACTCTCTACAGTCCTGCTAGCATAAACCTGAGGAGAAGAAGAAAAAGCAAAAGGTGACGGACCCCTGGATTTAAAAAAAAAAAAAATGGGCAAGGGGGAGGAGCATAGATGCTCACCCAAAGAACAATTTTGTACATGTCATAATTAACCAGTCTTACGTGAGACAGCAGGAGTATTCTGCTTCTCTAGGAAAGAGTGAGATTAAAGCCTTGTCTATTTGCTGTCTCTCAATATGAAGCCCTAGTTCTTTCCTTTCTCTCATGGATACAGAATGACAATTCTCCTGCCATACTTTTCCAAAAATATTACTTATATTTATTTCATGAAATCTGCTACTACTAACAGTATAGAGATTACAAAACAAAGTTTTAAAAAATAAAAATAAAGCTAAATTCCTCATTCTGTTACTTAGGGAGATAAAACTGATGCCATTCAACCAACATAAGATTGGCAGATACTTCCTAAACGTCTCTCTGCCTCAAGTAGGATGTTCTTCTCTTAGACATGGATCTGTTCTCCTAGACCTCCCTCCAGCTTCTTCTTTCCCTACAACAGTGATTCCCAAACTTGGCAACTTTAAGACTTGTGGACTTCTCCAGCTCTGCTGGCTGGAGAATTCTGGGTGTTAAGTCCACAAGTCTTAAAGTTGCCAAGTTTGGGAACCACTGCCCTACAAGAAGAAGCAGCCATTTTAAAATCCAAGCAAGAAGGTCTTGTATGAGAAGCTGAAGCTGAAGCTGAATGAAAATGAGGACCTCCTTCAAAGTAAGTGGGGACATTCCAGAAAAAATAAATCAGAATAAATCAGGAAAAATCAAAAGGAAACTGTTGCTTGGGAAGATGTAGGTTCAGCTAGAAGCATCCATCAGGTTTTTATTTAATATACGTCCTTTTAATGTATGTTCCCTAGTTAACACTTTGATGTCTCTCAAATTTTCATCTCTATGATTATTACCTCTAAATTTTTTCTTTCTTTTTTTCTTTTTATCCAAACTCAGTTATTGTATGATTGTTCTGGTTTGGTCTTTTTCAGCAGGAGATCTTGCCCACTTAAGTTTCTTTTGATACACTATGATTTTGATCAGCCCAAACTGCCTTATTTCATTCACTTGAAATTGGCTTCTATCTAAAATTAAAAGAAATTGTACATGTAATTTGGTAAACAAAGTTGGCTTTTAAAGTATAAATTCCCCTTATATTTTTTTGAGATTTATTAAAGGGACATGGTGGCTCAGTGGCTAAGACACTGAGCTTGTTGATCAGAAAGATTGGCAGTTCGGCGGTTCAAATCCCTAGCACCGCGTAATGGAGCAGTTCGAAACACGTAAAAAATGCAAGTAGAAAAATAGGAACCACCTTTGGTGGGAAGGTAACAGCGTTCCATACGCCTTCAGTGTTTAGTCATGCTGGCACATGACCATGGAGTTGTCTTCAGACAGTGCTGGCTCTTCAGCTTTGAAATAGAGATGAGTACTGCCCCCTAGAGTTGGGAATGACTAGCACATATGTGTGAGGGGAACCTTTACCTTTACCTTATTAAGAAATTGATAAATAAAGCAAACGTTTCTTCTACTTCCTCAGAAGTATGAGATCAGGATTAGGCATAGAGTAAATCAGATGATCTTGACAGAAATATGCAAGAACTGTTACATAAGCAAAGAGGGTTAAAACTTTATTTAAGTAGCCAGATAGTATTCAAAAGTGATTTGAGGAGGAGAGAAAAAGCACAATCAGGCTTGTCAGATATTATTGTTATAGCCTATCTCAATAAAGATAATTGTGATCCATCAATCCAAGAAATGTTTTAGGTTATTGGTATTGCTGTGGGGTGGGATTTCATTTTACGCACCACATATTTCTCAAACCACTCAACGTCTTCAATTAAGAGCATTATCTTAATTATGACATTTGTATGAACAAATAATAAAGTCAGGGTACAAATAAATAAAATAATAATATTACAATGGTGCATTGGAAGATCTGCAAGAAATACCATTTGCCTACAAGCAAGAATTAATGGGAACATAAAATCAAGAAAGTAATAGAAAATGAAGAAGCTAAAGTGCTCTGGGGCTTTAGAATTCAAACCAACAGGCACCTATCACAAAACTCCCCAGACTTAACAATTGTTAATAACAAACACCAAAAACGTCTGCAGAGTGGATATAGCAGTACCTGGAGACAGCAGAAAAGAAGAGAAAGAACTGGAGAAGATAATAAAATACAAAGACTTATGAACAGAAAAAGAATATTTGTGGAAAAAGAAAGCAAAGGTAGTACAAATACTAATAGACACATTAGACACTGCTCTGGAGCAGTGCGGGGTTCCAGTCATAGTAGTCGGGAGAGCAGCCACCGTACCAGTACGGTGGCTTGTTTGGCCCAACCGCCTGCCCGCGTTCCATACCCGTTTTTAAGGCAACCGGGCCAATTGTGCATGTGTGCATAGCAAGCACCTGGGTGTCGCAGAGGTGGTGGAGTGTGCATGTGTGCGCAGTGCATGTCAGGTGTGTGCATGTATGGAACATGAGCAGCGTAACGGTAGTGAAGGTAAGAGCCACCCACCACAGCTCTGGAGCATCACTTGAACACAATCAGCACTGACAAAATCCCCACCAGTCAATTGCAAAAGGCAGCTTTCCTTGGAACTGTTTACATCCTGTGACACAATCCCACATCTGCCTATCCCACGTTCTTGGGAAGAAATCGATAGGTGGATTTAAAATGTTGAATCCAGTCTAAACATCTGGCTGACTGCGTGATGAACCATAATGAATTCTAAATATAAGAAATCAATTCCTCAGAATGGTCTTGTTTAAACCCTTAGAATTGCTAGAGCTGCTTGCAGAGGTCTGCTTCTAAGTTATTCCTACACTGTGGATCTCACCAACTTTGGAGCTGAATATACCAGTAATTCATTGTCTTTGGATTTTTTAAAAAAAATCTGAGTATTTTGAGTAGGTTTAATTATATCTCACTGTTATGAGACTATTGTGGTTTTAAATCATGTTTGTAATCATAGTATTATGCTAATTATATTTTAATTAATAATAGGTAATATAATTAGTTTTGGTTGCAGATATATCACATGTACGTGCACAAATCATATATAAAATATGTATTTCTGGCATGCAGAGAAAGCCACGAATTCTGCTTCTCAGCGTTATTTGCTAATGACAGCTTTTCTGAACAGAAGAGTGAAGGATACTTTGTGTAGCTTAAAATAGTTTTTAATTTATAACATTCAAATCATATATGGATGGTTTGGTGAGTTTGGTGTGTGTGTTTTTGCATATCTTTTTGAATCATGCATTATCAATGTGTGGCCTAGATTTTCAAACTTTTTTCAATAACAGTGATTAATGAAATATATAATTATATCTGTCTCTTTATTTCTGTCTCTTTATTTGTAGCCAACCCCAGACAGAAGATCTGACTGTTATTTCTCCATTACATCTTTATGTTTATGTGTGTGAGTAAAACAGCTGAATGGCTTTCTATATGCCATGTTTGCTTCATTTATGGAATATAATGCTCAGGTTTCTAATTATGTGACTTGGCAGCAAATCTTGGGCTAACCATGAAAATACTTAACAGTTGATTTTAAAAAGGATTTTTGTGGTCATTTCTATTGGTGATTGTATATAGCCGTAATGGCAAACCTATGGCACATGTGCCACAGGTAGCATGCAGAGCCCTGTCTGTGGGCATGAGAGATGTTGACCCAGCTCACTCCACCACGCATGTGCGTGTGTCTCCCGCCAACTATCTGATTTTTGGGTCTCTGTGCAGGGTGTGGGGCGCATACATCCCCATGGCCCATTTTTGCTCCCAGGAGGCTGCAGGGTGGCCTACTGGGCCCAAAGCAAGGCACAGGGATGCCCCCCCCCACAGTCCCCCTTTGCTCCCTGGAGGCTACAGGAAGGCCTAAAATGGGGCGCAGGGGGTCGTGCGCGCATACGGGGGGAAGTGCTGGGGGTCACATGCACATTCATGGGACTCGTGCATGTATGCGCAGTGGGCAGGCGCACATGAGTGCTGTCGTGTGCGTGTGTGCATGCTGTCGGCACGCGACGTCAAAGAGGTTAGCCATCACTGGTATATATAGTCAATTGTCTTCCACTGCAAATGTTTTAATTCCTGAAGCACTAAGAAGCTGAGGGCAATTGGGAGTCAACTTCATTTTTTTTTCAAATTTAAAAACTAAGAACAAGAAACGAACATCACTGCCCTACCATTGTTTATGCAAGATCCAATGCAGCAACAATCTTCTAACCCCCACCCCAATTACGCTAAATGTAGCAAATAGAAAAGGGGGGGAAGTCTTGCACTTTTCACAGACGAGTCCAATGCTGGGAAAAAAAGGGAGAGGGGACTCACATAATTCTTGCCAATTTGTTTTATTTTAAAGACAATTTATCAGTGTGTCTGAAAACAAGCATCCTAACAGTCAAGCTAGAATTTCTTTTCAGAAATCAGTACAAAGAATCAGATATGAAAAGCTAAATTCAAGGTTGACTCAGCCTTCCATCCTTCCAAGGTGGGTAAAAGGAGGACCCAGATTGTTGGGGGCAACAGGCTGACTCTGTAAACCCCTTAAAGAGGGCTGGAAAGCACTGTGAAGTGCTATTGCTTGCCTGCCTGCCTGCCTGCCTTCCCTCTCTCCCTCCCTCCCTCTCAGTGCACTATTGCAGGCTAATTCTGCCCACTGCCAGCAGTTCGATTCTCACTGGCTCAAGGTTGACTCATCCTTCCATCTTTCCAAGGTCAGTAAAACGAGGACCAAGATTGTTGGGGGTAATATGCTGACAGAGGGCTGTAAAGCACTGTAAAGCGGTATATACGTCTAACTGCTATTGCTGAACGTTGGAGCATGTGTGGACACTCATGGCATCGGTTGGGAACTCTCAAAACAAATCTGAGTTTTCCTGGACTTGCACAGTGATTGTGTAAGGCCCAGGAAAGACACTGCTGCTAAGGTATTTCTAACAGGTGCTCCATGTGCTTCCACTCACATTTCAGATTTTCCAGATCTCGCACAATCCTATTTTCTTTGTAGGGAGAAGTTTCTATAAGGAGGAGTAAGGCAAGAGTTCCCTCCAATGGGCAAACGCAGCCACAGCTTCTCAAAAAAAGACAAGTACCTTTGGAATAATTTCAACTATGGTGCAATAGAGAAGGGAATAAACAGTCCAGCTTTCCAACACTGCTGTGGGGACACAGAAATATGAAGTTGCTTTCAAAGTGGTGCAAAATCCTTTTGCAAAAATACTCTTTCCAAAAGTGCTATCTCATTAAAATGAATGAGATAAATCTAAATTAAGGTAGGATGGGAAGAAAGGAGAGAGAGATATATCAATTCGGCACAAGAAACCATTGGTTGTCCTCTGATATCACTGGATGACATCGCCAGATCTCGTTGCTTTAGCCGTGTAAGGAAGATACTCAGAGATGATTCATACCCTGGTCAGTGTCTCTTTGCACTTCCACCATCAGACAGAAGACATCAAAGTATAGCCAGATGAACAAATAGGTTTAAAGATAGTTTCTATCCTTGGGCTGTGAGACTTTTAAATATAACCACAATCACTCCATGTACATGCTAGTTTTTTTTCTTTTTTTTCTTTTTTCGTTTCTATTATAATTTTGCACCAGTGAGGTTAAAACCAATTTTGTTGTATTTAAGTACAACGACAATAAAGATTATACTTAATACTTAATGTTCACTGATCCATCATTTGCTTTATATACAGTACATGTAACAGTTTAGTGACTGCTGTGGATTTTAACAACTTGCTCTTTTAAGGAGTCATTTTTATATATAAATTCAATTGTTTAATTGGATTGTTACTATCCAAATTTATGGTATAAAGTATTTCAGAAAAAATAACATATTTTAAAACTATGGAAAATTTAGAAAATAGAAAGACATATCCACTCAAATTAAGTCCCACTGTCAGCATTACTTCATTCAGTAATCAGGGAAGAAAATCACTGGACTCCATTTGAATTGAAATCAAGTGTACTTTTACTAATTATAAATGAACAGTTGCAAAGCTAAGCTGAGTCTGGTTAATTAGGTGCGAAAGCTAATAATATAATGCATAATTCATTCCCCTCCCCTTGGCATCCCTGTGCACAGTCCAATCATATTGCCCCCAAATGTCAGGTGTTAGATAACTTCAAAAGGCATCACCAGGATGGAATGCTGGACCGTTGCTGGACCGTTGGCCTTGGCGGGAAACTCCCTTCCTCCACATGCGCAGTAAGGTGGTCAGTTCAGCGTCTAGAAACTTCCTCCAGCACAGCAATGATTCCCCTCCCAAATACCATGCCCCCTCCCCGTTTCAATGGCAGCCGAAGCAGCAGCAAAGCAGAGGCTGACACCCACTGAATTCAACAGAAACTTTCTATCAAATATTATTATATATGATTACAACTTTGTATTATAATCTTGTATATGTGGCTCACTGGCTAAGCTGCTGAGGTTGTCAATCAGAAAGGTAGGCAGTTTGGCGGTTCAAATCCCTAGCACCACGTAACTAAGTGAACTCATGTTACTTGTCCCAGCTTCTGCCAACCTAGTAATTCAAAAGCACATAAAAATGCAAGTAGAAAAATAGGAACCACCTTAGCAATAGCAATAGCAATAGCAGTTAGACTTATATACCGTTTCATAGGGCTTTCAGCCCTCTCTAAGCGGTTTACAGAGTCAGCATATTGCCCCCACAGTCTGGGTCCTCATTTCACCCACCTTGGAAGGATGGAAGGCTGAGTCAACCTTGAGCCGGTGAGATTAGAACCACTGAACTGCAGCTAACAGTCAGCTGAAGTGGCCTGCAGTACTGCACTCTAACCACTGCGCCACCTCGGTGGGAAGGTAACAGCGTTCCATGCACTTTTGGCATTGAGTCATGCCAGCCACATGACCACGGAGACGTCTTTGGACAGCGCTGGCTCTTCAGCTTTGAAATGGAGATGAGCACCGCCCCCTAGAGTCAAGAACGAATAGCACATAAGTGCGAGGGGAATCTTTATCTTTACCTATATGTGTTTTGAGTAACTTGAACCTTCTTCTCCTCAGTTTTATAAATCTTTGGGCAACAGGTTCTATCCAGACATCATTCCTAAAAACAATTAGGTACTTATCTGTACTTGTAGTAGGAATGAAGAATTATATCAGGATCTTCCTTAAATGATCAAGTTATTATCAGTTACAGGTTTGTGTTAAGTAAACTCAAGCTAGTTAATTCTAAGTTATATTTTCTGTCCTACTATGCACTACTATGCACCATATCGCTCTGCGGGAAGTTAGCACCCACCTCTCTCCTAGAAAAATGAAATACCTTCATACCTTCCCTTTCCTCACCAGGACCTCAAACCATGTGATCTTGTCCATCATCAATAAACCTTCTTTCCAAGCAACTTCCATGAATCAAGTGTCTTTCTCCCCACTTGGAACTGAACCCAGATGGACATTTCTTCCAACAGCTCTTTATGTAGGCAAGAGGGAGCATATTCCAATGAGCCATGATGGCACAGTGGTTAGAGTGCAGTACTGCAGGCTACTTCTGCTGACTGTGGGCTGCCGACTGCCTGCAATTTGGCAGTTTGAATCTCACCAGGCTCAAGGTTGACTCAGCCTTCCATCCTTCCGAGGTGAGTAAAATAAGGACCCAGATTGTTGGGGACAACATGCTGACTCTGTAAACCAGTTAGAGAGGGTTGCGAAGCACTGTGAAGCGGTATATGTGTTAAGTCTAAGTGTCATTGCAAACGCTATTCTCTGTCTACTCAGATTCCCCTAACCAACTTGTTCAGACTGAAGAAACTGTTTGGAAGGGCAGTGAAATGTCTTAAACTAAGAAGAAAATAAATCCAGTTGCTTATTCTAGCCATGTTCTACAATAGTGCAAATTTTATATGGAGCTATGCAGAATACATATTATTCAACTTTTTAGCTAAATTTCCAGGCTATTACTATCTGTAATTTAGGACATGTTTGCTCCATGGAATGGAGAATGGAAGCAGATAATAGGGACCAACTAGCCTGATCATCCAGCTCTCTCACTAGTTGTAGCATGTAATATCTTCTTGCTTTTATGCGACTGTCTGTTTTATTATGTATTGTATTATTATCTTGACAGTCTGTTCTTGTATACTATTTTTATTTTGCTGCCCTTTGGCTGTAATGGAGAACTCATTCAACAGAAACCTGTAAAGCACTCCTATCATTCACTCTAAATATGTTCCATAAATTGGAATTGTCCATGTGTTCAGATTAAGGAACTGAACCGATAAAGTTGGCAGAGATACCAACTGTGACTACTGTTGGCAGTAATAAATAACACAAAGATGGTTTCACAACATATAAGATTGCACCCCCAATGTTCATTAGCCATGAATGTTTTCTGAATAGGGAATTCACAAAAAGAGTCAGATCTCTGCACCCTTCTCCTGGGCAAAGGAGTGTGTGGGGGAGAAATTGTTGGTTCTTGCATAACAACTGCTCATTCAATGACTGTTTGAAGTGATGATTGGCACTTAACATGTAGTACTCATGACTGGTCCTTGAAGTTCCAGCTGCCATAGCATCCCTACAATCATATGATCATGATCTGGGTACTTGGCAACTAGTTTGCAATTATGACAAACCAGCATAGTCAATGGGGAAGCTGGCAGGAGATCACAAATGGCAACTATATGATGTCTCATCTAATGATGGCACAGGATTTGTTTAATGGTGGCAACTGGAAGTGCTGGAATTACCTTTGGTGTAATCAGAATCAGAATAGAGCTGGAAGGGACTTTGGAGGTCTTCTAGTCCAGCCCCTTGTTCAAGCAGGAGATCCTATACGATTTCAGACAAGTGACTATCCAGTCTCTTCTTAAAAATCTCCAGTGATGAAGCACCTGCAACTTTTGAAGGGAAGCTGTTCCACTGGTTAATTGTCCTCACTGTAAGGAAGTTTCTCCTTAATTCCAGGTTGCTTTTCTCCTTGATTAGTTTCCATCCATTGTTTCTTCTCCTGCCCTCTGGTGCTTTGGAAAATAAATTGACACCCTCTTCTTTGTGGCATCCTCTCAGATACTGGAATACTAAATATCATGTCCCCCTAGTCCTTCTTTTCTCTAGACTAGACAAACCCGTCTTCATAATATGTTTTAGTCTTCATGCCTTTAATCGTCTTAATTTCTCTTCTTTACACTTTTTCCCAAAGTCTCAACATCTTTTTTGTAATGTGGTGACCAAAACTGGATGCAGTATTACAGGTATGATCACAAGACATTTATTCCCATAAAAATCAAATGGACTGAATTGGGATAATGCCGTAATTCAAAGACATTTTGGCTAAAATTCTAAAGAAAAGACCTAATTATTAAGGGATAGAACAGTAGTTCTATTAATTGCTTCTTTAGGTTTAGTTAAGATTTGTTCTTTTGTTTACTTTCTCCTAATTCTGATAAAGCATCATTTCACAGAGTAAAACAAAAAGATACTTTTGCAACAACTTTTCTCATCTCATATCAAAATGAGATCACCTGAGGCTTCTGCTCATCTAAGCATTGTTCTATTCTTTTCTTACTTAGCAGCTAATCCCACACTGACTTCTGAAGATGGTGTATTATTAGGATCCTGGCAATAGCTACATATTTCATATTTAATATAGCCTTCTCCAATCTTACATTCTCCAGATGTCATAATTTACCTGCTAGTTTTCAGGAGTTTTCAGGAGATTATTGATTTATTATCAATACAGTAATCTATGTAATATCCCATATTTTTCTCATACTAAGGCTCTGGAGAGGTTACAAAACTATTACAATAAAAATAATCACTAAAATCCAGGTTCCTAATTAATCCAGAAATAAGGAAAGATATTTTCAGAATCTCAAAACCAAGAAATATACAGTAGAACCTCTGGTCATGAACACTTCTGACCATCACCTAATTGGGTTCTGACCAAAAAATTCACATTTTCCCCCACGGCTGATTTTGTAAGTGCCAAATTTCCAAAATTAGGTTTGGGTCACGACCAAATTGGGTTGTGACCAAAGTTATGGAATGAATTATGGTCGTGACCAGAGGTTTTACTGTACATGGTGATTCTTCCATGTAAATCTCTTTATTGGGCCACATCTATAGAAAATCTTACCAAACTAAATCACTCTGCTATCTACACAATGCTATATTTAGATAACTTTTGAGGAGGCACTGGCTTCACCCTTTTTCTCTCATACAAACTATTTGAACTGTGCTGTCTCTTGCTCTTCTGGAATGCACTTCTTCCCATCTCAAATCCAGACCAGTACAATTCACCACACATATAATACAACAAAGGAAGGCCCAGTCAAAAAGAAAAAGCACAACCATATTGCTTAGGAATGGCAATCCCTGCATCCTGGCTGCTGACATTATTCAAATTCCATGGTCACTAGGCAAGACCACTTCCTGCTGGCTTCCCACAGCCAAGTCAGTGGGGAAGTAGGCAGGAAGTCGCAAGTCTCAAACAGCTTGCAAGCAAGCAAGCCTGCAGGCAGGTAAGTGGTTGCTGCCACATCGAAGAGAGTGCAAGAGACTGAATGGGGAGGCATGGCAAGGATTAGGAAGGGGGTGGGGAGGTGGGGTAAGGATTGGGAAGAGTAAATGATGGAACAAGGGAGGCGTGCTGAGGGTCAGAGAAGGTGTGCGAGGATCCATGGTGGTGTGGTGCAGGGGTGGGTTGCTGCTGGCGTTATTGCTGGTTCACTGCCTGCTCAGTTGCCTGCAAATTCTTCTGTGCATGCGCAGAACATTAAAAACAAAAGAAAAAATATGCTGGCAATAGCATGGGCGACTGGGGAACCGGTTCGGGGGCATGGCCAGCCAGCTGTCCCTACCGGTTTGGCGACCCAGTCCCAGTTTCCACTACCGGTTTGTCTGAATTGGTATGAACCGGTATCAACCCACCTCTGGTGTGGTGAGAGTCAGGAAAAATGTGCAAGGGGCATGGTGATGCTTGAGGAGGGTGCCCAAGGCGGTGAGTGGGGCACAGCAAGGGCTGGGGAGGGGATGCAAGGAAGTGCAGCTATGGTCAGGGAGAGTCTGTGGGATTGTGCAAAAGAGACCTTGAAAGATCAAGGGTGGTACGGCAAGGATCAGGCAGCATGCACAGGAGGCACAATGAGGGTTGAGTATGGTGTGTGAGGGTGCAATGAAGGCATGACAAGAGTCAGGGAGGCAGCTCATGACTTCACTGAATTCTACTGACAGTCCTGCATCTAGGACTCTCTGAAACTATTGTCCCATCACCTTCTCCACAATCCTCCCTAAAAGAAGGTTTTCTGGTTCATTGGAAGCAAGAGGTGGATCTTAGTGGAAGAAAACACCACTTGCTTCTTTCAAGACAGTCAGTACCACTGAAAGAGGAACTATGGGACAGCTCTTGAATTCAACCACAGCAAAGATGCTGGTTGCCCCAAAAGAACCAGAGCAGCATGGACCCAGTCTACATGTGGTAGAATTCATGCTGCAAATTATAGAAGTTGAAATCCAGCACATTAGAATAGAAACCAAACACGGAGAGGAAACTGGCGAATATTTTTTTAAAAAAGTTTTGTAACATTCGTCTGTTGTTCATGTACTCTTACATCAACTTACATGTACTCGGAAGAACTTTTAAAAGGAAATTTCAAAATAGATACAAAATGTAGAGCAAAAAAGGTAGAGCAATTGTTTATTAAAAGCAATGCAGAAAAACACGGCCAGAATAAATACGTTTTGAGACTAATGCCATAGTAAGCTTGTCTTACTCTTAATAGCATCAAGATTGCTCCCACCTCCATACCAAATCTAGTGCTTTAATAACCCAAACTCAATATTGGGATCCATGCTCTAAAAAGACAATACAACGGTACGATTGATATTTATTTGTAGAACTCATTCTCTGCGCTGGAGTTGTTTGTTGAGAATGTAAAAATGACTTATGAAAACTAGAGATGCTTTAATAAAACTAACACCTTTACAAGATGACCAAAGGAATGCAATCTTATTGGTATGGATAAAACATGACACTTTGACCTAAATTCTACAGAAACATTTTTGAGCTATAAACTAATATTCTACCAAAGGGGAAGAAGGACAATTGCAATGATAAAATCAGCTATAAACTGATTCATTAATTTCACATCAACATGGACCTTCCATCTCATGCTCTTTTTATAACATTTAAGTGGGAGCTGAAATCATTTTAGGAGTTACTGGGTAAAATAGAGAGAGGATTGTGTTTATCTAGAATTGAAAAAAGAGATGAAAGCAAAACTGTTGCTACTTGCCACTCTCCTGGGCAATGAAAGTATAAGTTACTAAATTGTTTACTTGTAGCTCAGATAGGAATGTAAGTGTAAGTGAGTGCATATCAGCATTTAAATATAGTGAAAAAAATTATTTTGCTTTTTTGAATAGGAAGCAGAAGATCATCTCTTAAAATGATTTAATCTCTCCATGATGATGTCTGGCTATGTTACAATTGAGCTTTTGGGTGATGCCAAGAAAAATAATGACTATAAAAGAAATCTATGAGACATGAATTGAGAACAATTGAAATGAAGTGGCCGTATTATGTCGTTAGAAATCTAAGACTGGAGGAGGAATGTAATGATTTCCCACAATGTTCCCAGAGCTACCTTATTCTTGCATCGTTATTTTAATACGTTGTTTTCTAAGCACCATGTGGCTGGCACTACATCATGAGTAATCTTCTTCCTAGCAGACACAAGGTCCACTTTTCGGATCATTGAATGCCATTTTGCATGGTCAGCTGCGTGCACCTCTAGGGCACAGGATCGTGGCCTGTATAACCTTGTTGATGGTGTCTTGCCATCTCTGTTGTGGACACCCGCGAGTTTGCAGGCCATTGACTTCCAGTTGGTAGGCAGTCTTGGCCACGGTGGAAGGTGCTGCTCTTGGACATGACCATACCAGCGGAGCGGGCCTTCTCTCATCTTCTCCATAATTGGTGCCACACCAAAATGCTGTCAAATGGTGTCATTTGTGATGCGATCAAGAAGGGAGATGCCCGATATCCAACGGAGCCTTCACATTTCCATGGCATGGAGAGAGTTTTTGGTCCCTGTTGTTGCCGCCCAGCATTCAGCGCTACACCATCAATATATTCAGTGATTTGGACAATTTGAATGACCAAGGTGAACCATTATACTACTATTTTTTATCTGGAAGCTATGACAGAGCTTCATTTCTGTCTTGTCCCTGTGCTAATTGAGTAGGGTAACTTGTAGGCGATATTGCCTTCCTTAATTTATCCTTTTTATAGGAAGGATAGGAAAGGCATGGATCTTAAAACATGGATGACTGTATCTCAAGAAGCCTGTTCACTTCCTTGGGACAAACAAATTAACTTCCTGTGTTGTAACTGAACAAGATCATATTAGTTGATGCTCCACAGGCCCCTCCTTAACCAGGATGAACTGGGTCCTCTTAAATAGAGGATGAATATTGCATCCTTTTCAGGTACTTAAAATGCTAGTATCATGTACTCCTACCCCTGTCTGAACATTTCAAGGTTAAACATTCCTGGCTACTTTAATGTCTGTCAAAGAGTTTAGTTTCTACTTTCCTGTTCTTTCCCACCGTCTTTCTTTGAAAAATGTTTCCATTTCTTTGAATAGTTTTTAAAGCATTATGCTTTAACAAATTTTGAAATGAAGACAGAACTCAAGGTGAGGTCTGAACAAAGCAGAATAAAGACTATGGCAAAATGAGATTTGAGTAGCTCTGCATTTTTATATTCAGGATTTTCGAGCAGCTGGCATTCTGATCAATTTCTTTGTTATATAGCTAAAGAAGCCCTTTTTGTTGTTTTTAGGATGCTTAACCATAGCTCATTCTAATTTATAGGTTGCCTGGCATCATCTTTACAACTCCAGATAATTATACATGTCTCTTCCTTCAAGTCATGACCCTCTTTCCATCTCTTGCATGTACCCTTTTTTCTATTTCAACACCTTTGCAAACATTTTGTATAGCTTCATTAGCTTTTTTTAATGTCTTCCTTTTCCCCTCTTCATTGGGATTGCTTAGTATCCCTTTTAGGAATCACACCCCGACTTGAGCTCCTTTTCTTATTACCTTCTTCTGCCATCATATCTTACTCATCATGATTCTGATGTAATTAAAACCAGCTTTTTCAAGTCCAAGATGTACACCTGACTACACTCACATATAATTCCTCTTAAAATCTAGCATTATGTAGTCACTTTTCTACAACGTGCCTGGTACTTTCATCTGCTCAAATAATTGCTATTGTTCACTTTTGATTGGTACCAAGTCAAATACAGCTAATCATCTAGTACTTCTCTCTATTTTCTTGTGGAGAAAGTTGCCAGTAAAATCAAATCAGGAATTTTCTGGAAAGACTTGTACAGTCTTGTGTTGATAACCCAAGAGTTTGGTGCTTCTTTGAAAGCAGCACAAATTGCTCTCAGAAAATATCAGTAACATCTTCTCAATGATTGGGTGCATGATAATAGATACCAATAGTAGCAATGCTTTCATGTGTTCCTCTATTTTGAGTCAGAGCTTTCTATTTTTATTTCTCATATATTGAGTATTAGCACTGAGAGAATAAGGAGCATGGATGTTCTGTTTTTTTCATTGTGTAATTTATAAGGTCTTGCACAGTAACTCTGCTAGTGTACAAGTCTTTTTCTGAAGTCTTTCAAAGTGTTCAACCCTCACAGGATTCAGTTTAAAACTTTCCTAATTCTCATAATACTGAACTTATTCAGTGTCCCAAAATGTCTTCTGATCCTACTTAGATGTAACTTATCCACAACCACAGCTCTTCTTTTCATCTTCTTATAGGCCTTATGGAGCACTGGTTTCAGAGATGGTATTTAGCCAGTTCTGACCGGTTCTAGTGAACCGGTAGTTGAAATTTTGAGTAGTTTAGAGAACGGGCAAATACCACCTTGGGCTGGTTCCGCTCCCATGTATGTCCCAGCTGATTGGCATGCCAGCTGATCAGCTGGGTCTTCTTCTGTTGTCCTGCACAGGAGAACAGAGCTGGAAAGCAGGTTAGTGGGGTGGGGAGGGAATGGGGATTTTGCAGTATCCTTCCTTCCCCTGCCATGCCTACCAAGCCACGTCCACAGTAAAAAAAAGTTTGAACCTCACCACTGACTAGTTTGCATTATCAGTCTTTCTTTTTTGAGTCTATAAATCTTTATTCTATCTCATCAGTCGGAACGCTCACACTTTTTACTCTTTTCACTATTGCAATCCTTCTATTTTTTCTTCAAGCACTATTGCAGTCCTGCACTTGATGTAACTATATGTCAGGTAGGTTATGCTCAGGCATTCTCAAGATAAACATGCCACAACAACTGCATGTCACAGCTGGTGAGTCCTGTATCTTCACCTTTATTCTTGTTTGTTAAGATACTACTAGTTCAAAAGCTTCTCTTTTTTCTAGTTCTGTTCTTAAGGCTCAGATGAAAATGATTTTTAATCAGTTTCACTCCTGCACTCATATGTGAAATGTTGCCTTCTATTTATTCACCTCTCTTTAATATACAGTATACCACGCACACCTGGGTTGCTTACCAAGCACACGGAGCAATGGCAATGAATAGTAACTCCAGCTTGTAAGAGCGCTTTGAGTTCATTACATAGGTGCAGTTTAGCATACTTTTTAAAAAAAAAAATGGTTATGGGTTCAGTTGTATGGAAGATAGAGGAATGAATGAAAACCTGACTACAATGCATTTCTGTCACAGACACTTTAATTTAAAATAGTAAAGTTATTTAATGAAAATGGAATTGAGAAGATACCAACTCTCTGCAATGGCTATACACTGCTGGAGAAAATCACTACAACTTTTCAAACTGTGTTGCAGGACAAACTGCTTAGCAGTGACTAGCCTCCTCTTAGTGGAGTCTTAATTAATATTGCAACAACAAAATTATCCAAATAGTAAAATAGATTTACAAATAGCCAAAACCACACAAGAATATTGGTTTGTGTTGCTTTCCTGGGAACAGAACTAAGGTACCAGCTTTCTATCAAAGGAAAAAGCACCTCTTTCTGAATCATGAATGCCAGCATGAAGCAATCTAGAGAAATGTAATTTATATGAATATGATGCTCTTAGATCAGTTTCAGCCCACATCTAAAATAAAGAAACAACAAAATATGGATCTCCAGCAGGAATAATTTGCACTGTATATATCTGAAAATTCTTGCTCCCAATTATAAGATCTTCACTGTGCAAAAACCAACTATCTTACAGTCTGTCAAGACACAGTAATTACAGTGGACAGACAATCTTCATTAAATGACATCTGCTGAGTGCATGTTTTAAAATGTGAGATTCATATGTCAAAGTGGTTTCTCGTCATGATAATGAAGAGCTAAGAATGACACCTGCCTTCAAAGATTTGTAACGGAAGAGAAAATGTTCAGAAGAACTGTGGATTTTTAAAACTACAAAAGTCTTTTAAGATGCAAACAGTGGTGGGTTTAATAGTTTAGTCTCACAAATCCCACTCTAGGTCACATATACAATAATATGATGATACATGAATATCCCTGTATTGTTTAGTAAAGTGTAATGTTTATTTATCTGTTAGATTTATTAAGCATCTGAAACCTAAACAAATCTACATGGTATAGAAAAAGTAAAGGTTCCCCTCCCATATACAGTATGTGCTAGTCGTTCCCGACTCTAGGGGGCAGTGCTCATCTCCGGTTCAAAGCCGAAGAGCCAGTGCTATCCGAAGACATCTCTGTGGTCAAGTGGCCGGCATGACTAAACACCAAAGGCGCACGGAACACTGTTACCTTCCCACCAAAGTTAGTTCCTATTTTTCTACTTGAATTTTTACATGGTTTCAAACTGCTAGGTTGGCAGAAGCTGGGACAAGTCACAAGAGCTCCCTCTGTTACATGGCGCTCGGATTTCGAACTGCCGATCATTCAGATCAACAAGCTCAGCAAACTAGCCATACGTCCCTCTCTACATGGTATACAACAATAATATATTCATAGTAGGGCCAGCCCTTCTGACACCATTGACTCAGCATTTGAACTGACAATCTCTAAATGCGTTCTTAAAAACCCAAATTTTAGTAGACTCCTGGAGGCTTTGAAAGTGAAAGCCAACCTCGCCTTTGGGGATAAATTGCTACCGAGGAGGGAAATGACAGGAAGCCATCAGACTGCGTTGTGTCAAGCATCTTCTTATTTTATTTTAGATGTATTTATTTAAACTTGGCAATCAACTCAATCTCCAGGAATAGACTTTGGGTGAAGCTGGTAGCCTTTTTGTTTGATCAAAGACTACAGCTTTTGATGGTGTCATTTGCAGAGATGGATTTTAATGTAAGTTAGATGTGCCTCGGGCCATCTTCCATGATGATTTTTATTTGAAAAGGAATGAACCAGGGTTTTATTACTTGCCACATTTTTTCAACTTTCATTCCAACCACATAAGTCTAGCCCTAGAAAACAGTGAATTTCACCCATCCAGAGGTGGGTTGCTACTGGTTCGCACCGGTTAGGCTGAACCGGTAGTGGAAACTGGGACTGGGTCGCCGAACCGGTAGAGAAGGCAGGCCTGCCATGCCCCCAGACTGGTTCTCTGGTCAACCATGCTGTTGCCAGCATATTTTTTACTCCGTTTTTAATGTTATGTGCATGTACAGAAGAATTTGCAGGCAACTGCGCACACACTCGCATTGCACGTCTGGCATGCGCAAAGCGAACTGGCAGTAACGCTCTGTGTTCGAGGCAGAGAGGGGACCAGGGCCATCTGGCAGTTCTCAGCTGCCTTCAGAGTCAGACATCAGTGAGGCAGAGGAACAGCTGGAGCCTTCCAGTTTCTGGTGCTCCCCCATACACACACTCTCCCGTTTTGGCACTCAGTGTCGAAAAGGTTTGCCAACACTGTACTAGACAAAAGCCAGTATCATAGGATTCAGCAATGGCTTCTTGAAGAGGGGATGTTGAATTAAAGCCTCCTTAAGAGGTAAAGGAACAATCCTCTCATTCAAAAAGGATTTCATTACCTCACCCTCTATTCATCATTGGACCTTGTCAATTTTCTAGGACCTATCAAAGCAATCCAGTCAAATTTCTAAAAATCTGTTCTTTGAATAACAAAGATTTTCTCCCATTTTTAAAATAGTAGGAACCAGGACTTGCTTCAAAAGCTTACATGACACTTTGTCAATTCAAATTCTAGATTAAATTGATCTTCATGCAAGGAACTTTGACCATGGATGACTTTCATATATATATGAAAGCATTGATCTACATTTCAGACATCATAGCATCTTAGCCCCTTAATTTCTATAGGACACAAGCAAGCTTATACAGAACTGAAACTACACTCTTGTTATTTACTTTCATAAAGATTACCATAATGCCCTCTCTTTTCATGAGGGAGGCCTGGGTAGAAGCCAATTTAGGCATCTATAATACCCTAATATGTGATCAGATATGCTGCCCCTGCGACTAACAAGGAGTATAGAGTCTGTCAGTCACATTTTACTGCTTTTTTTTCTTTTACAATGCTTGGTGTGTAGATATAATAATCTCCTTATTGTCAAACAATTATGGTTGAATAGATGAGGAGAAAACATATCTAGGAAATTAACCAAAATTTGCACAATTGCTATTGCTATTGGGAGAATTCTTCTATTACAGAATTTACACTCTATGTTATTAGTTTGTTTTTATATTTCACCTGTGTTGTAGCATTACAGTATTACATTGCCAGAATTTTAGCTATTAATTTTTATGTTATGTTCTGTTCAGGGGTGAAATCAACTTACCTTCACTACCTATTTGCAAATGTGAGTGCCCGCACCACCTCCACACATGCGCAGGACCTTCTGCACATGGGTAGAGCATCAAAAACGGGATGTGATGATGTCCAAGTGGGTGGGCGGAGCCTCCCGCCACCACCGCGATTGGTTCACCCGAACGAAATAGAACTGGGTGAATTGCACCATTGGTTTTGGCCTTCTTAGATACACCTTCAGATTATTTATAATTTTGAGGCCTTATATTACTTGATGAAAAGATACAGTCTCTGTGTTGATCTCCTCCCCTGATGAGTAGCTAACATGGGCATACAGATGTAAGTTTCTAGGCAACAATATAGAAGTGATTTCCATTCATTTTCCAAGATGTTTTTCAACTTTCTACTTTAGACTTCTAAGAATACCATGGACAGCCAAGAAAACAACCAATCAATCATAGAACAAATCAACCCAGAAGTCTCACTCAAGGTGTAAATCACCAGGCTCAAGTTATCACACTTTGAACACTATATGCGGAAGCTAACACTCTGGAAAAGGCTCTACGGCTGGAAAAGGGACAAGGTGAGAAAAAAGGAGGGTGACCTGTAGTAAGATGGACAGACTCAGTTAAAGTGGTATTGACCGCACCATTGGGAAGCCTGAAAAGACAAGTTAGGGATAGATTGTCATGGAGAAGATCTGTTTGTGTGGTCTCTAGGAGCTGACGACACATAGTCAATCAAACCTATAGGTTGTCGGGCATGCATCCATCTTTTATTTTGGATCTTTGGCCTGCCACACTTTCTATTATTCTACTATGCATTTTCTATTGTGGGAAAATGGGAGGAGGGATAGTAAGGAGTTAGATGATATGTAGCCATAGCAAAATTCTTTCTAGAAAGCCAAGGTCATCCTTTGTTTCTGCACCTCTGCACCTGACTAGAACTGGATGGATGGAACTGCCAGCATGGCAGTGGGAGATTGGACCGTGTGATGGACTTCTTGGTGTGGAGGCAAGATCTTGGACTTTCAACTGGGTGGGGGAAAACCGGGAAGCTTTCAGATTTGGGTTTCTCCAGATGTACCGGCATGGCTCTCTTAATAATTTGGAACTTTGAGGAATGCTTTGCCTCAGACTCTGATTTAATTTTGGATGCTATTTGGAACCCTGACATAGATTGTGATTTCATGATCTTCCAAATAAGTTCTATTATTTTTACCTTTTTGCAGATGAACTGAGGTTAACTAGATGTTGCCATCTAGTACCACATTGTTATGTTGCTTATCTAATTCAAAACAAATATAATTAGCACTGATAGTCTATATAGTATTAGTTAATAGGCAAGTGTTATTATCACAGATCCTTTTCTTTGAATTCAATTCTAGTTGAATATCAGAGTTATGGTAATAAAATAAAATTCATGCAAGTTATGCATAAATTGCTGCCTTAATTATATCTCATTATTAAATGTTCCAAAACAATATTAGGGGGCAAATTATTAAATGCAATTTTCTTGAGGGTAAGTTTTATGGAAAATCCTTAAGCACAGAAAATGGCACATGAAATTTTACGTTGGATTTGCATTAAATGTCACCCATTTTAGTGAAAGGGATGCAGTGGCTCAGTGGCTAAGACACTGAGCTAGTCAATCAGAAAGGTCAGCAGTTTGACAGTTCGAATCCCTAGCGCCACATAACGGAGTGAGCTCTCGTTACTTGTCCCAGTTTCTGCCAACCTAGCAGTTTGAAAGCATGTATAAAAATGCAAGGAGAAAAATAGGAACCACCTTTGGTGGGAAGGTAACAATGCTCCATGGACCTTCAGAGTTGAGTCATGCCAGCCACATGACCACAGAGACATCTTCGGACAGCAATGGCTTTTCGGCTTTGAAACTGAGATGAGCACCACCCCCTAGAGTCAGGAACGACTAGCACATATGTGTGAGGGGAACTTTTACCTTTACCTTACTTTAGTGCGAAAAAAAGGAACACTCTAATCTGGAACCAAAATAATTTCTAAGCAGCATTAGAATGCAAATTTTCAGACTAGATGTACATTTCTACGAAACAAAAAACAAAAAAAACACACCACACCTCTTATCCAAGTCATTGGTTCCACCATCTGTGGAACATCAATAATAGAAAAGTTAGCAGACCAAGGATATATTTGTTTAAAGTGTCATGACTTTTCCAGAAGAATCCTAGAAAGAATCCCAGAAAATAATTCACAATAAACCAAAATATCCATTGAATAGAATTCAGTTCCTAGTGACATTATGAATACATCTATGCAGTTTTCCTGGCAAACATACAGAAGTAATTTCCTGCTACCAGCATTACGACTTCTAAGTTCATTTCTTTTTTTAATTCTAAGACCGTCCTGGCAGCCTAATATGCTCTGACAATTTCCAATAATTAATTGACCCTGAACCCGCTTAGCTTCTAAACGCAGACAAATTTAGCTGAGGGATTACCCTAACCCATTAGGTGACACCATTTAATGAGTATTATTTTCTAAACAATATCCCAATTTTTCTCTCCCTTCTCCAGCCTATTTTCAAAAGCCAATTTCTAAGATTCTTCAATGCAGGACTTTTAAAAAACTAATTATTGATATTTAACTCGGGGGGTGGGGTGGGGTACAGTGGTGGGTTCCGGCAGCTGCTACTGCCAGTTCGTTCAGGGATACGATGCATATAGTGTACGTGCATGCACAGTACAATAACAATTGCTCTGTACATGCACAGAAGCCAAAAACAAGATGGTGGCGTCTCTGGGGCCTCCAGGAGAACCGGTTCAGGGATGTGGCAGGCCTGGGTCGCTGCTGGTTCTGGCGACCCATGCTGCTGAGCTACTACTGGTTCAGCCGAACCGGTCCGAACAGGTAGGAACCCACCACTGGTGGGGTGGAGTGGGGTGGGGAGAGAAGGACTGAATGCTGAGAAGGCATTTCTGCTACATTTTGTTCCTGCTGGAATTACACATTTGAGGAATCAAGATAGCTGAGTGAGAACCAGTTCAATATAATGGTTAAAGACAGTGGGCTAGAAATTGGGTGTTCCAGCCTGTCTTAAACATGAAGCCAGTTGGGTGACTTTAGTAGGGTTGCTCTCCCTCAGATTAAAAAGAAGTCAAGGACATACCAGTTCTGAAAACATTGCTAAGTAAATTAAGAAAGAAGAGTCTATACAGTCACTTACCTGAAATAGAATATGCTCTCCTGCTGTTCTGAACTAGACGTCCTTAAAAAGGATGTAGGAGAATCTTGGTCATAGCAAAACCCCTTTTATTTACATGACTGTGAATTCCTTTCATTCACTGTCATCCAGGCTTGGCAAACAATCTTTCAGAGGAATATTTACCAACACGAACCTTATCTCGCTTGGAGAGCTGCCAGGCAGTCATCAGGAGTCAGGAGTGACTCGAAGACACACAGACACACACCCACACCCACACACGAACAGGATGGTTTTCTATACAAAACAGCTTAAGAACTGCCTCCTTCATTTAGACAAGGGCATCTTCTAAAGAACCTGCTGTTGGCCCCTCATTTTTGTGAGGTAAGGATAGAGAGAGGTTGAAGCTGTTCGTCTCTGAACTCTTCTGCATCATAGAATAGCGTGCTCCCCTCTTTATTAACCTCCTGACAATTATTAAAAGCAGAATGATTTCAGAAGCTTATAGAGACTGAATTGTCACCATCTGTTTTGAGCTGTGTGGTGCACTTTATTGTATTTCTGTTCAGGATTGTTTGTTTAAAATGCTTGTTTTAGTACAAGATTTCTATCTACAATGGTATACATCCATTGTGAATGTACTTCTTCCCCACCTTATTTCAGTTTCTCTTTGTCTATATACATACTGTATATACTCGAGTATAAGCCTAGTTTTTCAGCCCACTTTTTGGGCTGAAAAAAGCCGCCTCGGCTTATACTCGAGTCAGTGAAAATTTGCCCGAAATGGAGGAGAAAAAGGGGCGGGGCCATGCCGCTGGGTGACACTCGTGAATGGCCCAGTGCCCCTGTGAGTTTCCCCTCCCTCTGTGTCAGTTTGCCGCGCAGCGCACACCGCACCATCCCCCCTCCTCACGTTCTAATGTAATGCAGGGCTGTCTTACGATTCCCCTTCCTCCCCCTCCTGCCGCTCTGCAACGATGTCCCACCTCCTCCTTGTTATGGCAAGCAGCCACATAGCGATGTCCCACCTCCTCTGGTACAGTGATCCAATGATAGGAATCACTGTGCCGTGTGTCATAGGAGGCGGGACATCGCTCCCGCGGCTGCACGGGACATCATCATCACAGCGGGACATCAGCATCATGAGGTGAGTGAAGTATTTCATTGAATACACCGCTAGTTTACTGTTTTTCTTTGAAATAAATATTCAAAAACATTATTGGTATCTATTTTTATTTTTGAAATTTACCGGTAGCTGCTGCATTTCCCACCCTAGGCTTATACTCGAGTCAATAACTTTTCCAGTTTTTTGTGGTAAAATTAGGTGCCTCGGCTTATATTCGGGTCGGCCTATACTCGAGTATATACGGTGTGATAATATTATATACATTCCTTAATTTACAATCCTTCATTCCATTTATACATGTTCCTCTCTACCTATACATTGTTAATTTTTAACTCCTGTGTCTTCTTCATTTAGTCTTTCCTTAAGCTTTACACCTGTCCTCTAGCCATTTGTGCCACTTATTCCATACCATATAATATTTTTCCCTCCTTTTCTTTTATTTCTTTTGTAAGTTTGTCCATCTCTGCACATTCTAACACTTTTATTATAACATTCCCCTTTGTTGGTATATTATTATTCTTCCAGTTTTGTGCATATGTTATTCTTGCTACCGTTATGATATGTATAATTAAATATTGTGGGTTTTTGTCATAATTCCTTGTAGGTATTTCCAGTAGAAATAATTCCGGTTTCATACCTATTTGTTGTTTAGTAATATATTCGAGCCATTTTCTTGTTCTATTCCAATATTGTTTAGCCTTTGGGCATAACCACCACATATGGTAATACGTTCCTTGATTTTGTCTATATTTCCAATAGTCCGGTGATAAGTTCAGGTACATTTCAGCCAATCTTGCTGGTGGGAGATGCCATCTATAGAACATTGTTTACATATTTTCCTTGCAGGCTACTGCCATTGTCAATTTATAATTTTCATTCCAATTTTTCTTCCATTTCTTCAAATTAATACTGTAGCCAAAATTTTTGGCCCAAGTTATCATAGTTTCTTTAATTATTACTGAGACTATGCCTATTGTCTGAACTGCCAAGAATCTGCTGGTTCATGGTGGGTCTAAATCTAATCAATAAATACCCAGGCCTAAGGAAAGGAAATTTCTTCTGTCCTTTTTAAATCCCTGCTGTGTGGCTGCTGCTAGCCTGAATACGAAACAGTGGGAGAGAGCGGTTGGGTCTTCTGCTTGTGGCTTTATCCTATTTGATCTTCTGGTTCTATTTACCAAATATTTATAAACATCTCTTCACCTGCAGAAATCACAATCAGAAAAGATGAACTACTCCAGTCTGATGAAGTATCAAAAGAGGGACTGCCCTGAAACTGTGGCTTTAACTTTTGCAGGTTAAATTAATGTCACTATTTTATAGAATGCCGAGGATGATACTAAAATAAACAGAATCATATTTCCCTTATTTTAAATCATATTTTATTCCAATTCCATTTTAAATTGTATTTTATCAAATTCCATTTTATACTACTTTCATCAAATTGTAGTAATAATTTGTTTCTGGAATTTTGCACTTTGATATAGCCCAAGGGATAATCAATAAAGACTCAATGTCAAAATGCAAAATATTTCCTTTAGTACTGGCCTTTTGTTTTCATTCTGTTTTGTTTTCAGGCTCAAGATTATCATTCCCTGTAAACAATTTGGAAGGATCTGATTTTCATTCACATTTTAGGCTCTTTTGTTTTAGAAAGTCACTGACAAATTCAGAAGCAAAAGAATTATTCAATAAAATTTCTTCACATATATTCAAGAAGACACACACACACACACATCAACGTGATGCTGCAAAGATTAAAATCCAAGAACTATGAGAGCATTTCTTAGAATCTATGAGAAAACAAGCCTCTAGTTTTTCTGATTCTTCCCTATTTTTGTAAAGAACCATTGAAATGTTAATGTGAAATGTTTCTTTTTCCATGTGCCTGAATACTGTTTTTCTTTGTGGAAGCTTAGAAATATTCAGATGCTAAAGCCATCTGCACAAACCTGTTAACAGTAAGCAGTCCAGGCACTCTCTGTCTCTCATATAATACTGTTAATTACTTTTAAGATAATGCTAATTTACAGAGAAGGAAGATGACTTGGTCTTTCTTTTTTATAGTTGTGAATGCTTTGGAATCTTAACATGGACACGCCATATCTACCAGGTTTGCCCTATGTCATATGCCCTATGTCATGCATATGGACAACAGGGAATTAATGCAGATGTATTTGTGCTACTCAGCTGCAAATTTAATCATGATATTCAAACACAAACACCTACACAAGTGTACTAGAGTTGGTATTCAGCAGGTGCTGACCAGTTCTGGAGAACCAGTAGCGGAAATGTTGAGTAGTTCAGAGAACCGGCAAATACCACCTCTGACTGACCCCATCCCCATCTATTCTCTGCCTCCTGAGTCCCAGCTGATCAGGAGGGAATGGAGATTTTATAGTATCCTTCCCCTGGAGGGGGGAGGGAATGGACATTTTACAGTATTCTTCCCCTGCCATGCTCACCAAGCCACACACCACCCACCAAGCCGCGCCAACGAGCCAGTAGTAAAATTTTTTGAATCCCACCACTGACGTGTACGTATACATAAAGGTTTCCCCCTGTTCTAAGGGGCAGTGCTCCTCTTTGTTTCCTTGCCAGGGGAGCCTGTCTCAAGACACTTCTGTGGTGAAGTGCGACTATACACTGAGGCGCATGGAACACTCTTACTTTCCCACCAAAGTGGTACCTATTTATCTACTCACATTTGCATGCTTTCAAACTGCTTGGTGAGCAGGAGCTGCTCAAGGGCAGGAATGGGAGCTTACTCTCTCACATGGTGCTTGGGTCTCGAACTGCCAGTCTTCTGGTCAACAAACCCAACATCTTAACCGCTTGACTACCATTCCCCTACAATCGTGCTACAGATGCTCTTAATTTTGTTTTGTTTACTATAAAAAGCTGTTGGGACAGAAACCCAATAAATTGAAACTCAGGACCTCAATCTTGGTTTACACAATTTAACTAAACTGTATAGAAGGAAGGAGTCCGCTTTTTTTCTTAGTACTATTTCCCTAGTTGATCCAGACTTATTTTTAAAGGAAGGGAAATTAAAATAAGATACAAAGTCATTCATGAGCAGTTTAAATTATTGTTATTCTACAGTGATATCTACATTTTAATTATTTGATTAATTTCCCCCTCTGCACATAAACACATAAACACACACAAGCACAATTCTGGCAATCTATATGGCTATGTTTAGATTACATGTCTATAATCTAAATATGTTTCTTAGCAAAATACATTCCAATTACCTAACTTTAAGAGGCCAATTTTAGCTCTTGTAGTTGCAATAGAAGTGTCTAAGGATTCAGATGTTAGGAGTCATTTGGGATTTAAACATATTGTACTGCTCATTTCCTGTGTGTTATTTTTGATAAACAATTTGTGATAGGAATCATTGACCCATTAAACAATTTAAAACCAGTGAGGTACAAAATCTTAGTTAATATATTATGGAAGCAAATTGCAACAACCAAACATTTGTGAGGCTATAGTACAAAGACTTAATGTTCTGTGATCTTCCATATTAGAATCCTTTAATGTTATTAAGGATCATTTCTCTGGATCTAGGAGCAAAAAAGAAATAGTTTTCTGATTATCTGTCCTTCATCATTTGCTTAGTAGAATTTGTTCTGTTCCAATAGCTATTTAGTTAATCGGGTTTAACTACCAGTTAATCTGCAAGTTTCCAAGCATCCAAATTTTGATCATGTGATTATGGGGATGCTGCTAGTTGTAAGGAGTGGTGGGATTCAACCAGTTTGCGCCGGTTTTGGCGATCCTTTTTGTTAAATTGCTGGCTGGCCGCCCCTTCCAGGAGTCTGCACACGCCCCGTTTTGGCTCCCAGGTAAGTGCAAGGAGGCCTACTAGGTCCAAAATGGGTCATGGGGGGTATAGCTCATTTTTGCTTCCAGGAGGCTGCAGGGAGGCCTACTAGGCCCAAACAGAGCACATGGGGGCGGCATCCCCCCCCCAGCCCGTTTTTGCTCCCAGGAGGGTGCAGGGGGCCAAGTGCCACCTGTCACACACCCAGGCCATACCCACCACACCCATGTCCACCCAGCCGGTCATTAGGGCAGAGAACCGGTTGTTAAATTATTTGAATCCCACCACTGGTCCTAAGTGTAAAAAACTGTCATATGTTATTTTTTAAAGTGCTGTTGTAACCTCTAATGGTCACTAAACAAATGTTTGTACATTGAGGAATATCTGTAATGGAATGTTAATTCTTTATTCGTGTTAAAATAAGGCCAAACTAAACTCTTTACAATTTTGCAACTGTGCTTTTAGGAATTGAGAAATACAATAATAAGCTTTGATCAAAGATTGTTGCTGTTACTTCTCCCTTTCGCCTCTCTTCAGTGGCTGGTTTAAACAATAGTCCAGGTGTCATAAATTGGAAGTGAGAAATCAGAAATACTCATACCGCTCAGAGGAAAAGTGGTCTCTGAGACTCTCTCATCAACTGTACCTCTCAAAGAGTGAACCAATAGTTAAACCACTAGAAAGATAGGAAAACTTTGTCTCAGGATTTACCAGCATCATTTGTACCAGAAATACAAGTGGTTAGATGCTCTACCAAGAGGCTCTACTACTTCAGCGTCAACCGCAATAATACACAGGCAAACAATAGATACAAACTCAAGGTAAACCACTCCAAACTCCATTGCAGAAAATACGATTTCAGCAACAGAGTGGTCAACACCTGGAATGCTCTACCTGACTCCATTGTTACATCCTTAAACCCCCACAGCTTCAACCTCAAACTGTCTACCGTGGACCTCACCCCATTCGTAAGAGGTCTGTAAGGGAGCATGCATAAATGCACCAATGTGCCTACCATCCCTGTTCTATTGTCCCCATTTATTTGTA
Organism: Thamnophis elegans; assembly: GCF_009769535.1. Classification (NCBI taxonomy): domain Eukaryota; kingdom Metazoa; phylum Chordata; class Lepidosauria; order Squamata; family Natricidae; genus Thamnophis; species Thamnophis elegans. Next base: position 25,073,476 of record NC_045553.1, on the reverse strand, counting down.
CCTATTTCCAATGTTCATGTCCATGTTTATACTTATACCTCTTATCTTGTACATTTTGACAAACTAAGTAAATAAGTTACATACTCCCGAAAGTACAAATTAAAATACATAAGGGGTAAAAAGTTGGTGCAAAATATATTTTGTATGAGCTGTGGTGGCACAGTGGTTAGAGTGCACTACTGCAGGCTATTTCTGCTGCCTGTTGGCTGGCTGCAATTTGGCAGTTCAAATCTCACCAGGCTCAAGGTTGACTCAGCATTCTGTCCTTCCGAGGTGGGTAAGATGAGGACCCAAATTGTTGGGGGCCATAAGCTGACTTTGTAAACCGCTTAGAGAGGGTTGGAAACACTGTGAAGCGGTATATAAGTCTAAATGCTATTGCTATTTTCTCCACTTACACTTTGCTCTTTACAAGTCCTGCACACCTTTATACTCTGTCTCCTTCCAGCAAAAACAGCATTGGAGGCTAACAGGGGAGGTTTCAACAGGTTGCTACTCTCCCCCATTAGCAATCGGGCTGGGAGATGATGAAGAGGATAGTTTAAATGGGGAGAAACGGGGCTTCAGCAAGGAAAGCTAATGCAGTTGATGGAATATGTCATCAATCATTCCTCTACAGCCATATCACAATGGCACTACCGCCGTTCACATCAGAAAGCTGAAAAGCAATTGCAATTAATAAATTACTGTAACTTAGCTTCTAAAAGAAGAAGATGACAGTCGGGGAGGGGGGGACTGTACTGCAGAAGTTTGGCAGCGAAATCATCTGGAATCTCCATAGAAACTACTGATTGTTGAGTGGCACTGATTTTGAGTAATTAGTATGGAAACAGCCTGCTTCAGGCTTTTATTCTGTCATAATTTTACTAAGGTGTCTTTAGGCAAGGAAGCATTCTATTTTCTCCTTCTGTAAAATTGGAAAAAGCCATTCCCTGAGCAACTGTAATCATCACCAGAAAATCAAGTGGGGGGGGGGATCCTTGCAGCTTAGAGAAGTGATATAATACCCACATTCTATCTATTCTTCTTCAACATCCAGTTATTTGTTGGTAACATATTAAGGAGCATGGAGAGGATTTTTTCCATGCCTTCTAAAAGATGACCATGGAGGGATATTATTCTTCTATGGAGTAATCTGTCCATCAGCAATGAGCAAGAAAAGGGGAGGGGTATTTACTCCTGATGAAGTGGACAAGGCCATGGGAGCGGTGAGTGCTGCCACGTGTGCACTGGACCCGTGCCCCTCCTGGCTGGTCGCGAACAGCAAGGAGGTGACGCGGGGCTGGATCCAGGCAATGGTGAACGCCTCCCTTCGGGAGGGCTTCTTTCCTCTGCCATTGAAGACAGCGGTGGTGAGACCCCTCCTGAAGAAGCCATCTCTGGATCCAGCCATTTTGAATAACTATCGTCCAGTCTCCAACCTCCCCTTTGTTGAGAAGGTTGTTGAGAAAGTGGTGGCCTTTCAGCTCCGACGGTCCTTGGATGAAGCCGATTATCTGGATCCCTTTCAGTCTGGATTCAGGCCTGGCTTCAGCACGGAAACCCCTTTGGTCACACTGACCGATGATCTCTGGAGAGCCAGAGATGGAGGTCATGCCTCCGTCCTAGTGCTTCTTGACCTCTCAGCGGCCTTCGATACCATCGACCATGGTATCCTTCTGCGACGGTTACGAGAGGTGGGGGTGGGAGGCACCGTTCTTCGGTGGTTCTCCTCCTACCTCTCGGACAGGTCGCAGTCGTGTTGGTTGGGGGGCAGAGGTTGACCCCTAGGCCCCTGAAATATGGGGTCCCACAGGGTTCGGTCCTGTCCCCCCTCCTGTTTAACATCTACATGAAGCCGTTGGGTGAGATCATTCGGCGGCATGGGATAAAATACCATCAGTACGCGGACGATACCCAGTTGTATCTGTCCACCCCGTGCCAACACACGTTGACGTGATGTGCCAGTGCCTGGAGGCTGTCAGGGTCTGGATGGGGGTGAACAAGCTTGCGCTCAATCCAGACAAGACCGAGCGGCTGTTGTGTTTCCCTCCCAAAAATTTGGCTAGTACTCCATCACTCAGGCTGGGGGGTGAAATTTTACGCCCCTCAGACAGGGTTCGCAATTTGGGAGTCCTCCTGGACCCACAGCTGACTTTAGAACATCATTTGTCGGCTGTGACCATGAGGGCATTTGCCCAGGTTCGCCTTGTGCACCAATTGCGTCCCTACCTGGACCGAGAGGCACTCGCAACAGTCACTCATACCCTCGTGACCTCAAGACTGGACTACTGCAATGCGCTCTACATGGGGCAGCCCTTGAAGAGCATTCGGAGACTTCAGCTCGTCCAGAATGCAGCCGCGCGAGCGATTGTGGGTGCACCTCAGTACACCCACGTTATACCTATCCTCCGCGAGCAGCACTGGTTACCGATTGGTCTCCGGATATGCTTCAAGGTGCTAGTTGTCACTTATAAAGCCCTTCATGGTATTGGACCTGGGTACTTGAGAGACCGCCCGCTGCCAATTACCTCCCAAAGACCCATTAGATCACACAGATTAGGCCTCCTCCGGGTTCTGTCTACTAGCCAATGTCATCTGGCCACTACCCGGGGGAGGGCCTTCTCTGTGGCGGCTCCGGCCCTTTGGAACGAGCTCCCCGCAGAGATTCAGACCCTCACCACTCTCCAGGCCTTCCGAAAAGCCATTAAAACCTGGCTGTGTCGGCAGGCCTGGGGTCGATGAGTTCCCTTCCCCTCTCGAATCGTGTGGCTGTTGGTTGTTTTAAATGCCCTGTACTTTTGTTGTAGTTTTTGTGTTTCCCTTCCCCTCCTTGGGTTTGTGCGCCGCCCTAAGTCCCGTTGGGAATAGGGCGGCATATAAATAAAATGAACCTCGAACCTCGAACCTATTCCTCTTGCTCTAGCTACTGTAGAAAGTTAGCACCCACCCCTCTCCTAGTAGATTGGAATATTAAAAAGGCGAGATATTGTATTTCCCTAAATGAGAAATAGAGAAACATGTTTTAGAGACAGGAAGCAGATATGTCTCCCTGCCCCCAACATATATTTTGTGCCCATTAAAAACGATTGGGACAGCCAGAGTGGTGGGTTCCGGATCCCGTTCCAACTGGTACAGTTGGAACAGGCCCGGTGGCATCCACATGGACGTGCACAGTGTGCACATGCATCTTAGCACCTCTGCGATGCTCCAGCTACTCAGCAGAGCATCACACAGGCACGTATGTGCCATGTCCATGCGCAGAAGCGCAGAAGACTTAAAAGACAGGTAAGGATCTCGGGCGGGCAGGTGGGCCCTCTGGAGCACCGGAATGGAATGGTATCCAGTGCTCCGGGCAGGCTCCAGTATCCCGTACCACGGCATACCTCCTGCAACCCACCACTGGCCAGCCTATCTACAAAACAAAAGTCCTTCAGCTTTAGGGTGATGGGATTAAGAACAAGGTATGATCCTTCAGGACATAATAGGGTTAACTCACTACCATTTAGCAGAAGACACAGAGCTCACTACATTGCACAATTTCCTACAGGTATTTCAGTCACTGCATCATCTCAGAGCAGTCCAAAGTTCAACCAAACTTAACTCAGACAAACACCTAGGTTTTGTATTTTGCCTATAGAGTCAGGTATGAACCCTACATAACCCGTACATGGCCCCATGGGAGTTCTGACAACTAATAGAATACATGTTCTTGCACAGGAACAGGAAGCTCAAGTGGAAAGCTCAATAGAAGGTATAATCCCCCATTCTCAACTCCATGTGGCCAGCTGCCCAGATTCCATGTGGTCAGCTTTATCATTAGACCTTCTTTCCAATCAACCTCCATGTTTCCAGTGTCTTTCTCCTTTTCTATTTTTCTACCTGCATTTTTACGTGCTTTTGAACTGCTATGTTGGCACAAGCTGGGACAAGTAACGGGAACTCACTCCGCTAGGGTTTGAACCAACGAACTGCCAACTTTTCTGATCAACAAGCTCAGGGTCTTAGCCACTGAGCCACCACATCACTATTAATCTCCAGCATAAAGGACATAATACTTCTGGGCAAACAGCTCAATCCCTTAGGTACAGAGAGTAAAGCACAATCCCCCTCCTATTTTTCCCCACTGATCCCAGATATGTTTAAAATCAAGATACTGCATGCAATAAACTTTGCAACAGTATTCATGAAATATTGACATTCTTTGTCAACCCTGCAAGATCCAATCTTCTTTGGGGTATCGTGAAGGTGAATGAGCCAGTCCCATGTTGTAACATGTCACATGTATCAACACCCAAAATATTTAAATGTGCTACTTCCTGCCTCTTACTGTCCCATTTCAAATAAACATTTGCAGAGAAGGTAATGTACATAGAAAGTGACTCAGGAGCACCAACCAAAGCTAAAGCCTGTCTGTTCCAGAGGAAGCACTGATTTTTAAGCGCCTCCTCGTCTTTGTTACACAACCCAGCCTGGGAGTTCCTGTGTGTGTGGGCAGTCGTGGGCTTTCCTCAGAACTGACAACATCTCCTTAGCTGGCTATGGCTCAGCAAAATCTGAGCAGCTTACATAAACAGAGTTTCAGAGATATCCTCTGTGTAGGCTGCAGAAAGTCACTGAGGGGGAGAAGGGAGGGGGGGGGAAGCAGTCTCACCTCTTGCAGTGGGGGTGAAAGAAAGAAAGAAAGATGACTCAAGTGTTTTGTAACTTGTCACATTCTAAACTGCAATTTGTAGGCAGGGAATACATCTCCAAAATAATCTCCTTTTCTTCCCCCACCTCCCACCACGCTTTGTTTAATTGAGATCCTCCTCTTCATTCCCACCTCCGGTTAAATAGAAAATCCATCACAGTGGCATCAGGAGAAAAGCAAGAAAACCCCAGGACTTGCACAGGCAGCTTGGCAACAAGGAAGGATCCCCCTAATTTAGAAGGATTACTCATTTTTTATCAAAGGCTTTTTAAATAGGTAAATACGAAGCCGGAAAATAGGGGAAGCAAGGGGCTTTCAGGAAGAGCACTGAGATTCACTGTGCAGAATGGAGCAGCTGCACAGAGAATTCCTTTGCCTTCTGCATTTTGGCAAAACTTTCCTGTTGAGGACACATCTGTAACATGACATTCAGCACCATCTCAGAGACAATATTCACACACTCACAGCTGCTTTGTTAATGGAGCTCCCTACTGCCTTTCTCCTGTTAGATTTGCCTAGCAAAAGCTTATCTTTGATCATCATTGATTAGTGTTAAATGCCCCTTCTATTGTTTAGAATTATATTTAGCAATTATCCCAATGATGATTATGTAGTTTTCTTGTCCCAGACTCCCAGTTAACTTAGAACTGTGCTCTCTTGCTACCTACTGTAAGGGCGAAGGGCTAGGAATGGAATAGGATAGAATAGAATAGAACGGAATGGAATAGAATAGAATTCTTTATTGGCCAAGTGTGAAGGGACACAAGGAATTTGTCTTTGGTGCATATGCTCTCAGTGTACCTAAAAAGACACTAATTAGTTATGAACAAACAAAAATAATGGTCTTTGTTAAGTGCACTGGATCTCATATATAGTATTTAAATGACCACAAAATCAAGCAAGTCAAGCTAGTCAAATAATTCAAAATCATTTTCCAGATTTCACATGCAGCTCAGAAATCATCTTCTATAATTGATTTTTTTTACCAATCTGGACGTGCTCTAATTAATTCTGCAGCTTTAAAACTAATTACTGTTTTAAAGCATGTTCTCAAGTTCTGTATGACACCCATCTTGGCCCTTATCACCAGTATTCCAAGGTAGAAACTGTGCAATCTAAATTTTTGAGAAGTATCTTTGAAGTAGTACGCAATGTCCCCAACATTGTTCTCTGCTGTAAGGCAGGAACAATTAAAATTGAAATGGTGTATTTTGACAAGTATCAATGTCAAATGAGTGACAATGATAGCAATAGCAGTAGACTTATATACCGCTTCATAGGCCTTTCAGGCCTCTCTAAGCGGTTTACAGAGAGTCAGCATATTGCCCCCAACAATCTGGGTCCTCATTTTACCCACCTCGGAAGGATGGAAGGCTGAGTCAACCCTGAGCCGGTGAGATTTGAACCGCTGACCTGCTGATCTAGCAGTAGCCTGCAGTGCTGCATTTAACCACTGCGCCACCTTGGCTCTCTGAATCTATGTCAATGAAGCAGAAAATTATATTCTCAAATATAACAACTAATATATTTTACGTTGTTCTTCATAGAGATCATAAAGTTCAAAAAATATTTAGCCACCCAAATGAATGCAGTGTAAATGTATGTATATGTATATGTATATGTATATACATACATACACATACATACATACATACATACATACATACATACATACATACATACTGGATAGATGGATGGATGGATGGATGGATGGATGGATAGATAGATAGATAGATAGATAGATAGATAGATAGATAGATAGATAGATAGATAGATAGATACATAGATAGCAGGGGTCAGCAAACTGCGGCTCTGGAGCCGCATGTGGCTCTTTCATCATTTTGCTGCGGCTCCCTGTCACCAGTCGGCACTACAATTTTGAGAGGAGCTTCTGGTTGGGGGGGGGAACATGGCGCACCAGGAGGAGACTGTATGCCAAAGGACGGGTCCACAATTGATCGGCTTCACAATTGATAGGGTTTTCGTCTAAGACAGGTAGAGGAAAAAGGATGCCGTGCTAGGAGAAGACTCTATGGTGGGGGAACACTCTCTCTATAGATAGATAGATAGATAGATAGATAGATAGATAGATAGATAGATAGATAGATAGATAGATAGATAGATAGATAGATAGATATAGATCAAGCAAGAAAGAAAGAGAGAGAGAGGGAGGGAGAGAGAGGGAGAGAGAGCAGGGGTCAGCAACCCATGGCTCTGGAGACACATGTGGTTCTTTCATCCCTTTGCTGTGGTTCCCTGCCGCCAGTCAGCGCCCCAATACAAACACACACACACACACACACACACACACAGACTAAAAAACAAATAAATAAATAGGCAGCTTAACTCTTTTGCTAATGTTCTTCTTTCTAGATTCCAAAAACTTGTGAAGTGGTAGCTTGCATGCACCCAACATGAGAAATTCCTCTCCTCCTCCAATTCACAGTCAACCTGTTAATGAGTCTTCTTGGCTTTTGTGTCAGGTTATCTCTGATTTTGTAGCCTCTTGGGATTTCAGTTCTGTGGACAGCCTCACATTTGGTTTAAAATTATAGGCTGAGTAGTTCTTCTCTTCTATTATTGTGCTGTCAATCTTGTATTAACACATTATAATATGGTACACTGAGTGCATCTGTTCTGTATATCACAAGTTCTAATTGTCATTTGTTGAATCATTTTGTTTTTATGCATTTGTTATGCAATTATTTCACACAAGGTGGCTTAAGTGTTGATTACTATAGACTTTTTAAAGAGATCAAAGTAAAACCCATCAACATTCTGCAGCTTTAAAGTACACAAACCTCTCTCCTAAATGCACACTTAAAGGTTGAATAAATAGGCTGTAGTGAAGTTATCCTTCCTTTGCTTGGAGCAGTGGGATATGTTTGTCTGAGATGGTTACGTTTTTAGTCAGAGCATAAATAATACTACGGATAAGAAATGACATTTCTACCATGCCTACTCATGCAAAGAGGTTCTTAAAAAAGGCATTAGCAGTTTAGTTTAGCATATACCAACAATACCTCTTTATATGCCAGATTTCTTAATATTAGAGAGCAAAAGTTTCTATTAGCTAGCAAATTGAATATTTTGAGAAATTTACATAGTACAGCCATAAATGTTTTAGTCTTTGTCCCGGCAAACCTTCTTTTATTTACACGACTGTGAATTCCTTTCATTCACAGTCAGCAAGGCTTGGCAAACAGTCTTTCAGAGGAATGTTTATCCACATGCAGCTTATCTCATTTGGAGAGCTGCCAAATAACTAGTTTCCAAACACGGGCCAAGCAACACTTGGCACAGAGTCTCTTATAATCACAAACAGTATTTTCCTCTCTTGAAACGACTGAAGGAACGAATTGTTTCCTGCAAAAGCCCCCTCCCCATTCGCTCCTCTTTTGTTTCCTATAGGAGGGGCCAATCACTCCACAGTGTGACTTTACTCAACCCTGCTTTCTTTGTTCTTGTATTCTGGCAGCTCTGCGCATGCACACATTGGAACAGACTCCAGGTGTTCTTCAGCCTCACTGCTGTCTAGCTCCCTCTCTGCCTCTGATGCAGAGCCCTCGTCTGAGCTTTCCTTAGCCCCCAGGACTGGCCCATGTTCCTCCCCAACCTCCTCACTGTCCAACTCTGCTGCTAGCTCTGCTGGCTGCTGACAGACCACAACAATTATAGCTGGTAAAAATTTCTCCAAAAAAAGGAGAGATCATGAGATCTGTACTCTGAACAGTTGCTCTTTCTGAGTAGATTGCAGGAACCAAGATTTTTGCAGTTAGTTTATGAGTCAAGGAGCTGGGAGTCAAGGGATTCCATTTAACCCCATATTTGTAACTGTGGTGGCACAGTGGTTAGAATGGAATATTGCAAGCTAATTCTGACCACAGCCAGAAGTTTGATCCCCAAGATTCACCCAGCTTTCTATCCTTCCGAGGTGGGTAAAATGAGGACCCAGATTGTTGGGGGCAAGAGGCTGACTCTGTAAACTGTTTAGAGAAGGCTATAAAGCACTGTGAAGTCTAATTGCTATTTTCCTTCCTTCCTTCCTCCCTCCCTCCCTTGGTGGTCCAGTGGTTAGAATTCAGAATTGCAGGCTAATGGTTGACCGGCTCAAGGTTGACTCAGCCTTCCATCTTTCGGAGGTGGCTAAAATGAGGACCCAGATTGTTGGGGACAATATGTAAATAATGCTGACATTGTAAACCACTCAGGGAGTGCTGCAAAGCACTATGGAGCAATATAAAAGTCTAAGTGCTATTGCTATAGCATTTATGTACACAAAATTCAATCGAGCCTTATTTCTTAATAACTTTGGAATTATTTTATTAAAGGTAAAGGTTCCCTCACACATATGTGCTAGTCATTCCTGACTCTAGTGGGCGGTGCCCATCTCCATTTCAAAGCCGAAAAGCCAGCGCTGTCTGAAGACGTCTCTGTGGTCATGTGGCTGGCATGACTAAATGCCAAAGAAATGCTGTAGTGGTATCTACTTTTGTACTTGCATTTTTTACGTGCTTTCAAACTGCTAGGTTGGGAGAGAGACAGAGAGAGACAGACAGACATTATGAGACCTGATATATCTATGAAAGAGATGGGCAAAATAAATTGAAGAAGTAGAAATCAATTGTGCAAGAGGTGGTTAGATAAAGTAGTGGGAGCCACAGAAATGCACCTGCAAAAATTGTGTAATGTAGTGACAAGCAGAGCACCTTGGAGATCATCCAGTAATCAGCTACAAGAATCACCTTGTGATGGGATGGGCAGCAAAGAAATTTAATAAATGAATAAATAATAAATAAAATTAACTTGATGTAGTATAACAACAAAGCCTGGTCATCTAGTACAAGCCATGATGATATCATGAATGCTTTGATGTGTTTGCACAAATGATACACATTACATAGTGATATAATGCTACTTTTCTCTCTGTAGATACCCATGCATGTAGGTCAGAATGAGGTCTAGCCAAATTTCTATAACATGTTTATAAAAAGTAGGGTTTAAAACATTTGTGGATTGGCGGAGAAGAACACAAAGCCTTTGCCTATCTTTTCTCTTCTTGCATCTGTTCCCTCTCCTGCTACAGTGGGACTCCAAGACTAACTGTAACATGAGAAAGAAAACCAGTTGAAGCTTCTAAGTGACAATTTAATATTTAATACTTTTTGACCTCATGAAGACCAATTTACTGTTTCCTCAAAAGAGGAAACGCATAGACTATATTTATTCTTGCTGCTTGAATTGGTTCACTCTGTTGTACAATGTGATTTTTCTTCCCTTTTGTTTGCCGCGTGTCAATCAATAAGGAGTAAAGGCGGATGATGATGGATATAATCATCTTTCCAAACCTATTAGTGAAGTAGAATAGAATAGAACGGAACAGAATAGGATAGAATTCTTTATTGGCCAAGTGTGATTGGACACACAAGGAATTTGTCTTTGCTGCATAAGTTCTCAGTGTACATAAGGAGAATAATATGTTCATCAAGAATAAAAAGGATACAATACAGTGAAAGCCAATTTTACTAATAAACTATCAGATCATACTAGGAAACAAATAAAAAGCAATATAAATTGAAAGATACAAGCAACATGGTTATACTCATAAGTGGAAGGAGATAGGTAATAAGACAAATGAGAAGAATAATAGTAGTGCAGATTTAGTAAATAGTTTGACAGTATTGAGGGAATTATTTGTTTAGCAGAGTGATGGCATTCGGGGGGGAAACTGTCCTTGTGTCTAGTTGTTCTGGTTTGCAGAGCTCTATAGTGTCGTTTTGAGGGTAGAAGTTGAAACATATTATGTCTAGGATGAGAAGTGTCTGTAGATATTTTCAAAGTAAAAGTAAAACCAAGCATATTCCAGAAAGGAGATGGTCTCAACCTAAGTGAATATGGCTAGAACCTACAGAATCCTCTGAGGAAGTCGTCAAATGTAATGATAAAAAGAGAAATGTGGAAGAGTAGGTAAAAAAGTATTGCCATAAATTGCAGCTTAAAAACATTGCTGTGGGTAAATTGCTTTTTAACAAGCAGACAAGCTCTATCAATAGCATCTACCGTATGTTTTTATAAAGTGCAGAAATATGTTTTTAAAAGGCCAGTAAATAAAGTTCCTATCGATTGGATCTCAAGTGTAATCTGTTTTTCTGTCTGCCACCAACATTGGTAATAAAGCAGAATCATGTAATACGGCATTTCAGCTAATGCGACTATACATCAACACAGCAACTGCATGTTTTCTGGCAATCTATCATCTTCTATTGGGATTGCTTAGCTGCAGAATTTATAAACTTGCTCCCAATTGATGCAATGTTCAATTTTCTTTTCCAATTTGTTTTTGGTTGAGCAAAGCAATATTGAGGTGTTTGCAAGACAAGGAGTATTACCAACCGATCCAGATGTTTTCAGCCTAGGTTGAACTTCTTGTTGAGCAACTGTGTGTCCATCATTGTAGGAATCATGGTTGGCAACAAGAGGACTTTCTGACAAATTAATACTCTCTGCTCATGAAAATTACAATGTATCTCAGAGATTTGCTTAAAAAAAACTTGGCCACTTTGGCTATTCCATCTAGATTGAAAACTGGAGTATTACATCTTACATCTACGGTACATAAACCATGAGAGTGTAAGTAATATTAATCCATTTGGTATATAAGTTGGTTTAAACAAAAACAAGCATAGCTGAAACTTCTGGAATAACTACGTTTACAATAAAATGCAATTCTGTTTAATGTTGCTTTTCCAAAAATCACCAATGTGTAATAAGGAACAGTTGTCCAAGATATTATAATTAAACAAATATGCCCATCCTTAAAATATGTGACAAGTAGTAGATTCCTCTTACAGAATTAATATAACATGTACTTCCAATCTAACTGACAACTCCAAAGTGGAGACAGGGATAATCTACATTTCTTATTTACATAAAAATGTATTTTTCGGGAGTCTCTGAGGCTAGAGCTTATACATGTTTGGGGTGCTGGGGTGGGTTTGATTGGGGTTTTGGATGTTTTTTTTTCTGTTTTTATTGTATTGTCTGTGAGCTGTTCAGTGTCATGATACATAAAATTACATAAGGTAGCTGGCTGTACAAATCTTTTATATAAAGAAGCAGAAAGCAAGCTGTTTCAGAGAGATTATTCAATATTGATCATGCTTTGTTCTTACGGTGGAAGTGTGACATACCCTAGTGCCATGATGGTGAACCTATGACACACATGCCAGGGGTGGCACCCAGAGCCCTTTCTGTGGCCACATGTGCCATTGCCAGCTGGTTTTTGCGGGTGCCGAAGCACCAGAAAATGGCCAAAAAACCCGACCAGAAATAGTAGGCGCCTTTCCAGGCCGTTTTTCTGGCCATTTTCAGGCTACTTTTTGGGCCTGAAAATGGCCCCCCAATGCCCAAACATGTGTGTGCCGCTCAGCTGGTCTTTGGGTTTCTGGTGCTTTGCACATGCAAAAACCAGCTGGCCAGTGCCTGCGCTTGCCAGAAACCTGTAGACCAGCTGGCTGGCACACAAATGCACATTGGCCAGCTGGTCTCTGGGCTTCCGATACTCCGGCGTGTGCACTTGCACTCACATGCAGACCTGTTTGGGCACTCGGTGCCAAAAAGGCTTGCCATCATTGCCCTAGTGGAATTCGTCATTCAGTATTTCTCTTGGTCATGTTTTGGTAAATTGTCAGTCTCATAGGAGAAGACATGCCTGAATTTTAACTCCTTTTTTATTTATATATTAATAGTACAATCTCTTTTGGGCCCAAATTATCATCTTACTTTTTTGATGGGTGAAATGATTTGAACTGAATTGCTTCACTTGGCTAATCATATTCTAAAAGGCATATTGGCATAGTGGCTTAATGATGATGAAAAACACGGGTGTCAAACTTGATCGCATCATGTGATGTATTGTGATGTATCACAATGGTTTTTGCCTTTGCAAAACTAGGCTGGGCGTGGCCTGCATGTAATGCATCCAGGCCATGGGCTGCCAGTTGACACCCATGCTGAAGATGGTCTCTGTTCCAGTTGTTCGAGCACTGTCCCTCAGCCTCTGTCCATCTAGCAGTTTGAAAGCATGTTCTGTGCCAGTAGATAAATAGGTCAGTGGCAAGACGAATTGGTCTTCTGTGCAGGCAATCAGATTCTTGCTTGCTCCTCCCTTGGATTGCAAGGTGATCCAACTGGCCAGTCCTAAAGGAGATGAACCCTGACTGCTCTTTAGAAGGCCACATCCTGAAGAGAAAACTCAAATACTTTGGCTACCTAATGAGAAGGAGGGACTCCCTGGAGAAGAGGGATTTCCAATCTATCACATTTGCCCAACGATTCCATTTCTGGAACGGAGACAGTCACAAAATGGTACCAGAGAATAGTGGTACATTCTGACAGCAATCTCATGTGGACTATGTTGCTGAAAATACACAAAAGAGCTCAACTGCCACCCCCAAACTCTTTACAACAAGAGGTGGCAGAAAAAAGAAGAGTGCCAGAGTGAGCTAGATATTCCTGCTGAAGCAGGATGGAATTTATATCAAAGATCAGCAGCTGGATGCATTCTTGTTGGTGCAACAGGAATCAAAATTCATTGGATGATGATCTGTGCCATAAAATTAATGAGCAGCTAGTTTGCCATATCAGAATGCTCTGTAATATAGTCTTCACATACTAATCATTTATGTTCCCCTGCATCCATTTAAAGTTGCTTTTCTCTTCTTTTAGATTACAGATAGACTTATAACTGATCATTTAACAACTGTTCACAGTCACAATGACTTTGGATGCTTCGTAACTTGTAAACTGCTTCCCTCCATCATAAGATCCACGCCAGCCTACTCATTCCTGCTCACATGACTACTTGATAAACTGTTTGCCAAATGCCCTGTGATCAGAGTTGTAGACTTTTTAAATTAATTGCCTCTTGACATAAAGCGGGTTAGATATATTTAAATAAATCAGTTACCTAAAACCACCATGAACCTGAAATCACAAATCCATATTTTTCAAGTTTTGTTTTATTACACTTCCTTTGCCTGACGTATGTTTTAAAATATATTATCACATTCTCCAAACCTTAGCACTTTATGTTTTTTTTCCACTGTAATTCAAGAGATACTTGTTTGGAAATCTACCAAGTTATTTGGGAGAAATTAAAAAGTGAGCCACAGATAGCATGAAGACAAGAGGTTTTATAGATATATTATCCACGCTATGCTCTTTGCTGGCTGGCTGAACATGACGGGCAATGAAAAACCTACAAGTATTTAACATGTAGAGTCACTTGGGGACACTTGAACAATTACATAGTACATAGTAAAGCAGAAAGATCTTTCACACCTCGTTAACCTCCATCTTTCAGGAAGATTTAGAATCTACTTTGGTTTAACATTTTAATGACCATATAGGAAGCTAGCACCCGCCCCTCTCATAGAAAAATGAAATATTATAGGAAATATTAAAAAGGCAGAATATTAAATTTCCCTGGATGAGAAATGGAGAAACATGTTTTTTTAGGCAGGAAGCAGACTCACTCTTAATAGCCCCCACCCTCCTCAATAGCCCACAGCAGATGTACGCACTTAAGAGATAAAGAGATAGCTAGGTCTATTCATAGGCAAATGCCCTCAGCCAAGATCAAACAAAGGTAGGATTAGCCCCCTACCCATCTAGCAACAGAAATCACCACATGGCACCTGGGAAGATTACATCAACCAGCAAGGCTCAACCAAGCTTGGGACTCAAAAGACAACCAACAAAGTTGCCCCTGCATGGCCCCATGGGAGTCTGACAACCAATCAGAATACAAGCTCAAATTCAAAAGCCCGGAGAGGGCATAAAACTCAGGGCACTCTCAGCATCTCTTCCCTTTTTCCTTCACCCAAAATCTTCAAGCCATGTGGTCCTGTCCACCATTAAAACCTTCTTTCCAAGCAACTTCCATGAATCCAGTGTCTTTTCCCCCACTTGGAACTGGACCCAGATGGACATGTCTTCCAACAATCAGATAGCCCTAATATAAATATTTAAGGCCACAGACTACTAGAAGATGCTGAAGAAGATGTTATTTGAGGAATTGGGTTTTCTTATCCCCCATCAATATTCAAATGTCATACGATTCTTTTCAAACCTTAGTATTTTAGTCATTATAAAATAATCATAACAAATAAAGCAATTTGGCTTTTTGCCACTCTGTTCAGGAACAAAATGAAGCCTTTCCCTGAGGAAATTGGGACTGTTAAGCCACCAGGGGCTTCTGCTTCTGTTTCCTAGGCAGCATCTCTTCCCCGCGACCCCCAAAATAATCTGCACATTCCTTTACAAAGAGTCATAATGCTGGTATAGAAACTAGAAGACAGTGTGTCCTCCCTTAGTCAGGAAAGCTGACTGGGTGACCATCTCCTGGGCCAATCACCAGGAGATGGTGAATTCTAGTCTTACCTTAAGCATGAAAGCTGGCTGAATGATCAGGGGCCAATCACCGGGAGATGGTGAATTCTAGTCCTGCCTTAAGCATGAAAGCCAGCTGGCGAATTTTAGGTTATTCACTGTCTCTCTTAGTCCACCCACCTCACAGGGTTTTTTTGTGGGGGAAATAGGAGGAAGGAGTATTATGAATGCTCACTGCCTTGAGTTATATACATAAAAAAGGAAGGATAAAATAACAACAGCAACAACAGCATTCTGTAACAGCTGAAGCTTCCAAGTATTTTTCAAGGCAGCCCCATGTAGAGGGAATTTCACTAGTCCACATGTGAGGTAACTTAAGGCAGAAGTGATCTACAAATGAGCACACTTCCCATATAAATCTTCTTCCCTTCCCTGGCTGTTTAATTAAGAGCTGATAGTCTAGCAAGACCCCTAAATTGCACACTAGTAGTTCCATTATGAGAAAGTGCAACTCATTAAAATCTAGTGTCTGGATCAAACAGGTCTATACATCTCCCAGGGCTCTTTGAAGACACAAGGACAGCTTTTCCCGAATGCCCTCACTCTGCTAAACAACTAATTCCCACAACACTGTCAAATTATCTACTAAAAATGTATTACTATTATTCTTCTCTTCCTAATACCTATCTCTTCCCACTTATGACTATAACCAGGTTGCTTGTATCTTTACAATTTATATTGTTTTGTTCACCAGTATGATTTGATAGCTTATTAGTAGCCTATGACAATCATTAAATGTTACATCTTATAATTCTTGATGAATGTATTCTATTTTATTTTTCTTATGTACACTGAGAGAATTTGCACCAAGGACAAATTCCTTGTGTGTTCAATTACACTTGGCCAATAAAGAATTCTATTCCTATTCTTATTCCTATTCCTATTCTATTTCTATTTCTTAACAAACTTCCCCAGAAAAGGAGACCGGAGAAGGAACAAAAGTTGCCCAAGTTTAGTCTCCTTTACAAATAGCTGCTGCCCGGATATCTGCAGATGCAGTCAACACAGAAAAATAGATATTTTAAATCACCTCAGTATAATCACAAATGGAAGCTCTTATATTCCTCAGTCAGTCTCCATCTTTTTCCAATCACACTCTGGGAATCTCTTCTGTCGTTTTATCTCCATGTGGTTCCTCTCCCTCTCTTTAAATAACTTGGATTACTGAAATGCAGATTTACAGAAGAAGCAGAAAGCCAAGATATGCTTTGTGCTTGTAAGTGGGAAACATCCCACAACAGAGTTAACTATCATCCCTAGGAAAATTTCATCTGTTAGGCAATGTAATAACAAGGATAATAGTGCCATCTACTGGATCTCCCCCACCCCCCACTGTAAGACTGTAAACATTTTACAAGACACCATTCCTGTTCATTCATCTCCAGAATATTTCCAGGCTATTAAGGGCTTGATGTGGGAGTAGTATAAACCCACAACCAATACAATACAATAGAACAGTCCAAATAACCTAGTGGAATTCTTCCTCCATTACAACTGTCCTGAGCAGATATTCTACTGGAATGATTGAAACAAAGCAGTCTCTGATATAGATTTGGTCATTTTGGAGAGGACGCATGCAGAGATGGAATTCAGCTGGTTTGCCTAAATCGGTAGTGGAAATTCCGGGTGGGACTTCCCACCTTCCCCGGCTCTATGCCGTCCTATTTAGGCACGTTTTCAATGGTCAAAGTGCATGTGCGGAATGTGGGTGGGCATTTGCGAACCGGTAGGGAAACTACCGTATTTTTTGGAGTACAAAACGTACCCTTTTCCCTCAAAAAAGAGGCTGAAAATCTGGGTAGCATTTTTTTGCCTCCAGAAACCCTGCCCCCATCACCAAAATGGCCGTGCGTAACTTTTAGGAACCTCATAGAGTGCTTCTGGAGACTAGGGAGGGCAGAAATTTTTTGCTTATTTTGCCTCCGTCCCCAGGAGCGCTCTGCAAGGCTCCTAATGCTATTCATGCCCTTTTAAAATAAAACTGGCCCGTTTTTTTGCAAAAAATAACGTGTTTTGAGGGCAGCCACCCCCCCCCGGAGCACTCTACAAGCCTCCTAAAGGCTATTCATACCCCATTTTTGAAAAAAAAAAACAGGCCTGTAGAGTGCAAACATTTCTTTTTATTTGCCTCTTCAAAACCTTGGTGTGTCTTATACTCCAGTGTGTCTTATACTCTGAAAAATACGGTAAGTGAATTCCACCCCTGGACCTATGTAACAAGCTACAGTATATCCTTTCAATCTACATCTACAGTCCCATCCATGGGGCAGCATTTTGTCATCCTATGCCTAGTTTAGTGAATAGTCTGTCCCATCAACATCCTTTTCTGTCCAATACAGCAGTGGTCACCAACTGGTGGTCCGTTTCCTGAACTGTTGCCTGAAAGGATGGGTTTCAAGGTTTTCCAAGCTAAAGCAGCTCTTAGATTAATATTGTTCTGACTGAGGCTTTCCAAGAGCATGAAGCAAGCTCCTTGTCCTGGCAAAAACCCCTTTTATTAATTGACTGTGAAGTCTGATCATTCACGGCCGGCAAAGTCTTTCAAGAGAGGATTTACATCACAGACCTTATCTGGCTTGGAGAGCTGCCAGGCCGAGATCTGCAGAACTTGGCAAGGAGTCTCAGAGAGTCACAAACTGATGAAGTGAACTAATTCTCTCCTGCAAACTCCACTCCCCTTTCGCTCCTCTTTTATTCCCTCTGGGAGGGGCCATTCATCATTCTCCTGTGGCCTTACTCCCAAGTCAACCCCTGTTCTTTAGCTGTTCCCTTTGTCTGGCAATTGTGTGCATGCGCACACAGGGAACAGGCTCCAGCTGTTTGTCTGCCTCACTGATGTCTGACTCTGAAGGCAGCTGATAACTGGCCTACGGCTCTGGCTCCCTCTCTGCCCCCAATGCAGAGCCCTCATCAGAGCCTTCCCCAGACTCCAGGACTGGCCCATGTTCCTCCCCAACCTCCTCACTGTCCGAATCTGCTGCCAGCTCCACTAGGCACTGGCGGGCTGCATCAAATATGTTTTGCTCACACTGCAGGAGACCATTACCCTTTATATTGTGACTGTACATCTGCTCACCGCTCACTGTGGGCACATTTTGTGGTTAGGAAAGAAGGCTTTCTTCAGGTTGACTGGGCTTGGTAATGACCACAAGTAGAGAAAATTTTGCTCAAGACTGCTTGAAACAGTCTATGAAGAAAAATGCAATATAAACCAGTGTTGGATGGGTCACATTCAGAGGCAGTCATTCCATACCTGCTGTCTTACCCTGAAGAGATAAAATGTGATGTAATGGAACAGTAATAAGCTGTAATGGTAAGATTACAACCGTTTTTGCTACTGCCTGCTTTTAGGATGTCTCAAAATTTCTGACAGTTGAACGTGAGGTCCTGAGACTGCAGAGTCTGCATAGGATGGAGCTAAGATTTTACAAGATTGATACACACATATTCTAAGAAATATAGTATTATCTGAATACTAGAAAGCAGCTTCTGACTTGTGGATAGCAACATTAATCAGGTAGTTACCAGGCTCGAAATTTGGGCCTTGGACAACCAGGAACTATGCCGCCTACAGTCTGACCTAAGCATAGTACACAAAATTGTCTGCTGCAACGTCCTACCTGTCAATGACTCCTTCAGCTTCAACCTCAATAATACACAGGCAAACAACAGATACAAACTCAAGGTAAACTGCTCCAAATTCAATTGCAGAACATACGACTTCAGCAACAGAGTGGTCAGCGCCTGGAATGCCCTACCTGACTCCATTGTTACAGCCTCTATCTAACCCCTAGAGCTCCAACCTTAAACTGTTTACCTTGGATCTCATCCCATTCCTAAGAGGTCCATAAAGGAGGTGTGCATAAGCGCACCAGCGTGCCTACCATTTCTGTTCTATTGTCCCCATTTATTTGTACCCATTTCCTGTGTCCATGTCCATGTTTATACTTATACCTGTTGTCTTGTACATGTTTCAAAACTAAATAAAATAAGTAATAAATAATTACTATCATCATGCATTTGTAAACATTTAGGGAAGAGTGGAAAGGCCAAAGAATAGAAGAGATATATTACAGAGTGTGATCCCTATCCACCTCATCCTATGTTTTGTAAGAGAGAAGCCTTCTCAGTCAAATTTAACATAATGCCAAGTCATATGTCTTAACGAGAGAAATGAATGAATGAATGAATGAATGAATGCAAAGAAGCATAAAACAACCACCGTGCCATAGGGTGGAAGACAAATCAGGCTGAAGTTAATCTGCTGACATTCTCTATACTTCCTTAGATAAAATTTTAACTGCCTCTCTCTCCACACTATGCGCCTAAACATAGATACTCACTCTTACAGAAATCATTGATAATGGATGGGCCATAAAAGTCTTACAAGGGGATGGGCAAGGGTTGATGTCGCAACGACACAACATGCAATCTTGGGTCTCCAGGATTGCTGTCGATATCTCTTGTTTCTGGACGGTCCTTTTGCACCTAAACTCTTCTGAAGGAACAGTGATAGAGAAGAGCATGTCCTGCTGATCTCAGGGGCATCGCAAAGCCCCTGATTGATCCAGGAGAAAGCTTTTTTTGCCAGCTACAAGCAAAGTAGCCAAAATGGCTGCTGAAGGTTGGGACAAGCCTCTGAAACAGAAACAGTACAGGAGTGTGTTGAATTGGTGAGAAATTTTTTTATTATTATAGAAGGGAAAACCCAAAAGAATTGGTATTTAAAATAAAATTGAAGACAGAAGAAAATAAGTGGCAAATTAACTCTGGTCTAAGAAGATCGTGTTATCTTTTCTATCTTAACTTTGTTTGTTTTCTATGGATGGACTCTTTACAAATGCCTCTCACTTTTAAAGTGGACTGGTCTCTTTTTTTCCTTCTTCCTCTATACTTTCTCCATTTTTTGAATTTGTGGATTAAAAGCTTCTTCTCTCATAAGGCTAGGACTGAACATAATTTTTACACTTTTTTTCTTTTTCTCTCTCAGACAGAGAGGCAGAAACAGATGGAAAAGAGGTAACACTGCCATCTAGTGGCTAGAGGCTTGGCAATATCTGATAAAGCTATAAGCTTTGTTTACTGAAAGGCTCAGTGAAAACGTTTTGTTGATACAGGTGTTCCTTTGAAGGAAAGAGAAAGCTTTGATTTGAAAAATTCCACTGAATTTGTTTGACCTAAAAAGTCTCAGATGTTTTGGCAGTGTTTATAACCTGGAAAATTGCACAATGTGAAGAAGAAAAGGCATTAACTTTGCAAAGAATTTTCTTAGAAATTCAAAAAAAATTAATAATTACAGAGAGAACTGAAAACAGACTTGAAATTATAGATCAAAATACAGAAAGTATGGGGACAGCGATGAAGTTTGAGGACAGAGCTGAAAAAATAACAAGAGACATATGAAAGTGATAAGAAAATTGTTGACACTGACAGCAAACTGAGAGTGGAGGGAAATGTCAAGTGTGAAATATGGAAAGGAGAAATTGATGAACCGGATCTTCATTTCGGATGTCAGAAAATAGAGGAAGAAAGGAGAGAAAATTTGGCAGAAATAATGAGAGTAATCTTGGCAAAAGCATTAATGATAACAAAAGTGAAGCTGATTAAAAAAAGCAGATAAAGGGTTTCGAATTCTTATAAGATATGCAATGAACAACAAGTTCTTAAGAGAAGTCCACATAAGACTTATCAAGAAAACATTTAGAATACAGACTTTACAAAAGATATTGGACTACACTATCTCTGGAAGGATACAGGATGATGAAATGAAATGTCACAATTAGTTAAATTTTGAGTGCTATGTACAACGTAATAATAGCTATAGTCAAATAAATGATTAAGAATGATCACATTTTATATTCTAGATTGATAATATGAAATTTTATACACTACTGTAAGTGAGGATATAGAGATTATGTTGAAAAGCCTTTTTACAAAAGTTAAACAATTTTATATAGAATAGAATTTAAAGATGTAATATCATTGGATATTGGATGATTTCAGGATAATGTAATAAAATGTTATAATATAAATTTACTTTAAATTTAATATGCTTTATGTTGAAAGGATGTAATAATAGCTAGGCTTAATGGATGTTTAATAATTATATCAATTTGTATATAAGTAGATTGATGATACTAATAATGAGGGGAAACATGGAATTGAAAATTATTAGAGAATGTTATCAATGCTAAAATAATAGAATGATGTCACAATAAATTTAGTTAAATATAGTTAAATTTTGAGTGCAATGTACAACGTAATAACAGCTATAGTCAAATAAATGATTAATAATGGTAACAAAGCATTTATATATACTAGATTGATAATATGAAATCTTATACAAACTGTAAGTGAGGATTATGGAGATGATGTTGAAAAGCCTTTTTATAAAAGTTAAACAATTGTATATAGAATAGATTATAAAGATGTAATATCATTGGATGATTTTAGAATAATGTAATAAAATGTTATAATATAAATTTACTTCAAATTTAATATGCCTTATGTTGAAAGGATGTAATAATAGCTGGACTTAATGGATGTTTAATAATTATAACAATTTGTATACATGTATATTAGATTGATGATACTAATAATGGGAAAAACATGGAATTGGAAACTATTAGAGAATGTTATCAATGCTGAAATGATCGAATGACTTAGAATAGGAGGAAGCATAATAAAAATGTATACAAAGATATTTTGATTGTCAATATGTGAATTTTGATAAATTCAAGTGAGGACTACGGAAAGGACACAGAAAGACTTTATAACCAATTGACACACTGTGTGTAATTGAAGAGGCTTTTATGTTATATGTGTTGTGTGTGTTTGTATGCAAATAAAATTTTTATTAAAAAAAAGTCTTACAAGAATAAAATGCTTGTATGTTGATTACTTCTCATTCCATCTAATTTCCTGCCTACCAAGTCATCCAGAGACAAGCACACGTCTTAACACTATTTTATGCTGCTTTTATAACTATGGAATTAGGTTATAGACATCAAACAAGGCTCTTTACAAGTATGTAAATATTGTACATTTATTGTATTGTAAATACTCCAAATATTGTACAATCAGGAAACCTGACACACAAACCAACCAACAAACCCTGAAGCCCTATAACATAAAAGGGCATATATCTCTGCAAAAGAAAAAGGTAAAACTGAAAAAGGACAAGGAAAAAGGGCTAATGCTTCACTGATAGATGTAATCCAAGCATAAGATAAATTATAGAGCTGAGGTGGTACAGAGGTTAGAGTGCAGTACTGCAGGCTACTTCAGCTGACTGCTAGCTGCAGTTCGGCAGTTCAAATCTCACCAGGCTCAAGGTTGACTCAGTCTTCCATCCTTCTGAAGTGGATAAAATGAGGACCCAGATTGTTGGGGGCATATGTAAATAATGCTGACATTGTAAACCACTCAGGGGGTGTCGTAAAGCACTATGGAGCAGTATATAAGTCTAAGGACTATTGCTATAGGATAGGCAAGCAGTAAACTGCTCAAGATTTCAACACTCATGCAGAGATTTTGTAAGTTCTGCTTCTGAGGCATTTTTTTAAAAAAAAGTCTATTGCTTTAAAAATCTCCCCAAAAATATCCTTTTTCCAACCTTGTTTGTAAGAGTCATCTTATGTTTTTATAAGGAACATCAATATTACTATCAAGAGTTACTGTGTTTGGTTTGATACATCCTATGTTTATTTCATTTCATTTTAATTGGCATGTTCTGATGGAGGTCAACCTTCTTCTCAATCTCAGTCCATTCTTCTTTTTATATACAAATCTACTACATTATGATTGATAATATAATCACTGCTATTTGTTTCACTGATTTAGTTATTTAGCTATGTTGAATGTTAAGCATCCTTGCATCACAGGGTTCACACCAGTGATCAAGATAACTAATCTTAAACTGTATTATTTCACCAGACTGGAAGTGGCTAATAACAGGTCTTAGCAACTGCCTGAGTCTCAAAGCCGTGTTTCCTGCATCTGTCCAGCATGAAACATGATTCTTCAAGAATCGTTTTCCTAATTCTTATGATAGATCTGGAAGTCATATTTTACATTGGGCCCAGTAGAAAATATGGGAAAATGGGGAGGGGCCTGAAGGTCCAATGTAAAATATGGCTTCCAGGTCTGACATCTTATTTATTTATTTTTGTAAATATTAAACATAAAAATTCAATATCTATTTGAATGGTGTGCTGTCTGAGTACAATTGTTTTTGAGAAATAGTATTAATAATAATAGCAATAATATTCATAACATTAATGATAAACATTAATCACATTAATCACATTAATCACATCACATCACATAATAATATTTATCCATTTTAATAAATCTTCCATTTAGTTAACCATTTCCTGATGTTTTTAAGTTTCTAACTTCTGTTTCTGCTAGTTAGCCATTGATAAAACAAATCCCATGTTAAAAAATATTCAGTTTCTTCCTTCTTAATTTTAAGTGTTAATCTATCCATTTCTACACATTCTAATATTTTTAATAACATTTTCATCGGTAGGGATCTCTTCATTTTTCCATTGTTGTGCAAACACAATTCTAGCTGCAGTTAACACGTGTAAATATATATTCCCTCATTTTCCATTCTTTTTGCTGACCTTTAGTTCTACCACATTTGACATCCACCAAAGATGAATCTGACTTGATATTGAATGTATTTTATCTTCCCTAGATTAAGTCATTGTAAATCCTGAGAGGGAGTGTGTGTTTCACTTCTACGAATGATGGAAGTATTGGGCTAAGAGGTCAATAATCCAATTCCACGGGATGATGAGCCGGTTTTCATACTCTATAATCCAATGCATTAACATTGGTGTTTATTTGAAAGCTGCCAGTATTACTGGAAACTGCTAATGATTCCTACAAAGACTATCATCTATGCCACGGACTGAGTCCACTTTATTCTGGGTTCATGCTGTTATCATACAACATAGTTATATTATATAATGCTTTTTATAATGCAATGCAGTAAATAAATGAATGAAAGTTGATTGTTATACAGCTTCTATAAGTACATAATTGCTAATATAAAAGCTTTAAAGCATTTCTACAAATCAAATTCCATAGCGAAGAGCAGTCCTTTGCAGTTATTAAGTCTTCATTGTTATTCTGTTTATCCTTTTATAATCCATATGCAACACATATAAAATTTCTGCTTAGGCACAAAATTCAAGCAGCTTATTTGATGTTTTAACAATGTAATAGGTAGGGAAATTATATGCTGGCTACACTATTCAGAGACAAAGGGAGTGGGGAAGACATATTGGCTGTTGACACATTGACTTCATGGCTAAGGCTAACTTTACTCTCCACAAATCTGTTCTGATTTTTTTCCCCACTAGATCCCACTAACCATCACACAATGGCACATGTAGGGGTTTATTTGTGTGTGCATGCATGCTATTGAGCAGGGGTATCAAACTTGATTTCATTGAGGGCCGCATCAGGATTGTGTTTGACCTAGGGGATGTGGTGTTGGGCGTGGCCAGGGGGGCTCATTGATGTCACTCATCAAGGCTCCATTTTTGACTGTGACAGCCTCCTGCAGCCCTCTGCCAGTGAAAATGGAGCTCGGGGAGCAGTGGTGGGTTTCCATTTTTTTCTACTACTGGTTAGCTTGCGCGTGCATGCAGTCACACATTTCTGCGCATGCGCAGAAGCGTCCAGGTGGGTGGGCGGAGTCTCCTGCTGCTGCCACTACTGGTTTGCCCAATCTTGGCTGAACCGGGAGCAACCCACCTTTGTCGGGGAGGTCATGCGCGGCCTGCCCGGGCTCTACTTTCACTGGCAGAGGCATCGAGGGCTGATCCTTCACTGTATACAAGGTGGCCCACGGGCCAGATCTAAGCACCCTGCAGGCCAGATCTGGCTCCCCGGGCCTTGAGTTTGAATCCCTGCCATAGAGGAACATCCTAAAGCATACATTTTTTGCAGATATGATTTTAGGTACTGTTAAGAAAAAAAAAGAGCAATGTAAGAAAATGAATCAAAACATCTAATTGCTCTCAGAAATGCCTGCATAAAATGACGTACAAGAATTAAGTTCTTACCATATCTGCCTGCTGATATCTAACTTCGGGTCTGATCCATTCTTTGCTGATCCGTTTACGATAGGCATTGCACTTTGGAATGTATGAACAGCCAACATCTCCCAATTCTGGATAGAAAACTTCTAGACCCCCTCTGTCAGAAACCAACCATAAAAGTCAATTTTTAGTTAATGTCTTGCAGCAAAAATATTATAATTTTTGGAACCTTAAGACTTTTTTTAAGGATAGATGAGTTCTGTATTTATATCTAAAAACAAAAAAACTCCATCCTCTATACACAAGAATAAAAATAATGTTCTTGGGGATAGAGTGGGATATTAGGAAGGTGTATTTTTAGGAAAGAATAGAAGAAGAAGAAGAAGAAGAAGAAGAAGAAGAAGGAGAAGGAGAAGGAGAAGGAGAAGGAGAAGGAGAAGGAGAAGGAGAAGGAGAAGGAGAAGGAGAAGGAGAAGGAGAAGGAGAAGGAGAAGGAGGAGGAGGAGAAGGAGAAGAAGAAGAAAGAAAGAAAGAAAGAAAGAAAGAAAGAAAGAAAGAAAGAAAGAAAGAAAGAAAGAAAGTGTTTATATTTATCTTTGTTTTTGTTTAAACAGTGTAGGGTTTCCATACATTATTAAAATGTAAGTTATTTCAGAAAACTATTTGGGGCAAGAATTGATGCCACTTATTACCAATTAGTATGATTGGAATTGGTTGGTTTTTATTTTGCTAGTTCTGCCATGGATGTTTTATTGCTTTTTATTGATGCTTTATTGCTTTTTTAATGGATTATTGTAAACTGTTGAAAATTGATTGCAGCAGTCATCACAAACGTTTTCTGAAAGACTCATTGATTTACAGTAAATAATAATCATTAATATAGAAGAAGCTTTTAAGGCCCTTTTGTGAATAATTGGCCACTTTGGTTCAATGACATGCTTTATATGAGAAATAATTCTGAGTGGATATTGAATATTGCCTGATGTACAGCCAAAATCAGATGCAGTCATATCCCTGAAGCTTGTGTTAGGATGATGGAAACAACCTAAAATAATCCTCTAAATCTAACCACAGGGCTGCCTACCATTTAGAGCAGCGGTCCATGAGAAAATTTTGGTAGAAAAATCTTTTGCATTTTTGCATTTTTTATATTGCACTAAATCAGGGATCCTCAAACTACGGCCCCTGGGCCGGATACAGCCTGCCTAAGCAATAACTCCCGCTCGCTGATGGGATGGGGTCCTTCAGGCACTTAGTTTGGCTGCCTGTTTAGTAGCTCCAGCCCTTCCCTCCCTCCCTCCCTGGGAGTCCAGGTGCTTCAGTGAGTGGTGCAGGGGGCCAATCTAGCACTCGGGCTGGCTACAAGACAAACATTCATTCTTGGCGGTATTTAAGATTCCTAGCTGCAATGGGTAACAAACCTAGGGTTGACCCTGGGTGCTTCTAACAGGTGGCCAAGCTAAGTGCCTAAAGGACCCCATCCCATCAGCGAGCGGGATTCATATTAGTGGTCCATGGGATTTAAAATTATGAATTTAGTGGTCCCTGCGGTCCGAAAGGTTGGTGACCCCTGATTTAGAGTGGAGTAGAATGAAAAGCTAAAGTACTTATTCAAGAAGTGCGGGATGAGACGGAATAAAATAAAAGGGAAATGTAACACATTTTTGAAAGTTGTTGCCAGTTGTGGTGAGCAAGTACTTTTTAGAACATTCAGACCAATTTGGGAGTAGAATTCAGAAACATATTGTTCCCCTCTGAAATAAACAAAAACAATTTGAAAGTTTCCAGATAGCCTTACTATCTACTACTGTCAACTATCTTCTGTCCTACTATGTCTACCCCACTTCCAATTCCTCAAAGGACAATTTGCAATTATTATTTTTAAATAGTTGCAGTGTTATTTCTGATATGAGGAAAGATGGGAGACAGAAGCTCAAAAATACACTGACTTTGCCAGCATTTTGTAAGCAGACCAATAAATATTTCAGTGTGTGTTTGGTCCTTAGTTTAGTTTGTTTAGTTTTATAAGGGCCAAAGGTTATTGTTGATGTTTTAAGTGATGCTAAATTGTTACCTTATTATTTTTTATTTACTTTTTAAATATTAATTGAATTGCTACTTTTTAAACATTTTCTTTGCTTGACCTTGCTTGAGAGCCTTTTAAAAATAGGCTGAGCCCTAAATGTTGTAATATAATAAAAGATATACCACTTTTGCAAAAAAAACTCTTTCTACATGGAATTTGACATATACAGAAAAGAGACAAAACATTGGATGATCCAGGATCCAATTCATTGAAATATACTGATAAAGAAAGTACATTTCAAAACCAGAGATACCAATGTGAATGCTCATAAAACTACTTCATCTATATATTTCTTAATCAAATATAGGACTGATATTCTTTAAAAAATAGAGGCATATACCAGCTAAATGTAAATAGTATGCCCCACAGTTTTAAAATAGTTAATGTATGTAATGTCTTCTATCCAGTAGTATCACTGGATAAATGCTTGTCTGTCAGAAATACACTATTAAGATCATGTAACGGAATAAATATTTTAATACAATTTTGCCAAAAGAGTTGTGGTTAGCCCTAGGAAGTTAATTTACTGATGACACTTATTCAGAAAATATTATTGATGTATAAAATATTTGCTTTATTTTCATTTTTTCATTTCATTTTCCCTTTATTTGTATGCCGCCCTTTTCCCTGAGGGGACTCAGGGCGGCTCACAGTTCAAAAGGGGGGAGGGGGAAGGACAAACAATTTCCAACATAAGGACAATACAACATATTAAAAGAAACACAACAGTCACACAATTCGAGTGGGGTCAGAATCTTAACCCCAGGCCAGCCGGGACAGCCAGATCTTTAGGGCGGCGTGGAAGGACTGGAGGGTGGTGAGGGTCTGAATCTCCACGGGGAGTTCGTTCCAGAGGGTCGGAGCAGCCACCAAGAAGGCTCTCCTCCGGGTAGTTGCCAGTCTACACTGGCTGGATGATGGAATTCGGAGGAGGCCTAATCGATGCGATCGTATCGGTCTAGTGGAGGTAATTGGCAGTAGGCGGTCTCTCAAGTACCCAGGTCCAGTACCATGAAGGGCTTTATAGGTGATAAGTAGCACCTTGAATCGCACCCGGAGATCAACAGGCAGCCAGTGCAGCTCACGGAGGATAGGTGTTACGTGGGTGAAACGAGGTGCACCCACAATCGCTCGCGCGGCTGCATTCTGGACTAGCTGAAGTCGCCGAATGCTCTTCAAGGGCAGCCCCATGTAGAGCACATTGCAGTATTCCAGCCTAGAGGTCACAAGGGCACGAGTGACTGTTGTGAGGGCCTCCCGGTTCAGGTAGGGACGCAACTGGTGCACCAGGCGAACCTGGGCAAATGCCCCCCTGGTCACAGCTGACAAATGATGTTCGAGAGTCAGCTGTGGATCCAGGAGGACTCCCAAGTTGCGAACCCTGTCTGAGGGGGGTAGAATTTGACCCCCCAGCCTGAGAGATAGAACACTTGGCCAATTCGCGGGAGGGAAACACAGCAGCCACTCGGTCTTTTCTGGATTGAGTACAAGCTTGTTAACCCCCATCCAGTCTTTAACAGCCTCAAGACCCTGGCTCATCACATCCATCGCTGGCTGTAGGGCGTGGCCAACTCGGCCTTCTGCAGCATGACTGGGGGGGGGGGTTGCCCTCCCCAGGCTCCAGAAGCTTTCTTTGAGCCTCCAGAAGGGCGAAAATGGCTTTCCCCGGGCTTTGGAGGCTGGAAACAGGCCCATTTTCAGACTTCCAGGAGGCCCATTTTTCGCCCTCCCAGAGCCTCCATGCAGGCCCTGCACTTACCTGGCATCCAAAATGGGCCACGTGGAGATTCCTGGAAAGGGAGGGGTGGGCGGGGCCAGCCAGTCCTTGCAATTACCAGTTCGGTGAACCAGATGTAAAATTAACATCCAGTTTGTCCGAATCAGTGCAAACCGGCTGAATCCTGTCATTGCCATGATGAATGAAAATTGGTATAAAATGCCTACACTTATAAAGGAATCTGAGCTTACCTACAAAATGTTTTGTCCTCCCCGTCTATTTTTCTAAAGATGCATTCTTCCATTCTGACACTGTCTTGTAAGACAATTAAAAGACAAGAAACTGCCACAAAATGGGGAACCAGAGGCCTCATCTTGTCCTGCCGAAAACAAAACAGTGAAAAGTGAACAGATTCCACCAGACACAACTGTACTGCAAACCTGCCTCTAATTTTGCAAATCATTTTTAAGCAATTACTTTAAGCAAATTCTATTGCCAAAGCGCCTTAAATGTATCAGATCCATAAAAGCTAATTTTACAGTAAACCTTCTAATCATTAACATGTATGTTATGTTTTGTATTCTGAGCTGGCCTAATGGCTACTCAGTAACATGTTATTACTAGAATAAATTAAATGCTTTTATAGCCTAGGTTTCCTTCAATTTGAGCTCATCAGAGGGAGACAAAATAGCTTAATTGGAACTGAACTCAAGCTGTTCTTCCTAATTCAGTAAATATAAAACAATCCCATAAAATGCACTCGGGATAGCAAAGAGCTGTCCGCGTAGGCCTAGATTTAAAAAGGGACAAGGGTGTGACTAACATCTTGACTTTTTTTTTTACTTCTTCCCTTCTTGTAGACATCCCTATAACTGCCTCTGCATTCAGTACTGAGTGTGAGGTAGACAAATGAGAATAAATAGTTCACAGGCCCAGCATTCCTATATACCGTGTTTCCCCGAAAATACAACATGTCCTGAACTAAAGCCTTGCCACATTTTTCGGCTGGGCAAAAATATAAGCCCCCCCCCAAATAAGCCCCTTGGACAACCCCCCCTCCGGCCAGGCAGAGCACCACTCACCGACCTAGCGGTATCCCGAAGGGGCCAAGCCATAGGAGTCGGGGTGGGGTGGGGCGGAAGAAAGGCATTCACGTTGCTTGGCACCTTCAGGATACCACTAGGTTGGGGAGTGGTGTTCTGCCTGGCTGGAGGGGGGAGTTGATGGGTGGCTGCCCATAACGGCTGTCCTTTTGTCTGGCAGCTTGCCCATAGCCATAGAAAACACTCCTAGAGAGGCCGCTGCTGGAAGAATCGGAAGCCGAGTTCCAGAGTTTGGAAGCCGGAGAAGAAGTTTTGCTCGGAGCTCGGCGGCGGCTGCAACGACAGCTGGCCCAGGGCATGGTGAGGCTGGGAGGTATGCGAGCTGGGGGCAGAGCAGGCGCTCGCGCAACCCGCCTCTCCAGCAGGGCAGAGCTCCATGCACTGACCTAGGGGGTATGCCGAATGTGCCAAGCCGTGGGAGCTGGGGGACGGGCAGAGCGCCACATGGCTTGGCACCTTAGGCATACTCCCTAGGTCAGTGAATGGTGCTCTGCCCGGCTAGAGGGGGAGTTTTTTTCTCCATAGCAACAGCTTTTATGGCTAGGGCAGGACTAGAACTCACAGCCTCCTGGTTTCATCTTAACCGCTACACTATCCCAAACTAGCCAAACAAATAATATAGTATATTATTACACTCTGTGGGTGTGGTGTGGTTGTGTGTATACATAGATATATACATAAATATATACACGCACACAAACACATAAAGCAATACAATACAATAGCAGAGTTGGAAGGGACCCTGGAGGTCTTCTAGTCCAACCCCCTGCCTAGGCAGGAAACCCTATACCATTTCAGACAATGGCTATCCAACATCTTCTTAAAGACTTCCAGTGTTGGGGCTTTCACAACTTCTGGAGGCAACTTCTGTTCCACTGATTAACCGTTCTGTCAGGAAATTTCTCCTCAGTTCTAAGTTGCTTCTCTCTTTGATTAGTTTCCACCCGTTGCTCCTTCTACACACACACACACACACACACACACACACACACAATATTATTAATATAGAATAGTATAGTATAGAATAGAATAGAATAAACAGAATTGGAAGGGACATTGGAGGTCTTCTAGTCCAACCTCCTGCTTAGGCAGGAAACCTTCAACTTAGTTAGTGTATAACTAGTGGTTAAAGCTCCAGGGTAGAAAACGGGAAACTATGAGTTTAAGTCCTGTCTTGGCATGATAGTTGGCTGGGTAGTTTTGGGCCAGTACTTCTCTCTTAGCCCAACCCACCTCATAAGGTTGTTGCTGCAAGGAAAATAGAAAAAGGATGGTATGCTGGATATGTTTGCCACCTTGAGTTATTGGCAAAAATTAAATAAACAAATAAATAAAATAACAAAATGATGAGGGGGAACGAGCAGACTCCGCATTCCCATTCAGTCAGGAAATTTCCCCAGGGCCTCACTGCCAAACAACTACCCCCCCCACCCCCAAAAAAAACCCCAACCCATTTTGAACAGTCTTCCATGAGCAATTATAGGAAATGTAAGTTAATTTATTTATTAAACTTGCTTGCCACACATCTTCCCACAAGATTACATAGTTACTTAGTAGTTATATAACAGAACAATTAATCAGTGGAACACGTTGCCTCCAGAAATGCTCCAACACTGGAAGTTTTTAAGAAGAGATTAGATAACCATTTGTCTGAAGTGGTGTAGGGTTTCCTGCTGAGCAGGGGGGTTGACTAGAAGACCTCCAAGGTCCCTTCCTACTCTGTTATTCTATTCTATTCTATTCTATTTCTATTCCCATCCCTTTCCCATTTTATTCAACATTTCTCCTGTTAAAGGACATTTTTGCAGATGGAAATTAACGGCCACCATATCCCTCAGCATCTTTTCTGGATTGTGCACCGATGGTTTTGAAAGACAGTGGTGCGATAATGGTGGAGGGAAACCGGGGTTCAAGTCCCTCATCATTTACTGTTTAATCCCCCCCTCAGCCCGACCCACCTCAAAAGGTCATAGTTGGGGGTAAGAAAACAGAGGTATTACATTTGTATCCATATGAATGAAAGGCTGGATACAAATGTAATAAATAAATGGCTAAATAAAGTAAACAAGGCCTCCTAGGACCATGTCTGCCCCTCTCCCCCCCCCCTCTCTCTCACACACACACATTCAGCAACAAACACAACAGTTTATAATTCAACACCCACCATGGAAAGCTTCAAAAAACTCACTGAGGCATGTCATGTACCCAAAGTTAAAAGGCCAAAGGTGTACCTTGGAGGGTTAAATATAGGAGCATTTCAAAAGCTGGAATGTTTTGTTCTCTCTTCACAAGAGAAACTTTTCATTCAGAATCATTTGGACTTGAAAGAAAGGAGGGTTTGTTTTCCATCCTCCTTGAAGAGAAGCCATTTTGCTGCTCTGATCAAGATGGCGGCAAACCCATCTTTCCTCTCCTTCCCCCCCCTCATAATTTCCCCCTCATCATGGAGGGTCTTCCTCTCGCCTGCTCAGCTCAGCAGCGTCCACAGTTGTGGTTGAAAAAAACGAATCAAGATAGCAATCAAAGGACCACCTTGTTTGAGGTGCTGCCATCTTGATTTCGTTTGATCACCCCTGCAGCAAACAAATTTAATAAATCAGCATTTATTTTGGAAAGCGTAGGATATTTATTTTTGTTAAATTGTTTCCCATCCATCTTGCTACAAGGCAATTCTGGTGATACCATGTTTCAAAAACAGAATAGACTAGAATAACAGAGTTGGAAGGGACCTTGGAGGTCTTCTAGTCCAACCCCCTGCTTAGGCAGGAAACCCTACATCACTTCAGACAAATAGTTATCCAACATCTTCTTAAAAACTTCCAGAGTTGGAGCATCTACAACTCCTGGAGGCAAGATGTTTCCCATGATTAATTGTTCTCACTGTCAGGAAATTTCTCCTCAGTTCTAAGTTGCTTCTCTCCTTGATTAGTTTCCACCTGTTGCTTCTTGTCCTGCCCTCAGGTGCTTTAGAGAATAGCTTGACTCCCTCTTCTTTGTGGCAGCCCCTGAGATATCGGAATACTGCTCTCATATCTCCCCTGGTCCTTCTTTTCAGTAAACTAGACATACTTAATTCCTGCAACCGTTCTTCATATGTTTTAGCCTCCAGTCCCCTAATCATCTTTGTTGCTCTTCTCTGCACTCTTTTTAGAGTCTCCACATCTTTTCTACATTGTGGCGACCAAAACTGAATGTAGGATTCCAAGTGTGGCCTTACCAAGGCCTTATAAAGTGGTATTAACACTTCACGTGATCTTGATTCTCTCCCTCTGTTTATGTAGCCAAGAACTGTGTTGGCTTTTTGGGCAGCTGCTGCACACGGCTGGCTGATATTTAAATGGTTGTCCGCTCATTTCTCAGCCAAATATATCAGTCATGGGATTTTGAAGAAGGGGAGCTGCATCCTTTGAATCCAGCTAATGAAAAGAACAAAGCTAATACAATAATAGAATATTTTGTATACTTAAAATAAAAACATAATGAAATAATAAAAATAAAGCTAATGAAATGAAGGACTGGGGGCGGGACATGATAGCGCTGTTCCAATATTTGAGGGGCTTTTATAAAGACGAGGTGTGTGTGTGTGTATGTGTGTGTGTGTGTGTGAGAGAGAGAGAGAGGGAGAGAGGGAGAGAGAGGGAAAAAAAACTATTTTCCAAAGCACCAAAAGGCAAGATAAGAAACAATGGTTGAAACAAGGAGAGAAGAAACCTAGAACTGTGAAGAAATTTCCTAACAGTAAGAACAATTAATCAATGGAACAGTTTTCCTTCAGAAGTTGTGGGTGCTTCATCACTGGAAGCTTTCAAAAAGAGATTGGACAACCATTTGACTGAAATGGCATATAGGGTCTCCTGCTCGAGAAGCGGGTGGGACTAGAAGACCCCTGAGGTTGCTCCCAACTCATATTATTCTATGTTCTATGTTTTTACTGCTACTAACTGACATGTTGGCAACAATTCCGAATTCTTAGAGAACCAGATTAATTTAGTTTAGTGGTTAAGGCACTAGCCTAGAAAGTGGGAGGCTGTGAGTTCAAGGCTTGCTTTACCCACAAAAGCCAAATGGTGGCTTTGTGCCAGTTACTCTCCTTCAGCCCAAAAGTTGTTGCTGTTGTTATGGGGAAAATAAGAGGATGGCGTGTTGGATGATCTGCCAACTTGAATTATTTGTACAAATAATAAAGATGGGATATAATTAAATCAATTAGCCCATCAATAATTCTATCACTAGTTTGAGTCATGGACAGAGAAAAATGGGTGTTACATCTAGATAAAATGTGTACCGGATTATTAGAATAGCCTCTTGGGGAGATAAATTTAATAAATAAGAATACTGATCCTGCCTCATCTTGCACTCACTTGAATGCATCTGGAGCCTTCTTCCTGCTGGCCCCATTATAGCCATAGCACTTAAGACTTATATACTGCTTCCCAGTGCTTTTTCAACCCTGTCTGAGAGGTTTACAGGGTCAGTATATACCATGTTCAAACTACATTGCTCCAAACTTGATTGCAGAAAATATGACTTCAGCAACAGAGTGGTCAAGGCCTGGAATGCTCTACCTGACTCTGTTGTTACATCCCCAAACCCCCATAACTTTAACCTTAAACTGTCTAGCGTGGACCTCACCCCATTCCTAAGAGGTCTGTAAGAGGGCGTGCATAAGCACACCAGCGTGCCTACTGAACCTGTCCTACTGTCCCCATTTACTGGTACCCATTTCCTGTGTTCATCATGTCCATGTTTATACTTATACCTGTTATCTCATACATGTTTGACAAACAAAGCAAAACAAAACAATAAAATAATAAATAAATAATAAAATAATAAAATAATAAAATAAAATAATAAAATAATAAAATAATAAAATAATGAAATAATAAAATAATAAAATAATGAAATAATAAAATAATAAAATAATAAAATAATAAAATAATAAAATAAAATAATAAAATAAAATAATAAAACAAAACAATACAATACAAAATAAAACCAAATAAAATAAATAAAACCAAACCAAACCAAACCAAATCAAATAATAAAATAAAATAAAATAAATAATAAAATAAAATAAATAATAAAATAAAATAAAATAAAATAATAAAATAAAATAAAGTAAAGTAAAATAAAATAAAAGTAGGTCAAAACAGGCTCCAATAAATCGTTGGAACTTCCCTCCCTCCCCAGCTGCAGGGAGTTATACCTTCTTTTTCCTGATGTGGCTTGGAAAACCTGCGCGCCTAAAATCCCCGTTCACTACAACCTACTTAATGGCAAGAGTAATTAACTTCAGGATAAACTTAAAAGCGTGGGAAAAGAGCCCAGTTCTGCCGAGAGCCTCGGTTATTACCTATGTGTGAAGAAGAGTCAAGGACAAAATCCAAAATCCGGGGCAAGTTTTCCGCTACGAGCCAGCCAAGAATGGCACGCAACTGCCTGGCTGTACCTTAATTACTCCCATCGGTGCGTAACAGGTAGCAGGGGCCAAGAGAGAGGCGGTGGCAATCAAAGGCAAGGCGGCGGCTGATTGGGCTTCAGAATTCCTCCCCGTCCCTTGGGGTTGGCCGTTGGCCAGAGGTTCTGAGTTTTTCTCCGGCCTCCGCTTGACCAGCGGCCGGTCCGGCTGTTTGATGTTGAATTGAGCCTTTAGTTTAGGCACTGCAATGCACGCTGCAGCTGGAAAACTTTTAAGAAAAGTGTTAGAAGGGGAAAAAAGAGCGATCATTCCCGTTAGATGCCGGTTAGGAGACGGTTAACCACGATTCAGCCAGGTTGGCTATAAGGCAGCCGCGGTGGCTAGACGTCGGAGCTAATTGCACTTTTTATTTTTATTAAATTTCTTACACCACCCATCTCACTTAAGTGATTCTGGGCGGCTTACAACATGTCTACAGTTGTTTTCAGTCTAAATTTAACTCAAATTCAAAGAGCCATTTATTTAATGAATAACCCTCTGATAGTGATGAAAAAATTAGCGAGGTATACTGAGCCCCCTCTAGCAGATAATTTAAGCAGCTTCCAAGACATTGTTTTCTGTTTCCACTCTATACTATATACTAGGACCTGTATTTCAAAGGCCTAAAAGTACAGAGAGGTAATTAACAAGCCCGATAATTGTTTCTAAGGCAATCTGTCCAAGAGTAAGATTTACACAGCAGTGTTAGTTTTATCCAGATTTATAGAGCCATATTTTTACCATTGAGGCTGCAATACAGCAGGGAGCCATCAGAGGGCAATATCTCCCCGATATTCAGTATTTTGCACTATTTTCTTAATTGAGAAACTGATGCTTTGATGAGCAATATAAATACATGGCCCCGAAGAGGTAGTATAACCTATCAATAATACATAGTCCTGATTTCCCTTTAAAAAAAATCTGATTTAATGAAGTGGTTAAAGCAGCAAGCTTGAAACCAGGAGACTGTAAACTCAGTTTTGGAAGGAAGCAAAGGACAAGTCCAGAAGTCAACAAAAACTCAAAGGCATCCTCCTCCCCCAAAATCCACATAACATTTGAACCAGGGAAGGGCAAGATGTCCTATAGATTTCAATACCTACAATACCTAATTGAGCCACCAGGGGCACTATTTATTTTACATTCCATTATACTTCTCATCCTATAGGGCAAATTAATGGAATCTACACAAAATAATGCCCTGTGGTGCCTGTGATGCGGTATTTTGGATTCAGAGGGAAAAATAAGGTGATGCAATGGAAGTCACAGGCAAGGCGCAATAAGATGTAGCATTCCCCATGAGTTAAATAGGACAATAGAATGGAATATAAATTACCTACTACCACCCAGTGGCTTAATGAGCTTTAAAGGTTCAATATGAAATATGCAATCCAATGTAGAAAAAACACTGTCCCTGGTGACTGAATGAGGTATTGTAAGTTCAAGGGTGAAAATAGGGCTATTGAATGAAACCTATGGGACATGCTGCCCCTGGCTGCCAAATGAGGAATTGTTGGCTCAGTATGGAATATTAGGTAAAGGTTCCCCTCACATATATGTGCTAGTCATTCCCGACTCTAGAGGGTGTTGTTCATATCCGTTTTTAAGCCAAAGAGCCAGTGCTGTCCAAAGATGTCTTTGGGGTCATGTGGCTGGTATGACTAAATGCTGAAGATGCATGGAACACTGTTACCTTCCCACCAAAGGTGGTTCCTATTTTTCTACTTGCATTTTGACGTGCTTTTGAACTGATGGTTGGCAAAAGCTGGGACAAGTAACAGGAGCTCACTCCGTTATGCGGCACTAAGGATTTGAACTGCTGAACTGCTGACCTTTCTGATCAGCAAGCTCATCATCTTAGCCACTGAGCCACCGTGTCCTTTTTATAAATTACATACTACCACCTTAATCAGCAGTAAAGGTCAATATGAAATATACAATCCAAAGTATAAGAAACACTGCCCCTGGTGACTAAATGAGGTATTGTAGGCTCAAGGATGAAAATAGAGCTGTGGGATGAAATCGTTGGGAAATACAGCCCCTGGTTGCCAAATGAGGAATTGTTGGCTCAATATGGATTATTAGGGTAATACACTACTTGTTTGACAAGCAATATATTCTGATTAGTGACAGCTGGCTGCCTGCAGCTTATAAACAGGACTCGTTTTACCTGTTTCTTTGCTGGAAATAATGCCTGGCTTTTGCAGGACTCCCGTAAATGAATTCTATTCTTAAACCTTAGGCCCTTGGACTAGCTGACAACCTTCACCTGGCTCTTGAAACTTAGCTTTTGGATGATACTTCTGCAGGTTCTTTGAAAACAATCTTGGCAGAAAAAGTCTTTGTTTTGACATGTCTTGCTACGGTGCTAAATCTGTCATCTGAAAAGTAAAACTGATCATGCCCCAAGAAACATTTGTGGCTAAAGATTAAAGCAGGAAAAACCTACAAAGTTCAAGATCCAGCAGGCCATTGTTATTCCCTGCTCCAATAATCTACAGAAGTGAAAAGCAGGATAGGAAGTGTGGACATTTTGGAACTGTGGTGTTGGAGAAGACTCCTGGGAGTACCACAAATGGGGCAGAACATAAAACAAATGGATCAATCCAGAGTTCTTGAGATACAAAATGACCAAGCTCAAATGATAGCACTTAGCAATAGCAATAGCACTTAGACTTGTATACCGCTTCACAGTGCTTTACAGCATTCTTTAAGCAGTCTACAGAGTCAGCCTCTTGCCCTCAACAATCTGGGTCCTCATTTTACTGACCTCGGAAGGATGGAAGGTTGAGTCAACTTGAGCCGGTCAGGATTGAACCCCTGGCTGTGGGCAGAGTTAGCTTGCAATGCTGCATCTTAATCACTGGGAGAGGGGTGGGAGGGAGGAAGGAAGGCAATAGCACTTAGACATATACCATTTCACAGTGCTTTTACAGCCCCCTCTAAGTGGTTTACAGAGTCAGCCTCTTGCCCCCAATGATTTGGGTCTTCATTTTACCACCTCGGAAGGCTGAGTCAACCTTGAGCCTGGTGAGATTTGAACTGCCAAACTGCAGGCAGCTGGCATCAGCAGGAGGAGCCTGCAGTATTGCACTCTAACCACTGCACCACCTAGGCTTAGATGATCCTAATTTTGGGCTATAATGTGAAGACACAGCTCTATGGGAAAAGGCTCTGAGGTTGGGAAAAGATGGAGGGAAAGAGCAATAATGGAAATAGACTGTTACAAAAGTGATGGATGCATTTTTGGAAGACCTGAACAACAGGTTAGGGACAGATTGTCATGGGAAAAAATCTATGTGGCTGCTGATGACACATCATCTTCATTTAATGACCCCATAATCCCTTGCGGGGTGCAGTCTGGCCAACTGAATGCAGTTAGCAGAGAGTTTTAATGGCAGGATGCCTTTTCTGTCGCCAACACAGAGTTTTGTTCAGCAGATATATTCTCAGTGTGCCCAGAGGGAGAAATACAGTACATGCCTCTACCTAGGATCGAACTCACAGCCTTCTGATTGTGAAGCTAGAGCTCCACCTCTAGGCCACCATACCACTCCCTGCTGATGACATATGATCAATCAATAATAAAAAGGATTCCAGACTCGGTAGGGAATATTGGGCAATGTACTGAGCCTGTGAGTTATTTTAGTAACTTTGCACTCCATTGGTATCATGGTGCAATATATCATCATATAGGCTGCCACCTGGGGGTCAACAAGAATATTGCTGGCTCAGTGGGGAGAATGCAGTATTGTAATGAAATCTTTAGCAGGGATGCCCAACTCACCCCTCCCCATTTGTAGACTGGCACTGGGCCGTGGCATGCCAGCAACCAGGCTGTGTAAACAAGTGAGAAGCCCCGTCCACGGAATGCAGGCATCAGGCGAAACCAGTCACCCTCCTGTCTGTGTAAAGCATCCCCATGGTCAGATGATTTACATTTGAAAGCTTGACAGTTGATTCATATTTATGATGGCTGCAATGTCCCGGGGGTCACGTGATCATCTTTTGCAACAAGTGAAGTCCATGAGGAAACCACCAGATTCACTTAGCAACCGTGTTACTAATCGGACAACTGCAGGGATTCCCTTAACGAGCGTGGCAAGAAAAGTCGTAAAAGGAAGCAAAACTGACTGAACAAATGTCTTACTTAGCAACATAAATGTTCAACTGGCTTCCTGAGAGCATGGAGCAAACTCTTTGTCCCGACAAAAACCCCTTTTATTAATTTCCTCTGAATTCTGCTCATTCACATCCAGCAACGTCTTTTGAGGGAGGATTTACGGTCACAGACTTTCCCTGGCTTGGAGAGCTACCAGGCCAACATCTGCAAAACCTGGCAAGGAGTCTCGGAGAGTCATGAACCAATTAAGCGAACAAATTGTCTCCTGCAAACTCCACCCCCCCTTTCCCTCCTCTCTTATTTCCTCTGGGAGGGGTCATTTATTATCCCCCTATGGCCTTACTCCCAAGTCGACCCCTGTTCTTTTGCTGTTCCCTTCATCTGGCAACTCAGTGCATGTGCACACAGGGAACATGCTCCAGCTGTTCTTCTGCCACACTGATATCCGACTCCGAAGGCAGCTGATAACTGGCAAATGGCTCTGGCCACCTCTCTGCCTCCGACACAGAGCCCTCATCAGAGCCTTCCCCAGACTCCAGGATTGGCCCAGGTGCCTCCCCAACCTCCTCACTGTCTGAATCTGCTGCCAACTCTGCTGGTGGGCCCCAAGAAGGACCTAAAGAGTGAGACATGCCTCTTTCCCTCAACCCTCCTCCCCCCAAATTAAAAGAACCCAACAGCTTGAAACCAGCTTCTCCTGTGACCTTGCCATGCCCTGCAGCTCTGGATGATTGGGGGAAAATAATTAAAAAGTTACCCACTCTTTGCTATACAATGTTATATTTTTATTCCATGGCTGGAACCTGGCCCTTTCAGAACAGGCCTACTGCCACCTGCTGGACAGGTAATGATATGTCCTTAAAGTTGCTGAACTGGACCATTCCACTTTCCCGATCTTTTCTCCCTCCCTTTCCTTGGAGTGAATAGGAGCCTATTTCCCAGGGATGGAATTGCATGCCATTGTTTCAGCAGCACAAACAGCCATTTGGGAATCAATCAATCAATCCAATGCTGGAATCAAACCAGTTGAATTAAATTCCCAAAGTTAATCGCCAAGCACTGGCTACCCGGGCACACAGGTCAGTCTTAGGATTGGTATCTTGGCTAAAAAGGCATGTATAAATCCATCAGGTCTAAATGAGCTGAACTGCCCCAGAAGCCACCAAGGGAGAAATCGTCTTGTAGCGGATCAGATGTTGGGAGTTTTCATCCAGGTCAATGACGTACTCTCTGAAAGAGATAGAAAGATAATAAAAACAGACTGTTCTCATAATTCTATGCACACTTATTCGTCAGACTTTATTTCTCAGCTTGTTTTTTTTGCAGTTCAGTTTCTACAAATAGCACAGAATGTTCTTTCTTTCCATTCTTTCTTCCTGTTACAATAGCCCTATAGTGGGTGTCGGCAACCTGTGGCTCCAGAGCCTCATGTGGCTCTTTCGTGCCCGTGCTGTGGCTCCCTGTTAGCTGAATCCACCACTGGCTGCCTCCGCCCCTTGCCCTCCCCTTCCAGTCACTCCTTGCTTGGCCTGAGAAAGTAAGGGTGAAGGCGGGGGATGGAGACTCGCTCCACATTCCAGAGCGAGAGCGAAGCGCTCCTGTACTCTTGATTTAAATCATATAGTAAAAAGCACCCAAAGAAGAAGAAGGAACATCATCAGCAAAACAATAAACAAAAAAACCAACCCTTGGCTGTTTTGGGAAATGGTTCAAGAGGGAACACATACGAGAGGGAGACAGAGACAGACAGATGAGAGACAGAGATAGAGACGGACAGAGAAAAAAAGAGAGGGACAGAGAGAGAAAGAGACAGACACACAGAGATGTGTGTGTGTGAGAGAGAGAGAAAGAGAGAGATCAGAGACAGAGAAAAAGAGGGACAGAGAGGAAAAGAGAGGGACAGAGAAAGAGAGACAGAGACAGATACACAGAGATACACAGAGAGAGACAGAGCGAGAGGGGGGGAGGGAGGGGAGGAGGGGGGAGGGAGGGAGGGAGAGGGAGGGAGGGAGGGAGAGAGAGAGAGACAGAGAGAGAGAGAGAGAGAGAGAGAGAGAGACAGAGACAGAGAAACACACACTCACAGATACCTGCTTCCCACAGAAAACACCAGGAGCCACAAAACCTTGGTAGGTGTGGCTGGCTGAGTCATGTGACTGGGTGAGAGTGAGTGATGTCGAGTTGGCCACATCTACCCAGGTTTGTGGCTCCCGATGTTTTCTTTTCTGTGGCAAATAGATCCAAATGGGTCTTTGAGCATTTAAGGTTGCAGACCTCTGCCCTATAGGGTGTGTGTGTGTGTGTGTGTGTGTGTGTGTGTGTGTGTGTGTGTGTGTAACAACAATTATCTTCTTGACATCTTTTTGGGGTTAAACGAAAGGTCCCCACATAAGCCC
Source organism: Thamnophis elegans (assembly GCF_009769535.1). Taxonomy (NCBI): domain Eukaryota; kingdom Metazoa; phylum Chordata; class Lepidosauria; order Squamata; family Natricidae; genus Thamnophis; species Thamnophis elegans. The sequence continues at coordinate 25,031,411 of NC_045553.1, read as the reverse complement.
TTCTAAGCCCCTGGAGAAAAAGCGAGTATAACTTTAACACATACAAAATTAATTCAGGCTTTCCATATCCCATCCCACCTTTTTTTTAAAAAAAAAATGCTGAGAAGCCTTTTTGAAGGGAGAACTTTTCAAGGGCAGAGCTTGAAAGAAAAGCTCAATGTTATAAATTTAGCTTTAATGGGTTTTGGATGAAATGAAATCCTGCCCTTTGGAAGATCATCTCCCCACCCCAAGTAAGGTTGGCCTCAACTCTATCGATCTGCCAGAAAAAACCCTTAAAACTTGGTTCTGTCTATAAGGTTGGACATCTGATGAAAATAAGGAGCCCCCAAATGGCTGCACTGCAAGTAGGATTTTGAATTAAGTCTATTTGTTTACAGTTTTAATTTATTTTAATGGTTTTTAATAAAGGTAAAGGTTCCCCTTGCACATATGTGCTAGTCGTTCCCAGCTCTAGGGGGCGGTGCTCATCTCCATTTCAAAGCCGAAGAGCCAGCGCTGTCCGAAGACATCTCCGTGGTCATGTGGCCGGCATGACTCAATGCCAAAGGTGCACGGAACACTGTTACCTTTCCACCAAAGGTGGTCCCTATTTTATTACTTGCATTTTTACGTGCTTTTGAACTGCTAGGTTGGCAGAAGCTGGGACAAGTCACGGGAGCTCACTCCATTACAGGGATTTGAATGACCGAACTTACTGATCGACAAGCTCAGCGTCTTAGCCACTGAGTCACTGCGTCCCCTTATTGGTTTTTAATAGGCCTGTTTTAATCTTAACTGAATTGTTTGTGCTACCCAGAGTTACACACACGAGTAGCGACTGCATTAAATTTAATACAATGAAAAGAATAATTTAACGACTTTATCCCACTCCTTTTCCACATCCTTAACATTTTCCCTCTCTTCTTAAAAGCGGAAGGGAGGACATCTTGCACCAATTCCGGGTAAAAATCTCAACTTTTGGGAGAGATCTTTCATGAATCAAAGTGGAGCCAGAGGTTGCCCAGATCCCTCCTCTGGCTGACTGAACTTCTGCAAACAGTAAGACCGAGTCCAGCTGCACTAAACACTATAATGAAAGAGCAAATTTCCTTCTTTATATTTCCTTCCTTCGAGAAATCCCTTCGCTTGAATCTGCAGTGGAACATCTGATCTGCACCCAAAATGGGAAGTTTTGACAATCGGACAACCGTCTTTCAGGACCACACACTATGTGAGGGCCAAAGAGGAGGGAGAGAGGGAGGGAAGAGAGGAGAACCATTTTGGTGTCCTGAAAAATCTCATTGGCTGATCAAAAACCCACCCGATGCTGTTTTCTAGCTATTATCTTTTCTCTTTCTCTTCTCTTTCTCAACCGTAGAAATGCTGGTAAATTTTAGGAGAAACCCTCCCATACTACCACCTCTTACAATACTAGACCACACAGTATCAACAGTAGAGACCTTCAAATTTCTAGGTTCTGTCATATCTCAAAACTTAAAGTGGACATCTAACATCAAAAACGTCATCAAAAAAGCACAACGAAGAATGTTCTTTTTGCGCCAACTCAGGAAGCTCAAACTGCCCAAGGAGCTGCTGATTCAGTTCTACAGAAGAATGATTGAGTCTGTCATCTGCACCTCCATAACTGTCTGGTTTGTCTCTGCAACCCAACAAGACAGACACGGACTTCAGAGGATAATTAGAACTGCAGAAAAAACAATGGCTGCCAACCTGCCTTCCAATGAGGACCTGTACACTGCACGAGTCAAAAAGAGGGCTGTGAAAATATTTACAGACCCCTCACATCCTGGACATAAATGGTTTCAACTCCTACCCTCAAAATGACGCTATAGAGCAGCGGTGGCAAACCATTTTTGGCTCGCGTGCCATAAGTGGGGGAAGCGCAGGGGGGTCATGTGAGGGCGTGCTGCACCCATAATGCAATGCACGACCCCTTCCCAGTGCGCATGTGTGCACTACAGGCGCGACTCTGCATATTTTGCATGCTTTTTTCGCCCTCCCCAAGCTCCAGAGGCTTTATAGGAGCCTGGGGATGGCGAAAACAGCATCCCCCGGACACCCTCCAGAGGCTTCAGGGACTTTCAGGAGGTTTCCCTGAAGCCTCCGGAGCAGTCAAAATGACCCTCCAAGCAAACCGGAAGTCCATTCCCAAACTTCCGGTTTGCCCATAGGGCCGGTTTTTTGCACTCTGGAGGCTTCAGGGAAGCCCATGAAGCCTCCAGAGGGTCTCCGGGGAGGGTGCCATAGGTTCACCATCACTGCTATAGAGCACTGCACACCAGAACTACTAGACACAAGGGCATTTTCTTTTCCAAACGCCATCACTCTGCTAAACAAATAATTATCTCAACACTGTCAAACTATTTACTAAGTCTGCACTACTATTAATCTTCTCATCGTTTCTATCACCCATCTCCTACCGTTTAAGACTGCAGGACTGTAACTTTGTTGTTTGCATCCTTATGGTTTATACTGATTGTTTCCTAGTATGATTTGATTGCTTATTAGTAACCTTGCCTATCACTAAGTGTTGTATCTTTTTATCCTTGATGAATATATTTTATTCTCCTTATGTCCACTGAAAGCATTTGCACCCAAGGAAAAATTCCTTGTGTGTCCAATTACACTTGGCCAATAAAGTATTCTATTCTATTCTATTCTATTCATTCCAATATTCTATTCTGTTCTATTCTATTTGATTCATTCCAATATTCTATCCTATTCATTCCAATATTCTATTCTATTCTATTCTATTGTTGCCAACAGAACTTCCAACCTCTGTTCATCATGCTCCGGCTCCACCATTATATTTTCTTGTCTCTCTTTCACTCTCAAGAAGATGAAGGCATCCAGGTTGGGCTTGGGAACTGCCAAGAAAGATGAGACAGGAGAAAAAAAAGTTTTCTTCAGCAGCACTTTGACAGATCTCCTACCATAATATATGACAACACGAAGTTCTGCTAAGTCTCTCACTATGTCTGTGTACACATGTTATTGTTATTAGCATTAGGGAAGATGGTTTTCCAAGGCCAGGCTTAATAGCAGTAACTGTGAGAGGGATCTTGGAGTGTTAGTGGACAACCAATTAAATAGAGCCAGCAGTGTGTGGCAGCAGCCAAAAAAGCTAATGCAATCCTAAATTGCATTAACAGAGGGATAGAATCAAAATCACATGAAGGGTTAATACCACTTTATAATGCCTTGGTAAGGCCACACTTGGAATACTCCATTCAGTTTTGGTCGCCACAATGTAGAAAAGATGTGGAGACTCTAGAAAGAGTACAGAGAGGAGCAACAAAGATGATTAGGGGACTAGAGGCTGAAACATATAATGAACGATTGCTGGAATTGGGTATGTCTGGTTAAATGAAAAGAAGGACTAGGGGAGACATGATAGCAGTGTTCCAATATTTCAGGGGTTGCCCCAATGAAGAGACCGCTGGGTACTTGAGAGACCGCCTCCTGCCAATTACCTCCCATAGACCCATTAGATCCCACAGATTAGGCCTCCTCCAAATTCCATCTGCCGGCCAATGCCGGCTGTCGACCACCTGGAGGAGGGCCTTCTCTGTGGCTGCTCCGGCCCTTTGGAACGAGCTCCCCGTGGAGATTCGGACCCTCGCCACCCTTCAGGCCTTCCGGACAGCCGTTAAGACCTGGCTGTCCCAGCAAGCCTGGGGTTGAGTTCCCCCCCTACTTGAATTTGCTGTGCTTGCTGTGTTTTTTAAATTGTTTGTATCGTTGTCCTCTTTTGTCTTACTTTTCTGTATTTGTTCCCCTTCCCTTGGTTTTTGTTCAGCCACCCTGAGTCCCTTCGGGGAATAGGGCGGCTTACAAATCGAATAAACTCCAAACTCCAAACTCCAAGAGGGAGTCAAGCTATTCTCCAAAGTACCTGAGGGCCGGACAAGAATCATTGGGTGGAAACTAATCAAGGAGAGAAGCAACTTAGAACTGAGGAGAAATTTCCTGACAGTAAGAACAATTAATCAGTGGAACAGAAGTTGCCTTCAGAAGTTGTGGGAGCTTCATCACTTGAGACTTTCAAGAAGAGACTAGACTGTCATCTATCAGAAATGATGTAGGCTCTTTCTGGGTGGGGTGGGGTGAGGGGTTGGACTATATGACCTGCAATCTCCCTTCCAACTCTGTTAATCTGTAAATATATCCTTGCTTGGCCCAAAGGTGCAGCCCCTCTCCCCCATCCCTTTCAGGGATGTCATCTGCAGCTCTCCAGCTGCTTATGGGGCTAAGGTAGAGGTGGGATTCAGCAGGTTCTGACCAGTTCTGGAGAACCGGTAGTGGAAATTTTGAGTAGTTTGGAGAACGGGCAAACAACATCTCTGGCTGGCCCCGCCCCCATCTATTCTCAGCCTCCTGAGTCCCAGCTGATCTGGAGGAAATGGAGATTTTGCAGTAACCTTCCCCTGGAGTGGGGAGGGAATGGGGATTTTATAGTATCCTTCCTTTGCCATGCCCACCAAGCCACGCCCGCAGAACCAGCAGTAAAAATCTTTGAATCCCACCACCGGCCTAAGGGCTGGACCCTGATTTCCCTTCCTGAATTCTTACTTACCAGCCTTGAGGAACTCAACTTTCTGAAGGTTTGGAGGCATATGTCTCAGGGCAACATTTTTGAGATGGTTCTCTGTGTTTGCCAGGTACCTGAAAAGAAGAGATGGTTTCATTGTAAAGAAAGGAAGGACGAGGCTTCCTATTTCACTTGAGCTATGCAGAATGACAAAATGCAACTACAGTGACATAAACAGAATACTGGAGGCAGTGTTTGCTCATCTGTGCCCTAACTACTCCACCCTACCACTGGGGGAAGATTTTTCCTAAAACAATCAACTTCTATTTTGAAGTTTCTTTGTTGTACAAACCATAAAAATAAATGTAAGCTTTTGTTCCAGAGTCCTTCCTCTAAAAGGGAATTCTTCTTAGCAAGAGCAAGAGCACTTAAGACCACCTCGGAAGGATGGAAGGCTGAGTCAACCTTGAGCCAGTCAGGATTGAACTGCTGGCAGCTGGCAGTGGGCAGAATTAGCCTGCAATACTACATTCTAACCACTGTGCAGGCAGGCAGGAAAGAAGATAGCAATAGCACTTAGACTTATATACCGCTTCACAGTGCTTTACAGCCCCACCCTAAGTGCTTTACAGAGTCAGCCTCTTGCCCCCAACTATCTTTCTCCTCATTTTACCAATCTTGGAAGGATGGAAGGCTGAGTCAACCTTGAGCCAGCCAAGATCGAACTGCTGGCAGTTGGCAGAATTATCCTGCAATGCTGCATTCTAATCACTGGGAGGGAGGGAGGGAGGGAGGGAATGAAGGAAGGAAGGAAGGTAGGTAGGGAGGTGGGACTTTCAGGTTATCCATCCCTATAGTAGATCACTAAGCAGAAGAACTTAGGAGGCAGGGAGGAAGGGAGCGTGGGAAGGAGGGAAAGGGAGGGAGGAAGGGAGGAAGGAAGGAAGGAATAACACTTAAGATGTATATACTGCATCACAGTGCTTTACAGCCCTTTCTAAGTGGTTTACAGAGTCAGCCTCTTACCCCCAAAAATCTGGGTCCTCGTTTTACGGACCTTGAAAGGATGGAAAGCTAGGTCAACCTTGAGCCACTCAGGATCGAACTCCTGGCAGTGAGCAGTGAGTTAGCCTGTGGTACTGCATTCTCACCACTGCACCACAATGGCTCTTTTCATTGAAACCATTTGAAATAAATTGTACATTAAACTATCTTTCTTCTCTGGGTTGCCTAATTGGGGCCCAGCTTACAAAGGCACGACCCTAGAACTCAACCTCCCCCCCGCAACAAATTTTTACTCACTCTTTGGCAAAGGCAAACTCTTCCGGGGACAAGATAGATGGATTTCCTTCTGCCCGAGTCTTTTCCTTCTCCAGGACATGGGGGAAATATTTCTCAATCTTTCAGAAGAAATACACAACGAAGGTAAGAATATACAGACACTTCTGCTTTGCTGAAAGCCAGCAATGGCATAGAAAACCTCTGACTTGGCTAATGTCCCTTTGCTCTAAGCCTCTGGGCTCAAGGAATCTACCACTTGTTACTAACAACGCTTCCCATTCTTCAAAGTCTGTTGAAAAGAACCTCTACAATAGTAACAGTGCTGGATGGAGTTGGTTTAATATATCTGGCAGAGCTTAGATTGTAGAAGCAAAGACGGGCGTATCAAGAAGGCATGTGAACAGGAGAAATTCATAGAAAGGAGAGGAGGACAAGAATATTTTCACAATCATTAAAGATTACAGATTGACAAGAGTTGGAAAGGACCTTGTAGGTCATCTAGTCCAACCCCCCTCCCAAGCAGGAGACCCTACACCATTTCTGACAGATGGCAGTCCAGTCTCTTCTTGAAAGCTTCCAATGATGGAACTTCTGAAAGCAGCTTCGGTTCCATTGATTTCCCTGTCAGGAAATTCCTCCTTATTTCCAGGTTGAATCTCTCCTTGCTCAGTTTCCATCCATTATTCCTTGTCTGGCCTTCAGGTGCCTTGGAAAATAGCTTGACCCCACCCCCTCTCTGTGGCAGCCCCTCAGATATTGGAAGACTGCTATCATGTCTCCCCTGGTCCTTCTTTTCATTAAACTAGCCATACCCAGTTCCTGCAACCGTCCATCATATGTTTTGGTCTCCAGTCGCCTAATCATCTTAGTTGCTCTTCTCTGCACTCTTTCTAAGAGTCTCAACATCTTTTTTATAGTGTGGTAACCAACACTGGATGCAGGATTCTAGGTGCAGCCTTACTGCCTTAGAAACAGCCCAAGAACACTTCTAAATGCTTCTGCCATTCACAATTGGGTTGGGTTTTCAATTAAACCCTGGTGAAGCCATTTACCTTCCGAAGTCGGCAGCGCAAGTAACTGCTGAGAACGTAACGGATTCTTTCCACTTCCATACGATGAATGCTGATTTTTAGGTCGCCTTGTTTGGCTCGTTTCAAATTCTCTTCCTATGGGACAAATAACAATGGTTTAAAAAAAATCACTGTAATTTTTCAATAGACCAGAGATTCTCAAATTTCATTACACAACCCTTGAAAATGATTGTGTGGTTTGCTCTTTTTGAAAAAAATATATTACAGGTGTCAGGCCTGAAAGCCATCTTTTGCATTGGGCCTTCCGGCCTGCCACATTTCAATGCTGTGGGAAAATGGGAGGGGAGATTATATGGAGTATGAAACATATATATAGTCCAATGGGAATGGAGAGTTTACAGTATCCTTCCCTTTCCATGCCCACCAAACCACGCCCACAGAACCAGTAGTAAAAAAAGTTTGAATCCCACCACTGTGCCACACTAGAGCTGAGGGATAGGGAGGGATGGGGGGGAATAGTGATAGCTCGGGCTTTGTAGCCAAAACAAAATACTTTCTCTTGGGAACCAAGGACATTTTCATACCTGGTCAGAGGAAGACGGAGTGATGTCACCAGGCAACCACACAGCACCGTGATTGGACCATGTGATTGTTTTGAGAAAGTGACAAACTTTTACTTTTAAGGAGGTGAAAATCATGGGAGCCTTCAGAGTCAGTTTTCACCAGATATGTGCCAAAATGATACATCCAATAAATTTATTCTTTGAGGAATCGACCTGCCTCGGAGTTTTCCTTACTACTGGGAACATCCGATTTTCAGTGCCAGGAGGCCACTGCAACAGAAGTGAATGCCAAAAGCAGCATCACACCGATGTGATACAAGAGGTGTCCACCCCCATTGTGACTGTTTTGTGACATCACAAGTACAAAAAGAGCAGAGGTTGCACTGCAGTGGTGTGACATTACCCCCTATTGCTTTCCAAAAGAGAGTTACTAGGCTGGGACAAGAGTGACCTCTTGAACTAAAACCAGTCACATTCCATTTTCCTCTTCAGATGCCTTACCATGTGTTCAAGCTGCTCCATGACACATTCAACAATTTCTGTTTTGCTTTCTAGCAGCTCTGGGGCAAATTTCTCATTCATCCAAGCCTGGAGAATAACAGTAGAAAATGGCCATCAGGGTTACCATGGGAAACTTTTTCCTAGCACTCGCAGTCCTCTGAACGTCATGGTCTCAGCTCTCCAATGCTTTTATTATGGTCCTCAGAAGGTCCCTACTTATAGGGTGGCTCAGTGGCTAAGATCCTGAGCTTGTCGATCAGAAAGCTCGGCAGTTCGGTGGTTCAAATCCCTAGTGCCGCGTAACGGAGTGAACTCCCGTAACTTGTCCCAGCTTCTGCCAACCTAGCAGTTCAAAAGCACATAAAAATGCAAGTAGAAAAATAGGAACCATCTTTGGTGGGAAGGTAACAGCGTTCTGTGCACCTTCGGCATTGAGTCATGCCAGTCACATGACCACGGAGATGTCTTCGGACAGCTCTGGCTCTTCGGCTTTGAAATGGAGATGAGCACCACCCCCTAGAGTCAGGAACGACTAGTACATATGTGCGAGGGGAACCTTTACCTTTAAGTAGGTCCCTTCTTCCAAATGGCTGATCAACAGCTCCCATCCTCTCTGACCACTATGGCCATGATAGCGAACCTGTGGCACACGGAGCCATGTCACTTGGCACGTTGGCATCGCCCATTCTTGTTCTGGGTTTCTGCTGCACATGCACACAGCAATCAGCTGGCCTTCGTGTGAGCTGCAGTGCTAGAAACTGGAAGAACTGGTTTTCTGGTATGTACATGCGTGCCGGCCAGCTGATCGTCACATGTGTTGTGCAACATTAACTGGGAGACTAGCTGACGTTAGTTTTCTGCTGTGTGCATGCCCACTGGGCAGCTCCTCTTCTGGGTCGCGTCCCAGACAAGTGTGGCGCGCTCCCTTTTCAGCACTCGGTGCTGGAAAGATTCACCATTACTGCACTAAGGGCTGAATATGAGATCTGATACTAATACTCTAATTTAAAGGTGTCAGGGCTGACCATATTCCTTTCATTCCCCTATCACAGCCCAGAGTTCTGCATATGCATATATAGTTTTACAGAGGACAGATTGAGTCTGTCATCTGCACCTCTATAACTGTCTGGTTTGGTTCTGCAACCCAACAAGACAGACACGGACTTCAGAGGATAATTAGAACTGCAGAAAAAACAATGGCTACCAACCTGCCTTCCAATGAGGACATGTAACACTGCACAAGTTAAAAAGAGGGCTGTGAAAATACCTACAGACCCCTCGCATCCTGGGCATAAATTGTTTCATTTCCTACCCTCAAAATGACGCTATAGAGCACTGCACAACTAGACACAAGGACAGTTTTTTTGCCGAAGGCCATCACTCTGCTAAACAAATAATTCCCTCAACACTGTCAATCTATTCACTAAGGCTGCACTACTACTATTATTATTATTCTCATCGTTCCTATTGCCCATCTCCTCCCACTTATGACTGTATGACTGTAACTTTGTTGCTTGTATCCTTACGATTTATATTGATATTGTTTCCTGATTGCTTATTTGTACCCTATGACTATCATTAAGTGTTATACCTTATGATTCTATTGAATGTATCTTGTCTTTTTATGTACACTGAGAGCATCTGCACCAAAGACAATTTCCTTGTGTGTCCAATCACACTTGGCCAATAAAGAATTGAACTCTACTCTACTCTACTCAGCAACAGTGGTCAATGCCTGGAATGCTCTACCGGATTCTGTTCTTACAGTCTGAAACCCCCATAACTTTAACCTTAAACTGCCTACTCTGGATCTCACCCCATTCCTAAGAAGTCTGCATAACTCCATTGTTACATCCTTAAACCCCCACAGCTTCAACCTCAAACTGTCTACCGTGGATCTCACCCCATTCGTAAGAGGTCTGTAAGGGAGCATGCATAAATGCACCAGTGTGCCTATCATCCCTGCCCTACTGTCCCCATTTATTTGTACCCATTTCCTGTGTTCATGTCCATGTTTATACTTATACCTGTTATCTTGTACATGTTTGACAAACTAAATAAATAAAAGTTGGAAGGGACCTTGGAGGTCTTCTACTCCAACCCCCTGCTCAACAAGAGACATTCCTATCCCATTTCAGACAAGTGACTGTCCAGTCTCTTCTTAAAAACCTCCAGTGATGAAGCACCCACAACGTCCCATCCACAAGTTACTGTCCCGGAGCCAGGTTTTGTCTAATAATCCTTCACCCTTACCAGCTTATCCCAAAGTGGAAGTTCCCTGTGCATTTTCCCAAAACCAGAAAGATTGACTGCCATTTGTCAGAAACAACAACAACACAGTTGGAAGGGACCTTGGAGGTCTTCTAGTCCAACCCCCTGCTTAGACAAGAAACCCTACACCACTTCAGAGAAATGGTTATCCAACATTTTCTTAAAAACTTCCAGTGTTGGAGCATTCACAACTTCTGGAGGCAAGTTGTTCCACTGATCAATTGTTCTAACTGTCAAGAATGGTGTAGGGTCTCTTGCTTGGATGTCTGTGTGGGTGTTGGACTAGATGACCTACAAGGTCCCTTCCAATTCTGTTATTCTGCTATCCTCCTCCCATCTATCCTTCCTCCCTTGCTCTCTCCCTTCTCCATCCCTGGAGGTTTTTAAGAAGAGACCAGGCTGCAATCTGTCAGGAATGGTGAAGGGTCTCCTGCTTGGGGAGGGAGGGGGGTGTTGGACTAGATGACCTATAAGGTCCCTTCCAACTATATTATTCTGCTATTCTCCTCCCTCCCTCCCTGCTTCCTTCCTTCCCTCTCTCCTTCCCTCCTTTGTTCCTTCCTTCCTTCCCTCTCTACCATCATTTGTTCCTTCCTTCCTTCCATTCCTTTCTTTCCTCTCTCCCTCCCTCATTGTTCCCTCCCTCCCTCCCTCCCTCCCTCCTTCCCTCCTTCTCCATCACTGGAGGTTTTTAAGAAGAGACCAGGCTGCCATCTGTCAGGAATGGTGTAGGGTCTTCTGCTTGAGTGTATGTGTGTGTGTGTGTGTGTGTGTGTGTGTGTGTGTGTGTGTGTGTGTGTACACACACTAGATGACCTACAAGGTGCCTTCCAACTCTGTTAATCTGTATCTTAATTAACAAAGGTGGGAAAGATCAGGATAGCTCAATCCAAAACGTGGCTTCTTGAACGACCCTCCCCCCGCTTATAAACGGAAACCTAATAGCTCGGGCTGCATCTCGGCAAGCTCAGTCCGGGTCAGATATACGTGTCAGCTGCATTCACACGGTTTTACGGACTTGAATGCAATTTCCCCGAGTTTCACGCCGCTTGCAACTTCTTTTCCTTCTCCCCACACCCCCCGCGACTTTCACTTAAGCCCGCGGCGCTGCAAAAGCAAAGGGAAGCTTTGCATGGAGCCCCCCGTTTTTCAAAAGTTCCCAATGAAAGGGTGGGGGTCCCCCAAAACCCTCCCGGCCTCACCTCCTCCAAACTGCAGATGAGTTGAGCCGGCGTGAGCACCACTTCATCGCTCCCCGCATCCGAGTCCAGCTCGGCCATTCCCGCGGCCGGACCCGGGTTTCCCCACCTTTTCCCGCCAGCGGTCAGTGACGTCAAACCCTCCAGCGCGGGAAAAGAGGAGGGATTCCCCCTCCTCGGGGAAGTCCTCTTCGCCCCGCCCCTATTCTTAAAGGGACCATCGCCGAGAAAACAAAAAGCCCTTCGTCCACGTTCCCATCATAGAATAGAATTCTTTATTGGCCAATTGTGATTGGACACACAAGGAATTCCATCCCTGGAGGTTTTGAAGAAGAGGCTGGACGGCCTCTTGTCTGAGATGGTATATAGGTGCTCCTGCTTGAGGAGGGGGCTGGACTAAAAGACCTCCAAGGTCCCTTCCAGTTCCTATTCTAGTGTAATATAATGAAGAACGGTTGCAGGAACTTGGCCTGGCTAGTCTAGTGAAGAGAAGGTCCAGGGAGACAGGAGAGCATCTTCCAATATTTGAGGGGCTGCCACAGAGAGGAGGGGGTCAAGCTATTTTCCAAAGTCTTAAAGCCTTAGTAAGGCTTAGTAAGGCTTTAAGAGTACTGCATTCAGTTTTGGTCACCATACTGTTAAAAATATGTGGAGACTCTAGAAAGAGTGCAGAGAAGAGGAACCAGGATGATTATGGGACTGGGGGCTAAAACATATGAAGAACGGTTGCAGGAACTGGGCATGGCTGGTCTAGTGAAGAGAAGGACCAGGGGAGACAGGAGAGCATCTTCCAATATTTGAGGGGCTGCCACAGAGAGAAGGGGGTCAAGGTATTCTCCAAAGCAAAGACCAGACAAGGAATAATGGGTGGAATCTGACCAAGGAGAGATTCAACTTAGAAATAAGGAACTTTATGTGAAACAATCAACCCATGGAAAAGAAGTTGCCTTTGGAGGTTGTGGGAGCTTCATCACTTGAGACTTTCATGGAGAGACTGGACTGCCATCTGTCACAAATGGTGTAGGGTCTCCTGCTTAGGCAGGGGGTTGGACTAGATGACCTACAAGGCCCCTTCCAACTGTTAATCGGTGTAACGTGGGAGTGGAGAGACTCCCATCGACTCACTAGGTTTTTTTAAGCACTTTTCCAACTGGACTCTGCGTGAGCTCACAACCAATTCCTTTTGCATTAGCCCAAGGCAGAGGGGGTATTGAGCTGGTTTGGATTGGTTCGCCTCCTGCCCTGGCTCTATGCCATCCTATTTACTCATGTTTTCAAGGTTGAGCGCATGCTCACATTTGCAAACTGGTAGGGAAGTAAGCGAATACCCTCCCCTGGCCCAAGGGGACTAAATATCCATGGTCATGACAAGTAGACTTCCCCCCTCCTTTCTCTTTAAGTTTTCATGTCCTCTATTTTTTGTCCATGCTGTTTGCTTTTGGTTTGTCAATTCGTAACTGACTTAAATGAAACTGGTCAGAATAGAATTCTAGGATGACTTATGGACTTAGATTCTGCTTTGGTTTTTGATTGCTGCTTTGCATTTTATTTCAAAGATGTTCCTACCCCTCACAGAGCAGGAAACAGTACTATTTTCATCAGAAAGGGTGGCAAAACCAAGAATTTATAAACCTACAAATCATTGGATATATTTGCAACCCCAAAAATAATCTGTGTGGTTTTGATTCCTGAGAAGTTATGAGAGTATTCTGGCAATAAGTTAGGTGACTTTGTTGTGATGTTAACTTACAACAGTAAGATCAGTCTTCACAATTCTAGTCCTCAGTGATGCATTGCTGAAAAGAATGCATTACAATACTTTATCAACATGCAAAGATATCCGTTTTGGATCTCCTGTGTTCAGATCAGACTTTCAGACTGAGCTTGCAAATACATTTTTTTCTGCATTGAAATAATGAAAGCCAAGCTTTTTCAGCTTGAGGGTAAACCTTCTTTGGCTGGCAAATTACCTTTTCTCTCGGTTTTCAGCCAGAGATAGGAGAGAGAGAGAAATGCAGCCCAGAAGGTACCTTCGGTTTTCTTTCTAAAAACTGCCCCAACTGCGCTGGGCAGGAGGAAATGAAAAAACAATGGGCATGGAGGAAGTTAAAACTTAAGTCCTGTGCCTTGTGATTCATCAGGCCATAGGTTTTATTTCTTGATTTGCAAAGTGGGGGGGGGGGCAGGAAGTGAAAGCAGAGAAGTACTGTACTCATGTTATAAAGTCATGGTTTTCTTATGCTTAGAATACCATTAGCCACAGTTTATATGTCCTGATGGTTGGCTTCAAAAATCATGTGCCCCAAACAAACCACACAGCTTATTGCTATAGTGTGCACATTGCAACACTCGGACGCCACAAGCTTGGCTGAGAATGTAAGGTGTCAGGAAGGAATGAATGATAATCAAGCCAAAATTCTGATACACGAATTCCATGAGGATTGCACGGTATTTAGGGATACTTGTACAGCTGATTGCACAATTTTGTCACATCTGGGCAATCATGATTGGATCTAAAAAAAGCCATATTTTCTCTTCTTCCTCCAGCCCACGTGGAACAACTTTCCCTGAGATGGGAGGAGGGGCGGGGGAAATTATTTGTAGAAGTTAATTTGGCATGAATTCTGTCATCCGGCTAGTATGTCTCTTAGGCTGTCATTAAAATACTAAGGCTCAACTCCTTCATACAATTTCAAGATGTAATTTAAAAAGTTATTGCACAATGATGACAATATATCCAGTGCCATCTTCAGATGACTGTAATGCAAACCCTGCTTTGCTTCACCGTCAGAATAAAAGACCTTTAATCTCACTGTTATGAAACAAAAACAGCCTGTATTTTACACCAGTGGTAGCAAATGACCATTTATTTAAGAAAAAAAGGTTACTAAGCCATTATTTCCCAAAGTCAATTGTTAACGGGTGCAAAAGGCAAAATACTGTTACAGATTAGAAAAAACAACTCACAAGTGTCTATATATATATATATATATTTCAAATATCGAACTTTTAAACAGGATAAAGAAAACAAGGAAGAAAAAGGGACTGAGGGACATTATACACCTGAAAAACCTTGATCCACTACTGGCGTCTCTTCTATTGCTGAAAAGGAAATAAACAAACGAACAAACTATGCCACCAGTTTTAAAACTGGTCTTGTTTGGCAAATTCCTTTAATACCTGGTCACGAGAGAATAGCAAACTTCCCTACAGCAGAATTACTTTGCCATTTTAGAATCAAAGAGATACACAGAGTAACCCACATTTGCAAGAACAGGGGGGGACGGAACAAAGAATCTTTGATTTTTTTTGTGATACAGGGGTTAAAATGTTCCAGGTATTTTTCTAAGCATCGCGATGGAATGTCGAGCACGAGTAGAAGTACTGCAGAGACGACATCTGGGAAAGGAGAAATAGCTGACGCAGCAAACACCGTTTCTAGGTTGTCCTAAAACCTGTTTGGCCCTAAACTAAAACATCTAGAAAACCCCAAAACCATATTCATTACCTACATTTACATATTCAACATTTAAGGGGGGTGGGGGAGGAGAGCCGAGAAGTGACACTTTGGCTAACACGGCGTATTTTGGGCTGCCGCATTTTCCGCATGTTTTTAAACACACGGCTGACGGCTGCTTCTCATGAAATATCCCAAAATACGTCAGCTGTATGTAAAAATACCCCCACCCCCCTTTCCCCATTTCTTAGCGGAGTTGGTCAGGAAATATGGAGGCGTGCGTCCCTTCTTGGCAAATCAGGAGGTTGCACTTCATAAAGACGGGTCTCATTTTCGGAAATGCAACACACGGTTGCTTTCTTCTCCAGAAGCTGATTGAAGCCTCGAGTCCGCCGAGAGAGTTCCCACTGCCTTGAGGTCATTCCCAGTTGGTCTTCTGCCTGCCACTGGGGCTTCCAATAGAACAAAGCAAGGTGGATGCTGCCCACCTGGGCTGGGCTTCCCCCCACGAAAGAACAGGAGTCTGAAAAGTTAGTCCTTGTGTAAATGGCACTGTGGAGTTCAGGAAAGCAGAGGAAAAGGGTGTTAGGAGGACAGAAGAAAGCAAACGAGTGGAAACCAGTTCGCTGGTCCCTGGAGAGAAAAACAAAGCTTCATTAATTTAAAACTCAAAGCACAGCACGGCTGCTCTCAGGATTGTACATCATCCTGTTGGAAGGTAGTAGTGATACAAGGTTGTTGCATGGCTTTGCCCCTTGCTAAATGGAATAAAACCACAGCAGCTGAAGAGTGATTTCAAGTTTTAGAAAAGAGGGAGTAAGTGTTTTATCACGTTCCTACTAATACCACTTTTTCTTGTTTAACTTATTGGGAACAAATGGATGGTTTAAGGGCAGGGAAGTGTAACCTTGACAACTGTAAGACCTGCAGACTACAACTACCAGAATTCCCCAGCCAGCATGGAGTTAAAAGTCCCTACATGTCTTAAAAGTTGCCAAAGGTGGACACCCCTGATTTAGGGAAACAGTAGCCTGTTTTTGAGCACACACAATTGTAATTGTGCTTCTTTCTAATTTGCTTCTTTCTGCAGCAATTTGACAAAGGCAGCAAACTGAAGAAAGAGCTCGCTTCCAACCTTTCTTACAGGTTCTTCTCCTTCCAAGCGGTTCCAGCAGTTACTCCTATTGTAAGGCCTTCTAGCATATTTTATTCTGTGTCCTAAATACATCTTTAATTATGTCTGCTACTGATGCTGGGTCCCACAAGATATTCAATATTTGGAAGTCTTACAAATTGTCTCTTAAAAAAAGGCCGTCTTGAATGAGTCTGAATCCTCTTTTTTTCTACAAAGAACAGATTCACACAAAGTTATAATTTAAACAGAGCTTTCTGGACAATTCAGAGCTAGAGTCACAAATCATACTAAACATAAATCATTATGAACCTGTTCTGACCTAGGCTTCCCCAAAAAGCACGAAGCAGATTCCTGGTCCCAACAAAGCCCCTTTTATTAAACAAATGTGAATTCCTCTCATTTCCATTTCCAGCAAAGGCCTGGACAAACAGTCTTTCAAAGGTGAAGTTATGACCACAGACGTTATCTACCTTGAAAAGCTGCCATGTAAATATTTCCCAAACAAGGTGCTGTGCGAGGAAAGACTGGGCACAGAGTCTCTGAGATTCACGGACAGATCTTCACACTCCTGAAACGACCGAATTGTTTCCTGCAAACTTCACTCCTCTTTCGCTCCTCTTTTATTCCTCTGGGAGGGGCCATTCACCGTCCACCTGTGGCCTTACTTCCAAGTCGACCTGTTCTTTAGCTGTTCCCTTTGTCTGGCAACTCTGCGCATGCGCACACTGGGAACAGGCTTCAGTTGTTCCTCTGCCTCACTGATGTCCGACTCTGAAGGTAGCTGATAACTGGCAGATGGCTCTGGCCCCCTCTGCCTTCGACACAGAGCCCTCATCAGAGCCTTCTCCAGACTCCAGGACTGGCCCATGTTCCTCCCCAACCTCCTCACTGTCCGAATCTGCTGCCAGCTCCACTGGCGGGCCGCAACAGAACCAGTTACTGAATTTATACCTTCTCTGCAAAGAAACCCATTAAACAGTATGTTTCCCCCCTCCCCATTCTCAAGTCTTTTCTGATTCTTGGAGAATGCCTGGAGAAGATTTCCCTGGAGTTTTCTCTGCAGGTTTTTTTTTAGAACTGGCTTGCCATTGCCTCCTTCCTAAATACGAGAGGGAGTGACTGGCTCAAGACCACTCTGCTGATAAGGCCTTTTAGTTCAGTTCCAACCAGGGTGCAAGTCAGGAAAGTTGCCATCTACTCAAGCTCTTCCATCACCCACTGGCATGGCCGTATCTCATGCAAACTCTGGGAAGAAACGTCAACCTAGGTCATTCCACTGTGAGTCCTGGTGGTGCAGTGGTTAGAGTGCAGTACTACAGGCTACTTCTGCTGTGTGCTGGCTGCCTGCAATTTGGCAGTTCAAATCTCACCAGGCTCAAGGTTGACTCAGCCTTTCATCCTTCTGAGGTGGGTAAAATGAGGACCTAGATTGTTAGAGGCCATAGGCTGACTTTGTAAACAGCTTAGAGGCGGCTGGAAAGCACTGTGAAGCAATATATAAGTCTAAGTGCTATTACTACTTTTCTTCCTTCCTTCCTGCCTGCCTGCCTGCCTGCCCTGTGGTTAGAATGTAGTATTGCAGGCTAATTCTGCCCACTGCCAGCAGATTGATCCTGACTGGTTCAAGGTTGACTCAACCTTCCATCCTTCCGAGGTGGGTAAAATGAGGACCCAGATTGTTGGGGACAAGATTCTAACTGTGTAAACCGCTTAAGAGGGCTATAAAAGCACCATGAAGCGGTGCATAAGTCTATGTGCTATTGCTATTCCAATCAATAGGAAGTGGAAAAGCTACCTATGTCTAAGACAAAAGAGACATGATTTGGTGTGGAACTAGACATTAAAAGCTAGAAAAGAATTGCAGATAATGCCAACCCTGATCCCTCAATTGTTGCTTCTCCTCAAACATTTCTTTTACAATGTATATTACTGTCTCTTCCAGGAGAAAAGGCAAAGACAGTACAGGCTGTCCTCGATTTACAATTGTTTGCTCAGTGGCTGTTCAAAATTACGATGGCATTGAAAAAGTGACTTACGGCTGATTTTCACACTTACAACCATTGCAGCATCCAGCATCACGTGAACAAAATTTGCACACTCAGCAACTGGACACATATTTATGACGATTGTAGTGTGCCAGAGTCATGTGATCCCCTTTTGCAACCTTTTGACAAGCAAAGTCAAGAGGGAAGTCCAATTCATTTAACAATTGTGTTAACTAAACAACTGCAGTGATTCGCTTAACAACTGTGGCCAGAAAGGTCGTTAAAAGGGGGACGAAACTCCCTTAACACATGTCTCACTTAGCAACATAAATAATTCTGGGCTCGATTGTAGTCATACGTTGAGGACTACCTGCAATTAAGAAACCCAAGATTTAAAAGGCAATTTAAAATGTGAAACGTCTTCCTCAAAGCTCCCATCTCCAGGGGCTCGTTTGGAAAGAGAGCAACCAGAAAAAGGAAATAGCAGAACATCCTTATCTCTCCCCTTCTACTGCCCCAACATTTGTCAGGGGCCCACAGAATTACTGTATTTTTTGGAGTATAAGACGCACCAAGATTTTGAAGAGGCAAATTAAAAAAAAAAACGTTTTTGAACTTTGCAGACCTCCTAAAAACAGCCTTTTTTGTGTGAAAACGGGCCCATTTTCATCAAAAAGGGGCATGCATAGCTTTTAGGAGGCTTATAGAGTACTCCTGGGGGTTGAGGGGCAAAAATGAGCAAAAAAATCAGCCCATTTTTCGCTCATTTTTGCCCTCCCCAGTCCCCAGGAGCTCTCTGAAAGCCTCCTAAAGGCTGTGCATGACCATTTTGGTGAAGGATGCCGGTTTTGGGAGGCCAAAAATGCTGTATTCAGTGTATAAGACGCACCCAGATTTTCACCCTCTTTTTTGGGGGGGAAAGGTGTGTCTTATCATCCGAAAAATACGGTATAAGGTAGCAAACTTTAGAGATAACAATTGCTGGAGTGAAACCAATACCCCCGTGATGGCAAACCTATGGTATGCGTGCCACAGGTGGCCCCACAGAGTCCTCTCTGTGGGTATGTGCGCCGTCGCCAGCTGATCTTCTAGTTTCTGGCACAGTGGTCTTTGCTGGTGCCGGAGTGCCAAAAGCAGCCTGAAAAATGTCCCAAAACCAGGTCGTTTTTCGGGTAGTTTTCAGGCCATTTTTCAGGTCAAAAACAGCCTGAAAACGGCCCACCAAACGGTAAAAAAACAGGCATGCACTCACTGGCCAGCTGGTCTTTGGGTTTCTGGAGCTCCACGAAGATGAGCAGGCCGGCGCACATGTGCGTACCGAAACCCGAAGTCCAGCTGGCCAGCACACACATGTGCACCAGCCAGCTGGTCTTTGGGTTTCCAGCAAGCGCGCATACACACACATTCCAGTTTGAAACCTCAGTGCTGAAAAAGTTCGCCATCATTGCAAGAGCCCATTATCACTCTGGAATGTCCAGGTTATTTGTGGCCTAAAACGCACTAACAAATCTTCAGCCAGCACAAGAGATGGAAAATAGGATGGTTTCCAAGGGGAGGGGCAGAGGCTTGCACTAGTAGTTCAGCCGCCAAGAGTTGGGACTGTAAACGTCTTTAAACGGGCCCTCTTCAACCCACAGGAATGTTCAACCCAATATTCATTCACGCAAAATACACCGTAGGCGTCGAGTGGTTAAAACATCAGTAGCTGATAATCTATCACCTAAGATCAATATGTACCACTCCAATGTACTTTATCCTGATTTTGGGGTATATAATCCTCCAGGCAATGATGCAATTAGGCTCTTAAAAAAAGACTTTCTAAATTAAGAAAACGAAATGAAATTAGCATTCTTCAAAATGAAAAAGGTCTTCTGCAGTCACGACAGAAGCCCGAGATTGAAAATCAGGCTTGTCCGAGATTACATCTTTTCTATCCTGCTCTACGGAGTGGAGAGTTGGTCTTGGGCAGAAAGCCACTGGAAGGGACTAGAAGCCTTTGAAATGTGGATTGACAGGTGGCTGTTACGTGTAAGTTGGGTTGACAAAATAAGAAATGAGGAGGGGATAAGCCGCCTGGGAAAGCCAAGGGAAATCATCAAAACCATTAAAAAGCAAAAGTTAGAATATTTCAGATTTGTGATGCGACACCCAGAAAAATACAGCATACTTCACTTTATCCTCCAAGGCAGTGGTGAAATTCAAATTGTTTTACTACCGGTTCTGTGGGCGTGGCTTGGTGGGCATGGTGTGGCTTGGTGGGCATGGCAGGGAAAAGATACTGCAAAATCTCCATTCCTACCCCACTCTGGGGCCAGCCAGAGGTGGCATTTGCTGGTTCTCCAAACTGCTCAATGCCTCCTTCACTTCATCCTCCAGGGAAAGATTGAAGGCAAATGAGGTCCAGGCAGAAGATGATGATCATGGCTTCAAAATCTAAGGGACTTGTTGGGACAAAACTCAGCAGCACTTTTTCATGCGGCTGTTGACAATAAATAGGATTGCCAACATGATTGCCAACGTCCAATGATGGATATGGCACAAGAAGAAGAAATTAAGAAAATTATGAATTGCTAATTAATTATTAAGACATTTTACCACTTCATTCCAAAATGAGGTGGTTGCTTGTCTACCTAAAAATCCTCTTTTCTGGCTATCTTCTGTTCTAGTCAGGTCATTTTAGTCGTAATAAATGATTTAAAACCAAAAAACAAGGTGGGCTTGGAAATTGATTGCTTTTTCGGAGTTTTGGCACACTATTTGCCAGAACATCATGAAACCTCTTACCGGCTATAATATAGTTTTTCCAGCAGTTCTTTGCAATTTCTTTGGAAAGAACAAAAGTTTGCTTGAATCTGTACTTCCAAAACCTGGGCATCCTTTCGGTGCCCAAGACAGTTTAAATGGGGATAAGGACTACCACCCTGCCATTTATTGAGAGCATTCCTGTTATTTTAATTTGCAAGTTTTCCATCCAAGCCCCATAATCCCCACTTCCTCAGCCAGTCTGCGTTGGAAAGACTCCCACATGGTCAGATCTATGGTGTGCAGGTTGGCAAGCTAAAGCAGCAGGTAAATGGTCTAGACACAATTTATTAATCTAATTTATAGCCCACATCTTCAAGATCAGGGGAGAAAAGGAATTCTGGACCACACAAGTAAAAAAAAAACCAGCAATAATTTATTTAGCGGCCACTAAGGATGAGTGCTGCTTGAGCATATTACAATTAATTGCCCTTCCAAGCCCCAAAAGCAGATGTTTTTCCCATAATGGGGTTGCCAATTGAAGCAAGCCTCATACAACTTTATACTAAAACCAACACAAAAAATTATGTACAGGTAAAAGTTCCCCTCGCACTAGTCATTCCCGACCTTAGGGGGGTGGTCCTCATCTCTGTTTCAAAGCCGAAGAGCCAGCGCTGTCCGAAGACGTCTCCGTGATCATGTGGCCAGCATGACTCAACACCGAAAGCGTATGGAAAGCTGTTACCTTCCCACCAAAGGTGGTCCCTATTTTTCTACTTGCATTTTTACATGCTTTCAAACTACTAGGTTGGCAGAAGCTGGGACAAGTAACGGGAGCTCATTATGCGGCACTAGGGATTTGAACTGCTGAACTGCCGATCTTTCTGATCAACAAACTCAGTGCCTCAGTCACTGAGTCACCATGTAGGTATGTGTATGTACATGGTTAGAAGCAAATAAAAGCAATCTTTGCGTTGCTTTGAAATAAAGATGCCCATTACCCAGAGATTTCATTGAGGGCTGCATTTGGGGTTGTGTTTCACCTCAGTGGGTGTGGTCAACTCGACGTCGCTGTCGGGGGCACCTGTGGTGGCCAAGTGCTAAGGCAGGACTTCCCTCAGACCCTCCCTCATTATAATCTTCTTTCCTTCCTTCTCTCTTCCTTAGCCTTTCTTCCTCCTTCACCTCTTTATTTTTCCTCCTTTTTCTTTGCCTTTCCTCTTTCCTTTCTTCCTTTTCTGACCCTTCTTGGATACTCAAATGCAAAAGGAGAAATATTTCTCCTTTTGCTTTGTTTTTAGTTTGTTTTGCTAGCTCTCTGCCAGTGAAAATGGAGCTCCATTTTCGCTGGCAGAGGCACCGCAGGCTAGTCCTTTGCTGTTTAGATCTAAGCACCATGTAGGCCAGATCCGGCCTGTGAGCCTTGAATTTGACACCCCTGTTGTACATTATTATACTAGAACTTTGGGCTTTCGATTTGAAACTTCTAGATGTTATCAGTTATGAGGGACATATAATGTCTAATGTACTTAGGATACCATGAGAGGTGTTATTCCTTCAAGTGTTAATAGAGGAGTCAGGTAAGTAGCATTTTGGATAGGGAGGTCTTGGTGAAGCACGATTCAAGCTCAACAGTTACATGTTCGTAATGTTTACCTTCGACATCGAAAGGTTTATCTTCCACTGCTCACACCTCTGTCTTCATAAATGGTAATTTCAACCTGTATAGTGCATCTGTTAAGCAAAATATTCTGCAGGGCAAGTCAGAGAGATTAAAAACGAGGGAGATAATAGAGGTTACTCTAGATTTTCAACTTGACATCCTTCAGAAGCATTGGGCTTCTAACTTCCAGAATTGACACAGGGGCCAGGGGATCTTTCTGCTGACAGAATTGCCCCAAGAAGTAAAAAGACACACACACCCTTGGTAGCAAACTTGAATATTCAGAGATATGGAAGGGCATTTCTTCTAAAAGTCCATTGGCTAACCAAAATCTAATCACGGCACCTTAAATGACAGACCTGTTATTTGGAGATTATGACATAAAGGCCCGTTTCTACAGAATTAAGGAACAGAATTGAAATAAGTAAAAGTAACCATCATGGCATAAATCCTGGAACAGCAAAGTCATCAATAGTTTCACTCTTGTTCTGTCATTTACACAATACAATAGCAGAGTTGGAAGGGACTTTGAAGGTCTTCTAGTCCAACCTCCTGCCTAGGCAGGAAACCCTATATCATTTCAGACAAATGGCTATCCAACATCTTCTTAAAGACTTCCAGTGTTGGGGCATTCACAACTTCTGGAGGCAAGCTGTTCCACTGATTAATTGTTCTAATTGTCTGGAAATTTCTCCTCAGTTCTAAGTTGCTTCTCTCTTTGATTAGTTTCCACCCATTGCTTCTTGTTCTACCCTCAGTGGGTAGAAGAGTTTGACTCTTTCTTCTTTGGGGCAACCCTGAGATACTGTAACACTGCTATCATGTCTCCCCTAGTCCTTCTTTTCATTAAACTAGACATACCCAGTTCCTGCAAACATTTTTCACATGTTTTAGCCTCAAGTCTCCTAATCCTCTTTGTTGCTCTTCTCTGCCCTCTTTCTAGAGTCTCCACATCATTTCTACATCGTGGCAACCAAAACTGGATGCAGTATTCCAAGTGTGGCCTTACCAAGGCATTATAAAGTGTTATTAATACTTCACATGATCTTGATTCTATCCCTCTGTTTATGCAGCCTAGAACTGTGTGGCTTTTTTTTGGCCCACTGCTGGCTCCTATTTAAATGGTTGGCCACTAGAACCCCAAGATCCCTCTCACAGTTACTACTATTGAGCAAGGTACCACCTTAAAGTTATTTTTAAGTAGCCAAAATGTCGTTTTTTGAGTGCACGAAGGGATGGACAAAAAAAAAAGACAATCCAATAAACTTGCAAAAGTTTAGGAACCCAGAGAAAAAGATACAACTCTTAGTCCCCGCTCAATGGGGTCAGTCAAGAGGAGGCCTTGCGGAGCGTAGATCTTCTCGTTTTGCTCCTGAATGTATTTGGCAATTTTCTTTAGAACCTGGAATGAAAAGACAGAGGCATTGTTTCAATTCCAGTTGTCGCAAACTCTTGGTAATACTTTTAAATGACGGAGGTCTGACAGCAGGGGGATACATGAACATGTTCAAGCCCATCACACTCTCTTAGCCCAACTGAACCCCACATAAATATAATTGTGATGGGAGCCCTATATTGTGATTAAATAAAACACAGCAAATAAAAATACTGGTACTCAACTCACGTCAGTAAATCATATACAAAGGCTAATATCATCAGTTGCTATAGTAGCAGGAAATCATTGTATTATTTAACTGATATTAAATGGTGGCGCAGTGGTTAGAGTGCAGTACCGCAGGCTACTTCTGCTGACTGCCGGCTGTCTGTAATTTGGCAGTTTTGTTCTCATCAGGCTCAAAGTTGACTCAGCCTTCCATCCTTCTGAGGTGGGTCAAATGAGAATCCAGATTGTTGGGGGAAAGAGGCTGACTCTGTAAACTGCTTAGAGAGGGTTGTCATGTCAAGGTGCCATTGCCATTGCTATTAACATCATTCTCATGGAATAAAAAAAAAAGTCAGTTAGTCTTACCTGAACTGCATGTTTCAAAGGATGGTGTGGGAGCAGTCACAGCTGGGTATTGTCACGGCCCATCTGCCTGGAGACTGAGGTAAATCTTGAGGCCACACCTCTACCCCTCCCCTGACTCTCCAAATTAACCGATGATCCAGTCAAGGCGTCCCTAGAAGGAAGGGAACAGGGTAAACCCCCCCCCCACTCCTCTCCTGGTTCCCGACTGATCGGTAACACTTTACTCAGTCCCACCCTGCGCGGGGTGCACTGCGGGCAGGAAGTGACTGCTCCCATGCCATCCTTCGAGACATGCAGTTCAGGTAAGACCAACTGACAATCTCTGAAGTGGGGCGTGGGAGGAGTCACAGCTGGGACTTACCAAAGCTAGGTGTCCCTGGGAGGGTCCATAGGGCCTGAGTCCCCCCGAGTATCCAGCACTCTCTGAAGGACTCTCCTCCCAAAGGACGCCTCCGCAGGGGCGAAGGGCATCTAGTCTATAGTGTCTGATGAACGGAGAGGGCGAAGCCCATGCTGCCGCCCTGTAAATGACCTCGATGGGGGCCTGGATAGCCCAGGCCGCTGAGGTAGCTGCACTCCTAGTGGAGTGCGCAGTGATGCCCTCGGGCACCTGAAGTCCCCGTGCCTCGTAGACCTTGGAGATGGATAGCCTGATCCATCTACTGATGGTGGCTGGGGAGACTTTCACTCCCCTGGTTGCCGGGTGGTAGGAGACAAAAAGGGCCTCTGACTGCCTGATGGGCAACGTGCGCTTCAGATAGATGTGCAGTGCCCTCCTGACATCCAGGCGATGCCAGGACCTCTCCCTTCCGCTGGAGGGAGATGGAGAAAAATTTGGAATAATAATTTCCTGAGCCCTATGAAAGGGGAAATTAATCTTTGGCATGAAGGCAGAATCTAGTCTTATGACCACCCTGTTACTGTGAAAGATGCAGAGATCCGCCCTGGCTGACAGTGCGTTAATCCCTGACACCCTTCTGACTGAGGTAATAGCCACCAGGAACACTACTTTGAGGGTGAGCAGCTGGAGACTCACCTCTCTCAGAGGTTCGAAGGGTGCCTCCAGAAGTGCCTGGAGCACTGTGGTCAGGTCCCACGAGGGAAAACGGTGAATCACCGGGGGTCTGAGGTTGGTTGCTCCCTTGAGGAACCATTTGATGATGGGAAGTTGGGACAAGGACTGTGTACCCACTCCCGCAGGACGGTGGCCAAGGCTGAGACCTGAGATAGGGGCCAGGCCCTTCTCCGGTCCATCCTGGAGGAAGTCCAGGACCTGAGGAACCGTGGCCGCTGTCGGTTCTACCTGAGCCGAGCAGCACCAGGCCGCGAAGAAGACTCAGGTCACGTTATAGATGCGAGTGGTGGATCCCCTTCTGGCTGCCTCTATGATCCCTATGACCCTTGTAGAAATCTGGGCCTCCCTTAACTGTGTCCACTCAATCTTCAGACGGTCAGTTGGAGCAAGTCTGGGTCTGGGTGAAGCAGACTCCCCTGGGTAAGGATTACCTCCTCCTGGGGGATCTTCCGAGGTGGCGCAGTGGTTAAATGCAGCACTGCAGGCTACTTCAGCTGACTGCAGTTCTGCAGTTCGGCTGTTCAAATCTCACCGGCTCAGGGTTGACTCAGCCTTCCATCCTTCCGAGGTGGGTAAAATGAGGACCCGGATTTTTTGGGGCAATATGCTGACTCTGTAAACCACTTAGAGAGGGCTGAAAGCCCTATGAAGCGGTATATAAGTCTAACTGCTATTGCTATTGCTATGTGTAAGTAAGCCTCAGTGAGGTCAATGGAAGCCAGGAAGTCCCCTTGTCTAATTCCCTCTAGGATAGACTTGAGTGAGGCCATTTGGACCTACGGTAAACCAGCCTGAAACTGAGTAACTTAAGGTCCAGGATGGCCCTTCAGAGCTCTTGGGGACCACAAAGAGATTCGAATAGAATCCAGATTTCTTCTCCCCTTCCAGTACCAGCTCTACCGCTCTGATCTCCAGTAGATGCTGGATAGCCTTGCGCATGAGAGCGCGCTTGACCAGGTTCTTGGAGGAAGAGAAGACCCGGAATCTATTCTGGGGTTGTGAGCAGAATTCCAGGTGGAAACCGAACCTGACAGTTTGCAACACTCAAGCATCCGTGGTGATGTCTGCCCAGTGATCCGCGAATAGAGAAAGGTGGCCACTGATAGGGTGATTCGATCCCGAATCACTTGTTTCTGCGGAAGGGGCAACCGCCTCCCCCTCGAAAGGGGCGCTTGTTAGATTGTTGGAACCTGAATCTGTCCCTAGAGAACTGTCTATCCCCTTGTCTGGGAAACCTGGGCACAGAGTACCTTGGTTGCTGGAAGTCCTGTTCGGGTGCTTGAAAACTGGACCTTCTGGGGTACGGTGCCGAACGGTGATCCGGTCATCTGGACGTGGACGTAAAGACCTTCTGCTTGTTTTTGTCCTCGACAACGATAGGGTCCAGGGATGGACCGAACAGCTGTCCTCCAGTGTACTCTGTGCCTGCCAAATGCCACTTTGCCCGGAACTCCGCCTGCCAGTTACGCAGCGACAGCAAACGTCTGGATGCTACTGATGAGGCTAGAGCCCTGGAAGAGAATCTTACTGCGTCCAGTGTGGCGTCTGTTGAGAACTGGGTGGCTGTCATCACCTTTGTGATGTCCTGCAGGAATTCAACGTCCAAAGCCGGGGTTCTGTCATGGAGCTGTTCCAGCCATAGTAAAGTAGACCTGTTAAAAAAGAAGGCTGCTGTGGCAGCCCTGATTGCCCATGATACCGCCTGGAACGTCCTGCGCATGACTAATTCTGCCTTCCTGTCCTCTGGTTTCAGGCAGTTGGAAATGTCTCCTGTCACCACCGGTGAGGAGGATACAAGGCTTACCACCGGGGCGTCCACTGATGGAACCAGCAAAGCTTGATCAAAGTTAGCATTAATGTTATAAAATCTGCGATCATTGCTCCCAGGGGTGGGAAAGGTTCCTGGTTGGGCCCATTATGACTTGAGCACCTCTAAGAACAGTTCTGGGGTGGGCATTTCCTCCTTCTCCACTTGGGGTCTGTGGAAGGGACCCTTCTTGGTTTCCCCGCTCGTGCCAGCTTTAGCAGTGTCCTGATTGGCTACTGGAACTTCCAGGTCTGCTGTGGCTTTAGCCTTACGTAGCAGGGAGGTAAAAAGAGTGGGTGGGAATACGCCCAAGATGGATGCACTTTCCTGCCGCGGCTCTGCCCCTCTCTGCAGGGTAGGATCCTCTGGAGGACCCTTCTCCTGGGTCTGTTCCC
Organism: Thamnophis elegans; assembly: GCF_009769535.1. NCBI lineage: Eukaryota > Metazoa > Chordata > Lepidosauria > Squamata > Natricidae > Thamnophis > Thamnophis elegans. Next base: position 25,003,803 of record NC_045553.1, on the reverse strand, counting down.
CTTGGGGAAGCTCTGCCCAGCCCTACACTCCTCAGATTGTCCGCCATCGCTCTACTCACAGTTGGATGATCCCCCTCCTCTGTTTCTCCTATGCCGCCGATCTGCGACTCGAATTGGATCCGGTCTACCGCCCAATGCTGTGGCCCTCCCTGGATGACCGGTGGAGTTCGGGCCCGGTCCTCTTCTGGGCTGGCGGTAGTTGCGGGTGCTTGCGGTCTCTGCGACCAGAGACCGGTACTGCTCTTCGCACCTGTGCTCTCTTGTTCAAAATGGCGATCGCCGACCATGCGGTCCGATCACGTGAGCTGCTCCGACTGAGCCGCTATCTTCCTGTTTGCTTGAAGATCTCCATACAGCAGCCTGTGTTCCAGCCACGCTGTGAGCGCGGGGCCTGGGCCTCCCTGCCCTGCCACCGGGCCGCTGTTCCGAGGCGTCTCAGTAGCGCTACCGCTACTGTGCCAGGCCAATTGCAGAGTGCATGAGAGGAGGATCGTCCGACGGAAATTGCTTGAAGGTAACACTCGCGTGGAAAAACAAAAATCAAAAGGGGAAAATAAAGGGAAAAAAAGAAAAAAATTGCGCCGAGGAGAGCCAGGTATTTAGCTCCTTCTGGGCCGAAGACTGAAGTTAATCTGGAGAGTCAGAGGATGGGTAGAGGTGTGGCCTCAAGATTTACCTCAGTTTCCGGGCAGGTGGGACGTGACAATACCCAGCTGTGACTCCTCCCACACCCCACTTTGGAGATCCAACTGCTTTCTTATCGCAGGACATCCCGATGTTTAATCAACCAACCAACCAGCCAACCAAGCCAAATCACTCATCCATCATTTAATGAACTAACACAATTGTCTTGGTTTGCACAAGACTGGTTGTGTACACACATCACACTGTGCCACAAACAGGAGCACACCACATTTTAGCTCAAAATATTATACACATTCATAATATATAATGTATAAAGTAGCTCAGAACACTAATACTACACTCAAAACTGTTTACAGCCACCAAAAAAAAAAATTAGTCTTCTACCACTAGGTCAATTCATGGTGATTTCCTGGATGCTTCCTTGAAAAAAACCCTACAATTTTCCTATCAGCAATGTGGAAGACCCTTTGCCATTCTGCCATAATGTTTGTTTTCTTAGTCTAGCTCACATCCCAATAATCTCTCACCCATGTATTAACCAAGCCTGTTTATATTCAGCTTCCTAACACAGAGATTACCTGCAAGATATTCTCACAACTGTCTGTGACAGGGGTCAGCAACTTGCGGCTCTGGAACTGCATGTGGCTCTTTCATCCCTCTGCTGCGCCTCCCTGTTGCAGTGGGCTCCACAATTGATAGGGCTTTTGGTTAGGACAGGTAGTGTGAAAAGGATGGCACACTTGGAGGAGACTCTGTGGTGGGAGAGTTGTACTTCCGGTCGGCTCCAGAATTGAATAGGGAGCTTCCGGTTAGGGCCTTTGTGGCTCTTTGAGTGTTTAAGGTTGCCGATCCCTGGTCTACGACCTCTCCCTGCAATAATGGTACTGTGTTCTACACAACTGGGCACACATACAAAAATATTCTCTTGAGACAATGCTCCCAGCAACTACTTTGGCCAATGCACCCTTGCTGTCAACCCCAAAATCGGAAAGGAATGCGGGTTGCCTGGATCACAACTGACTATCCACAACACGTATCATTTAAAATATTTGTAAAAGGTTCTTTTCAACTAGAACTAGAGATTATCCTCAGTCAGAAATGTGGTGCTTGGAAAGTATTTTATCCCAAGTTCAGAACAGGCGAGATTTTGAAAGCCAACTTGGCTGGAACGAAGTGTATTCAGTGTCCATTTTCAAAAAGAGAATGCCACAAAGACACTCAAGAGTAGCCACAGTCTTGCACAAAATCCTGATGATATAAAATCAGGCGCAGAAGCAATTAGCGTGAAACTGATTCTCCTTGGCAGAGCCAGGGAACCGTGTCATGCTGACTTCTGAGAAAATACGATCTTTTTAATAAAAATGTCTGAAGATCATTACCTGGCCAAAAAGAAGGGTTTTAAGGCCAGGAAAGTTGGTGGATGGAAAAAATGCCATTCACTTTTTTTTTTTCCAGGAAGGCCACCCTGAAATGTTATCAATGGCAGAAAAGCCCACCAGCTGGTAGGGGCAATAGGAGTGTGAAATGGAAGCGCCGAGAGGAAACTTATTTTCGGGACTGGATTCATGGCAATAAACCCTACGTGAAACAGAAGAAGGGTATCGAGGCAGCCTTCATAGCACCATGCTGTTCTCAAAAGGAGCCTCCGTAGGATGCGGGCATGAAATAGAAGTCAAGGTTATTAGAGGGCAAGGGAGAAGATGAAAACTAAACTTCTGGGAGGTGATCAGATACCTAAACAGAAACTGGGGAGAGACAGGTTCAAGTCCCACCCAACCATGGATTTCATTGGTTGATTTTAAACCAGATTTGTTTCTCTCCTGTTTTACACTGTTTTAAATTGTTTCAACTCCTACCCTCAAAACGACACTATAGGGCTCTGCACACGAGAACAACTAGACACAAGGATGGCTTCCCCCCGAATGCCATCACTCTGTTAAACAAATAATTCCCTCACCACTGTCAAACAATTCACTAAGATTGCATTACTATTACTATTAGTCTTGTCATCGTTCCTATCACCCATCTCCTCCCACTTACTGCAGAACTTTAACTTTGTTGCTTGTATTCTTAGGATTTATATTGTTTTCTAATATGATTTGATTGCTTATTTCTACCCTATGACTATCATTAAGTGTTGTACCTTATAATTCTTGAGAAATGTATCTTTTCTTTTATGTACACTGAGAGCATCTGCACCAAAGACAAATTCCTTGTGTGTCCAATCACACTTGGCCAATAAAAAATATATTCTATTCTAAAAGGCTGCTAGAAGCATAAAGGGAAGGTTCCCTAGGTATTCTATTAGTTCTTTAAAGGAAGGCAAGACAACACTTTTAAGAAACAAAGACTGTGTGAAAAAGAAGTTGGAAGAGCCTTTCCCAGATTTATTAAAGTACAACTCAAAGAGAGAAGCAACCTAGAACTAAGGAGAAATTTCCTGGCAGTGAGAACAATTAAAATCAGTGGAATGGCTTCCCTTCAGAATCTGGGGGTGCTCCCTTCTGCTATATTAACGTTCTTTTGAGTCACTCAAAATTGACTGAAAACACTGAACGAAGCCATAAATCATGGTTTATAAACTAGAATGATTAGGTTCACACAATACACTGTCTGTTTGGCAAGATGCAGGAACCAGATTTCACTGTGATTATCTCCTGGCAGCACCCCGTTTACATATACTATTTGCCTATCGCTTTGATAGTTGTTTGTGTTTTTATTAGCTTTCATAATTTCACTGCTTTATAAGGTTTTTAATGTTCTTGTAGTGTAAACTACAAGAAGTCTCTTTTTTAAAATGTTGTGGCAAATAAACACAAGAATTAAGATGTGGTAGCACAGTGGTTAAATTGCAGTACTGCAGGCTATTTCTGCTGACTGCTGGTTGCCATCAGTTTGGCAGACTGAATCTTACCAGGCTCAAGGTTGACTCAGCCTTCCGTCCTTCCGAGGTGAGTAAAATGATAATAGTTAATTTTTTCCATAGGTAGACACTTCGATTTGTACTAAAATATTCTATCATGTGATACAGCTCTACCACAGGGGAGCAGATGCAGGAGAGTGAGTCCTAATACTTACTGTGTTTCCCAGAAAATAAGACAGGGTCTTATTTTCTTTTGACCCCCAAAATAAGCACTTGGCCTTATTTTTGAGGAGGTCTTATTATTTTTGAGGTGCAGGAGGCGGCAAGCGTGGTCACCTCATGGCTGCTGCTGTGTTGATAGTTTGGGAGAGGGCTTATTTTTTGGGGAGGGCTTTTTTAGCACATGCTAAATACATCCCCTATAACTACTGTCAGAAAGTCAGAATGGGAAATGGACATTCTTAAATAAAGAATGGAAGCAGTAAATCATATCCTGCTGGGGGGGAGGGCACTTTAATAACAGAGGTTTAACATGATGCCTTTCCAGTATTTTATTGCAAGGGATTAGATGCTGTTCCTTCTGTGGAATTTATTTTCCTGCCATCAAACCTCCAAGTGTGTATATATTACCCTTTTTCTTTCCTTTTAGGGGAAAGGAAATCAGCTCACCTTCTCATAATGTGTCTCCATGCACAGAAATATAGTGTAGGCAGTCAAGCAAGCCAAACAGCCTTCCAGATAGGACTGGCTCCCAAGTTTCTCGGCTTCAGCATAGAGGTTATTCAGGGTCCGTACGGTTTCTTCAAACTGCTGCCTGTCAATCTGAAGAAAGGATATCATTTAGAAATGGACATTCAGGCAGGTACAAAATGGAAACAACCTTCAGCATATTTAGATGAAAGCCATATGGAATGTCAATGGCTCAGATCCCCAGGAAACAGAACTTGGCTTCTTGGATGAAGAGTTATATGTCAGGAGCCTTGTGGGCTTGAACAGAGGCTAAGGAAACAATTACAAGTTTTAAAATAGTCACAGAAAGAATGCAATTTCCTTCAGAGAAGCATTTCAAGATATTTCTCAAAGCTGTTCCTGGCACAACTCAATTCACAAAAGAAAGCCATCAGCTGCTACAATGAAAACAGTATGTTTTTTTTCCTTGGTGGAGCTGCTGACCGAAAGATCACAAGGAGAAATCATATTTGCTTTTGCTTTCAACTGATCTCCACCCAGCATGAGTAGCCAGTAAATTAGAATATTTGAGAACAAAAATGCCAGAAAATGCTAAACAGCAGAGACACACATAGCAAGAACAATAGTAATTCCAGGACATATAAATGACTTGTTTATTATTCTCAAACCATTAAGGATGGTACTACCATGACTAGATTTAATACATTTTTTCTCCTTTTCTTTCACTTGGAAGCTAAAGTGCTTTGAGGCAGAAATCTCAGGCTACAATCCTAGATCTACTGCATTATTTATTTTATTTCTTTACTAGTTAGAATTTTTCATTCTGTCTTTATTATTTACTAGGAGAGTTGGTCTATGCAGTGAAGTTTACTTCTTAGCAAATACATAGACAATCTGGCCGTCAGATTCCTAGTTACTTATAATATCGCAAATTTTGATTTTCCTCCAGGAATCTTAGAAGCTGGAAATGCTGCCCTCAAAATGCAAGTACTCAAATCTTGAGGTCCTTAACTAGATTAGTTAAATGGGATCTTAGCAGCTCCACATCCATACATGCTACATTTGATTAGGTTTCTTTTGTGGCTTTCTGAGCAGCGTCAATCCAACCTATTTTGTTTATTATTCAATGTGTTGACCTAAACACAGAAAACAGCTATCGATTCTGCCATCCTGTTTCCATGGTTATTATCCTGCTCTTGAAGAATTCATTGGAAGAGATCTATTGTTAAAAAGATCAGTTGGTCTCAGGCACACATTAGCCACGTTGAAGTAACACTCCAGCAAACATATTCAATCGATTGGGCTTATATACTACCAAATCCTTGCAAACAAATGGCACTTTATAATCAAAGTAAGACATCTGTAGCAGCAATATGTAGAAATTTTCCAGAGTCTCCAGTAAATGTTAAACTAAATGCTCTTTTTCCAGCATTGTCAAAAACATCATTGATATAAAACCAGTTGCAATAATGCAAAAAATAGTCCTGACTTTGAAATCCAGGATTTTATTTATAATTCTATTGTTTTTTATACTATTGTTGTTTTCTATCATACTTTGACATAACTTGCATGCTGCCTAAAGCCTTTAGAGTAAAGTAGCTTATGAATGTTATACATGTGAAACTCGAAAAATTAGAATATTGTGCAAAAGTTCATTTATTTCAGTAATGCAACTTAAAAGGTGAAGCTAATATATGAGATAGACTCATTACATGCAAAGCAAGATAATTCAAGCCGTGATTTGTCATAATTGTGATGATTATGGCTTACAGTTCATGAAAACCCCAAATCCACAATCTCAGAAAATTAGAATATTGTGAAAAAGTGCAATATTCTAGGCTCAAAGTGTCCCACTCTAATCAGCTAATTAAGCCATAACACCTGCAAAGGGTTCCTGAGCCTTTAAATGGTCTCCCAGTCTGGTTCAGTAGGAATCACAATCGTGGGAAAGACTGCTGACCTGACAGTTGTGCAGAAAACCATCATTGACACCCTCCATAAGGAGGGAAACCCTCAAAAGGTAATTGCAAAAGAAGTTGGATGTTCCCAAAGTGCTGTATCAAAGCACATTAGCAGAAAGTTATGTGGAAGGAAAAAGTGTGGAAGAAAAAGGTGCACAAGCAGCAGGGATGACTGCAGCCTGGAGAGGATTGTCAGGAAAAGGCCATTCAAAATGTTGGGGACTTTCACAAGACTGAGGCTGGAGTCAGTGGATAAGGAACCGCCACACATAGACGGATCCTGGAGATGGGCTTCAAATGTTGTATTCCTCTTGTCAAGCCGCTCCTGAACAACAAACGTCAGAAGGGTCTTACCTGGGCTAAAGAAAAACAGACCTGGTCTATTGCTCAGTGGGCCAAAGTCCTCTTTTCTGATGAGAGCAACTTTTGCATCTCATTTTGAAACCAAGGACCCAGAGTATGGAGTAAGAATGGAGAGGCATTCCATTCAGATTCAGAGATACGGGATGTATAAACTTAGTAGGGATGCACCTGTGATTAAACGACATATTGTATGTGAAGATGGGTTTCCCCTCCCCCCCTTTTTTTCTCTCCATCCTCTCCCTTTCCCATTGTTGTCTATGTAACAAAAAATAAAAATAATTTATATATATATAAAAAAAAAAGAATGGAGAGGCACACACTGCAAGATGCTTGAAGTCTAGTGTGAAGTTTCCACAGTCTTATGTTGATATGGGGAGCCATGTCATCCGCTGGTGTTGGTCCACTGTGCTTCATTAAGTCTAGGGTCAACGCAGCCGTCTACCAGGAGATTTTGGAGCACTTCATGTTTCCTTCCACAGACGAGCTTTATGGGGATGCTGACTTCATTTTCCAGCAGGACTTGGCACCTGCCCACACTACCAAAAGCACCAAAACCTGGTTCAATGACCGTGGGATTACTGTGCTTGATTGGCCAGCAAACTTGCCTGACCTGAACCCCATAGAGAATCTATGGGGCATTGCCAAGAGAAAGATAAGACGTGAGTCCGAACAATGCAGAAGAGCTGAAGACTGCTATTGAAGCATTCTGGTCTTCTATAACACCTCAGCATTGCCAAAGGCTGATAGCTTCCATGCCACACTGCATTGAGACAGTAATTGCTGCAAAAGGGGCCCAAACCAAGTACTGAGTACATATGCATGCTTATACTTTTCAGAGGTCCGATATTGTTCTATGTACAATCCTTGTTTTATTGATTGCATGTAATATTTTAATTTTCTGAGATTGTGGATTTGGGGTTTTCATGAGCTGTAAGCCATAATCATCACAATTATGACAAATCACGGCTTGAACTATCTTGCTTTGCATGTAATGAGTCTATCTCATATATTAGTTTCACCTTTTAAGTTGCATTACTGAAATAAATGAACTTTTGCACGATATTCTAATTTTTCGAGTTTCACCTGTAAATGACCTGGAAATAAGGAGAATTTTTTTGACAGTGAGAACAATCAACCAATGGAATAGAAATTGCCTTCAGAAGTTGTGGGAGCTTCATCACTGGAAGATTTCAAGAAGAGACTAGACTGCCATCTGTCAGAAATAGTGTAATGTCTCCTGCTTGGGCAGGGGGTTGGACTAGATGACCTACAAGGTCCCTTCCAACTCTGTTCATCTGTATCTAAGACTTTGGGCCAGTCCCTTTCTCTCGACCCTGGAAAGAATGCAATTGCAAAGCATTTCTGAAAAACTTGGCAAAAAAACTGCAGGGACTTGTCCAGGCAGTCACTAAGGGTCAAGACATACTAAAAGGTGCGCGCGCACACACTCATACACACACACACACACCTGTCCTTTAGCATCTGTCTAAATCAGGGGCATCCAACCCTGGCAACTTTAAAGATCTTGGACTTCAACTATCAGAATTCCCCAGTCAGCCATGCCAATCAGTCTCACCCTGACATGCTCTTCTTCCTTCTTGCCATCCTGCTCCCTGAGAGTTCACAAGACTCCCCAAGGGGAAGGGGCTCTCAGAAGTCTGTTTTGCTCTGCTTTAATCCCAATGCTTTTAAAGAGGGAACCATATACACTAATGGCCTTGCTAATCATTATTCTCCAAAGCACCGGAAGGTAGGACAAGAAACTATGGTTGGAAACTAATAAAAGAAAGAAGCAACCTGGAATTAAGGATAAACTTCCTAACAGTGAGGACAATTAACCAGTGGAACAGCTTGCCACCAGAGGTTGTAGGTGCTCCATCACTGGATGTTTTAAAGAAGAGACTGAATAGTCACTTGTCTGAAATGGTATAGGATCTCCTGCTTGAGCAGGGGGCTGGACTAGAAGACATGCAAGGTCTATCCCTATCCCATTCTATTCCTATAACCCAGAGACCTTCAAACCTGGCAACTTTAAGACTTGTGGACTTCAACACCCAGAATTCTCCAGCCAGCATAGCGTTGAAGTCCACAAGTCTTAAAGTTGCCAAGTTTGGGGACCCCTGCTAAAACCAAATGTTTCACTGCCAAATACCCTTCCATACAGAGCTGATGTAACTTGGTCCTTGTCGACTTTTGCTCTTTTGATTAGTGGCAGATTCAAACCTGAATAATGCAACCCCAAGAACTGAAGCCCAATGGAGAGATGCTGGGACAGGAAGCCCAGCTGTTGCTTTAGTTACTGCCACAGTAATAAAGGGATTCCCACAGAACTTGTGTGGTTCTTTAATTGCTTGTGCTTAGCAGTCAGCCGGACAAACCTGTTTTGCAAACTTCTTAATAGGAAGTAGGCACCATCAAAGGGTTACAGCTATGAGATTTCATATTCAAAGCTTATGTCTGTCCTATAAACTTAAATCGAACCAAATCTGTACCATTCTGTACAAATCAAAGGTATGAGAAACCAAAGAAGTCAGTCGGTAAGACTGAAATATTTCCCCGTCGATGAGAAGAAGTAAAAGAAGTGCTCTGAAATGCTTGTTAAATGTTTGGGTGGTTTCTAGAACAGCTCTTTCAAAATCTGTACGATAATAAGTTTTCAGTTAAACCCGGATCTCTCATTTGTTGTTCGAGGAGTGGATCTCCCATACGCCCCACCCCTTCCCTGGGCCCAGAGGGAGGAGTCCCCCTTGTAGAACTGTGCCCAGAAGGATTTCAGGTGCTGCACCAGCCGAGAGCCCAGAGAAGGGGTGGGGGTGTGGCCGTTGTTATCCGGGAGTCGTTAGTTCCTCGTAGGGTCCCTGCTCCGGAGCTTGTTGGGTGTGAGTCTCTGCTGATAAAGTTGGACCTCAAGGGTCAAGTGGGTCTGCTGTTAACGTACCTGCCTCCCAACAGCGTTGCAGCAGCCCTCCCCTCGCTCCTCGAGTCGGTAGCCGAGCTGGCAATTGAGTTCCCTAGGTTGATGGTCCTGGGGGACTTTAATTTGCCTTCGCTCGGTGAAAACTCTGATGGGGCGCAGGAGTTCATGGCTTCCATGACAGCCATGGGCTTGACCCAAGTAATTCGGGGCCCAACCCATTCGGCGGGTCACATGCTCGACCTCGTATTCCTCTCGGAGCAGTGGATTTGTGACCTTGGTCTGAGGGGTAACGACATCATACCCCTGTCGTGGTCAGACCACTGCCTACTGAGGCTCGACTTCCGGAGGCCAAACCCCCACTGTAGGGAGGTGGAACTGACCAGGTGGTTCCGCCCCAGGCGACTTATGGAACCGCTAAGGTTCCAGACGGAGCTTGGGGTCATTCCTGATACTTTCGCCCACAGTCCGGTAGAGACTCTGGTTGCTGCTTGGCATCCGGCAGCATCAGAGGCCCTCGACCGGATTGCGCCACTACGGCCCCTCCGAGGCGGCGGATCCCGGAGACCCCCTTGGTTCACCGAGGAACTCCGGGAGATGAAGCGCCGGAGGAGATGCCTAGAGCACCAATGGAGGTCCGATAAGTCCGAATCGAACCGAGCAATGGTAACCACCTGCACCAAGGAATACACCAGGGCACTTAGGGCAGCGAAAAGATCTCACATAGCCACCTTGGTTGCGTCCGCTGAGTCCCGCCCAGCCGCCCTGTTTAAGATAACCCGCTCCCTATTGAATAAAAGGGAAGCGGGGGAACCCTTGCAGGGCAGAGCTGAGGATTATGCCCAATTCTTAGCGGACAAAATTGCTCGGTTTCGGTCGGACTTGGACTCCATCCCCGCAGTTCCAGCCGAGACACAAGAGGATCAGGTGGAACATCTCTGGGTTGAGTTTCAGGATGTTACCCCCGGGGATGTGGACAAGGCCATGAGGGCTGTAAGTGCCTCCACCTGCGTACTGGACCCGTGTCCCTCATGGCTGGCTACTAACAGCAGTGAGGTGACACGAGGCTGGATCCAGGCGGTTGTAACCGCCTCTCTTTGGGAGGGGAACTTCCCCGCCGCACTGAAAGCGGCGGTGGTGAGACCCCTCCTAAAGAAGCCATCTTTGGATCCAGCTGTTCTTAATAACTATCGCCCAGTCTCCAACCTTCCCTTCCTTGGGAAGGTTGTTGAGAAGGTGGTGGCCTTTCAGCTCCAACGGTCCTTGGAGGAAGCAAACTATCTCGACCCCTTCCAGTCAGGCTTCAGACCCGGTTACAGCACAGAAACCGCTTTGGTCGCATTGACCGATGATCTCTGGAGAGCCAGAGATGGAGGGCATTCCTCCATCCTGGTCCTCCTTGACCTCTCAGCGGCTTTCGATACCATCGACCATGGTATCCTTCTGCGACGACTGCGGGAGGTGGGAGTGGGAGGCACCGTGTTGCGGTGGTTCTCCTCCTACCTCTCGGACAGGTCGCAGTTGGTGTTAGTGGGGGGGCAGAGATCGTCCCCTAGGCCCCTAACATATGGGGTGCCTCAGGGCTCGGTCTTATCCCCCCTACTATTTAACATCTACATGAAACCGCTGGGAGAGATCATCCGCAGGCACGGGATCAGATACCACCAATATGCGGACGATACCCAGTTGTATCTGTCTGCCCCGTGCCAACTCAATGAAGCGGCAGACGTGATGAACCGAGGCCTTGAGGCCGTTATGGACTGGATGAGGGTTAACAAGCTTGTGCTCAACCCAGAAAAGACCGAGTGGTTGTTGTGCTTCCCTCCCAAAGATTCGATCAATATTCCATCACTCAGGCTGGGGGGTCAAATTCTATACCCCTCAGAGAGGGTTCGCAACTTGGGAGTACTCCTGGATCCACAGCTATCGTTTGACCACCACTTGACGGCTGTGACCAGGGGGGCATTCGCCCAGGTTCGCCTGGTGCGCCAGTTGCGACCCTACCTGAATCGGGAGGCACTCACAACAGTCACTCGGGCCCTTGTGACCTCTAGGCTGGAATACTGCAATGTGCTCTACATGGGGCTGCCCTTGAAGAGCATCCGGCGACTTCAGTTGGTACAGAACGCGGCCGCGCGAGTGATTGTGGGTGCACCGCGGTTCACCCACATAACACCTATCCTCCGCGAGCTGCGCTGGCTACCTGTCGATCTCCGGATGCGCTTCAAGGTGCTATTAGTCACCCATAAAGCCCTGCATGGTAGTGGATCTGGATACTTGAGAGACCGCCTCCTGCCAATTACCTCCCTGCGACCAATTAGATCACATAGATTGGGCCTCCTCCGTATTCCATCGGCCAGCCAGTGCCGGCTGGCAACCACAAGGAGGAGGGCCTTCTCAGTAGTAGCCCCGACCCTTTGGAACGAACTCCCCATGGAGATTCGTACCCTCACCACCGCCCAGGCCTTCCGCACAGCCTTGAAGAACTGGCTAGCCCGTCAGGCCTGGGGACAAGGATAGCCGCCCCTCCCGAATGATGAATGTATGTTGCTTATTACTTTTATTATATGTGTCTATGTTACTGTTTGTATTCCCTTCCCTGATTTTATGTGAGCCGCCCTGAGTCCCCTCAGGGAAAAGGGCGGCCTACAAATATTAATAAAATCTAAAATCTAAATCTAAATCTTTGAAAAAGATGGCTTTTCCTGCACCTCTGCCACTATGGATTTCAGCTTAATTATGAAAATAATTTACAATCCTTGAGTGTTGAATTTAAAAAACCCAAAGACAGAATAATAAAACAGCTAAAGACAACCGCTGCAGTGTAAAATCCAGAACACTTCAACAAAGACTGCATAGGAGGAAAGCCACATTAGTCTACAGTAGCCCAAAATGACTCTGCTAAACAAATAATTCCCTCCACACCAACTATTGGTGTCAAACTATTCACTAAGGCTGCATTATTATTTGTCTTCTCATTGTTCCTATCACCCATCTCCTCCCATTTATGACTGCAGAACTTTAACTTTGTTGCTTGTATTCTTAGGATTTATATTGTTTTCTAATATGATTTGATTGCTTATTTCTACCCTATGACTATCATTAAGTGTTGTACCTTATGATTCTTGGCGAATGTACCTTGTCTTTTTATGTACACTGAGAGCATCTGCACCAAAGACAAATTCCTTGTGTGTCCAATCCCACTTGGCCAATAAAGAATTCTGTCCTGTCCTGTCCTATCCTATCCTATCCCTATCGTAACCAGGAGATAGGTAGGATGTTTTCCAACCAGCAAATTCTAAATTGCAGCCTTTTAATCAACTTGCCAGTCAGAAAAGTTGCTACCAGATTCCTTTTGATTCTATGCAGTGCAACATTAACTTACATGAAACACAATTTTAACTTAAGGGAGAACCTATCCTTTCCTCTCAAAAAAGTACTTTCATAGTTTTCAAAAAGCCGGAAAATGTTTTCACGCCAAGTAAAATTGTATAGAACAGGTAATAATTACTGCTCTGTCATTAGCCTTTGTTTATAAAAGGGACAGCAACACAGAAATCACTTCTAATCCTTCCTCTGTTCCACCCAGCCCAAGGCAACAATGATGGAGGTTGGTGCTCTGAGCTTGGTGGTTTCCTTGCAGAAGTTTCATTATCCAAACTAGGTAACATTATCGGTGCTAGTAAGGAGTGGGATTTGCTCTCAATTTATATTCTATTTCTGTGCCAACTCAGGAAGCTCAAACTGCCCAAGGAGTTGCTAATTCATTTCTACAGAGGACTGATTGAGTCTGTCATCTGCACCTCCATAACTGTCTGGTTTGGTTCTGCAACCCAACAAGACAGACACAGACTTCAGAGGATAATTAGAACTGCAGAAAAAACAATTGCTACCAACCTGCCTTCAACTGAGTCAAAAAGAAGACTGTGAAAATAACTACAGACCCTTCACATCCTGGACATAAATTGTTTCAACTCCTACCCTCGAAACGACGCTATGTAGGGCACTGCAAACCCGAACAACTAGACACAAGGACAGCTTTTTCCCGAACACCATCACTCTGCTAAACAACCAATTCCTACAACACTGTCAAACTATTTACTGAGACTGTATTACTATTACTATTAATCTTCTCATCCTTCCTATTACCCATCTCCTTCCACTTATGACTGTATGACTGTAACTTTGTTGCTTGTATCCTTATGATTTATATTGTTTCCTAGTCGCTGAAGTCAAAGCACAAGGGACTGCATGGAAGTTTCCACAAACATGGGAGGGGAGTGTCTAGTGGAGCCACAAAGAAGCTGGAGCGCCTGCTGTGTGAACTCTTGCAAAGTGGCTGATACAAAAGACACGATTGATAGAATGCCTCCCCACTCACCGTCCATCCCTTGCACTCCCTGCTCCCAAGAAATCCTTTGCTTCGTACCATGCTAGCTCCTCGCTTTTTAATTAAAATGCCTAAATACAGATTCAGCTAAGGTGCTGAACCAAGCAAGCCACTATGAAAAGTGGGCAGTTTGGCCCCCCAGACACAGTGTGTTATATGGATCCAGTCAGCTTTGGCTTGTCAAGCACACTTTAGTTAACTTTAAAGCTTAGGGATTAGTAAAGGTTCCCCTCACACACATATGTGCTCATCTGTTTCAAAGCCAAAGAGCCAGCGCTGTCCAAAGACGTCTCCATGGTCCTGTGGCCAGCATGACTAAACACCGAAGGCGCACGGAACACTGTTACCTTCCCACCAAAGGTGGTTCCTATTTTTCTACTTGCATTTTTATGTGCTTCTGCTAGGTTGGCAGAAGCTGGGACAAGTAACAGGAGCTCACTCCATTACGCAGCGCTAGGGATTCGAATCGCCGACCTTTCTGATTGACAAGCTCAGCGTCTTAGCTACTGAGCCACCACATACCATTCACAACTACCATTAGGGATTACTCACCCGGTTTTCCAACTCTGGAGGGAATTTGGTCTGGAACTGGCACTTCGTGCCACTGCTGTAGTCCCTTTGGATGAAGACTTTGCTGGCAACAGGCGGCTGCTGTGGCCTCATCTCGCAGCTCAAACTGGCCAGTCTGGATGCGAAAGAAGAGATAAGCGATCAAAGTGTGTCTCAGTCATATTGGGTCAACTCTGGTTTTATATCCCGGGTGCTGATTGCATTGGAACAGGTCCCTGGCTGACCAGCTTTCTGGTTCTACATACTGGGCAATGATTATAATCAATTAAATGGTCCTATAACATTTGGCATGCATACTGAAGGCATTATTCCCTCTACTTAAAAAGGATGAGTACTTAATACGTATAATAACATGGCTCTATTGTTATGAGGTACGAGTGATCTTCAACATCCTGCTTTTTGTACTGTGATCTTGAATGTACTCCAAGATGGCTCTTTGAAACATGAAACGTACTCTTGATCTGGCTCTCCCTGAAACTCAAGAACTCCATTAAAATACAATTAAAAAACGCCAATGAGGAGAGGCTGAAAAAAAGACTGGGAACATTTAGTCTTGAGAAGACAAGGAGACACGGTTGAGTGGATAGTATAAGACAGCCGTTTCCAAACGTATGAAAAGAAGGGGTCTTGTTTCCATCATCCCAGAAGGCACAGCGTGGACCAGTAAATCTGAAGTCAGAGAAAGGCAGACTCCAACTGAGTGTTAGGGCAACCTTTTTTATGGTAAGAATTATTCAGCAGTAAAAGCAATGGCTTAGGGACTGTGCCTATTTTAAACAGATTCAGTAGCTTCCAAGGCATAAAGTAAAGGTAAAGGTTCCCCTCGTACATATGTGCTAGTCGTTCCTGGCTCTAGGGGGCAGTGCTCATCTCCGTTTCAAAGCCGAAGAGCCAGGGCTGTCCAAAGACGTCTCCGTGGGCATGTGGCCGGCATGACTAAATGCCGAAGGCGCACAGAACGCTGTTACCTTCCCACCAAATGTGTTTCCTATTTTTCTACTTGCATTTTTACGTACTTTTGAACTGCTAGGTTGGCAGAAGCTGGGACAAGTAACAGGAGCTCACTCCGTTAAGCAGCACTAGGGATTCGAACCGCCGAACCGCCGAACTGCCTTTCTGATTGACAGGCTCAGCGTCTTAGCCACTGAGCCACCGTGACCCTCTTTTCAAGGCATATACCATTTCTAAGAGTCTATGTCAGTAAGAGGTACATGATCTATTGTCAATTTTCTCTGTCTCAAAGATCTTGTTTCACCTTTGGCTCATCTCAGCACTAGGAAGAGTTAAAATATTGCAATTGAATCTTTTAGCTTAAGAATTCCCATGAATTTACCAATGGAAAGAGAACTGGTGTAATCAGTACAAAACTGATCCCTCTTGACAGAAGCTAAGCACCCCAGTTCAAATGGCCTCCCCGCCCCCAAATTTATTTTTTTATTTACTTACATGCATCCTGCCTTTACTATTTTTACAAATAACTTCAGGTGGTGAACATATTCAACGTACCTTCCTTCTCCTATTTTCCCCACAACCGCCACCCTGTGAGATGGGTTGGTCTGTGAGTGACTGGCCTTCAGTTACCCAGCTGGCTTTCACAGCTAAAGCGGGACTTGAACTCCAGTCTCCAGCTTTCAACCCCGGTGGTCTTAACCCCTAGACCCAAACTGCCTCTCATCAAATCATAGAAAGGGTGTTGAAATTCATGCAGAGAGAGCTCAAGAAAGCCATATATCAAGTGTATTCCTCTATTGTGCAGATAAGACAGGTGGCCTTACACCAGCCAATCACAGCCTAATCATCCATGGTGACGCAATAGCGAAGGCTAACTCTTCTGCCCACTGCCAGGGGTTCAATCCTGACCGGCTCAAGGTTGACTCAGCCTTCCATCCTTCCAAGGTCAGCAAAATGGGGACCCAGATTGTTGGGGGCCATAGGCTGACTCTATAAACCGCTTAGAGAGTTGTGAAGCATTGTGAAGTGGCATATAAGTCTAAGTGCTATGGCTATTGCTACTTGTCTCCCATCCAGATAGAAACTGGAGTATCTATCTATGGTTTCTTTTCTCCTGATATGGATTGATACATATGGATTGTTTTTAATAGCTTCAGAAGAGGCTCTTATTTAAAATCATTTTCACAATTGGAGACACAAGAGCAGAGTCTTTCCTCTGATTGATGGCTCCTCATTTTGATGGCAGTGTTTTTTCCCCCCCTCATAAGTTATTGCTATCTCCTTTCCATTTTTGGACTCCAAATCAAATCAAATCAAGACAGCTATCCACAGGGTGGGAGAGAGGATTGGAGGTAGGAGGAGAAGGAAGGGAGGGAATGTATTGGGAGAGAGGAGTGATAGAGGGGGAGGGGAAGTAGGAAGTAGAGGGGTATGTTGGAAGGAAGAATGAAAGTTGGAGGGGGGTGAAAGAGGGTGTATGGTGGGTCAAGGTGGTATATTGGGTTTGTATTTTGGGGGGTATTCTCTATAAAAGCGAGGGCTGTGTTTATTATTCAATGTTATATGCCCCGGTTATGCACAGTATACATGTGATTGTATGGAATGAAATGGAAATAAACGTATTTTCAAAAAAAAAAAAAAAAAAGACAGCTATCCACAAAGCACTTTAAAATGTGTCTTTTCTTTAGATGTCCTCTTTCCTTTTGAGACGCTCTCTCCAGTCAAATATAGCAAGCAGTAAAAGAGGAAATCCCAGCTATAAAGTCCAGAAACCTACAGTCCAGAAATTTGCAAAAAAACCAACAAAAAAAACCAACCAACTGCCTTTCCCCCGCTTTTTTCAAATACGACTTTCCTGCGCTGCAAGTAAAACCAGGGGAAAAAATGCTTTCCTATGTGTCACAGTCATGCAAGGTATAGTCCCACCCCCCTAGTTTATGCCGTGTGTGTCTGTGTGTGCGCTCAAACTCTTTGGCTCATTTTTCACCCCTTCATTTCACATTGGACACCAACCCCCCCCACCCATTTATGATTTGAAAACGAATTCTATCCACGAAGCCTACCTCAAATGATAAAGATAAGGATAGCATTGATCCATCCTCCCAGAGACTCCTGTGTGTGTGTGTGTGTGTGTGTGTGTGAATATAGATCATTTTGGAGAAGCCCGGCTTATGCTAGAGGGCCAATACCCCCCCCTCCAAAAAGGCAAAGCCCGGGGATTCTTCCTAGGCAGCAGCCCTTTTATACAGCAGCTCAGAGTCTGAAGTCCATTGGATCAAGCGAAGGGGAAAAGGAAAGGGGGAGGGGAAAGGGGGGAAGGAAAAGAAAGAGGAAAAGGGAAAGGGAGGAAGGAAAGGGGGAGGGGAAGGAAAAGGGGGAGGGGAAGGAAAAGGGGGGAGGAAAGGGGGGAGGAAAGGGGGAGGGGAAGGAAAAGGGGGGAAGGAAAGGAGGGAGGAAAAGGGAGAGGGGGAAGGGGAAGGGGGGAAGGAAAGGAGGGAGGGAAGGGGGAGAAGAAAGGGGCAGGGGAGGGAAAGGGGGAGGAAAGGAGGGAGGGAGGAAAGGGGGGGAGGAAAAGAAAGAGGAAAAGGGAAAGGGAGGAAGGAAAGGGGGAGGGGAAGGAAAAGGGGGAGGGGAAGGAAAAGGGGGGAGGAAAGGGGGGAGGAAAGGGGGAGGGGAAGGAAAAGGGGGGAAGGAAAGGAGGGAGGAAAAGGGAGAGGGGGAAGGGGAAGGGGGGAAGGAAAGGAGGGAGGGAAGGGGGAGAAGAAAGGGGCAGGGGAGGGAAAGGGGGAGGAAAGGAGGGAGGGAGGAAAGGGGGGGAGGAAAAGGGAGAGGGGAAGGAAAAGGGGGGAAATTAGAGTTTTTCACCTAAGAAAGGCGGCCAAGGAGACCATAAGGTGATCCTAACCCTTTCCCCTAGGAAGCCCCCTCCCCAATCTCCCCCCCCACTCCTCCCAGCCCTAGGGGACCAGGCTCCCTTTCTCCCACACGTTTCATCCCCCCCCTCAATTGCCACAGTGCTCCCCCTTCCTTTTTTTCAAGCCGAGCAGAGTCTCTTTCTCCCCCCCCCCCAAGCTCCCTAAAGCCCCCCAAGAGGAGAGACAGGACCACTGCCCGGTGGAGAAAGGATGCCCGGGGGAGTCCCCTTTCCGCCCACGGCCTGAGGCGCTTTCAAGCCCACCTCACAACCACAACCCTTCGAGGCAGTCCAGGCCTTGGGGGGACCCGCGCCAACCGCCGCCCCCTCCCCCTCAGGCCCGGCCCCGCCCCTCGTCCCCAAAACCGCCCCCTCCTCTCGCCCCCCCCTCCTTACGGGCAAAGCCCCCGTCGCCGCTTCTCCTCCTTCCTCCTCCTTCCAGCGTCGCTCCGCCGGCGACGCAAGCTCCTTCACTTACGGCTTGTCGCAAAGCCGCCCCTCGGCCTGAAGTGTTGCGGGCGGAGCGAACTCTACGGCCGTTTGGGCGGGGCCGCGCCGTAGATTTAGAAATCTAGAGTTTTGTGTAGAGCGCTCCTCGCCCTGCGGATGGGTTACTTCCGGGTCCCTCTCAGGAAAGAAGGCTTTGTGAGGCCCCAAATGGCCAACCTTGGATTTATTTATTATATTTTATTTTGTCAAAGATGTATAAGATAACAGATATAAGTATAAACATGATTATGGATGCTTTTAAGACTGGTGGGGCTTCAAAGCCATGTTGTCTTTGTGGCGTTTGAGAGGTTGCGGTTGGGGTGAAGGAACATGCATATGTTACATTATATAACATACAATATCTAACAATATATATTATAATATATATAATAAAACGTGTGTGTGTGCGCACGTGCACGCACGCACGCACGCACACACACACAGAGACGCCAAATACCACTCATGAATCATCACAAAATCTCCAGAACCGTAAAGCCTACAAATTTAAAATTTGGCACATATGTTTCTCCTGGCATCTAGGTGCTTGCTAAGAAAGGATTTTTCGAAATGACCATCAGATCATCAGTATTCCTTATAGAGTATTATATTAACACATGTCGATGCTAAGGAGTTAGAAGTTCTACTACCCCTCCCCACCCGAAAGGAACTCTGTTCCAACTGCCAGTTGCCTTATATGGGCATGGCCAGTGAGTGACTCATCCGGCCTGCTGGCTGACCCAATCACATGGTTATCCAGCTAATAGTATATATGTTATGGCATGCATAAGCACACCAGCGTGCCCTTCCTCCCTGTCCTACTGTCCCCATCTATTTGTATTCATTTCTTTTATTCACATCCATGTTTATATTTATACTTGCTATCTTGTACATGTTTGCCAAACTAATCAATACAAATTCAAGAGTGCAGAGCAGAGCAACCAGGATGATGAAGGGGCTGGAGGCTAAAACATATGAAGAACGGTTGCAGGAACTGAGCATGGCTGGTCTAGTGAAGAGAAGGACCAGGAGAGACATGATGGCATCTTCCAATATTTGAGGGGCTGCCACAGAGGAGGTCAAGCTATTCTCCAAAACACCAGAAGGCCTGACAAGGAATAATGGATGGAAACTATCAAGGAGAGATTCAACCTAGAAATGAGGAATTTCCTGACAGTGAGAGCAATCAACCAAAGGAACAGAAGTTGCCTTCAGAAGTTGTGGAAGCTTCATCACTGGAGGCTTTCAAGAAGAGACTGGACTGCCATCTGTCAGAAATGGTGTAGGGTCTCCTGCTTGGGTAGGGGGTTGGACTAGATGACCTACAAGGTCCCTTCCAACTCTGTATACCACGGGCTGCTGCGCTTTCTGATCCTGCATTCCATTTGGAAACAGATGCAGTTTTGCATGAGTTGGGGCCAGATTTGGAAGGAGTACGAAGGAGCAAATTTATTTATTGCTAAGAATGGGCGGTTTTAAAACCACAATGTCCCACTGCACCTGGGACTCGACTGATTTTCTACTTTAGGCAACGGTTGGCCAGTTGGAATGGGCTTTTGCAATCAAATCCTCTTCATGTGCGTTGCTGTGAAAATTACATGCATATTATAAATATCTGAGCTGTGAGTCAAGTTGAATGATTCAGCAGGCTCAGCTGTTCGGTGTCTTGCAAGAAGAATTGCAGTGAGGTTGTGGTGAAAAGAATGGAGGAGAAATTTGTTGGGATTTGGATTTTGATATGAACAGGGAGACTTGTAACTGGATGTCCCAATGGTGCTTTTTCAGGTGACCATTGGACTTCCTTGTTTTTTCTTTTGAAGATGTTTCGCTTCTCATCCAAGAAGCTTCTTCCGTTCTGACAGGATAGTGGGGAATGGAGGAATTTAGACTACAGGAACCATTTGCACCACTCAGGTGAACTTGAGGACACAGATAAACCTCCAAGTGGTCTCAAAGACCCTTTAAAAGGATGCAAATGACCAGCTGCCTGCAAAGAATATAAATCTTTCCATTCCCCACCATCCAGTCGGATGTTTGCAGGAGACCATTAATTTGCTTAATTGGCTCGTGACTCCCGAGACTCCTTGCCAAGTTTTGCAGAGATTGGCCTGGCAGTTCTCCAAGCCAGATGAGGTCTGTGACTGTAAATCCTCCCTTGAAAGATCCTCCCTTGAAAGACTTTGCTAGATGTGAATGAGCAGAATTCACAGTCAATTGATAAAAGAGGGTTTTGTCGGGACCAGGAGTTTGCTTCATGCCCTTGGGAAGCCTCGGTCAGAACAGTATCTTTCCATTTTTGTGCCTAGACTGTTCTTGCTGCTGTCACTTTTTGGATATTCTCGAATATAATAATTCAGTACTACATTATGTACTAATAATGTAGTAAGATGGCTTGGTGCCAAGGAAACAATTTTTGAAAAGGACTGATTATGGTTTTTTCCACAGTATTTCACATTATTACGATGAGGAGCCATTCCTTGAAATATAGAATGGCAGACCCACAATCCCAGAAGCCAGAGTCGTTTTTACGGAGCAATGGAGATACCTCTCTAGCGCTATACATGTACCAATCAGAAAATTAGAAATTATTAGATTGGCTGATACATTTCACTTATAGCATGTACTAGCTGGACAACCATGCTTCCTGAAGAAACTATGTGATTGGGCTATGCAGGAGAAATCCGGTTCACAATCCATTGGCTCAGTGGTAGTCAGTGATTGAAACACATAAGAGAATGTCGTTCCCGCCACCTTGAGTCCAGAAGCAGTTCCATAAGAGGAAGGCATAGACATTTTGGTGAGGTACCGACATTTAGTACTGTTAAGGAGCCCCAGGCCGCTCCTGAGTGAAGGAATGGAATGTCTGTCAGTTGAACTAAGGTAACAGAATATGAGTCAACTGGCAGCTGGAACAGAGTTTTTTTCAGGTGGGGAGGGGGAGTAGAATGTCTTAGCATCAGAGTGTGTAAATTACTGTATAAGAAATACTGACGATCTGATAGTCATTTTGAAAAATCCTTTCTTAGTGAGCACCTAGAAGCCCAGAGGAACATATGTGCCAAATTTCAAGTTTGTAGTCTTTACAGTTCTGGAGATTTTGTGATGAGTGAGTGATATTTGGCTTTGAATGGCCATTGCTAACAATTCTGAGAGTTGACATCCATATGCCTGGAGGGTACTAAGGTTGGGAAAAGTTGATCTGAAGGCAAGCTGTTCCACTGGTTATAATAATAATAATAATAATAATAATAATAATAATAATAATAATAATAATAATAATAATAATCCACGTGGTGATACTGATAGACTATATCTGCCCCGAAAATCAGGTGGCAGAGGATTATTACAAGTGAAGCAAACAGTTGAAGAAGAAAAACATGCACTGGCTGATTATTTAAAAGAAAGTCAAGAACATCTATTAATCGAAGTAAAGAACAAAAATCTACTGAAGGCCCAACAGATGAAACAAGAATACAGAAAAGATGTGATAAAATCAAGAATGGAGAGTTGGCAGAACAAAGCACTGCATGGCCAATTTCTGGAAAAAAATAAAAGATAAAGTGGACAGTGAACAAACTTGGTTATGGTTAACAACAGGTTCATTAAAGAAAGAAACAGAGTCACTAATCCTGGCTGCGCAAGAACAAGCTATCCGCACAAATGCCATTAAGGCCAAAATCGAAAAATCCTCTGATGATGCCAAATGCAGACTTTGCAAAGAAGCTGATGAAACTGTTGATCACATACTCAGCTGCTGTAAAAAAATCGCGCAGACTGATTATAAATTGCGGCACAATTCAGTAGCACAAATGATCCATTGGAATTTGTGCAAAAATTATAATATTAAAACAGCAACAAACTGGTGGGAACATCAGCCTGAAAAAGTCACCGAAAATCAGATGGTCAAGATCTTGTGGGATTTCCGTATACAAACCGACAAAATACTGGCGCATAATACACCAGACATCACACTGGTTGAGAAAAATAAGGTCACAATCATAGACATCGCAATACCAGGTGATAGCAGGGTCGCCGAGAAGGAACATGAAAAAATCACAAGATACCAGGACTTAAAAATCGAAATTCAACGACTATGGCACAAACCAGCAGTGGTAATTCCAGTGGTAATTGGCACACTGGGTGCTATTCCAAAAGCACTGGAATTACATTTAAAACAGTTAAAAATTGACAAAATCACCATCAGTCAAATGCAAAAAGCCGCACTGCTTGGATCTGCACGCATATTAAGAAAATACGTTACGACGTCCTAGGCCCCTGGGTGGGGCCCGACTAGTAACCAATGCCAAATCCGGTGAAACAACTGGCCGCTGTGATACAATTGTATAATAATAATAATAATAATAATAATAATAATAATAATAATAATAATAACAACAACAACAACTCCGCCATTGCCGGTCCCAAGCCCGGATGAGAAAGGAGGAAGGTTGGGATCAGGTTGGCATCTGGTCCCGTAAAAAAAACCCCGCCAACCCATACAATATGGTGAAAAAAACAAATAAGAATTCCATACCGCATCGGTCGTCGCGCGGGTTAACAAGGGCCGCGGAGGATGTTGGGGTCCCTGGACATCCGTCGACAAGTGGGCTACAAGTGGACCAGCCAACAAAACGACAAAAATATAGTGCAGATGAAAACCGTGCCATAATGGCCTGTTACTACAACTCAGAGCCAGAAAAAAGAGGCTATTTAAAGCGAATGTATGAATTATGGAAACAACAATATCCAGATTCAAATGTTAGTGAACAACGACTAGCAGATCAAAGGCGATTTATTATACGGAATAAAGTGTTTAGTGAAGTTGAACATGAGGAAATTCAGGCAAATTGCAAAACCCAAAAAACAATATCACAAGCGGAAATAACTGATATTCAAGACACAACTAAAGACATTATAGTAGAACTCCCAGAAGAAGCTCTTGGGGAGGAAATAATATCACCACCACTAGAACCAGTTATCACTGAACCAACTGATGAACTAACTCAAAAACAAAAAGAATTGAAGGATAAGATCATGGAGCATTTTCTGCTTAATGAGGAAAGGCAACGTTTACCATCACTAAAAACTGTGCCAAAGAAAATTTTGGCCCCTATCATGAAAATGGTTAATGCAGTGTTTTCAACAATTGAACCAGGATCCATCTTGGAAACAAACCAGTTAATGTACAGCGCAGCTGTAATAGTCACTAATGAACTAGGCATTAAAATTAAAGTACCTAGTCATACAACAGAAAAAGCATCAAAGCCAAAGTGGAAAATCCGTTTAGAACAAAAAATAAAAAAATTAAGGGCAGATGCTAGTAACTTAAAGAACATGCATGAGCAACGGCTTAAAAACAACAAAATCATAGATCGGCTAATCAGACGATATAGATTGGATACAAGAAACATCAATGAAGCTGTAGAGATTGTAAAACAGCAGATAACAGCAACAGCTAGAAAAATTGAAAGATATGAGGCACGAATCATCCAATATAAACAAAATCAGCAATTTCGATCAGACCAACGGCGTTTGTATCAAAGTCTTAATGTAAATGGTGACACCAAAAGTGAAAAACCAGAAAAACAGGCCACAGTTGAATTCTGGAAAGAATTGTGGGAAAATGCAAAGGACTACAACAAGGAAGCAAAGTGGATACATGACTTTGAGAAAAGCATTGGCAACAAACAAATGCAAGTATTAGAAATAACAACTGAGATGGTCAAAAATCGAGTTAAAAAGGTAAAGAATTGGACATCACCTGGAAAGGACCAATTACATGGTTTCTGGCTCAAATATCTGACCAGTTTACATGCAATATTGGCCAGGCAACTGAATGAAATTTTACAAAAGGGCCAAATTGATGAATGGTTGACAACTGGAAAAACATACTTGATTCAGAAAGATCCAACTAAAGGAACAACACCTGAAAACTATAGACCAATAACATGCTTGCCAACAACGTTCAAATTACTCACAGGCATTATTGCAGATAACATGATGGATTATTTGGAAACAAACAACATCTTGCCAGTAGAGCAAAAAGGCAACAAAAGAAGGAGCAGGGGCACAAAAGATCAGCTTCTAATTGATAAAATGATATTAGAAAATTGTAAGAACAGAAAAACGAACTTGAATATGGTCTGGATTGATTACAAAAGGCATTTGACTCACTGCCACATAGTTGGATCATAAAATGCTTAGAAACAACTGGCATTAGCAAAAATATTACATCCTTTACTGAAAAGGCAATGAAACAATGGAGAACTGAGTTGGCAGTAGGGAATGAGAGCTACGGAATGGTTAATATCAAGCGAGGAATTTTCCAGGGTGATTCACTTTCACCTCTTCTCTTCATCATCGCAATGATCCCACTATCAGTAATCTTAAAAAAAATGAAATTAGGCTACCAAACAGCCAAAAAAGCTGAAAAAATTTCGCATTTACTATATATGGATGATTTGAAACTCTATGGAAAGTCAGAAATAGAAATCCAATCATTGACAAATACAGTCCGAGTATTCAGCACCGATATTTCAATGCAGTTTGGCATGGAAAAATGCGCCACTGTATCCATAAAAAGGGGCAAAATCACTGCATCTGAGGGAATTGAAATGCCCAATGGCCAACTAATTAAATGCAAAGAAAATGAAGCCTACAAATACTTAGGCATTCTGCAGTTGGATAACATCAAGCATGGAGAAATAAAAACTATTGTCAGACGAGAGTACACCAACAGAGTTAGGAAAATTTTGAAATCTAAATTGAATGGTGGAAATACAATCAAGGCCATAAATACCTGGGCAATACCAGTTATAAGATACACAGCTGGCATAGTTAACTGGACACAAGCTGATTTGGACCTTTTGGACCGAAAAACCAGGAAACTAATGACAATGCACTACAGTTTACATCCACGTGGTGATACTGATAGACTATACCTGCCACGAAAATCAGGTGGCAGAGGATTATTACAAGTGAAGCAAACAGTTGAAGAAGAAAAACATGCACTGGCTGATTATTTAAAAGAAAGTCAAGAACATCTATTAATCGAAGTAAAGAACAAAAATCTACTGAAGGCCCAACAGACGAAACAAGAATACAGAAAAGATGTGATAAAATCAAGAATGGAGAGTTGGCAGAACAAAGCACTGCATGGTCAATTTCTGGAAAAAATAAAAGATAAAGTGGACAGGGAACAAACTTGGTTATGGTTAAAAACAGGTACATTAAAGAAAGAAACAGAGTCACTAATCCTGGCTGCGCAAGAACAAGCTATCCGCACAAATGCCATTAAGGCCAAAATCGAAAAATCCTCTGATGACGCCAAATGCAGACTTTGCAAAGAAGCTGACGAAACTGTTGATCACATACTCAGCTGCTGTAAAAAAATCGCGCAGACTGATTATAAATTGCGGCACAATTCAGTAGCACAAATGATCCATTGGAATTTGTGCAAAAATTATAATATTAAAACAGCAACAAACTGGTGGGAACATCAGCCTGAAAGAGTCACAGAAAATCAGATGGTCAAGATCTTGTGGGATTTCCGTATACAAACCGACAAAATACTGGCGCATAATACACCAGACATCACACTGGTTGAGAAAAATAGGGTCACAATCATAGACATCGCAATACCAGGTGATAGCAGGGTCGCCGAGAAGGAACATGAAAAAATAGCAAGATACCAGGACTTAAAAATCAAAATTCAACGACTATGGCACAAACCAGCAGTGGTAATTCCAGTGGTAATTGGCACACTGGGTGCTATTCCAAAAGCACTGGAATTACATTTAAAACAGTTAAAAATTGACAAAATCACCATCAGTCAAATGCAAAAAGCCGCACTGCTTGGATCTGCACGCATATTGCGAAAATACGTTACGACGTCCTAGGCCCCTGGGTGGGGCCCGACTAGTAACCAATGCCAAATCCGGCGAAACAACTGGCCGCTGTGATACAATTGTATAATAATAATAATAATAATAATAATAATAATAATAATAATAATAATTGCGGCACAATTCAGTAGCACAAATGATCCATTGGAATTTGTGCAAAAATTATAATATTAAAACAGCAACAAACTGGTGGGAACATCAGCCTGAAAAAGTCACCGAAAATCAGATGGTCAAGATCTTGTGGGATTTCCGTATACAAACCGACAAAGTACTGGCGCATAATACACCAGACATCACACTGGTTGAGAAAAATAAGGTCACAATCATAGACATCGCAATACCAGGTGATAGCAGGGTCGCCGAGAAGGAACATGAAAAAATCGCAAGATACCAGGACTTAAAAATCGAAATTCAACGACTATGGCACAAACCAGCAGTGATAATTCCAGTGGTAATTGGCACACTGGGTGCTATACCAAAAGCACTGGAATTACATTTAAAACAGTTAAAAATTGACAAAATCACCATCAGTCAAATGCAAAAAGCCGCACTGCTTGGATCTGCACGCATATTACGAAAATACGTTACGACATCCTAGGCCCCTGGGTGGGGCCCGACTAGTAACCAATGCCAAATCCGGTGAAACAACTGGCCGCTGTGATACAATTGAATAATAATAATAATAATAATAATAATAATAATAATAATAATAATAATAATATAATTCAGGGTCGCCGAGAAGGAACATGAAAAAATCGCAAGATACCAGGACTTAAAAATCGAAATTCAACGACTATGGCACAAACCAGCAGTGGTAATTCCAGTGGTAATTGGCACACTGGGTGCTATTCCAAAAGCACTGGAATTACATTTAAAACAGTTAAAAATTGACAAAATCACCATCAGTCAAATGCAAAAAGCCGCACTGCTTGGATCTGCACGCATATTACGAAAATATGTTACGACGTCCTAGGCCCCTGGGTGGGGCCCGACTAGTAACCAATGCCAAATCCGGCGAAACAACTGGCCGCTGTGATACAATTGTACAATAATAATAATAATAATAATAATAATAATAATAATAATAACAACAATATCCAGATTCAAATGTTAGTGAACAACGACTAGCAGATCAAAGGCGATTTATTATACAGAATAAAGTGTTTAGTGAAGCTGAACATGAGGAAATTCAGGCAAATTGCAAAACCCAAAAAACAATATCACAAGCGGAAATAACTGATATTCAAGACACAACTAAAGACACTATAGTAGAACTCCCAGAAGAAGCTCTCAGGGAGGAAATAACATCACCACCACTAGAACCAGTTATCACTGAACCAACTGATGAACTAACTCAAAAACAAAAAGAATTGAAGGATAAGATCATGGAGCATTTTCTGCTTAATGAGGAAAGGCAACGTTTACCATCACTAAAAACTGTGCCTAAGAAAATTTTGGCCCCTATCATGAAAATGGTTAATGCAGTGTTTTCAACAATTGAACCGAGATCCATCTTGGAAACAAACCAGTTAATGTACAGCGCAGCTGTAATAGTCACTAATGAACTAGGCATTAAAATTAAAGTACCTAGTCACACAACAGAAAAAGCATCAAAGCGAAAGTGGAAAATCCGTCTAGAACAAAAAATCAAAAAATTAAGGGCAGATGCTAGTAACTTAAAGAACATGCATGAGCAACGGCTTAAAAACAACAAAATCATAGATCGGCTAATTAGAAGATATAGATTGGATACAAGAAACATCAATGAAGCTGTAGAGATTGTAAAACAGCAGATAACAGCAACAGCTAGAAAAATTGAAAGATATGAGGCACGAATCATCCAATATAAACAAAATCAGCAATTTCGATTAGACCAACGGCGTTTTTATCAAAGTCTTAATGTGAATGGTGACACCAAAAGTGAAAAACCAGAAAAGCAGGCCACAGTTGAATTCTGGAAAGAATTGTGGGAAAATGCAAAGGACTACAACAAGGAAGCAAAGTGGATACATGACTTTGAGAAAAGCATTGGCAACAAACAAATGCAAGTATTAGAAATAACAACTGAGATGATCAAAAATCGAGTTAAAAAGGTAAAGAATTGGACATCACCTGGAAAGGACCAATTACATGGTTTCTGGCTCAAATATCTGACCAGTTTACATGCAATATTGGCCAGGCAACTGAATGAAATTTTACAAAAGGGCCAAATTGATGAATGGTTGACAACTGGAAAAACATACTTGATTCAGAAAGATCCAACTAAAGGAACAACACCTGAAAACTATAGACCAATAACATGCTTACCAACAACCTTCAAATTACTCACAGGCATTATTGCAGATAACATGATGGATTATTTGGAAACAAACAACATCTTGCCAGTAGAGCAAAAAGGCAACAAAAGAAGGAGCAGGGGCACAAAAGATCAGCTTCTAATTGATAAAATGATATTAGAAAATTGTAAGAACAGAAAAACGAACTTGAATATGGTCTGGATTGATTACAAAAAGGCATTTGACTCACTGCCACATAGTTGGATCATAAAATGCTTAGAAACAACTGGCATTAGCAAAAATATTACATCCTTTACTGAAAAGGCAATGAAACAATGGAGAACTGAGTTGGCAGTAGGGAATGAGAGCTACGGAATGGTTAATATCAAGCGAGGAATTTTCCAGGGTGATTCACTTTCACCTCTTCTCTTCATCATCGCAATGATCCCACTATCAGTAATCTTAAAAAAAAAATGAAATTAGGCTACCAAACAGCCAAAAAAGCTGAAAAAATTTCGCATTTACTATATATGGATGATTTGAAACTCTATGGAAAGTCAGAAATAGAAATCCAATCATTGACAAATACAGTCCGAGTATTCAGCACCGATATTTCAATGCAGTTTGGCATGGAAAAATGCGCCACTGTATCCATAAAAAGGGGCAAAATCACTGCATCTGAGGGAATTGAAATGCCCAATGGCCAACTAATTAAATGCAAAGAAAATGAAGCCTACAAATACTTAGGCATTCTGCAGTTGGATAACATCAAGCATGGAGAAGTAAAAACTATTGTCAGGCGAGAGTACACCAACAGAGTTAGGAAAATTTTGAAATCTAAATTGAATGGTGGAAATACAATCAAGGCCATAAATACCTGGGCAATACCAGTTATAAGATACACAGCTGGCATAGTTAACTGGACACAAGCTGATTTGGACCTTTTGGACCGAAAAACCAGGAAACTAATGACAATGCACTACAGTTTACATCCACGTGGTGATACTGATAGACTATATCTGCCCCGAAAATCAGGTGGCAGAGGATTATTACAAGTGAAGCAAACAGTTGAAGAAGAAAAACATGCACTGGCTGATTATTTAAAAGACACTCAAGAACATCTATTAATCGAAGTAAAGAACAAAAATCTACTGAAGGCCCAACAGACAAAACAAGAATACAGAAAAGATGTGATAAAATCAAGAATGGAGAGTTGGCAGAACAAAGCACTGCATGGTCAATTTCTGGAAAAAATAAAAGATAAAGTGGACAGTGAACAAACTTGGTTATGGTTAAAAACAGGTACATTAAAGAAAGAAACAGAGTCACTAATCCTGGCTGCGCAAGAACAAGCTATCCGCACAAATGCCATTAAGGCCAAAATCGAAAAATCCTCTGATGATGCCAAATGCAGACTTTGCAAAGAAGCTGATGAAACTGTTGATCACATACTCAGCTACTGAAAATCAGATGGTCAAGATCTTGTGGGATTTCCATATACAAACCGACAAAATACTGGCGCATAATACACCAGACATCACACTGGTTGAGAAAAATAAGGTCACAATCATAGACATCGCAATACCAGGTGATAGCAGGGTCGCCGAGAAGGAACATGAAAAAATCTCAAGATACCAGGACTTAAAAATCGAAATTCAACGACTATGGCACAAACCAGCAGTGGTAATTCCAGTGGTAATTGGCACACTGGGTGCTATTCCAAAAGCACTGGAATTACATTTAAAACAGTTAAAAATTGACAAAATCACCATCAGTCAAATGCAAAAAGCCGCACTGCTTGGATCTGCACGCATATTACGAAAATATGTTACGACGTCCTAGGCCCCTGGGTGGGGCCCGACTAGTAACCAATGCCAAATCCGGCGAAACAACTGGCCGCTGTGATACAATTGTACAACAACAACAACAACAACAATAATAATAATAATAATATCATATCATATCAGAATTGGAAGGGACCTTGGAGGTCTTCTAGTCCAACCCCCTGCTTAGGCAGGAAACCCTACATCACTTCAGACAAATGGTTGTCCAGTCTCTTCTTAAAAACTCCCAGTGTTGGAGCACTTACAACTTCTGGAGGCAAGTTGTTCTACTGATTAATTGTTCTCACTGTCAGGAAATTTCTCCACAGTTCTAAGTTGCTTCTCTTCTTGATTAGTTTCCAACCATTGCTTCTTGTCCTACCCTCAGGTGCTTTAGAGAATAGATTTGCTCCCTCTTGTTTGTGGCAGCCCCTGAGATATCGGAACACTGCTCTCATGTGTCCCCTGGTCCTTCTTTTCATTAAACTAGACATACTTAATTTCTGCAACCGTTCTTCTTATGTTTTAGCCTCCAGTCCTCTAATCCTCTTTGTTGCTCTTCTCTGCACTCTTTTTAGAGTCTCCACATCTTTTCTACATCGTGGCGACCAAAACTGGATGCTGCACTCCAAGTGTGGCCTTACCAAGGCCTTATAAAGCGGTATTAACACTTCCTGTGATCTTGATTCTATCCCTCTGTTTATGTAGCCTAGAACTGTGTTGGTTTTTTTGGCAGCTACTGCGCACTGCTGTAGGTTTCTGCCTTGGATGAATGATTCCAGAGAAGGAAGAAATTACTTCAAAAACAATAATTTAGATTCAAGAGCATTGGGTGAATCAAGTTGTCTTCTCTGCCCTCTTGTCCTGCCCTTCAATGCTTCCCGACCAAAATATCTTACGAAAATCCCTATTTCTTTGAAAGGCTGGAAAAGAATTATGACTCCCAATTACCTCTAGGTGTCGCTCTTTTCCAATAATGGGTGCCTAGTTCTTTGCAATCAAACCTTTTCAGAAATTTGGAGTTTTAAAACTGCCTAAAATGCTTGGATTTTTTGTGTGACTTCCCTGGCTTTCTGGCACAATGCAATTTCCTCCTCTTTCATTTTTTTTTTACACACTTGTCTTCTGGATGACAGAATCTTGCTTCTAGAAACATATAGACATAATATGCATTACTGGTCTTGTTGCAAGTTGTGGCCATTGTCAGTTATAAATCATAGCCTGTTTTTTGTCTTTTATCAAGGCAGGAGGGTATAAATGGAAATTGGTCTCTATCATTTCAGGTAAATTCTAGCTCTGCTACACTATGCTATGGTCTGTTTTAACTAGACATGCAATAACCGGCTGCCAAAATGTATATGGCCACTAGGGGGAGCAATTAGAGTTTTATATCTTGCTTTGATGATATATCTGGATCCCCCTCTCCCACCCCCCAAGCTTAAAACCTTGGTTTTAAGCAAATTTTGGGTAATAATTTATAGTGGTGACCTCACATAAAAATCTATGCCATGGCTTAGTAACCCACATTATTAACGTGGCAGGAGATGTAGTGTTGAATGTTTCAAATATTTAATATTTAAGAAGTGTTCTTAATTCAGTTTTAAAGAAAATAACATTGTTTTTACATTTCTGGGTATTGGAGTGTTACCAGTGGTGGGTTCTTTTAACTTGCTTGCTACTGGTTTGCTGAGAGGAAATTGCTGCGCATGCGCAGCTGACTGAAAACTGTTCTGCATGTGTGCAGAAACATGCCACTGACGGCAGAATAGACCAGGGAACTGTTTCAGGGGCATGGCAGGCCTGTGTCACTGTTGGTTTCAGCGACCCAGGCTGCCATAACACTACTGGTTGAGCCCGAACCGGTTCGAACTAGTAGGAACCCACCACTGAGTGTTACCCTTGTTATACCTCTCAATGGTTGAGTGTCCTTTATCCTAAAAGACAGGATATACTTCAGTGGTGGGATTCAGCCAACTCGCACCTATTTGGGAAAACTGGTTGTTAACTTTCTAAGCAGTTCGGAGAATGGGTTGTTGGAAGAAATCTCATTTTGTTTTTTCCCACTTTACAGGGCTAATCCTATAAGGAAGGCAGGAAGGAAACATTCTGGCGTTGTTTCTAGCCTAATCTTTATTGCCCTGTTTACAGAAACTGCCTCTCCTGTTGACCCTTATGACATTGTAACAGCTAAGGCAAAGAGCCCATCAACATGGGTTGGCCACGCCCACCCAGTCACATGACCACCAAGCCACACCTACCTAGCTGGTCATTAGGGCAGAGAACTGGTTGTTAAATTATTTGAATCCCACCACTGATGTACTTTCTCCACAGATAGATGATTTGTACCTTTCCCCTTAAAAAGTCTTGCTTTTCACACTCAAAAATGGGAGGCAGCCAACTGCTACTCCTAGGAAGGGGGTGTCAAACTCAAGGCCCATGGGCTGGGTGCTTTGATATGGCCTATAGGGCCATCCTGGAAACAGTGAAGGACCGGCCCAAAGTGTCTCTGGCAGTGAAAACGGAATTTGGGAGGGCTGTGTGTGACCCTCTTGAGCTCCGTTTTTGCTGGCAGAGGGCTGCAGGAAGCCATCACAGCTGTAAACAGAGCTCAGGAGCCCACCTCCACTGGCAGAGAGCTTAGGCCAGCATAGATGCTCCCGACACGGGTAATGTCGAGTTGGCCATGCCCACCCTGGCCACTCCCATACCTGCACCCAAGGTCAAACACAACTCTGGTGCAGGCCACAATGAAATTGAGTTTGACACCCCTATTAAAGATTGGATTTTCTAGTCAACTAGATATTACCAGCGACTTCCAGCAGTCTCATAATATACCGAGTGACATAGTAAAACTGCCAGGCTCTCCATGGATCGTTGTTGGGTATAAGAGGCGGCAAAGAGAGCAGAAGCAGAAGCAGGGATGCAGAGCTGGTTTGCTAATTCGGTTATGGAAGCAGCCTCAGAGACCAGCATTACCAAACATTTTTTCTAACCAACTTTAGATCTTTTGTCCACAAAACTATGAACTATAGCTATGGATGGCAGCAAATAAGCTCATTCATGACTGCTGTGTGATGATCATCACAGAGACCCGGCTTCATCCACTTGTACTGGATGCGTCAGTGGAGCTAACTAACCACACCACACACCGCTTTGACAGAAACAGCAACTCTGCTAAAAGCAAAGATGGAGGACTTTGTATTTACACACATAATAACTGGTGTATTAACAGTAGAGTTGCTTATACTGACTTTTCTGCAGATGTGGAATTCTTAACTCATTTGTCGGCCATTTTATTTACCTAGAGAGATTTCTGTTATAGTTATCACTGCTGTCTATATTCCACATGATGCAAATGTTAGCGCAGCGCTCTCTAAGTTACATGAAGCCATCGAGAGGCAGCAGCAAACTTACCCTGAGGGCGCTTTTATCGTGGCTGGGGATTTTATTCAAGCCAGTCTAAAGTCTGTTCTCCCTACGTTTGTGCAGTATGTGTAGTGTACCACCAGAGGTAAGAACACTCTAGACCATATGTACTCGAACTTAAGACAGCCATATAGAGCAACCCCCCTCTCCCATTTGGGTTCGTCTGACCACATCTCTCTGCTACTGTGCCCAAAGTATATCCCCCTTAGGAAAAAGATACGGCCAGTCTTGAAAACTGTCAAAAACTGGCTGGAGGGAGCACTCTGCCAGTTGCAGGACTGCTTTGAGACTACCGAATGGAGTATATTTGAACATTTGGAGCTGCAAGAATTCACTGACACTGTACTCTCATACATTAAAATATGCACAGACAATGTAACAGTGAATAAGCGCTTCAGAGTTTACAGTAATCGTAAACCCTGGATGTCAGCAGAGGTACAATCACTTCTGAGAGCCCGAAACTCCACCTTCAAGGCAGGAAATGAAGACAAATACAATAAAGCCAGGGCAAACTTGAGAAGAGGCATTAAGGCGGCTAAACAGAAATACAAACCAAAGGTAGAGAAGTATCTGGAAGATAATAACTCAAGACAGGTGTGGCAGGGGCTACAACACCTAACCAACTATAAGGGCAATACAAAAAAGAAACTAGCCAATGCTAATGCCCTACTAATAGAGGAGCTAAATAGCTTCTTTGCCGGCTTTGAGGTCAAAAGATCAGTCTCTAGCTCTAGCCCAAGGCCCTCTAATCTCCAGCCACTCACCCTGGATGAACATCAAGTGAGAGCTGAGCTGAAGGCTGTAAATCCCAACAAAGCTGCAGGTCCAGACGGGGTGTTGGGGAAAGTGGTAAAAACCTGTGCTGACCAATTAACAGGGGTCCTGACAAGGATTTTTAACCTCTCCCTGCAACAGGCTAGAGTCCCATCATGCCTGAAAGCAGCCACAATTATCCCAGTTCCGAAGAAAGCAGCCATAAAAAGCTTGAATGACTATAGACCCATTGCACTGACGTCTATAGTGATGAAGTGCTTTGAGAGACTGGTTCTACAACACCTCAGGTTCACCAAATTTTGATCTACACCAGTTTGCTTATAGAAGCAACAGGTCGACAGGAGACGGCTCTACATATTGCACTCTGCAGATCTCACCTGGAAAAACAACATATCCCTGGTGATTGGAAAGGCCCAACAGAGACTTCATTTCCTTAGAGTCCTACGAAAAAAACAGATGGAACAACGGCTGATGACCTCTTTCTATTGGTCCACCATAGAAAGTGTCCTCACATATTGTATTACAGTATGGTATGCTGGTTTAACAGCTGTGGACAGGAAGTCACTACAGAGAGTGATCAATTTGGTTGCTCTCTGACACCACTGGATGACATCACCAGATCTCGCTGGTTTAGCAGAGTAAGGAAGATACTCAGAGATGATTTACACCCTGGTCAGTGTCTCTTTGCACTACCATCAGGCAGAAGACATCAATGTATAGCCAGCTGAACAAACAGGTTTAAAGATAGTTTCTATCCTTGGTCTGTAAGACTTTTAAATACAACCACAATCACTCCATGCACACTCTGAAAGTTCAGAAGCAAATAGACAAAGCAAAAGAAATTGCTGCGAATAAATCTTACCTAATGAAGCTGTTAATAAATCACTAGTTTCTGTATTGAAACATTGGCTCTTATTATGTGTTAGTTACGGCATCATTGGGAAACTTCACACCCCTGTCCTAGGATGATCAAAATAGCCTGGCCAGCTTGGGTGGAGATAAGGAGTCCCAGCATCAAGCCATAAAGAGCTTTATAGGTCTAAACCAAATCCCAAAACACTGTCTTGGTGAAGATGGCATATTGTAGTTTTCTCCCTGCCTGTCGGTTCAGTATGTTTCACCAAATTTCCCTTTGGCTGTAAATCCTTTCCCTGTAGGTCAAAAATCATCACCCACCTGAACTTTTGAAGCTAATCCAGAGCCAAAGACGCAGTGCTGGGTTCCGGCTGGTACGGCCCAGTAGAGGTGCACCCAGTAGTAGCCAGGAGCAGAGGCCACCATACCTGTACGGTGGCTCGTTTGGCCCACCTGTCCGCATTCCATACCTGTTTTTAAAGCAACTGGGCCAATTGCGCACGTGACCTCCGACGAGCAGCTGGGTGTCGCAGGGGCAATGGCATGTGCATGCGTGCGCAGTATGCAAGCACGACCAGAACGCCCGGCCCCGTGCAAAGGATACTGGTAGCAACGGGGAGAGGAACCCACCATTGCAAAGACGGAGGTGTTTTCTCAGCAGACATGACAAGCTGACTTCTTTGCTTTGAGCCTCTGCCCAAGAGCAGCTGTAGACTAATCTCTGTTTCATAAAAGCTTCCAAATGCACAGGGCTTGCGCTAATCTGAAATCTGGGCTAAATGACTTCCATATAGAAACTTTTAAACTAAACATAAAGAAGGGGAACAGAGCAGGGGTGGGTTGCTGCCGGCATTACTGCAGGTTTGGTGCATGTGCAAAAATGCGTGTGCATTTGCCCATAAATGCAATACAATTCTGCGCATGTGCAGAACTGAAAAACAAGATGGTGGCACTTATGGCGCTGCCCAGAGAACCAGTTGGGGGGCGTGGCAGGCCTGGGTCGCTGCCGGTTCCAGCGATCCAGGTTGCCAAACCACAACCGGTGAGCCGAACTGGTCCAAATGGTAGGAACCCACCACTGGAACAGAGGAGAATGTATAAGAAAGATGGAGAAGGCTCATACTTCTGTTCAACATAATTAGTGTCAAGGAACCCATTGGGTGTACCAACAGAGGTCTGATTGGTTGGAAACTATGTGTGTAAAACAGAAATGGGGTTATTTTTTAAATAAGAGAGTAGGCAAAGAGTAGATGAAGAATAAATCAGTCCATCAAATGTGAAATTCACTTACCTTCCCTGCCGGTTCGCAAATGTGAATGCGCGTGTGTGCTATCTACGCTCCCACATGCCTCATCTGCACATGGACACGGTCTTCTGCGCATGCGCAGTGCCGGTGCATTATGTCATTGGGTGGGTGGAGCTTCCCACAGCCGCTGCTACCACTTCACACGAACCAGAGAGAACTGGTTGAATCCCACCTCTGCTGTCCATTGACTATCCCTCCAATTCTTCTGCCCAAGGGTTTTCTTTACACCAGGGTGTCAGACCTGCAGCCATATTTCTCTTGAATCTTTGGCCTGCCACACTTTCTATTATTTTACTATGCCTTTTTCTATTGTGGGAAAATGGGAGGGGGGGGGATTTATAGAGTTAGATGCTGTGTAGCCAAAACAAAATTCTTTGTAGAAAGCCAAGATCAACCTTTGTCTCTGCACCTCTGCACCTGACAAGAACTGGATGGGTGGAACTGCCAGCATGGCAGTGGGAGGTTGGATCATGTGATGGATTTGTGGGCAAGATCTTGAACTTTCAACTGGATGGGGAAAACCGGGAAGCTTTCAGATTTGGGTTTTCCCAGATGTGCCAACATAGCTCTCTTAATAAATTGGAACTTTGAGAAATCTTTTGCATTGGACTCTGATTTACTTTTGGATGCTATTTGGAACCCTGACACAGGGTCTCAATTTCTCTTAGGGCCACATCAGGGCTGTGTTCGATCTTGGGGGGCTGGGGTGGGTATGACCAGGGTGGGCATGGCCAGCTCAATGTCACTTGTGTCAGGGGTGTCTGTGGTGGCCCAAGCTCTCTGCCACCCGTTTTCGGCTGCGACGGCCTTCTGCAACCCTCTGCCAGTGAAAATTAAGCTCAGGAGGGTCACACACAGCCCTCCAGAGCTCCATTTTCACTGGCAGAGGCACCACAGGCCAGTCTTTCTCTTTTTTCAGAGTGGCCATGCAGGCCAGATCTAAGCACCCCGGATCCGGCCCCCGGGCTTTGAGTTTGACACCCCTGCTTTAGACACTTGTCTAAAGTTTGCATGAATGAAGTCAAACAGTGGAGCAATTCAGCATGCTTCACTCAGCATCCCCATCTATCCAGGAGGGCAGACATGTTAATGGGTTGCTCAACTTCAAGTGCTTGTTTTGTGGCCTCTAGATTTGTCCAAGGTTCCATTTCTGCCTTTGGTGGTAGACAGCTAACCCACAAAGAAAAGTGGATAATTTAAAACAGCTTGAAGACTTTAGCAAAAAAGCAAC
Source organism: Thamnophis elegans (assembly GCF_009769535.1). Classification (NCBI taxonomy): domain Eukaryota; kingdom Metazoa; phylum Chordata; class Lepidosauria; order Squamata; family Natricidae; genus Thamnophis; species Thamnophis elegans. The sequence continues at coordinate 24,965,461 of NC_045553.1, read as the reverse complement.
CACCACCAACGAATGGAAAAGGGAGCAGGAGAATAATCTTCTTTATCCTGCCTCTGTACTTTTTGGAGACATGTTTCCCCCACTTTCACAGGCTGGGGGTACATCCCTGCCTTATATTAGACCTGTGTTTTTCAATCTTGGCATTGCTCGCTGGGGAATTCTGGAAGTTGAAGTCTACACATCTTCAAGTTGCCGTGGTTGAAAATCATTGTGTTAGACCCAAAGGTGCTTTTTTCAAGAGGAAAATAAAGTTTCTGGTAAACTTTCTGTTCTGACCAAGGCTTCCCAAGACCATGAAACAAACTCCTTGTCCTGACATAAACCCCTTTTATTAATTTACAGTGAATTCTGCTCATTCACAGCCGGCAAAGTCTTTCAAGGGAGGATTTAGAGTCACAGACCTTATCTGGCTTGGAGAGCTGCCAGGCTCTCTTTGAGATATTTTGCTTCTATTTACAACTCTGCCATTGAGGCTAATATTTGCAATTACACTTCTAGATACCCTAGATAGCAGTGTTCCAATATCTCAGGGGTTGCCACAAAAAAGAGGGAGTCAGGAGAAGGAGGATCCACGTCACGATGTTACAATGTGCGTTATCAATAATCTGAGACCGCCATTGACATTTTTGCCGCTGGGGGGGTCTATTGAGACCTAAACCATCCCGTAGAGACAATGATCAGGAAGACAAAGCCTTGCTGGTCTCAGGGATATCGCAAAATCCCTGATAGACCCAAGGGAAGTGCTTCAAGCCCACAGTAAACAGGCAGCCCCTAGGCTGGTGAAATCACGACGCTCCGGAAGGAAGGAAGTGAAAAAGAGAAAGTGAGTCCATCTGGTGAGGTATTTTTTCTATTTTGCTAAAGACTGCCCAAAGAAATGTTTCTTTAAAGCCAAATTAGATCCTTAAACAAAAGAACTGAGTGGCAAAAATAATTCTAATGGGATCGCTGTATAAAGGTTTTTTTTCCTTTGTCATTGTAACTATTTTTTGTGGATTGAAATGCTCGTAACGTTCTTCATCTCCTCTTAAAGTGAACGGATTGATTTTTTTTTCTTCTGCTTCTTGTTGCTTTATTTTATGACTTCTGGATTAAAAACTTCCTTTTTATTTTAACAATTTTCCCTACTACTTGTTATTAAATCACACTAAAAGCAATCTAAAGAACTTTGTTTCCTACAGAAGGTGAAAATTAACTGCCAGTCGGAGTTTTTTGAAACAAAGTATCTCTTTCTTTATTTGACTTCACTAACTTTGTAGCTGAAGGGTTTGCAACTTGTTTACAGAAACTGATAAAAAACCAAGGGCACGAACTGTTTTCACAGGTGCCTCTGAGAATTATTTTGGCAGGGAAAGAAAGAAAGAAAGAAAGAAAGAAAGAAAGAAAGAAAGAAAGAAAGAAAGAAAGAAAGAAGGGGGGAACAGAATCCTTCCCCTTTGAAGAGCATAAAAGAACTTAAGTCAATTTAAAATAAAAGTAAGAGAGGCCTGGAAGACTAGACTGGTAGTCATTATTAGTTTTTTTTCTCTCTCTCTCTTCTGTTTTGGAAACATGGGTCAATACTTAGATGAGGAAACCTTAAAATTCCAAAATATCTTGGCTGGAATTCAAAATCTATTGGAAGGATATGGGAGAATTGAGAAGAAGCTGGAAAGACTAGTCTTCCTCACAGCAAAAGATGATGGGGTTGGAACCCCCAAAATTAAAGGGGAGAATGAAGGTATAGAAGATAAATATAAGGCAATAGATGAATTTATTAATGGAGCAAATGTGGGTGAAAATGGAAAGGGAATGTGGAAAAGGGAATTCGACGAATTGGAGCTCTACCCCAGATTCCAGGACACAGAAGAGAAAAAAATACTAATGATGATAGACATAAGAGAGACCGCCTACTGCCAATCACCTCCACTCGACCTATTAGATCCCATCGATTAGGCCTCCTCCGAGTCCCATCTGCCGGTCAATGTCGACTGGCAACTACGTGGAGGAGAGCCTTCTCGGTGGCAGCTCCGACCCTATGGAACGATCTCCCCGTGGAGATTCGTACCCTCACCACCCTCCAGACCTTCCGCACAGCCCTCAAAATCTGGCTATCCCGTCAGGCCTAGGGCTAAAGACTGTAACCCACCCGAATGGTATGAATGTTGTATTTTTTAATGATGTACTGTCCTACGTGTTAAATGTTCGTCCCCCCCCCTTTTCGAGTTGTAAGCCGCCCTGAGTCCCCCCAGGGAAAAGGGCGGCATATAAATAAACTTCTCAAATCTCAAATAAGAAGAGAAATTTTTTCAAAAGCAAGATTGACAAACAAAGAAAAGTTAACTTTAGTAGTAACTGGTGGGCAAGGAGATTATCTGAGAGACCCTTCAAGCAACAAAGTGCGGAGAGAAGCCTATAAAAACCTTATAAAGGAGATAAAAAGAAGACTGACTCCACAATTGGCAAGAGAGATAAGACTGTTTTGTTACTGGAAAGATACAGGATGACAATGAAAGTTGGTAATAAAAAATTAGTTTTTTTTATTGGTGATTAATAAGTAGGAATTCTGTAACTCCTAGATTGTTTTAGATTGTTATTAAATGTTTACTCGCTAACAATTAATTAACCATAAATAATAATAATGAAATGATAATGGATACAGCGTAATGATATATACATGTATTGAAAATTTAGTAAAAGAAATTTGGATATAAATAGTAAATTGTGACTTGGGAAAAAAACCTATAAATTTTATTAACAAATTTTAATTTAGATCTTGTTATAAAGGTGTAAGGGGTTTTTTTGGGGGGGGCTGATGAGAAGAGATGGGGCATAAATAGTAAATGATTTTTAGCCAATTATAATAACAACAAGGAAATGTTAATGGACATTGTTTAACAATATATACATGCTATGGTATTGGTTAAAGTAACTTGGATATAAATTTTAGTCACTGAGTTGGAAAAAAAGGGGGGGAAGGCTTAGAAACTTTATTAATTGACTTTTACTTAAAAGATGCTATAAAGGTGTAATGTTATTGGAGGATTTTTTGAAATAGCTCATGAATAGCAGTAGCAGTAGACTTATATACCGCTTCATAGGGCTTTCAGCCCTCTCTAAGCGGTTTACAGAGAGTCAGCATATTGCCCCCAACAATCCGGGTCCTCATTTTACCCACCTCGGAAGGATGGAAGGCTGAGTCAACCCTGAGCCGGTGAGATTTGAACCGCTGAACTGCTGATCTAGCAGTAGCCTGCAGTGCTGCATTTAACCACTGCGCCACCTCGGCTCTTGCCATTATGTGGTTGTGTCTTTAAGTATGAATGATTTGAGGTAAAAGCATGTTCAAATAACTGTAGTCAAATGAGAATTGTGGTACAGTGATAGTAAGATATACAAAGATTTTTGACTTAAAGTGTATAATCTAATATGAACTATAAGTAATGACTGTGGACGAAATGCATGAAAGTTATCTGTAACCAATCGACACGCTTCCTACAAGATGTAATGAAGGATGATTCTTTTTTTCTGTTTTTGTTCAATTAAAATAAAATAAAAAATAAAAAAGAGGGAGTCAAACTATTCTCCAAAGCACTTGAAGGCAGGACAAGAAGCAATGGGTGGAAACTAATCAAGGAGAGAAGCAACTTAGAACTAAGGAGAAATTTCCTGGCACTGAGGATAATTAATCAGTGGAACAACTTGCCTCCAGAAATTGTGAATGCTCCAACACTGGAAGTTTTTAAGAAGATGTTGGATAACCATTTGTCTGATGTGGTATAGGGCTTCCTGCCTAAGCAGGGGGTTGGACTAGAAGACCTCCCAGGTCCCTTCCCACTTCTGTTCTGTTCCGTTCCCCTCCGCTCTCCTCTGCTCTATTCCTTTCCTTTCCTTTCCCTTTCCCTTTCCCTTCCCCTCCCCTCCCCTCCTCTCCTCTTCCCTCCCCTTCCTTTTCTTTCCTGTAAGTTAGTGTCCCTGTTTCTTAGCTGCTAAGAGGATGAAAAGGGAAGAATTGCCGAAGAGTTCCTCCAGGTTGGTGGGTCGGGTGTAAAATCTGAAAACTTTTCAATTAATATTTCAATTTGGGAGCCAGGGAGGAGGGACGTCTGTCCAGAGTTAAGATTGGCCATTCAGGAGACTTAGTGCCTTTCTTTCCCTCCCTGGCAATTAAAAAGGCAAAAGCAGCAGTTAAATAAAAGCTTATGAGTGCTTAACAAAGAAGAGATCCCAGTCCTTTATAAGATGCCCTGAATGACATTGCAGGATGGGGGGAGGGGCTGTGGGCTGTGGGATTGCTCCATAAAAGCACTGGAAACACCCCTATTTCACTGGAAGCATAATTGGATAATTCTTTACAGATAATGTCCTGAGCATCCTGGCCAAGATGGTTAATTGTTTGTTTAATGTGAGGCTCTTGTCAGTTTGAAAAGTATTTACAAAGAAATAGTATTGTTAGTGCTTCGACCCAAGGAATGATTCAGTTCATTTCTGGGTGACCATGAAAAGGGATTCTTCTGTTTAACAGAGCTTTTTTTCTTTCCTGCTGAGCAGAATTGGAGTAACATCTTGTGAGAAAAACAAAAACAAATGGTCTTTAAAAAACAAAACAAAAAATGATGCAAATGAAAGGAAGTTTTCTGGATAGATAGGGAGACAAACCTGGCTCTTCCTCCTATCTAACCTAAACCCTGGATTAAAATGCATTGTGTTGCTCAAATAGACACTCTCATACAAACACATGAGATGTGGAGGGGGGGAGATTGTCAGATTACTGCAAATTTCAGGAAGGGAGGGAGGGAGGAAAGAAGAAAGGAAGGGGAGGCAGGAAGGAAGGAAGGGGAAGGGAAGGGAGGGAGGGAGGAAGGAGAAGGGAAGGGAGGGAGGGGGAGGGAGGAAGGGGAACAGAGGAAGGCAGGCAGGCAGGAAGAAAGGAAAGGGAAGGGAGGGAGGAAGGCAGGAAGGAAGGAGAAGAGAGGGAGGCAGGAAGGGAGGGAGGGGAAAGGAAGGAAGGTGAAGGGAAAGAAGGGAGGGAGGGAGGCTGGAAGGAAGGAAGGAGGGAAAGAAAGAAAGAAAGAAAGACAGACTTTCAGGATTATGAACCACAGGTTATCTACCCCTATAGTAGATCACTAAGCAGCAGGGCAGGACTTATAATACATTCTTTCCTCTCAAAATCAGATTTTCTAGAACTGGCAGCCATGATCTTATTGAATACGTGTGCAAACCTCCTTGCCGTAGTCCGGCTGGGACATTATCTTGTCTTTGGCCTCATCATCACCTTTCTTTATTGTACCAGAGAAGCTGAAACCTTACCTGTAGTCTCTCCTGGTATCTGAATATGAACGAGAATGGAAGATTGAAATCCAATCTAAAGCAATAAAGTGTATCAAGAACACTGAAGCACAGACTTGCAAATACGGGTGGCCAAACCTTCTTAGCATCTCAGCTGAAGTGGTGAGGAATTCTAGGAGTGATACTTCACTAATATCTGGTGGACCTCATGCTTTTCAAGAAAAAATAAGAGTTTATTCCAGAGGAGGCTTAACTACTAGGATTTACTACATCCTACCAGGCTGGTGAAGGGTGGCTAAGACGCTGAGCTTGTCGATCAGAAAAGTTGGGAGTTCTGCGGTTTGAATCTCTAGCTCCACGTAACGGAGTGAGCTCCTGCTACTTATCCCAGCTTCTGCCAACCTAGCAGTTCAAAAGCACGTAAAAAATGCAAGTAGAAAAATAGGAACCATCGTTGCTGGGAAGGTAACAGCGTTCCATACGCCTTCAGTGTTTAGTCATGCCGGCCACATGACCACGGAGACGTCCTTGGACAGCGCTGGCTCTTCGGCTTTGAAACGGAGATGAGCACCGCCCCCTAGAGTTGGGAATGCCTAGCACATATGTGCGAGGGGAACCTTTCCCTTACCAGGCTGGTGAGACAGATTTTCTTAGTAACCTTCTTCAAGCAATGATTATATTTGTCACCAGTTCTTTCTGCAACTTGGGGCCAAGAATAAATCTCAAACAACCCAACCTGCAAATGGGTAATCTTTTTAACTTTTCGGTCTGCAGAGGAGAAGGTCCTGATTTCTTTTTTTAAATTAATAGATAAAAGGAAAGGCACGTCATGAGTTTCTTCGATAACTTGATGTCCTGCTCAAGGGCTTTAATAAAACAGCAATTTATTACCAGTAGATAAAAATAGAAAGTTGTGCTAGGAATTTGAGATTTTTTGTTTGTTTTTTATTTATTTTATTTTTTTCTTTATTTTTTTCTCTTATTTTTTTCCCTTTTTTATTTTTTTTAATTGAAAATTTTTATATTTTACAAATATATACCTCCCCTCTCCCCAAACCCAACTCCCCCCCACCCCGCACTCCCAACCTCCCAGAGCAAATACAGGGTATAAACATTAACATCCATGTTCTAAGATAAGCTAACAGACTTTAGCATCATCCCTCACTTGTACTTTAACTCCCTTTTGTAAAGCTAACTTTAAGTAAATTATATCCTTGCTGTCAGGTGTGACTTCATTTAATCATCAGGAAAAAAACCACTCAACTCCATTTGTTTGAAATCAAGTGTACTTTTACTAATTATAAATGAACAGTAGCAAAGCTAAACTGAATCTGGTTAATTAAGCGCGAAAGCAAAGAATATCATGTATAATTCAATTCCCTCCCCTTGGCACCTTGCTCATTCATTCATAAGCTAATTTCTTAGTCCCATATTTATTCTGAATATAATCAATCCATCTTCTCCATTCCAGCTTGTATTCCTCATCTGAATGGGCCTTAAGATATGCTGATATTTTAGCCATCTCTGCTAAGTTTGTTACTTTTAGTGTCCATTCTTGGATTGTAGGTAGTTCTTCCTTCTTCCAGTACTGCGCCACCAATAATCTTGCTGCCGTTGTAAGGTTCAAAATCATATTAGTCTCTATAACTGTACAGTCTGTAATTATACCTAACAGGAGTAACTGAGGAGTAAACTTTATCCTCTTTTTAAGAATATTTTGCATAATCCACCATATTTTTATCCAGAATGCTTTAACCTTTTTACAAGTCCACCATATATGGTAACACGTAGCATCAACACAATCACATCTCCAGCATTTAGGTTGTAAATTTGGATACATACAAGCCAATTTTTTAGGATCTAAGTGCCATCTATAAAACATCTTATAGAAGTTCTCTCTCAGGTTTTGGGCTTGCGTAAATTTTACGTTCCTTACCCATATCTTTTCCCGTATATCCATCGTTATTGGTTCTTCAAAATTTTGTGCCCACTTTATCATACAGTCTTTAACTAATTCAGTTTCAGAATATATTTCTATCAATATATTATATAACCTTTTTATATGCATTGCGCTTTGATCCCTGATTTGTTTTATTAGATTGTCTTCATTCTGCGTGATGCCGATTTTCTGGTCTTTTTTCCATCTGGCCTGTAACTGACCTTACTGAAACCATGTTTGAATTACCCTTTTCTCTTTTAATACATTCAGAGATTTTAACTGTAATATACCTCTTTCTATAATAAGAAGCTGTCTATATGTGGTTACATCCTGTTTTGGTTGTATGCTTATATTCTCTATTGCGTGTCTGGGAATTGCCCACATGGGTATCTTGTCATTTAACTTATATTGATATTTTTTCCAGACACGCAGTTTTGTTTTGATGCATGCAACATGTTGGTTTTCAATCAGTGAGACAGAACAGCTCATCACTTGAAAGTCCTTCCAGATATGGAGTCCTCTGCTTCCCTAAAATTTGGAAAGCCCATCAATTAAATTGGTAGGCTAATCAACAAATACCTATAGTGCAGGAATTTTCAGACTTTCTATTGGGGACATGGTGGCTCAGTGGTTAAAACACTGAGCTTGTTGATCAGAAAGGTTGGCAGTTCGGTGGTTCAAATCCCTAGCATCACAAACTGGAGTGAGCTCCCATTACTTGTCCCAACTTCTGCCAACCTAGCAGTTTGAAAGCATGTAAAATGCAAGTAGAAAAATAGGAACCAACTTTGGTGGGAAGGTAACAGCGTTCCATGCATCTTCACCATTGATTCATGTTGCCCATATGACCACGGAGATGTCTTCGGACAGCGCTGGTTCTTCGGCTTTGAAACAGAAATGAGCACCACCCCCTAGAGTCAGGAACGAGTAGCACATATGTGCAAGGGGAATCTTTACCTTTACCTTATTGGAAAGACATACTATACTGCCCTGGTTCATTTGCGGGAAACCTTTGGACAGTGTTTTCCAATTTGGCAGGTTGAAAATGGGTGGATTTCAACTTCCAAAATTCCCCAGCCAGCATAGCTTTAGACGGCATAGTTGGCTGGAGAATTCTGGGGTGAAGTCCACCTATTTTCAAGTTACAAAGATTGAGAAACACTGCTTTGAACTAGGGTGAAATTCCCACAAAGTATTCTGGGACATGTCCCAAAGGTGCTTTTCCCCCCCTCAAGAGGCAACTGGACATTCTGGTTTTCCTTTGAAGACGTTTCACTTCTCATCCAAGAAACTTCTTCAGAGTTTAAGAAGCTTCTTGGATGAGAAGCGAAATGCCTTCAAAGAAAACCGAAAAAGTCCAGTTGCCTCTTGAAAAAAACAACAACCGTGACCTAGATGACCAAGAATCTCCATAGACATTATTCTGGGACATATTCAATTTCATGTGGTCCTTGCAGAATCCTCTATGAATCAAGATCACGTGGAGTGTTAATATCATTTTATAATGCCTTGGTAAGACCACACTTGGAATACTGCATCCAGTTTTGGTCGCCATGATGTAAAAAAGATGTGGAGACTCTAGAAGGAGTGCAGAGAAGAGGATTAGGGGACTGGAGGCTAAAGCATGTAAAGAACAATTGCTGGAATTGTGTATGTCTAGTTTAATGAAAAGAAGGACGAGGGGAGACAGCAGTGTTCCAATATCTCAGGGGCTGCCACAAAGAAGAGGGAGTCAAACTATTCTCCAAAGCACCTGAGGGCAGAACAAGAAGCAATGGGTGGAAACTAATCAAGGAGAGAAGCAACTTAGAACTGAGGAAAAATTTCCTGACAGTTAGAGCAATCAATCAATGGAACAGCTTGCCTCCAGAAGTTGTGAATTCTCCAACACTGGAAGTTTTTAAGAAATTGGACAACCATTTGTCTGAAGTGGTGTAGGGTTTCCTGCCTAAGCAGGGGGTTGGACTAGAAGACCTCCAAGGTGCCTTCCAACTAATGTTGTTATGTTATGTTATATTGTGTTGTGTTGTGTTATGTTACATTATATTATATTTCTCTGTGGCACTAACAGATTTTGGCATTGAATTAAAAGCCATTTCCCCCTTCTGTATTAATCTGCTGCTCTCTGTTTATTTATTGTGATTTTACTCTGGCTGGAAGCTTTTTTTAAAATCAATGTCAGGGAGCACAATCCCAATGAGCAAGCAACCTTTTAAAACAGAGCTTCCCAAACATCAATTACCTAAAATTCGATAAAAATGGAAAGAAAGAAACCATGACACAAACACAACAGGGTGCATTTAAACAAGAACTTTCAAATCAGCCTCCGGTTTAACGAAGGGGAAAGCTGGGAAGGAGGGCCTTAAAAGGTGCAGGCCAACTTCAACAATTTTCTTTTTTACAAGACTTTGAAAAAGCTGCCTTGCCTGGAGAGCTCATACAGCTGTGGAGGAAAAGCACTCCTATATAATCTTTATAAGCGCCTGACGCTTCCACTTATCAGGAACAATCCCTGTACTAAAATGTTATCACTTCCTCTCCTAATGTATACAATTTTCAACTCCAATGAAGATTACCAGAGGTATCTGCAGGGATTTTTTAAAAAAAGTTATGAGGAGCTTCACAACCAAATGACCAAAGTCCTTTTCCTTTTAATACAATACAATAGCAGAGTTGGAAGGGACTTTGGAGGTCTTCTAGTCTAACCTCCTGCCTAGGCAGGAAACCCTATACTATTTCAGACAAATGGCTATCCAACATCTTCTTAAAGACTTCCAGTGTTAGGGCATTCACAACTTCTGGAGGCAAGCCGTTCCACTGATTAACTGTTCTGTCAGGATTCCTCCTCATTTCTAAGTTGCTTCTCTCCTTGATGAGTTTCCACCTATTGCTTCTTGTTCTGCCCTCAGGTGCCTTGGAAAATAGTTTGACTCCCTCTTCTTTGTGGCAACCCCTGAGATATTGGAGCACTGCTATCATGTCTCCCCTAATCTTTCTTTTAATTAAATTAGACATACCCAGTTCCTGCAACAGTTCCTCATATGTTTTAGCCTCCAGTCCCCTAATCATCTTTGTTGCTTTTCTCTGCCCTCTTTCTAGAGTCTCCACATCTTTTCTACATCGTGGCGACCAAAACTGAATGCAGTATTCCAAGTGTGCGTTACCAAAGCATTATAAAGTGGTATTAACACTTCATGTGATCTTGATTCTATCCCTCTGTTTATGCAAGGTTCTTCCAACTCTGTTAATCTGTATTTAAAATGTCCACACGGGCCATGAACATCAATTCATCAAATCTTGATATTTAACAGCTGAAGAAGCTTCTTGGATGAGAAGCGAAATGTCTTCAAAAGAAAAAAAAGCAAGAAAGTCCAGTTGCCTTCTGAAAAAGCACCTTTGGGACAACCATGACTTGGACGACGGAGAATCTCTATAGACTTTTAGCTATACAATTTGGGATGAACACCCTTTGAGTGGTGTGGGAGTAGGAATGGATTTCCAGAGAGAAAAACTGCAGGAACCATTTGCACCACTCAGGTGACCCTGAGGACACAGATAAACCTCCAGGTGGCCTCAGTGACCCTCTAAAAGGATGAAAATGACCAGCTGTCTGCAAGGAATATAAATCCTTCCATTCCCCACTATCCTGTCTGAGCTGAAGAAACTTCTTGGATGAGAAGCGAGACGTCTTCAAAGTAAAAAAAAAACAAAAAAACCCCAGAAAGTCCAGTTGCCTCCTGAAAAAACACTTTTGGGACAACCATGACCTGGATGACTGAGAATCTCTACAGACTTCCACCCGAGCTGCACATCTTTTCTATTGTTGCTAATGATCTGACTGCTCTTACAATTTCACTCTCTAGGTTTATAGTCTACATTTAAGGTCAGGCTGCTTCCTGCAGGAGGTGAAAGTAATTAAATTTGAGGTGGGGACAATATCTCCTCCCACTTGTAGGAGACACTGGGCAGGACCCCTCTACAATGTTATGTATGTAGCAGCCATGCTGGGCCAGTCGCACCTTTTTTATCTCCTTTATCCTCAAACTGTCTAGACTTCAGAGTCCCAGCACATGTTCCGTTAGATTAAATTCCTTTGGCACTGATTTCTTGAAATCGCAGGATTTGCAAGGAGGGAGCAGCAGATTATCTGGCTCAAAGCTTCCCCAGTTCCAGAAAGAAGACTTGACAGGGTGAACAATTTGCTGTCGTTCCCCCCCCCCCGCCTCTTTTTTCTTTCTTGGTAAAAATAAAAGAGGAAAAAAGATGGGAAATTGCTTTGCTTTCTGAAAGCTCCCCCTGGAAAAAAAATAGTTATGGGTAAGACTTGAAATGTCTTGAGTGAAGCAATCAGGGCAAAACCGTAATGAAATTATTTCTTATTTTGTAGGAAAGCTTTTGTAGGGAGCTTTTGCAATCTCTTTTTAACCAACTCCAGGTTTGAATGAATGAATGTTCCTATTTTTAAAGAAATGTCGGTGAAATGGTATATTAACCCTGTAGTACAAATATTATATGAGTACAATGCACACTTAATTGTACAATGTATGATTAAATGAAGGGAATGAAAGAGCCTCTTGATGCGGGTGAAAGAGGAGAGTGCAAAAGTTAGCTTGAAACTCAACTCAATTCCTGGCAAATAGATGGGGAAGAAATGGAGGTAGTGACATATTTTATTTTCCTGGACTCCAAGATTACCGCAGATGGGGAGTGCAGCCAAGAAATTAAAAGAAGCTTGCTCCAGGGGAGGAAAGTGATGGCAAATCTAGACAGCAGACTAAAAAGCAGAGACATCACCCTGCCAACAAAAGTGCATCTAGTCAAAGCTATGGTTTTCCCAGTTGCAATGGATGGCTGTGAAGGTTGGACTTTAAGGAATGCTGAGCGCCAAAGAATGGAGGCCTTTGAACTCTAGTGCTGGAGAAGACTCCTGCGAGTCCCTTGGACTGCAAGGCGATCCAATCGGTCAGTCCTAGAGAAGATCAACCCTGACTGCTCTTTAGAAGGCCAGATCCTGAAGAGGAAACTCAAATCCTTTGGCCACCTAATGAGAAGGAAGGACTCACTGGAGAAGAGCCTAATGCTGGGAATGATGGAGAGCAAAAGAAGAATGGGACGATAGAGAATGAGGTGGCTTGATGGAGTCACTGAAGTAGTCGGCATGAGCTTCAATGGACTCCAGAGGATGGTAGAGGACAGGAAGTCCTGGAGGAATGATGTCTATAGGGTTGCGATGGGTAGGACATGACTTTGCAATTAACAACAACAACACAATATTATATGGATTTTAATAGCAAGAGTCATTAGGAACCTCAGACAGATTTCACTTTCACTCCTAGGCAGAACTACCAACTTCCCTCATGAGTAAATGGCTAGTCATAATTCCTACAGAAGACTCCCTCTGTCTATCCATCCATCGTCATGCCTCTTATTTTGTCTTTCTTCCAATTATCTTTCAACAGAACAAAATGGATTTAAATGGTGTATTGTGTTATCTCTTTTATTCACTGTGAGGTTATTGTTATGCCCAGTTATCTCTGGAAATTCTTCAACTTCTAATGAAACATAGGAAAAGCGTTTTGAGATAACTACTGCGACAAAGCCAACAAAAGACGAATGAGCCTGTGCATTGATGGGTCCTTGGAATCTCTCCAGATAAGGAGAGGATGGGATATATTGTCCGTATGTATTCTAGACATATGTTGCCTCATGAGGAGACCCCACAATAGCAGTTTTTAGTAGGCCTGAGTGCCAGGAAATTGTTGTGGTCTGCCAGCGGCCTGCGGAGCTGGCAGCAGAGTCGGACAGTGAGGAGGTTGTGAAGGAACATGGGCCAGTCCTGGAGTCTGGAGAAGGCTCAGACGAGGGCTCTGTGTTGGAGGCAGAAAGGGGGCCAGGGCCATCTGGGAGTTATGTGCTGCCTCCGGAGCCTCCAGAATCTGACCTCAGCGAGGCAGAGGAACAGGGGAGCCTGTTCCCAGTGTCTGCATGCACAGAGCTGCAAGAAGGCAAGAAAAGTTAAGACAAAAGGGGTGACTTGGGAGTAAGACTTGGAGATGATTGTCCCCTCCCATAAGACATAAAGGAGGAGCAAACAGACATGAGCCTTTGCAGGAAGCAACTGGTCAGTTTAAACTCTGAAACTCCATTTGACTCTGTGCTCTGTGTGGCCTTGCAAAGCTAATTGGCAATTAGGTCTTTGGCAGCATTTCAAGGGAGATAAAGGTGGGTGCTTATCAGCCTTATCCCAAAAGACTGTGGCAGAGTTCTGTCAGACTCTTCACAAATTGTTTGTGAATCATACGGGCCACGGATGAACACAATTCACAGCTGTTTAAATAAAAAAGGGGGTTTGGGGACAAAGCATGTGATTTTTACTATCTCAGGAAGCCTAGGTCAGAACAGAAACTATGGGATTGATCATCTTGTTTACAAGGTTGTTGGGGACTTTTAAAGGACTCTTTAAGTTTGCAAACCTCACTACGCAATCACTTTACGAAATTGCCTAGGCAACATCTTAAAGTTTTTAGAGACCAGTCAATGACAAGTCTGCAAACTCTTCATCGGGTGAGTTTATCTTCAACTCTGAACAGAAGACAAACAATAATTGCAAGCTTAAGAATGCGAAGAACTTGAAGTAACTGTGTGATGTAACCTGTAATGCTAGTGTCAGGTTTCCAAAAGATGCCCTAATTAATTTATGAGCCTCAAGCTAAGTTTCAAAAGAAAACCAGTCATTTATTAAGAACACCATTTCAGCAATACCTCATTGCAGTCAGATCTAACTTCATTTGAATTATGGCTGAACTTTACCCCTTTTCCTTCCCTCCCCTCAGTCTGCATCATAAATCACATTCTCCAACGTGGTGCATGCCTCACAAGCCTGCTGTAGTAATCTGAGATCTGAATCTAGCCGAAGGTATGCATGGAATGTGCTCCCACCCTCCTCACTATGGCAAATTATAACAAACATACCAATGCCTTATGAATTGACATTCGGCTCCCCTCACTCAAAATGACATTGGGAAACAGGAAAATGAGATGCAACTAAAGAAACAGATAAAAAAATCAGATTAGCCCACAGCAGTGATTCTGGGGGTGGGTGGGTGGGTAAGAGACTTATAAAAGAACCTCCCTAGTTTTGGAGTTATAAAGAATGAGGGAGGGAAAGACGTAGTTCCAGACTTGCCAGATTCTGTTAATATTACTTGATAATAAAGCAGAATTAGCTCAAAGGCTCATGTTTACTCTCCAGTTTATCTCATTAGGCAGATACAACCCTTTAAGGACTTTTTTTTTCTTTTTATTAAGAAGGATTGAAAATCAAAGGATGGAGTTGAGGCAGAGCTATTTTTATTAGGGATCACAAAAGGAAAAATATATAGTAAAGCTGGATTATATTTGTTGTCTCATATTTTAATGGCAGCAAGATTGACCTTCGTATAAAAATGGAAAGGCAAAGAGACCACCTCGGAACAAGAAATAATAAATAAGATACTAACATGTGCAGAAATGGACAGACTGACTCTAGAGCTCAAGGATAAGGGTGAGATAGAATATCATGAAATCTGGGACAAATGGTACAGATGATTAGAAACAAGGGGAAAAGTCTGGGACAGAAAAACACGGATAAGTTAAGAACTGAACTGGATATGTATATGTACTGATAGTAACTATATAACAAAAGGGATTAATGGGTAGGTAATTTGACTGATTACACGTACCTATGTAATGGATATAAACTGTTATTGTTTGTAAGACCTAAGTACTCTATGGAAATGACTATGCCAGAAACGATGTCAAACCTTTTTAATATTTACCTAATAAAAACCTTTTTAAAAAAAAAGAGAGAGAAGGATTGAAAAGTTGATATTTTATGGATTTGCTCAAAGATAAGGGATGCGTTATGGGATGAAGAGATAGCTATTCAATCTTATAGGGATGAAGAGTTGTTAAATTTGTTTACAGCTCCTTATGATAAAGATTGGAAGTCCCTTCTTGGTATATTTTCGTTTTCTTTTCTCCTGGGAGAAAAAAAATTCCAACAAAATCCCCAAGATCCATGAAAAGGCAGGGGGAAAAAATAACCTTCTTTTGTAAGGAAAGAAAATTGCTGGGAATACAGGCAACTGCAAATTCAAAATGTAAACTTACGTGCAATATTAACTTTTATAGCTTTTTGCTGCCTAATGGATTTTCTCTGCAGTCAAGTTTTGCTTTTATGATTCGGTTATTTGGATCTAGAATATTAAATAAGTCACCTTCTTCCTCTCGCAGGTCCCTTTAATTGACTTCTGAACCCTCTCAGTTAATTTTAAAGATGTTTAGAAGGCAATTCTCCAAACGGCATTAAAAAAGCAACTACCAAAAAGACCCCCTTGAAAAACAAACTTTATTACGCAACAATAACAACAGGATTGAAAAGCAGCCAAACAGTAAAGCCGCCAGCAGTGACAAATTGAATGCACATTGTTTACATTAGGGCTATAATGTAAACCATGCATCTTTTAATAAACTTATGATACATTCAGATATACAAACGTTTCAACTTATACGGCCTGTTTTTTTCTTTCCTCTTGGCAATCCACAACTACTGTTGACAGACATGGTAGCTTTCCTTCTTTCCTTCCCCCTCCCTCCCTCTCCCTCCTCCCTCCCTTCTTCCTCCCTCCCTCTCTTTCCCTCCTTCTCATCTTCCCTCCTTCTTACTCCCTCCCTCCTTTTCCCTCCTTTTCACCTTCCCTCCTTCTTCCTCCCTCCCTTCTCTATTTTCCTCCCTCCCTCTCTTTCCCTCCTTTCCACCTTCCCTCCTTCTTCTTCTTCCCTCCCTCCCTTTCCCTCCTTCCCTCCTTCCCTCTTCCTTCCTTCCTTCCTTCCTATCTTCTTTCCTTCCTTCTCTCCCTTCTCTTTGCTACAATAAGCTGTTGGCTGAACATAAAATTGTTTTTATTCTTTTGTTGTTTTGTGGGTTATTTATCATGGCTCAATGGATTGTGTGAAACTAGGAGATTTGTTAGTTTCAGTAATCAGGTTAATGTGTGGTGAAAATGTAACCATGGTATGATTCACATAATTTCTAATTTGTAATCCTTCAATTAGCCTGCCTCTGATTGCTGCTGTATTGTAATTTGTATTAGGATTGTAGAGGGAAGGATCAAATATAGAGAGAATAATCTTATGAATCACCTGGAATCTACTTAGTTGGATTCTTTCATGTTAATTAAATCAAATTCATCTGTCTGTCTATCTATCATCCATCCATCCATCCATCCATCCATCCATCCCTCTCTCTCTCTCTCTCTCTCTCTCCATCGATCTCCTTTTGGCCTCAAACCTATTTGTTCCCCAAAATAGCAATAGCAATAGCAATAGCAGTTAGACTTATATACCACTTCATAGGGCTTTCAGCCCTCTCTAAGCGGTTTACAGAGTCAGCATATCGCCCCCACAGTCTGGGTCCTCATTTCACCCACCTCGGAAGGATGGAAGGCTGAGTCAACCTTGAGCCGGTGAGATTAGAACGGCTGAACTGCAGATAAGAGTCAGTTGAAGTGGCCTGCAGTACTGCACCCTAACCACTGCACCACCTCGGACAAGAGATAATGTTTGCTGTGTTCTGGTCTTGAAGCTGTTGGGCTTCACCTTGATCAGAACAAATCATCTTAGATAAGCTCAAGTTGAAAAAAAAGAACCTGAATGGAGGTAGTTGTTGTATAGACTCCTCCAGTAGAATCCTATTGGGGAATCTTGTAGTTGGCTTCAGTCAGGCTCATAGAACCACCATAAGCCACAGTTTCTCAATGGATATTGTATTAGGGATAGGAAGGTTTGGAAATGAATACAATACAGTCTGTACACACACTCTTAAGCTATATGATTGCTATGTGTCTAGCACAACATGTCAGTGATGGTCAAAGCTATCAGAATGCGCTCAGTTGTGCAGCTCCTGCTAATCTCACAGTTAGATTATTGCAATGTGCTCTACATGGGGCTTCCCTTAAAGAGCACTCAAAAACTGGGCAGTTTTTTGGGAGTGGGGGCTAGAATGGCCCCAGCAACACCACTGCCCCATGAGCTGCATTGGTTATTGGTCTATTTCCAGGTACAATTCAAAGATGATCACTTTTAAAACCCTTCATGGCATGGCTCCAGGTTCCTTGAGGGACATTTTATAACTATACATGTCTTCTTCTCCTTGTGCCACACCCGTCATCATGTTGGTGATCCTATTTTTATCAACAGCTGCATGGAAAAGGGCTGCTGAGTTTTGTCCCAACCGGTCCCTTAGATTTTGAAGTCATGATGTTTTTCTTCTGCCTGGACTTCCTTTGCCTTCAATCTTTCCCTGGAGCAGGTGTGAAATCCAGCAGGTTCTGGCAGGTTCTGAAGAACTGGTAGCGGAAATTTTGAATAGTTCAGTGAACTGGTAGTGGAAATTTTGAGTAGTCCGGAGAACCGGTAGTGGAAATTTTGAATAGTTCGGAGAACCGGTAGTGGAAATTTTGAGTAGTTCGGAGAACCAGTAGTGGAAATTTTGAATAGTTCGGAGAAGCGGTAGTGGAAATTTTGAATAGTTCAGTGAACTGGTAGTGGAAATTTTGAGTAGTTCGGTGAACTGGTAGTGGAAATTTTGAGTAGTTCGGTGAACTGGTAGTAGTAGAAGCCATTTTAAGGCACAACAAGCTGTATCTTAACAGAACACCCCACATGAAGGGGTTTAGGGATGTCTTACCCCCACAGTATTTGTCCCCAGAGGGTAAGTCATCTGTGTACCAAATTTGGTTGAAATTGCTTGAGGCGTTCCAGAGTTATGCTGGATCATACACAAACACAAATATGTATGTATGTATGTATGTATGTATGTATGTATGTATGTACGTACGTACGTACGTACGTACGTACGTATGCGTATGTGCAATGTTTCGGCGAGGTCTCACTCGCCATCTTCAGGCTGGAGTCTTTGGCTTAAAGCGTGGCCGGAGCCACTGTCTCTCTACAAATCTTGGTGGTGGGGTGTGGAGTGCTGGCGTTGTTTCAGTAAGTGGATTGAAGCATCTAATTGTCAACCTTCCTTGAGAAAAAAAAGATACCAATCATGTCACAGTGATAAGTGTCCTGAAGCAGAACCATGGCTTCGGGGTTCCTGACATGGCACAGATAGGCTCAATCTGAAGGCTCCCTGCTCAATGTCAACCATCACTATATGTCTGTCATTCCTTTTATCATACACCTTAAGTGAGAGCAGAGAGCAGACGAAGCACTATACACAGATAAAGAGCCATAAGGCCGTGGCCTGAGTTTTATCATCTGAGATAAGCTATGCCTCAAAATAGAGTAATAGAATAGAATAGAATTTGTTCTTGTTGTTAGTTTTGAAGTCATGTCTGACCCATTACGACCCCATGGACAACGTTCCTCCAGGCTTTCCTGAACTGTACCATCCCCCTGAGTCCATTTAAGGTCACGCCTACTGCTTCGCGACTCTATCCAGTCACCTCATTCTCTGTTGTCTCCTTCTTCTTTTGCTCTCAATCTTTCCCAGCATTAGGCTCTTCTCCAGGGAGTCCTTCTTTCTCCTTCAGTGGCCAAAGTACTTGAGTTTCCTCTTCAGGATCTGGCCTTCTAAAGAGCAGTCAGCGTTGATCTCCTCTAGGACTGACCAGTTGGATCGCCTTGCAGTCCAAGGGACTCACGGCGTCTTTTCCAGCACCAGAGTTCAAAGGCCTCCATTCTTTGGTGCTCAGCTTTTCTTATGGTCCAACTTTCACAGCCATCCATTGCAACTGGGAAAAGCATAACCTTAACTATACATACTTTCGTTGACAGGATGATGTCTCTGCTTTTTTTTTTATGCTGTCTAAATTTGTCATGAAGGGGCTAATAGAAGAGAATTCTTTATTGGCCAAGTGTGATTGGAGAAACAAGGAATTTGTCTTTGGTGCCTATGCTCTCAGTGTACATAAAGAAAAATAAAATAGAATATATTCACCAAGAATCATAAGATACAACACTTTGTGATAGTCATAGGTTACTAATAAGCAATCAAATCATAAATACAGTAGATAAATAAATAAAGGAGATGGAGAAAGGGAAGGTTTCCCCTGAAATAGATCCAGAAGGAGCTGGACGCGGCGTAGCCTGCGCATGAGAGACAAGAAATATTCTTAGAAAGACAGTTCCAGGGAATGGGAAAAACAAATGAGGCATAGCAACTTCAGTACAACAGCAAAAAGGTCCACTATTTGGTAGATAAAGATTAAATTACTCTTGACGTTACTCGTACAGTTTAGCAACCAAGCAGATGTAACAGATCCAGAATGAAAGTGTTGGAAGACATATCCATCTGGTTTAGTTCCAAGTCGGGAGAAAGAAATTGGAAACATGGAGGCTGATTGGAAAGATGGTTTAATGGTGAAGCAGAAGCACATGGGTGGTTCTGGGCAGCTGACTGCATGGAAAGGGGGACATTCCTGGACCCGTGTCCCTCCTGGCTGGTCTCGACCAGCAGAGAGGTGACACGTGGCTGGCTCCAGAGGATTGTTAACACCTCTCTTTGGGAGGGATCCTTCCCGCACCCTCTAAAGGATGTGGTGGTGAGACCCCTCCTTAAGAAACCTTCCCTGGATCCAGCCATTCTTAATAACTATCGTCCAGTCTCCAACCTCCCTTTTGTAGGGAAGGTTGTTGAGAAGGTGGTGGCCTTTCAACTCCGATGGACCTTGGATGAAGCAGATTATCTGGATCCCTTTCAGTCGGGTTTCAGGCCTGGTTACTGCACTGAAACTGGTTTGGTCGCACTAACCGATGATCTCTGGCGGGCCAGGGATAGAGGACATTCCTCTATCCTAGTGCTTCTTGACCTCTCAGCGGCTTTCGATACCATCGACCATGGTATCCTTCTGCGACGGTTACGGGAGGTGGGAGTTGGAGGCAACGTCCTATGGTGGTTCTCCTCCTACCTCTCAGACAGGTCGCAGTCGGTGTTGATTGGAGGACAGAGATTGACCCCTAGGCCCCTCAAATAGGGGGTGCCGCAGGGTTCGGTCCTGTCCCCCCTCCTATTTAATATCTATATGAAGCCGCTGGGTGAGATCATACGACAGCACGGGATCAAATATCATCAATATGCGGATGATACTCAATTGTATCTGTCCACCCCGTGTCAACTCAGCGAAGCAGTGGAAGTGATGTGCCAGTGCCTGGAGGCTGTCAGGGTCTGGATGGGAGCGAACAAGCTTGCACTCAATTCAGACAAGACCGAGTGGCTATTGATGCTGCCTCCCAAGGATAGTCCAGATATCCCATCTCTTAGCTTGGTGGGTGAAATTATACACCCCTCAGAGAGGGTCCACAACCTGGATGTCCTCCTGGACCCGCAGCTGACAGAACACCATCTGTCAGCTGTGACCAGGGGGGCTTTTGCCTAGGTTTGCCTGGTGCACCAGCTGCAGCCCTACCTGGACCGGGAGGCACTTCAAATGGTCACTCATGCCCTCGTCACCTCAAGACTGGATTACTGTAATGCGCTCTACATGGGGCTGCCCTTGAAGAGTGTTTGAAGACTACAGTTGGTCCAGAATGCAGCCGTGCGAGTGATAATGGGTGTACCTAGATACACCCATGTTACACCCATCCTCCGCGAGCTGCACTGGCTCCCTATTGGTCTCCGAACTCGCTTCAAGGTGCTAGTCATTACTTTTAAAGCTCTACATGGTTTAGGACCTGGCTACCTGAGAGACCGCCTCCTGCCACATACCTCCCAACGACCAACAAGATCACACAGGTTAGGCCTCCTCCGGGTGCCGTCGGCCGGACAATGCCGGCTGGGGGCACCTCGAGGGAGGGCCTTCTCTGTAGCTGCGCTGGCCCTGTGGAATGATCTACCCGTAGAGATCTGGACCCTTACCACTCTCCCGGTCTTCCAAAAAGCCACCAAAACCTGGCTGTTCCGACAGGCCTGGGGCTGTTGATTAATGTCCAGCCCCACCTAGACAGCATGGATGGTGTGTAATTTTAATAACTGTGTTTTTATTCTTAAATTTTTATATGTTTTTTTATCTTGTTTCTGTAAGCCACCCAGAGTCCTACGGGATTGGGCGGCATACAAATGTTATTAAATTTCAAATTTCAAATTTCATTCATACCTTCTCTTGGGCTTTGCACTTGAGCTTCCTGTTTCTGTGCAAGAACATGTATTCTATTGGCTGTTGTAGGGGTCATAGCTAACTTTGTTGGTTGTCTGAGTCTCAGATTTGGTTGAAGTTTGCTGGGTGATGCAATCTCCCCAGGTGATTGAGCCATGTGGTGAGCTCTGTTGCTAGATGGGTTAATCCTATAATGTCCTGGAGGGTCATGTCTTAATCCCATCACCCTGGAGCTGGAGGTCTTTTGTCTTGTAGATAGGCTGGCTCAGTCTTTCTTAATGGACATCAAATATCTGCTTGGGGCTCTGAGTTTCTGTCTCCCTTAGGATTTTTATTTCTATTCTAGGGGAAATATAATATTCCGCCTTTTTAATATTTCTCAAAATTTCATTCTTCTAGGAGAGGGGTGGGTGCTACCTTTTTACAAGAGACAGAAAAAGAGAAAGAGAGAGAGAAAGAGAAAGGAGGGAGGGAGGGAGGGAGGGAGAGAAAGAGAGATCGTCCGCATCCTTTTGTGTACCAGTTCTTATTCAATGTGATGGAAGAGTCTGTGTTTGGGGTGACAGTGTCAGGATTTTCTTGCATGGACTGATCTCATGAAAACAGAAATGCCATGCTCACATTATCAAGAGGTTGGCACTTGGCAACCAACCAGAAAGAAAGAAGGAAAGAAAAAAGAAAGAAAGGGAGGGAGGAAGGAAAGAAAGAAGGAAGGAAGAGAAAAGAAAGAAAGGAGAAAAGAACAAAGGAAAGAAAGAATAAAAAATAAAAAAGAAAGAAAGAAAGGACAGAAAAAAGAAAGGAAGGAAGGAAGACGGAAGGAAGAGAAAAGAAAGAAAGAAAGGAAGGAAGGAAAGAAAAAAGAATAAAAAAGAAAGAAAAGACAGAAAAAGAAAGGAAGGAAGGAAAAAAGAAGAAAGGAAGAGAAAAGAAAAAGGAAGAAAGGGAGGAAGGAAAAAAGAAAGAGAAAGGAAGGAAAGAAAGAAAAAAGGAAGGAAAGAAAAAAGAAAGAGAAAGGAAGGAGAGAAAGAAAGAAGGAAGGAAATAGAAAGACAAAGAAAGGAAAGAAAGAAACTTTTATTCAGGACCACATCTCTTCCATTTGCATGCAAATGTGTCAATATTTCAGCCTGAATTTCTGCTAGTTCTCAAAATGTGCTAATGGATACTAGACAAACAAACAGACATGACTCCTCCAGCTGCAAGTGTTTTTCCCCCCAGAGGTCATCGTTGTTAGTCTGACAACAACAACAATTTCTCCTGACACAATTAGAAGCGAAATGCTTTGCGAAAGAAGTCAGGGCATTACATCCTTCTTGAAAACATCACAACTATGCTTTGATAGTCCTCTCTGTTATACACAGAACCTTCCTTTCCAATATGGCCTTTTTTTCCAGTTGCAGAAACACAGCTGCAGAATGCAGGACTCTGCTGTTCCCGCTCTGGGAGCCTTGAGGATTTGAGGATTCTCTTGAAGAGAAAAAAAAGTTTCTAGTCCTTGTGGTTGCACACGAAGGCTTCAAAGAGTGGGAACCATGCCCCGATGGAAGGAAGCATTATGAAATTCCAGAAAAATGGGGCGGGGGTGAGGTAGGGTGGTAGAGAAGCAGGGAGACATAGAAGCATTCCAGAAAAATATGTGTAATTTATTCCTGATTTTAGAATAGGGTTTTCCCCGCTGTGGCCTGGCCCTGGCAGAAAGAGATGTGGTGAACCAATAGAAAGAACGAAAGTATTTGTTTTTATGCATAAATCATCCTTGCTTCTTCAGATGGAAAAGTCTTCTTCCTAAAATGATATTTCTTCTCTACCTTCCATCCAAATTATAGGCATTGACATTGACTGGAAGTTGAAGACTCCTTCCTTCCTTCCTTCCTTCCTTCCTTCCTTCCTTCCTTCCTTCCTTCCTTCCTTCCTTCCTTCTCTCCCTCCCTCCTTCCCTCCCTCTCTCTTTCTCTCTCTCCCTCCCTCTCTCTCTCTTCCTTCTTCCTTCCTTCCCTCCTTCCTTCCTTCCTTCCTTCCTTCCTTCCTTCCTTCTCATTGTTGATTCTTAGAGACCACATATCTACAGACCCTTCACATTCTGGATATAAATTGTTTCAACTTCTACCCTCAAAACAACATTATAGGGCATTGCACATTAGACATAAGGACAGTGTTCCCCACACCCCCAATGCCATCGCTCTGCTACACAACTAATTCCTACAACACTGTCAAACTATTTACTAAGACTGTATTACCATTCTTCTTCTAATCCTTCCTATTACCTATCTCATCCCACTTATGATTATAACTTTGTTGCTTGTATCTTTATTATTTATACTCTTTTATTTAGTTTCCTAGTATGATTTGATTGCTTATTTAGTATCCTATGACTATCACTAAGTGTTGTATCTTATGATTCTTGATGAACGTATTTTTTAATGTACAGAGAGCATCTGCACCAAAGACAAATTCCTTGTGTGTCCAATCACACTTGGCCAATAAAGAATTCTATTCTATTCTATTCTATTCTATCCTATCCTATCCTATCCTATCCTATCCTATACTATACTATACTATACTATACTATACTATACTATACTATACTATACTATACTATCCTGTCCTTCATTCCAATATTTATTCTATTCTGTTCTGTTCTATTCTATTCTTCATTCCAATATTTATTCTATTCTGTTCTATTCTATTCTTCATTCCAATATTTATTCTATTCTATTGTATTCTATTTTATTCTATTCTATTCCATTCTATTCTATTCTTCATTTCAATATCTCATCTCTTCTCTTCTCTTCTCTCCTCTCCTTTCCTCTCCCTATGATCTCCTTTTATAGAATACAGTTGTTACATAAATCAAAAGAAAATGAAAATGGTAATTGCATCAGACGCCATCCCCTTCTTACATACCTCTCCAGCAAGTTTGGACTGAAACTTGGAATGAATACAACCATATCTAATTTGGCATTTTCAAATTGATATATAAACAAAACCTCTTTTGTAAATGATATTTTTTTTGGGGGGGGGGGAGATGCACACATTTACATCCTAAGTGGGAAAACTTTTTGCAAATTCTGTTTTGGATAGGCTAAAATAGGAGAACAAAAATGCATGGGTTTTGAAAAAGGTGCCCTAAATAACATTTAAAAATTCAGCACAATCTTAAATTGCTCTTCACAAAAACGAGAAGGTGAGGGAATGCAAAACAGACACATTTTTGTCCGCTTTTAATGCGGATGCAACAATTCTCTCGCCGTTGCCTCTGGTCCCAGCAGAACAAACATGGGACGTAACACTGCCAAGGCTCTGCTAGGAAGAGCCCAAGGAAATGTGAATTTTTTCCATGTATTTGGGCCAAAGACTCAGCAAGCAACAAGGCAACAAGTGGATTTTGGTGGATGATTCCCCTCCCCCCCGCAGCCCATGTGCTCTTGTGTAATCACAAGCAAACATACAACAATGAGAAAGCAAGGAAGTAGTTTCTTTCCTGGTTCCCCCCCCCTTTTTTAAAAGAAAAAACTCCAGGAGTTTGACTTTGTTTTTGAAATGTGTAAAAAGTACAAAATAATTTCTAGCTGGAGCTATCATATTGCCTTCCTCCCTTCTCCCATCTTCTTTTCTTCCTTCCTTCCTTCCTCCCTACCTCCCAATGTCTCCTCTCTCCCTTCCTCCTCCCATCTTCTTTTCTTCCTTCTTCCCTCCCTCCTTCCCATTCTCTCCTTGCTCCCTCCCTCTCATCTTCTTTTCTTCCTTCCTCCCTCCTCCCATCTTCTTTTATTCCTTCCTTTCTTCCTCCCTCCCTCCCATTCTCTCCTATCTCCCTCCATCCTCCCATCTTTTCTTCCTTCCTCCCACCCTCCTCCATCTTCTTTTCTCCCTCCCATTCTCTCTTCCTTCCTTCCTTCCTTCCTTCCTTCTTCCTTCCTTCCTTCCTTCCTTCCTTCCTTCCTCCTCCTTTCCTCCTTCCTCTACTTAAGCCAGGAAGATAGTTTCATGGACTTAGAACTCTACAGAATAAGCTACTTTAAACGATGGAGGAAGGCTGAAACTTTCACAGGTGAAAGATTCACTTTTCCCAACATTGAAGATTGACTATTCTGGCTGAATATTCAAAGTGGAATCATTCCATTTCCTTTCGGCAGTTCTGGTAATGACGTAGTGGTAGGGCAAATATATTGATTTGGGTGGAGAGGAGTGGTGTGGTGTGGTGGCCTCGAGGTGGAGCTCTCGCCTCACAATCAGAAGGCTGTGGAAGTTGCCTCAGTAGTTCTTTGATTGGACTATTGTTTGCCTCTTGATCGTTTGTCTAATGTCAATCTTTCTGTCAATTGATGCTGATATGGATGTTAATTGCTAGTGAAGAGGCATTTTGGTCTTTGGGTTCCTTTTGGGCTTTTTTATTGTTTCTTTTGCATGGTATGTAGACATTGTTTATCTTTATGTGCCTGTTGATGGCAGATTTGTCTAATTCAGGGATGGGGTCCGGCAGAGACTACTGTTGGTTCACTCAGGGGTGCACCTTGCACAGTACAACTAAAATTGCTCTGCGCATGTGCAGAAGCAACAAACAAGATGGTGGTGTCTACGGTGCCACTGGGAGAACCAGTTTGGGGGCATGGCAGGCCTGGGTCGCTGCCGGTTCCAGCAACCAGGCCGCCAAGCTACTACTGGTTCGGCTGAACCAGTCCGAACCAACAGGAACCCACCAATGGTCTAAGTCCAGGCTTCACCAAGTGTGGCATTCCTGGAGATTAATGACAAAGTTAATATTGGACCAACTATCAAGAAGCAAGCAATCCTCCAGTCCAGGAACTACCAACTCAGACAAACAAACCGTACACAACAGCCCAATCAAGGAACTACCAAGTCCATTCCCCACCAATACTTTTAGTGCAAGACACACACACACACACACACAGACACAAAGACAGACAGACAGACAGACACACACACACACACACACACACACACACACACACACACACACACACACATATATATATATATATATATATATATATATATATATATATATATATATATATATATATATATATATAATATATATACAGAAAATTCCATTCCCTTCTAATGTTCAGTTCAGATGACTGATAATGTTATCTAGCATGGTAATGAAACGTCTGCAAGAAAACAACCAGAGAGCACTAAGGACCTCACAGTTTAACCCCGAGCTACAAGTATCCTCTTTCATTAGTATATTGGTTTGAAAAGTTGCGCAAGCAATCTTCCCTTTCCCTTCATTTTTGTTAGCCTGTCTTGCTGGATTGCTACATATAGTTTATAAGAACGGCTGTATTCCTCTCAACTATTCCATTACACTCAAAGGAGTATTTTACTGGTTTGGCAAACACATAACATACTCTGGAGTGTTTAACTAATTCCATTTGGCGAACGAAGTAATTCATTTCCAGAGCTTTCACAATAAACACCAAATGAACCACAAAGGGCTTTTTCTACACCAAATGCTAAGTCACGAAAGAACTAACGGCAATTCATGTAAACCCAGCTTTTACATTTTGTAGTAAAACAGCAATTGGGTGAGTGATTAAGGGTATTGTGAGAATACTGTCCCAAACATTTTATGTTGAGCCAAAGTGGATTTCAGTTAAATGAGGCTTAGGGTAATAGGCTGGTATTATACATAATAAGTGGGGCTAGATGAATCAAAAATTGGAATTAAGATTGCTGGGAGAAATATCAACAACCTCAGATATGCAGATGATGCCACTCTAATGGCAGAAAGCGAAGAGGAACTAAAGAGCCTCTTGATGCGGGTGAAGGAGGAGAGTGCAAAAGTTGGCTTGAAACTCAACATTAAGAATAATAAGATCATGACATCTGGCTCTCTCAATTCCTGGCAAATAGATGGGGAAGAAATGGAGATAGTGACAGATTTTATTTTCCTGGGCTCCAAGCTCACCGCAGATGGGGACTGCAGCCAAGAAATTAAAAGACATTTGCTCCTGGGGGCAGAAAGCGATGGCAAATCTAGACAGCAGACTAAAAGCAGAGACATCACCCTGCCAACAAAAGTGTGTCTACTCACGGCTATGGTTCTCCCAGTTGCAATGGATGGCTGTGAAGATTGAACCATAAGGAAGGCTGAGCGCCAAAGAATGGAGGCCTTTGAACTATGGTGCTGGAGAAGACTCCTGAGAGTCCCTTGGATTCAAGGCGATCCAACCGGTCAGTCCTAGAGGAGATCCACCCTGGCTCCTCTTCAGAAGGCCAGATCCTGAAGAGAAAATTCAAATATTTTGGCCACCTAATGAGAAGGAAGGACTCACTGGAGAAGAGCCTAATGCTGGGAAAGATGGAGGGCAAAAGAAGAAAGGGACAACAGAAAATGAGGTGGCTGGCTGGAGTCACCGAAGCAGTAGGTGTGAGCTTAAATGGACTCTGGGAGATGGTAGAGATCAGGAAGGCCTGGAGGAACGTCGTCCATGGGGTTGCGATGGGTTGGGCACGACTTCGCAACTATCAACAACAATATCTAAGCTAGCCATAGTAGTTTGTTAAGTTTAGGGCAGAGATGGCCATTTTTCATCTACAGATCACCATATGGTTTGCAAACTCCCCCTACATAGTATCCTCTGAGTGTTTTTTAAAAAAAATAGATAGAGGCCTAAGTCCATGGGGGAGGATAAAAAAATATCAAGGGAGCAGCCACATAATAAAAGCTCTAATATTCTTTATCTCTATCATTCCCAATCTTAGAAACTCTCTGTTGTAGAGGTTGTTGGCGCAACAGAAGAAGGAAGCACTCTGTAATTTAGTCCTTCCATGTCTTCAATCTGGAAGGGGTAGAATTAAATTAAATGCCCCCAAACCATTTAGACAACTTCAGGTTAAAGAAGTGTTAGTACCACTTTATAATGCCTTGGTAAAGCCACACTTGGAATATTGCAAACAGTTTTGGTGGCCACAATATAAAAAAGATGTTGAGACCAGTGGAGAAATTCAATTTTGTTTACTACCGGTTCTGTGGGAGTGGCTTGGTGGGCATGGTGTGGCTTGGTGGGCATGGTGTGGCTTGGTGGGCGTGGCAGGGGAAGGATACTGCAAAATCTCCATTCCCTCCCCACTCTGGGGCCAGCCAGAGGTGGCATTTGCTGGTTCTCCAAACTACTCAAAATTTCTGCTACTGGTTCTCCAGAACTTGTGAGAATCTGCTGGATTTCACCCCTGATTGAGACTCTAGAAAGAGTGCAGAGAAGAACAACAAAGATGATTAGGGGAGTGGAGGCTAACACATATAAAGAATGGTTGCAGGAACTAGGAATGTCTAGTTTAATGAAAAGAAGGCATGGGGAGACAAGATAGCAGTGTTCCAATATTTCAGGGGCTGTCCCAAAGAAGATGGAGGCTATTCTCCAAAGCACCTGAGGGCAGGACAAGAAGCAATGGGTGGAAACTAATCAAGGAGAGAAGCAATCTAGAACTAAGGAGAAACTTCCTGACAGAACACTTAATCAGTGAATAACTGAATGTTGTGAATTTCCAACACTGGAAGATGTTGTCTGAAGTGGGTGTAGGGTCTCCTGCTTGAGCAGGGGGTTGGATTAGAAGATCTCCAGGTCCCTTCCAACTCTGTTACTCTATTCTATTTGTTTTTAAATGCTTTTTTTTTTTAAATGACCCCATAATCTCTTAATTTGGTGTTCAATCACTTCTTAGAAGCTCTCCAGTGATGGAGCATGCAAAAACCTCTGAAGGAAAGCCATTTGTACTGATAAATTGGTTTCACTCTTAGGAAATTTCACCTTATTTCTAGGACATTTTAAAGAAGATGTTGGATAACCATTTTACTGAAGTGGTGTAGGGTTTTCTGCCTAAGTGGGGGGGTTGGACTAGAAGACCTCCAAGGTTCCTTCCAACTCTGTTATTCTAATTCTAGTATAACCTTGTTGTCCCTGGATTCTACTATCTGGAAAAAATTAGGCTTGGGAAGGGCCAGCTGAGACCTTCTCTTCCTTCTCCATCTCTCCTCAAGCCTAACCCTCAGCCTGGGTTTTCCTGCGAGGTTCCCCCCATTGGCTCAGCTCAGCCAAAGCAAATTAACACCTGCAGCCAAAGGGTTGAAAGCAACGAAGCCGAGTGAGAACTTCTGGCAAAACAGAGCAGCAACATTTGGAGTTTCTCAGGGCCTGCTTGATCTGCAACCTTCAGATCCCAGCTGGTTCAGCTTACAAATGAAAACTTGTTCTGTTGACTTCGCACCGCTACAGGTTCAGGTTACTGGGGTGGGGAGTGGGGGAGGCCTTGATTGGCTCATGGCTGAGTTGGGGGTAAATACACCATGAAGGAAGGGAAAACAGGACTGGGAAAAAAGAAAAGCAGAACGGAGGAGAGCTTTTCCTGGCAGCAGATTTGCTGCATTTTATTTTACTCTTGTGGGCTCGATTCACACATCGCTCTAATCCAGAACATGGTTGGTTTGGGAACAGATTGAAGAAAGAAGCTGTTCATACTCTCTCATGTCAATATGTGGATTAAGTGTGTATTGAGAATCCAGCCAAGGGCATTTTATTCACCAGTGGCTGGTGAACTAGGATTTGTTGTCTAGTATGCTGAATGAAGAGACACAGTGACTCAGTGGCTAAGACACTGAGCTTGTTGGTCAGAAAGATTGACGATTCGAATCCCGCGGAATGGAGTGAGCTGCCGTTACTTGTTCCAGCTTCTGCCAACCTAGCCGTTCGAAAGCAGGTGAAAATGCAAGTAAAAAAATAGAAACCACCTTTGGTGGTAGGGAACAGCATTCCGTGCGCCTTCGCGTTTAGTCTTGCTGGCCACATGACCATGGAGACGTCTTCGTACAGCGCTGGCTCTTCGGCTTTGAAACAGAGATGAGCACCACCTCTTAGAGTTGGGAATGAGTAGCACATACGTGCGAGGGGAGCCTTTATCTTTACCTTATGCTGATGAACTAAGTTTATGACGATATAGTAAAAAATATCTGAAGGCAGATATTTCAAATATTTAAGATGAAGGTGAATTTATCTTTGAGATAACAACAGAGTTAGCCTGCATTACTCCCTTTGATTTGGAAGTATCAAAAAAGTTACAATGTTGGTGGATCGGGGTGGCTAATTATAACAACTTTAGAATAGAATTGAATAAAACACCCATAAAAATAACATGGAAAGGACCAAAAAAGAAAAAGAGATGGCCAATGAATCAAAGAATAGTGAAAGATAAAGAATATATAACAATGATAGAAAGAGAATTGAAACTTTTCTACGAAGTAAATAGAAAGAAGAAACATTGTTACCAAATTTATGGGATACTAGAAAAGCTTTTACAAGAGGGTTGACAATAGCGTATTTGGCAAGGAAAAGCAGAATCATTAGAGAATTTAAAGAATTGGAAATGGACCTGCAAAAAAAACCACAAGAATCAAAAATAAAGGAGAAAAAGAACTAATAAAACACAAATTAAATTGATGACACAAGAAGAGATGGCCCCAAAAAATCAAATTTGCAAAACAAAACTATTTTGAAAATGCAAATTAACCGGGAAGATGGTTAGCACACAAACTGAAAAAAGAAAAAGAAAAAAAAATAATAAGACATCACTTACAAGATGAAAGGGGAAACATACAATACCGGAAAGAGGGGGAAAAAATAGTGCAGAAATTTTTTTGAGAATCTGTACAGCAAAGATAATATATTACATGACAGTATCGAACAATATTTAAATACAAGGAATCTACATGAAATTGAAGAAGAGAGAAGAGAAATGCTAAACAAAAAAAAATCACAGTGATAGAATTAAAGGAAGCATTGAAGAGACAAAAAATAATAAAACAGTGGGCCCACATGGTATATCTGTAGAATTTTATAAAGCCATGCAAGAACAGACAGAAACATGATTTTAGACTTATTTAATGAAGCAATTATAGAAGCAAAGTTACCAAAAATCATGGAGGGAAGCATATATAATATTGATACCAAAGATGATTTGAACCACCACCAACAAAAAAAATTACAGACCAATTTTTTTACTAAACACAGATTATAAAATCTTACATCAATAATGGCAGAGCGAATTTAAAAAATATTAAATGAAATTATCCACACAGATCAAAATGGCTTCTTACCAAAACATCAATTAAAAAACAATATGAGGATAATTATAAATACACTAGAATATTATGAAGAGAATCTGGGAAAACAAGTTGCACTGGCCTTCTTAGATGCCAGAAGGCCTTTGATAACTTGAATTGGCATTTCATAATCACACAGTTAAAAATGATGAGATTTTGAGAAAAAATTATAAAAATGATAGAATCAAATTTATTCAGCCCAGACAGAAAAATAATAATAAATAGTGACACTATACAAGAAGTTAAGATATGGAAAGGAGTGAGACAGGTTGTCCATTAGCACCTTTATTATTTAAAACTATCATGGAAGTTCTACTAACAGAAATTAGAAACAATCAAGAATAAAGGGATTAAAAATTAAAAAAGAGGAATATAAACACAGGCATTTGCGGATGATATGGTATTCATATTAGAGGACCTATTAAAGTCAGAATTTAAATTAATCCAAAACATAGAGGAATTCGGTAGGTAGCGGGACCTTAAAATTAATAAGAACAAAACAAAGATCATTACGAAGAATTTTACTAAAAAACAAGTGCAAGAATTAGGGGAAAACATAGGAATGCAAATAGCAAAAAAGTAAAGTACCTGGGAATTTGGCTGACAGGGAAATGCTCAACAATTAAGAAGATAATTATGTTAAAATGATTCAGAAATTAAGAAAGATCTGGAAAATTGGAGGAAACTACAAATATCCTTAATGGGAAAGAATTGCCATCATTAAAATGCATATACTACCAATTTTTTTAATATTTAGTTTCAAGGGGTGCCGATTAGCCCAGGGAATTTTTTTCATAGATTTAAATAAATTAATTGCATAGTTTATTTGGTCAGGAAAAAAACCACAAATTAAATTAAAATTGTTACAAGATAGTAGAGAAAGAGGAGGATTTGGACTTCCAGATTGGGAGCTTTATTACCAAACAGCAGCTCTCACCTGGATAAAGGACTGGATCAATTTAAAAAAACAGAAGATTATTAACAATAGAAGGTTATAAATTTGGAATTGGTTGGCAAACATTTATCTGGGATGGGAAAGACAAGAGTCATAGCTATTTCCAAAAACATTTAATTAGAAAAGCTCTACTACAAACATGATTAAAAATAAAAACAAAACATTACAATAAAATCCCAACCTGGCTATCCACCATGGAAGCTCTGAGATACCCAAACGTATTGGACATAAACAAGATATAAGATATAAAGACATATTAGACAACCAAGAAAGGCTAAAAACAAGGCAAGAACTGAAAGACAAGGGAATAGATATTGGCTAGTGGCCCTATTTACAAATACAGGCAAGGTATAAAAAGACAGAGAAAGAGAATGGATTTCCATAAGAAGCCGCAAGAGCTGGATAAAGTTTACAGGGAACCGAAGAAAATTGATTAAAAATATATCACTACTTATTAACATTTAAAATGGAAGAAGAAACTGTGAAAGAAACGACGATACATGGACGATAAACTTTGGAATAGTATAGAATTGGCGGAATGGAAAAAATTGGGAAATAAACTACAAATTAACGATGGCCAATGGCTTATAGAGAGAACATGTACAAGTTGTTCTACAGATGGCACCCTGCACCAGCGAGAATTGCAAAAATGTTCCCGGAGTGTTCACCTATCAGCTGGAAATGCAACAAACAACATGGAACATACTACCATATGTGGTGGATGTGCACAGCTGTGAAAAAGTATTGATAAAAAATAAAAGATTGGCTAGAGAGATTACTACACATCAAATTGCACTAAAACCCGAATTATTTTTGTTAGGGAGTCTAAAAGGAAATTATGCAAAAAAATAATTAGATACTTAACTTTACACATTGTTACAGCAGCGAGAATTATATTCGCACAAAACTGGAAAAATATTATATACCAAAAGAAAAAAATGTAATTAAAAAATATTGGATGTGCAGAGATGGATAGGCTCACGAAAGAACTAAAAGAGAAGACGAATCTGAATCCTACTCCGTATGGGATTTATTGTACAATTAGCTAGAGGGAAAAGAGGGGAAAAGCAGGAAAGCAAAAAAGAAAGGAAGAAAGATCAACAAAACAATAGCCAACTACAAAACCGGAAAAGGATTAAAACATTGAAATATGAGATTAGATTATAGCAAATAATATTACACAAAATGACGTAAATGTTGTAAAAAACTGTTACACATAGAACATACAGAATATTATATATAGAATGAAAAAAAGGTATGAAATAAGGTAAATGCACAAATATATGAAGTCATAGTTATAAAGATTTATTGTATAGATAAAACAGACACAACAGATAGGTAAAAAAAATGTAATGTGTTGCAAGATGTGAAGTTTGTACAAACAAAATAAAATGTATTAAAAAATTTGAATAGAATTGATAGAAATAACAGAATTGGAAGGGGAGGCCTTCTAGTCCAACTCTCTGCTTAGGCAGGAACTCTACACCACTTCAGAGAAATGGTTTGTCCAATCCCTTCTTAATATCTCTTCCAGTATTGGAGAATTCACAATTTCTGGATGCAAGTTGCTCCACTGTGAATTGTTCTCACTGTCAGGAAATTTCTTCTTAGTTCTAGGTTGGTTCTCTCCTTGATTTACAACCTATGGAATTCAACTCCCAGATTTCCTGAGCCAGCCATTTAGAATTCTTCTAAATAATTATGTTCTGCTGCAGTTCACCATGAATTACAATTGTTATCTCATTATCTTGTTTAAGTGGCAAAGTCAATAGTTCTGTTTTAGACTTGCAAATTTGTCATTTCACAACTGTGGAAGATTCTGAGGTAGAATTGGACTGCAAGTTATGTTCTTTTGGATAACAACATGATAGAGGATAGGACATTATTTGATCCAACCAGGACTTTTTAATGAGATCAATTGACTTCTTGGCTCGACTCAGAGAAAAATGTAAATTGTACCAAACATGGAAGAGCATTTATTTTCTTGGTGAGGCCACACTGATTTCTACTGGCTCCACAAGTCTCAAGTCTTGCAGGATGCAGGGCCCAATCCTTGGGCCCAAATAACACAAAGGCACTCCAGTCTCAAAAACCAGGGGAAAATATATTAAGAGAATTGAAAAGAGAATTGAAAAGAGAATTGGAGATACAGGAAGATACCTTTGAAAGGGAGAATAGGTGACCGGATAGAAATCCTGGAAACTAGCAGTGGAGGAGGGTAGAGGTGGGAAAATACTCAGATTGAGCAGGCCAGAAGTAGATGCCAAAAGAGATAAAAATGCTAGAGAGGAATATGAGAGGCAAGTAAAAAAAAAAAAGCATAGCAATCAAAGTATTGAAGTGGCAAGAGATGATGGATAGATGATTTCTCCTTGTTGTTTTGTTTTGGACTTTCTTTTTCTCTCTCTTTTCTTTTTTAGGTAGGTGACGTGACTAGAAGTTAAGTAGGATAGAAAAAATGCTTTTAATACAGGGTGACAAGACTAAAAATTAGAATAAGAGATAGAAAATAAGAGAAACCCTCTGCATAAATAGAGGGATAGAATCAAGATCACATTGGAGTTTTAATACCACTTTATAATGCATTGGTAGGCCAAACCTGGAATACGGCATCCAGTTTTGGTCGCCACGATGTAAAAAAGATGTGGAGACTCTGGAAGGAGTGCAGAGAAGAGCAACAAAGATGATGAGGGACTGGAGACTAAAACATTGAAGAATGGTTGCAGGAACTGGATATGTCTAGTTTGATGAAAGAAGGACTATGAAAGCAGTGTTCCAATATCTCAGGGGTTGCCACAAACAAGAGGGAGTCAAGCTATTCCCCAAAGCAACTGAATAGGACAGGAGGCAATGGGTGGAAACTCATCAAGGAGAGAAGCAACTTAGAATGAGGAGGAATTTCCTGACAGTGAGAACAATTAATCAGCAGAACAACTTGTCTCCAACAGTTGTGAATGCTCCAACATTGGACATTTTAAAGAAGACGTTGGATAACCATTTGTCTGAAGTGGTGTAGGGTTTCTTGTCTAAGCAGGGGGTTGGACTAGAAAAACCTCCAAGGTCCCATCCAACTCTGTTATTCTATTCTATTCAGTAGTGGTGCCAGATGAACCCCATATGAAAAGGGAAATATTACAGTATGCACTTTTATATAATAAAATAAGGGCAATAATAAGAGGAAACTTGAATAATTGAATAATGACATACTGTGATTTAATATAAGTATGTATTCTATGAGAAATAATAAGTTGGTTGAAAGCATACCACACTTTATTGCATTAAAATTGTATGACACCCAGGTTGCCATGCTGTTCACACACTGATATATTGGTAAAAAATAAGAACTTGGAAAAAAACACAAATTCCTGGAAGAAAAACTCTCCTTCTGACTTTTGTTTCAGTCTTTGGGACTGAAAGGAAGTCTGAGCCTCTTCCGCAGCAAAGGTTGAAACAGAAGTTGGGTTCTGTTTTCGCAGGCTGTCACTTCTCTCTCAAGGTGATGTTGGGATTTTGCTGGGCCCTTGTTTTTGCAACCTCCTGATGAGAGGCAGGGCAGGAGGCTGAGAACTGAGCTGCTGGTTTCCAAGTTAGGCCTTCTTTTAGAGCAGCAGGCCATCCAGCTGACAGCGGCTTCTCTTTTTCTTGCAAACTATTGGTGTACGGGGTTGAAGAGCTGCTGCCTTTGAACCAGTGGTGGGTTTCAATTTATTTTACTACTGGTTTGATCATGCGCACGCATTTGCACATGAGCAGAAGCGTCCGGGCGGGTGGGCGGAGCCTCCCCCCTCCCACTACCGGTTCGCCCGATCTGGGGCAAACCGTCAGAAATCCCCTCTGATTTGAGCCCATAAAATCAGACCAGGCAGCTTTAGAAAGGAAGAGTGAGGCAAATCAAGATGGCTGCTCCTCACTCTAGGCCCTCTACATCAGGGGTCTCCAACCTTGGCTAGTTTAAGCCTGGCAGACTTCAACTCCCAGAATTTCCCAGCCAGCTGACTGGGGAATTCTAGGAGTTGAAGTCTGCCGGGCTTAACTTTGCTCAGGTTGGAAACCTGTGTCAAACTCACAATGACACTCATGGAGTTTGACTAGTGTCAACTCCACCCATCTGCGCCTGGCTCTATGGCATCCCATTTGGGCCATTTTTTCGCCAAAACCGCATGTGCGAATGTGAACATGCTCACTTACATTTGGAAACCGGTAAGAAAGGTAACTGTATATCACCCGTTTGTTTGTCTGTCTGTCTGTCGTTCTTTCTTTCTTTCTTTCTTTCTTTCTTTCTTTTCTTTTTCTTTCTTTCTTATTTCTTTTTTTTTCTTCTTCCTTTTATTTCTCTCTTCTCTTTCTTCTCTCTTCTCTTTCTGTCTCTTTCTATCATCTATATCTTCCTATCTTTCTTCTTTCTGTCTGTCTATCGTCCTCCTCTATCTCTATCTATTGTCTCTCTCTCTCTCTCTATCATCTGTCCATCCATCCATCCATCCATCCATCTATCTATCTATCTATCTTTCTTCTTTCTTTCTATCATCTATATCTTCCTATCTTCTCTATTCATATACAATCTACAACATGGATAATCCTTCAATATAGCCACCATCTCAGGTTTGAAAAAAAAATGGTGTGTATTCTTCCCACTCAAACTAAGCTTTTGTGGAATTTTAATAAGGAGCCAGGAGAGAAACCAAATCATTCCTTTCTAAATTAAAATGGAGCTGCCCTTCAGCATTTACACTTCCTGCATTTGACAGTGCAAGCCCTCGGACAAAAAGTGTGCACAAACATGGAAGAAAAGAAACATAGTGTATTATTGGAGAAAATGTTTAAACAGACAGATTTAGGAAAAGTTCTCTGCAAGAAAGCCTGCCTTACAGTAACTTACTCACAGCATGCATTTGTGAGGGAAAACATGCCTATAAATGGATAAAAGTAAGAATTTTGGGGTGGGACTGCTAAAAACATTGTAGTTGGTTATCACTTCTCAAGATCAAGGAGTACTAATAAGGTAAAGGTAAGGTTTCCCTCGCACATATGTGCTAGTCGTTCCCGACTCTAGGGGGTGGCTCATCTCTGTTTCAAAACCGAGAGCCAGCGCTATCCGAAGATGTCTCCGTGGTCATGTGGCTGGCATGACTAAACACTGAAGGTGCACAGAACACTGCTACCTTCCCACCAAGGTGGTTCTTATTTTTCTACTTGCCTTTTTTACGTGCTTTCCAACTGCTAGGTTGGCAGAAGGTGGGACAAGTAATAGGAGCTCACTCTGTTATGCAGAGCTAGGGATTCGAACCACCGAACTGCTGACCTTTCTGATCGACAAGCTCAGCGTCTTAGCCACTGAGCCACTCTATAAAGCCTCAGTAAGACCTCACCTAGAACCCTGCATCCAGTTTTGGTCACCACACTACAAAAATGATTAGGGACTGGAGGCTAAAACATATGAAGAACGTTTGCAGAAACTGGGCATGGCTAGTCTAGTGAAGAGAAGGACCTGGGGAGACAAGATAGCAGTCTTCCTATATTTGAGGTGCTGCCACAGAGACAAAGGGGTCCAACTAGTTTCCAAAACACCTGAAGTCCAGACAAGGAAGAATGGATGAAACTGATCAAGGAGATTCAACCTGGAATAAGGAGGAATTTTCTGAATGAGAACCATGGAACAGAAGTTGCCAGGGTTTAGACTTACAAACCCTTTCCAACTCTGTTAAATCTGTAACCCATCAAAGCCTGCCTAGTGCAGTATGGCTAGAAAATGTTCTGTTTTCCTTCTCCTTCAGTGTTAGAGATCTGTGTATCCATTGTGACCAAAGACAGGGAGATTCAGGAAAGAGAGAAGGAAAAAAGAAGAAGAAGGAAGGACATTGTTAACCCAACACCTAGTTAAAGTGCGAATTCTGCACTCATCCCAAGTGGGGGTTGGCTTCTAATTGAGATGGTTTGCAAAGAGGATTATGCAAATCCAATGAGAATCACAGCTGTTGTTGGTTTGTTTTCTTCCTCTTGATTCCTGGGCACCTTTCCTTAAATACTACCAATTAATGAAGCGGTCACCAACTGGTGGTCCATGGACCACTAGTGGTCTGTGAGAAAATTTTGCTGGTCCACAGAAAAATTATTTGCATTTTTTATATTGCACTAAATCAGGGGTCTTCAAACTGGGTGGATATGGGCAATGAATGCTTGTGTTGCTGCAGAGGGGGGCAGAAATTCTGACTTGGGGTCTGCTTCAGCCTCCTAATGGGGGGCTTTGGGAGAAGGCTGGAGGGAAGCACCGCTGGTGGTGAAGAGCCGGAGGGCCTTGTTCCAATGGTACTGCATCATAGCCTGAAACTGGCAGACCGCCTCAACCCAGTGAGCCTCCAGGCACTGGCACCTGGCCTTGCACTCCCGCAGGTCTTCCCTCTGCTTCAAAAGGCTATGCTCGTAGTCTTTAGCGAGGTGCTTCTGCTGAGCCTCCTTCTCAATCAGAACTGAGCTGTTTTGCCAACTCTTTCTCTTGGTGGCTGCTTAGCTCTAACAACTGCTTCCTGTTGGGGTCCTAAGGAGCCCGGGCGGGGAAGAGAGGAGTGGCTGGGAGGAGGGGTGAGTAGGCTGGCAAGGCGCCCCTCGACGTGAGTGACATCAAGTTGGCTGCGCCCATCCAGTCATATGACCATCTAGCCACACCCACCCGCCCAGTCATTAGGCAGATTGGATTAGTGATCCATGGGATTTAAAATTATGAATTTAGTGGTCCCTGAGGTCTGAAAGGTTGGTGACCCCTGATCTATTAGGTAGTAAGAGGGAAAGAGGCTGTGCTCATGTGTTTCTCCAGTGTTTTGGTTAGCACACCTGGGGTGGTAGATGGATCTCTGGACTGATTCTGTAGGATCCAGATATTGATATGGAAACAAGAGCCCATATTTCATTTTTCCTATCTGGATTTTTAAACACGGATGCTTCGCAGATCTACTTGTCATATCAAGCCCGCTTTGGATGTACCCATCATTATCCTAGCCTACGGAGAAGGTTGGTATTCAGGCGCCCTATGCTCTCCGTAGACTTTTCCTATTTTCCTTTAGTCTTGTTGTACCAACAATTGCAGATCTCTTTTTTTTCCCCAAGTCAAAATTCACTGTGTAATATGACCCAAACCTTCTGTAGAACTGTTCCCTCTTCTCTTATTCCCTGGAGCTTCTTTGGCTGGAGTCTGGATGTCTGTCTGCAGGAAACGTTGGCTATTAAAAGGTTGCTGAGATGACCCTAAGATGACAACAGGGCTGCAATGTTGGTCTGCATCCAACCTGGAGCTGAAACAGACAGAAGTGACAGTGGAGGCCTCCAGATTCCTGTTTCCAGTCTAGTGCCTTCAAAGGCACTTGGGCTACATACTATTGTAGGGAGTTAAAACCCACACACCCACCCACTGCTAGAAAAATGAAATATTTTAGGAAATTAAAGGGAAGAATATTTCCCCCTAAAAGGAGGCCAGCTCTCCCCCTCGCCTTTGTCAATGGGCCATTAAGGCCTGTGCCGCTCTATTCTACATAACAAAAATCTGCCTCCTTCAGGCAAAGCCATTTAATTGCCCTTCATTGCATCACTCAGCAAGATTCAACCAAGCTTGGGACTCCAAAGGCAGCCTACAAAGTTACCCCTGCATGGCCCCATGGGAGTCTGAGAACCAATCAGAATACAAGCTCAAATTCAAAGCCCAACAGAGAGTATAAACCTCCCTCCCTCCCTCTCTCTCTCTCTCCCCCTCCCTCCCTCCGCCCCTCTCCCTCTCCCTCCCTCCCATGTGCTTTTTGCCCAGGATCTCAAACCATGTGGTCCTGTCCACCATTAAACCATCTTTCCAATCAGCCATGTTTCCAATGTCTTTCTCCCCACTTGGAACTGAACCCAGAAGGACATTTCTTCCAACACTATATACTAGGCTGGTTGGTGATGGGGGATGATGGGAGCTATAACTCAGGGCACACGGATGGCTCAAGGTTGCGTTTAGGGCAGTGATGGTGAACTTTTTCAGCACCGAGTGCCCAAACCAGAACATGTGTCCATGTATCTGCGCTGGAATGTCAGAAACTCAAAGACCAGCTGGCTGGTGCACACACTGGTCTTTGGTTTTCCAGCATGTTCATGTGCGCTGGCCAACTGGTCTTCGCATGTGCCTGAGCACTGGAAACCCGAAGGCCGGCTGGCTGGTGCACATATGCCCATTTGCAGACCGTTTTCAGGCAGTTTTCAGGCTGATTTCTGGGCTGTTTTCTGGCATTCCAGCATCTGCAAAGACCAATTGGCTGGAGCCACAGCATCACAAAAAAGATGTTGAGACTTCGGAAAAAGTTCAGAGAAAGTAACTAAGATGATTAAGGGCCTGGAGACCAAAACATATGAAGAAATGCTGCAGGATTTGGGTATGACCAGTCTAGAGAAAAGAAAGACTATGGGGAGACATGATAGCAATGTTCCAGTATTTGAGGGCTGCCACAAAAAAGAGGCAGTCAAATTATTCTCCAAAGCACCGGAGGGCAAGACAAGAAACAATGGATGGAAATAATCAAGGAGAGAAGCAACCTGGAATTAAGGAGAAACTTTCTAACAGTGAGAACAATTAACCAGTGGGCAGCTTTGTTTTGACAAGTTATAGGTGCTTCATCACTGGAGGTTTTTAAGAAGACTGGGCAGCCACTTGTCTCAAATGGTTTAGGATTTCCGACTTGAGCAGAGGGTTCGACTAGATGATCCCCAAGGCCCCTTCCAGCTCTATTCTGATTGAGATTGAACTATTTATATCAAACTTCCATCACAATTTTAAAGGGTTTCCTCACTTGCAAAGAAAACAGCACAGCTCCTTTCAGCAATCAGGGTGCCCCCCACAAACTTGAACCCATTGAT
The DNA here is from genome assembly GCF_009769535.1 of Thamnophis elegans. Lineage (NCBI taxonomy): Eukaryota > Metazoa > Chordata > Lepidosauria > Squamata > Natricidae > Thamnophis > Thamnophis elegans. The sequence continues at coordinate 24,924,152 of NC_045553.1, read as the reverse complement.
TGAAAAGTCCTACATTATTAGGACTTTAGCTGCTAGAAGATCAGGGTTTCTAGACTTTTTAATCTTCTGTAGCTCTACATTTGTCATGAAAACGCATGTGAAGGCAGAAGGCTTGGGACATTTGGCCTGCCAGCAGTGGTAACTTGCATTCTGCCTTATTGATCCCACCAAGAGTTGTGGTTGTTAGTTGCAAAGTCATGTCCTACCTATTGTAACCCCATGGACAATGTTCCTCCAGGCCTTCCTGCCCTCTACCATGCTCTGGAGTCCATTTAAGCTCAGGCCTATTGCTTCAGTGACTCTATCCAGCCACCTCATTCTCTTCTTCTTTTGCCCTCCATCGTTCCCAGCTTTAGGCTCTTCTCCAGTGAGTTCTTCCTTCTCATTAGGTGGCCAAATTATTTGAATTTCCTCTTCAGGCTCTGGCCTTCTAAAGAGCAGTCAAGGTTGATCTCCTCTAGGACTGACTGGTTGGATCACCTTGCAGTCCAAGGGACTCACAGGAGTCTTCTCCAGCACAAGAGTTCAAAGGCCCCCATTCTTTGGTGCTCAGCCTTTGTTATAGTCCTTCACAACCATACATTGCAACTGGAAAAAGCATAGCCTTGACTATATACACTTTGTTGGCAGGGTGTCTCTGATTTTTAGTCTGCTGCCACCAAGAGTAGGTAAGTGGATTAAACCAGAGGTCTCCAACCTTGGCAATGTTAAGCCTGAGGGACTTCAACTCCCAGAATTCTGGGAATTCTGGGAGTTGAAGTCCCCCAGGCTTGAAGTTGCCAACGTTGGAGACCTCTGGATTAAACCACTTCAGCCTCCCCATCACTCTGATTGTGTCCTTTGACCAACCATCTATCTGAAGCACACATTCCCCCACATAAATTCCTTCAAATATATACTTACTACTGTTTTTCCTCCTTTTCTTTTCCTCCCTCCCTCCTCCCCTCTGTTCCTCTTCCTGGCTTGATCTGAGACAAATGAGTACCTGCTGTTATGAAGCCCCCCCACCCCCACCCATCGAGAAATATTCCTGGTTATTCTCTTCTGCTGGAACGGGTGACCAAATTTTCTCATATCTCTGGAACCTCAGAGCGTAATCTCACATGTCTCTTGCTGTCCACCCCATCTATAAAACCTCCTGAGCTATGAGATAAAAATGTCTAATGATACATGTCTGAAAACATGAGTGCCCTCTTATCTGACCTTTTTTTAAAAAAAAAATCCCCCCTTTCTCTCTCTCTTTTTGTTTAACAACATCCAGCCTGAAGAAACTCTCATAAAACTTTGCAGCACAAGGTAGGTCTGATAAATCGTGATGGATGGCACACATTTTGGGGAAGCAAAAACATGTCCTCCGATCTGGAGAGTTCTCACTTGGCTGCTCAAGTGAATTCTCTGTCTCGTTCAGCATCTGGATCAAAGCCCCTCCAGATGTAATAGACATAAACATCCGAGAGATAAAAGGGGAATCTGTTGGCAGCCTATCTTACGAAAGGCAACATAGCCCAGGTGGGGAGAAATCTGGAAAGGAAGATTTCAGATCACTCAATGAAAGTCCACCTTAATAAACTTACTATAAACCAGGAAGGGAAATTCATACAGACGGGAGGTTGAACAACTAGTTTCGTGGTGCGACAGGAAAAATCTGGAACTGAACACATTCAAAAGCATAGAAATGGTGGTAGACTTTAGGAGAAACTCTCCCATACCATCACTTCATACAATACTAGACAACACAGTATCAACAGTAGAGACCTTCAAATTTCTAGGTTCTATCATATCTCAGGATCTAAAATGGACCCTAAGATCAAAAATGTCATCAAAAAGCACAACGAAGAATGTTCTTTCTGCGCCAACTCAGGAAGCTCAAACTGCTCAAGGAGCTGCTGATTCAGTTCTACAGAGGAATGATTGAGTCTGTCATCTGCACCTCCATAACTGTCTGGTTTGGCTCTGCAACCCAACAACAGACACGACTTCAATGGAAAATCACAACTGCAGAAAAAAACAATTGCTACCAATCTGCCTTCACTTGAGGACCTGTATACTGCATGAGTCAGAAAGAGGCCCGTGAAAGTGTCTACAGATCCCTCACATCCCTCACATCAATTGTTTCAACTCCTACCCTCAAAATGATGCTATAGAGCACTCCACACCAGAACAACTAGACTCAAGAACAGTTTTTTTCTTCCATGCCATCGCTCTCCTAAACAAATAATTCCTTCATCACTGTCAAACCATTCAGTAAGGCTGCATTACTATTACTCTTCTTATCGTTCCTATCACCCATCTCCTCCCACTTATGACTGTAGGACTGTAACTTTGTTGCTTGTATCCTTATGGTTTATATTGATATTGATTGTTTCCTGATTGCTTATTTGTACCCTATGACTATCATTAAGTCTTATACCTTATGATTCTTGACGAATGTATTTTACCTTTTTATGTATACTGAGAGCATATGCACCAAGGATAAATTCCTTGTGTGTCCAATCACACTTGGCCAGTAAATAATCCTATTCTATTCTATTCTATTCTATTCTGTTCTGTTCTGTTCTGTTCTGTTCTACTCTACTCTACTCTACTCTACTCTACTCTACTCTACTCTACTCTACTATATTGAATGTATCTTGTCTTTTTATGTGCACTAAGAACAAATGGACCAAAGACAAATTCCTTGTGTGTCCAATCACACTTGGCCAATAAAGAATTCTATTCTATCTGGCAGTTTCCAGGATTGAGGACAGGTTGTCCTCAACGTATGACCACAATTAAACCCAACATTTCTGCTTTTCTGCATTTCCAAGCAAAGCACTTAAGTTACATGAGTGCATGTTCTCCCTCCCTTCAAGGTTCAGAAAATGGATTATTTCATTGTAGCTGAGCGAGGAGGATACCAAAGATTGTGCATGCATGTCCCATTTTCCACTTTTCCCTTCAATGGCAAATTCCAATTCCAACAAAGGAAGGCTTTTCCCAACTTGGAAGCCTGAAGGAAATGTTGTAGCACACCTACCATTCCCAGCCATGGGAAAAAACGAGAAAAGAAAGAAACTTTGAAAAGGAATGCTCCAAAAACACACAAGGAGAAATTCAAAAGCAGCTTGAGAACAATATAGAGTAGGAGTCACCAATCTTTCAGACCTCAGGGACCACTAAAATTCATAATTTTAAATCCCACGGACCACTAATATGATCTGCCTAAATGACCAGCTGGGATTGGACATGGCTAGGTGGTCATGTGACTGGATGTCGTGGCCAACTCTATGTCACCACGTCAAGGGCAATGTGCTTTGCCAACCTCTACTCGCCACTCCTTGCCTGCCCGTCCGGGCTCCTTAGGGCCCCCAACAGGAAGCAGTGTTGAGCTAAGCAGCCACGATGAAAAGAGTTGGCAAAACAGCTGGCCTAAGTTCAAATTGATCTGACTGAGAAGGAGGCTCAGCAGAAGCACCTCACTGAGGACTACAGCATAGGCTTTCAAAGCAGAAGAGGATCTACGAGAGTGCAAAGCCAGGGGCTTCCGCCTGGAGGCTCAGCAGGCTGAGATGGGTCCAGGCCATGATGCAGGCCCACTGGAACAAGGTCCTCTAGATCTTCACCACCAGCGCGTTTCCCTCCAGCCTTCACCCAAAGCCCCACACCAGGAGGCCGAAGCAGACCCCAAGTTGGAATTTCTGACCCCCTTCCTGACCCCCTTCTGGACCCCCACAAAAGGCACCCCAAGGGGGAGAGTCTCTGCAGCAACACAAGCGTTCAATTGCACGTATCCGACCAGGGGGTCGTAGGTTTGAGGACCCATGATTATGCAATATAAAAAATGCAAAAAAAAATTCTGTGACCACCAAAATTTTCTCATGGACCTCATGGGTGACAGTTGATGCAGAGGAACAAAGCTCCCAAGAGACGGTATCATGTCTGATTCATCTGGAGTAATCATTTCCCTTCATATCTTCAATAGGATCTTGGTTTGCATATTTGTGGCTTTTATTTATTACCGTATTTTTCGGAGTATAAGATGCCCTTTTCCTCAAAAAAGAGGGCTGAAAATCTGGGTGCGTCTTATACACTGAATACAGCATTTTTTGTCTCCTGAAACTCCGCTCCCTTCACCAAAATGGCCATGCATAGCCTTATAGAGACTTTCAGAGAGCTCCTCGGGGCTGGGGAGGGCAGAAATGAGCAGAAAATGGGCCATTTTGTGCCCCCCCCCAGTCCCCAGCAGCAGTCCAATAAGCCTCCATAAGGCTATCATGCAATTTTTTTGACAAAAAAACGGGCCTGTTTTCACAAGAAAAGGGGCCGTTTTCTGCTCGTTTTTTTTGGGCCCCACCCCTAGGAGCATTGTGCAAGCCCCCCCCCCCAAGGCTATTCATGCCTCTTTTTAAAAAATGGGCTGTTTTGGGGTGGTTTGCAGAGTGCAGAGTTTTTTCCCTTTTGGAAAGCTCTTTAACTGATTGATGAGAATTACCCTGATCAAGTGCGGTGCCAGCAGAAACAAAGTCTTAGGTTGCTGCAGATTGATAGCATTTCCTTCTTCAGCACATGGATAAATACACCGGAAACATCTACCTACCTACCTATTTCTCTCTCTCCCAACCTATCTACTGTATTTCTCTCTATCTCTTTCTATTTCTCTGTCTATCCCTCTACCTACCTACCTACCTACTACCTACCTAACTACCTACCTACTACTACCTACCTAACTACCTAACTACCTAACTACCTAACTCCTACTTACACACTCTCTCCCTCCTTACTGTATTTCTCTTCTCTCCCTCTCTATCCCTCTATCTACCTACCTACTTTTTTTTTTAAAAAAGCCTCTTCAAAACCTTGATGCGTCTTATACTCCAGTGCATCTTATACGCCAAAAAATATGGTATATTTGTATCCTGATCCAAGGCAAAAGATTCTTGTGGGGAAATGTGATCACTTGAAAAACATCCATGGGAAGCATGTCTCCTCAAACTCTTGATCCTTGAACCTATTGGCACCAAACTATTGGCAAAAATTTACCAGAAAGATAAGACCCATTTTTCGGATTAAAATGATCAAAATTATCTTCTTTGTGTTTCTTTTTGCCCTGCATGTAATGATCTACTAGTGCAAGTGGCATTTTTTGTGTTGTTGCCAGGAGGAGCTGTGAAGTCCCACCCATTCACTCCCCACCTCCATTGAAACTTTGGCAAGAAAATTCCTGTGGAACAAAGTCTAATTTTTGTTTAAAATAGTTGGTGTCAAAAGAGAAAGGAACGATTCTAAGAAAAGCTTGAGAATGATTAGGTTGGGGCCTTATCTAGAAGCTTAAATAAATGCAAAGCAGTTCCTCGGAAGATCTTTTGCGCCCTTCCATAATGTAATCTCATTTGGTGCACACACAATTACGGGGACAAGAAAAGAGAGAAGGGGAAGAGGAGGGGAAAAAAAGCAAGCCAAAGAAAAGAATAATTAATTTCTGCTTCCTCATGCAAATCCTTTGACCAATCGTTTAAGGATCAGGAATGATTCAAGAGTGAACTGAAGGCCCCTAAGAGAAGAAAAAAAAAGAAGAATGGGAGAATGGGAGAGAGGTGGTGTTGGAGAGAGGAGAGTGAATGAATTTACTTTTTCTAAGAAGGAGAATTAACAAAGCGTCCATTTTCCATGGTTATAGTGTCTGGCTAGACAGGTCTTGCTGACAAGTCCTCAAAAATAAAAAAAGACCCATGCGTTGAGCTCTGTTGAAAAGGGCCTCCGCTGTTGACTGATGGACAATTGAAGTGACAAATTGTTTCATTGTCCAGGGGAACAGTGAAGAGCTGCTGGAGAAGATAATTATGGAGACCAGGGAAGCAGGAGGTGGGAGGTCAAAAGACACGTCTGACCCCGTTTTCTGAAAGGCCTAAATGGAGCCAGCTCTTGGAGGCCAGAATGTGACACAGGCCGCATTTTCCCATTCTAATGATTAAGAGCTAAAGAATATGGGAGCCCCCACCCAGCTGAGCCCACCACAGCCCTTTTCCTTGGCTTAGATTAGAATATGCTTGTGACCATTTATACTGCAAACTTGCTTTCTTGGAGATGTCGCTCCTCCTGGTTGCAATATTAAAAACCTGATGTTCAGGATAAGGCAGGTGGAGGGATTAGCTGATGAATCTTTGGTCATGTTGGGAGAGGACAAAGTTTGTAATGTTTTAATTGAATCCACAAATGTCTATTCTGGGAGGGATGCTGGCTTTTCGATTTTTTTTTTTTCCTAAGAAGAAAGAAGAAACAAAAAGACCAAGAGATATCCTCAGCATTTAGCCCCACACTCAGATAAGGAGGATTAAACACCAGATAACAATCAAGTAGAAAGACAATACCCTAATAAAGGAGGCCACCAAGGAGAAATCACATCCCCACTAACAATGGCAGGGCAAACTATTGCATGTAAACAGGGAGCAAATCCCACACTCCCCACACCCCCTCAAAAAAATGCAAAGAAAACAATCAAAAATCAGAAAATTCAATAAGAGGAGGGGGAAATGTAACATATATTGTACATAAAATAGTACAGAATAATAATTATAATAGGAATATATGTACATAGATAGATATAAGGTATTGTATAGAAATAAGTACATTGAAAGAGTAATATGCATAGAAGAAATATAGTATTAATTACCATATTATTTGAATGAAAATGTGTATGTATGGATGTATCTATGTATACATGTATGGATAAAAAGAGTATAATAAGATTTACCGATGTGGAAATAGTTGCAAAATATGATATTTGTGTTAAAAAATGAAAAAAAAAAACCTGTTTAATAAAAACATTTTTTAAAAAAAAAAGTGCAAAGAAGAGCAACTAAGATGATTAAAGGCCTGGAGACAAAAAAAAAATGAAGAATGGTTGCAGGAATTGAGCATGACCAGTCTAGAGAAAAGAAGGACTAGGGGTGTCATGGTAGCATGATAGTGTTGAGGGGCTGCCACAAAGAAGAGGGGGTAAAATTTATTTTCCAAAGCACCAGAAGTCAGGAGAAGAGACAATGGATGGAAATAGTCAAGGAGAGAAGCAACCTGGAATTAAAAAGAAATTTCTTAACAGTAAGAACAATTAACCAACGGAGCAGGTTGCTTTCAGAAACTGGACAGCCACCAATCTGAAATGATATAGGCCAGGGTCTCTTGCTTGAGGCAGAAGGTTGGACTAGAAGATCTCCAAGGTCTCTTACAGCTCTATTCTGATTGATAATTTGCACTGACAATGTTACCAACTGAGGTAATGAAATGTCTGCAAGCAAACAACCAAGCTCAGAGAGCACCAAAGATTAATTCTCTTTCTTTCTCTCTCTCTCCCTCCCTCCCTCTCTCTCTCTCTCTCACACACACACACACACAAACACAAACACACAACACAACTCCCCTCACAGTAAGATGAGAAGCATAAATCTATCTATCTATCTATCTATCTATCTATCTATCTATCTATCTATCTATCTATCTATCTATCTATCTATCTATCTACCTACCTACCTACCTACCTACCTACCTACCTACCTACCTACCTACCTACCTACCTATTTACTAACCTACTTACCTACCTGCCTGCCTGTCTACCTACCTACCCATATCTATCTATCTATCTATCTATCTATCTATCTATCTATCTATCTATCTATCTATCTATCTATCTAGTTATCTATCTATCTATCTATCTATCTATCTATCTATCTATCTATCTATCTATCTATCTATCTATCTATCTAAATGTGTGTGTGTGTGTGTGTGTGTGTGTGTGTTCCAGCATAACTCTGGAACACCTTGAGCAATTTCAACCAAACTTGGTATACAGATGACTTACTCTCTGGAAAAAAATACTGTGGGGAGGGAGGTGGGTAAGACACCCCTAACAGTCCTTAGTGTGTGTGTTCTGTTAAGATGCAGCCTGTTGTGCCTTTAAATGGCTTCTACTGTACTGCCATAAAATGGCTTCTACTATGCAGTGCAGTGGAGTTGCCATGGTAATGGCTTCACAGTAATCCACAAGGGGGCTCCCAAGGGGGAAAATCCAACATTAGAAATTACGTTTGGTTTGGACATTTTTTCCCTATAAATAAATACCCGGGCAATGTCGGGTTCTTGCCTAGTATTTAATTAATAATATGTACATATACAGACATATACATTCATTCCTTTCTCACCCCTATCAGTGGTATGTATCTGTTATGGCCCAACAGCAGCCGGCTGAGCTGTTGGTGGAATCTGACAGCGATGAACACTATGGGACTGCCCTGGAGGCTGAGGAAGACTCTGGGGGGTGTTGGAGTCAGAGCAGGGACTAGAGAGGCCTGTTGGCCACCAGGTGGTGTCTGAGTCAGGGAGCAGTGAGGAAGAACAAAGGGAGGCTGTCCCTGATGTACACATGCATAGGGCTGTGAGGAGGAGGGAGCAGCTTTGGAAAAAGGGTCACAGAAGGAAATAGGAACAGGTGGCTACTGATTGGCTCCTTCCGGAGAGCTTATGGGTAGGGCGACGGGAGAGGAATTTTGCAGGAAACAACAATTTATTGATCCAGCGTAGAAAAAGATTGGGAGAATTTCGTGAGTTCAAGCCTTGTTTCATAGAGATAGCTTTCTGGGCTCCCAGCCAAGGGGTTGCTTATCTCCCTCCTTAGTTGTGACAGACAGCCAAGTCTGCGTACATATATATTGTAGAGGCTTGGGACAGAACAGTATCCTTCTTAATCTCAAATCCTTGGGGGTTTGAAGATTCGAAGCAGTATCTTAACCATTCCTAACATTGAATCGAGGATCTGTTGGAGCCATTCTTCCACCTTAGGAACCACAGTCACAAGTGCTCTTAACAAAACTAGATTACTTTGGTCTACAAACATGCCACACACAGAGAGAGACAAATAACTCAAGATGGGAAACATACTCCTTCATCCTCTTATTTTCCACACAACAGCAGCCCTCTGAGATGTGACTGTCCCAAAATCATCCAGCTGGCTTTCATGCTTTAAAATAGAACTAGAACTCACAATCTCCTGGTGACTTCTAATCTGGTGCTTTAACCACTAGGTCAGAGGTCGACAAACTTAAACACTCAAAGAGCCACAAAGGTTTTAACTGGAAGCCCCCCATTCAATTTTTGGAGCTGACCGGAAGTCCGGTTCCCCCACCATAGAGTCTCCTCCTAGCGCAGCGTCCTTTTTCCTCTACCTATCCTAACTGAAAGCCCTATCAATTGTGGAGCCAACTGGCGACAGGGAGCCCCAACAGAGGGATGAAAGAGCCACATGTGGCTCCAAATCTGCGGGTTGCTGACCCCTGCACTAGACCAAACTAACTTACATTTTAAACAGAAAATCATATCAGGGTAATGATTGGTGAGTGCATCATTTCACTGAGCAAGACAGTCTACCCATAGATGGTTTGCAAACACTCTTGATTTATTCTAAATATGAACAGTGGGTGACCAACCAGTGAGATGGATACTTCATTATCTCTTATTCACGTCAATTTATAAAAATGAATGCAAAAGATCAGTTCACAGGATCTGTGGTTTAGTTTGCTTTATATGACAGGGATTTTAAATAATATCACCAGATCACTGAAAAATTTAAATGTACGGTGAGATTCTATTAATTAAGGATAATTCACTTAATTATGTAAAAAATAGGGCCAATGGTGGCTGAGGAATTCTGGGAGTCAAGTCCACAAGTCTTAAAATGGCCAAGATTGGACAACTCTGAGGTAAAAGTTTTTGGAACATTAGATTGTTTGCTGCTTCTGTGTTTTCCACATCTCATTCTCAGTTACACAGATGTCTCTTCACCAAAATCTCCAGCAAATGGAAAGTTCTTCTCATGGTCACCTGTTGCCCGATGGAAGCACGACAAACATTTCATTTATCCTGCTGCATTGTAAGGCGATGATTCTAATAGGTACAAATTGTCAGTGTGTACATTTTCTCCAAAACACTGAATTCCTACACAAATGTTTGCTATTTCAGCTGTTGGGACAGAACTGTTTTGAATGTCTGTCCTTGAGTTATTTTTTATTTCTTAGCTCCTTGGCCCCGTTTTGTATCGTTCGCTGCTGGAATTGAGTGACAAAGTTTCCTGCAGGACTTTGAGCCAAAATATATTGAAAAATAGAGAAGTTCTAGTGGCTGCATTAAATCTTCTGGATTCCATGCCAGGCACTGCCAAAATGACCAATGCATTTACTAGAGTGAACATCTCCTAATGTTTCAACTCATGCTCCCAGAATCCCCTAGCCACTACAACCTCTGCTGGAAATTACAGATGTTGGAATCTGCATCTCTGGAAGGTACCCAAGATGTTGAAGGTTGGACTGAGTTTTCACAGATTCCAAATCCACTGCAATAAATCATGAATGTTACAGAATGGATAGCCATTAAATTGTTCTGCTGCCTGCACAGAATCAATACTGTATTATTTCTTCATTGAAAGCAGCTGACCCTATGAAGCAACACATGTTTAGTGTTAAGCAAAAGAAAGTACTTTTTTATGACCTCCATTCCAAAACCTGTGATGGTAAAGCCTCAAAACAGCACTGGAAATGTTCATGGAAGTTACCATTATGTTGTGGTCCACCGGTGGCCTGTGGAGCTGGCAGCAGAGTTGGACAGCGAGGAGGTTGGAGAGGAACATGGGACAGTCTGGGAGTCTGGGGAAAGCTTAGACGAGAGCTCTGCATCGGAGGCAGAGAGGGGGCCAGGGCCATCTGGGAGTTATGTGCTGCCTCTGGAGCCTCCACTGTCAGACTGCAGTGAGGCAGAGGAATAGGCTCCCCATGTTCCCAGTGTACGCATGCACAGAGCTTCCAGAAGGCAAGAACAGTTAAGACAGAAGAGACAACTTGGGAGTAGGCGTGGAGGTGATTGGCCCCTCCCATAGGACATAAAGGAGGAGCAAAGGCACGTGAGACTTTGCAGGAAGCAACTTGGTTCATGCTGGTCAGTTTACCTTCTGAAGCTCCGTTTTGACTCTTTGCTCCATGTGGTCTTACCAAGCCAATTGCCAGTTAAATCTTTTGCAGCATTTCAAGAAAGATAAAGGTGGGTGCTTATCAGCCTTATTCCAAAGGAGGGTAGTAGGACTCTTTACAACTATTTGGGACTCATCGCGGGCTGTGAATGAACATAATTCACAGCCTTTGAAATAAAAAGGGTTTCTGGGACTAAGCGTGTGCTTTTTACAGGAAGCCTAGGTCAGAACACATTATCAACAACAATCAGATGCTGTATCTAAATCCACCTTCCACACAGCAAACCTTAAACTGTCTACCATGGACCTCACCCCATTCCTAAGAGGTCTGTAAAGGGGGCGTGCATTAGGCACACCAGCATGCCTACGTTCCCTGTCCTAGTCCCCATTTATTTGTACTCATTTCCTTTGTTCATGTCCATGTTCATACTTATACCTGCTATCTTGGACATGTTTGAAAACTAATAAATAAATAAAAAAAGAAAATTAAACAGTTTTTCCAGAACACCAGAAGTTGAGGAGAAAAGCAAGGACACTTATTTTTAATTGGTCATGCTTGTCAACTTCCTAGACTATGTGGCCAATTATTCGTATTGCCGTAGAAGTTCTTATCCAGGAAATCTATATGACTCCTAGAAGAGTTAGCATTAATATTAACAACAATAGCAGAGTCTGGAGGAAGACAACCAGTTTTATGGACCCTTGAGTAAAGAAGGCTGTTTCATTCAGGCCAGGATGAAGAGGTTGAACCAGGGCTGAACTTCAGCAGGTTCTGACAGGTTCTGGAGAACCGGTAGTGGACATTTTGAATGGTTCGGAGAACCAGCAAATACCACCTCTGGCTGGCCCCAGAGTGTGATGGGAATGGAGATTTGTAACATCCTTCCCCCAGGGGTGGGGAGGGAATGGGGATTTTGTAGTATTCTTATCCTGCCACGGCCACCAAGCCACGTCCACAGAACCATTAGTAAAAATTTTGAATTTCACCACTGGGTTGAAGTTCTTTTACAACATTTGCACCCCATTCCTAAGAGGTCCGTAAGGGCACCAAAGTGCCTCCCATTGCTGTCCTAATGTCCCCATTTATTCATATCCATTTCATGTCTTCATAATCATGTTTATACTCATATGTTATCTTATACATGCTTGACAAATAAATAAAATAATAAACAAATAAACAAATAAACTTTTTGTCCTGTATTTGCTCTGAGAAGATTAAAAATTCTCCCAATCTCTCAATTTTGGTCCCCATGATTTGGGCACTTGTGTGAAACACCTATTTCTCTATGGGAGCAGCCTCCCTATAGATTTTACACTGACCCGTTCTCCAAATTTTAGAGTTACTCCGAGCACAATAAACAAACAGCTCAGAAAAGGCTCCCTTTGTGTTCGGCTTAAGCTGCTATTTTTTTAACCCCATCTCATTAAGATGGATGAGGCTTTTTTGCCGATTAGTAATTTGGCAAGTCCTTCTTTGTATAACTCCCCCTAATGACACCGTGCTCCAGTGATTTCCAAAAGAATTTTGCAGTGTGGCCCCCTGAAAACACAGCCATTCACTTCAGGGGCACTCAAATGGAAATCTCATGGCCCGGGGACAGATTTCCCCCCCAAGATAAGGAACAGCAGGGAATCAAGGATGGGTGAGGAAGGGAGAGAGGAGAAAAACAATGGCCATCTTAAAATCTACTTTGGGAATTCAAATCTCTTCCACCCGCAGGGCTAAAACAGGGCAGACTTCCTACCAGTAGCATCTATTAGAAATAGAAATTGGGTAGCATCTATTAGAAATAGAAATAGAGCAACAGAGTTGGAAGGGACCTTGGGGGTCTTCTAGTCCAACTCTCTGCTTAGGCAGGAAACCCTATACTACTTCAGACAAATGGTTATCCAATCTCTTCTTAAAAACTTCCAGTGTTGGAGCATTTACAACTTCTGGAGGCAAGCTGTTCCACTGATTAATTGTCCTCTCTGTTAGGAAGTTTCTCCTCAATTCCAGGTTGCTTCTCTCCTTGATTAATTTCCACCCATTGCTTCTTGTCCTATCCTCAAGTGCTTTGGAGAATAGCTTGACTCCCTCTTCTTTGGGGCAGCTCCAGTGGTGGGATTCAATTTTTTTTACTACCAGTTCTGTGTGCGTGGCTTAGTGGGTGTGGCTGGGGAAGGATACCGTAAAATATCCATTCCCTTCCCACTCCAGGGGAAGGTTACTGCAAAAACCCCATTTCCTCCCCATCAGCTGGTACTCGGGAAGCAGAGAATAGATGGAGGGCAGTCAGAGGTGGTATTTACCGGTTTTCCAAACTACTCAAAATTTCCACTACCAGTTCTCCAGAACTGGTCAAAACCTGCTGAATATCACCTCTGGGCAGCCCCTGAGATATTGGAACACTACTATCATGTCATCCCTAGTCCTTCTTTTCGTTGAACTAGAGATACCCAGTTCCTGCAACTGTTCATTGTGTGTTTTAGCCTCCAGACTCCAAATCATCTTTATTGCTCTTCTCTGCACTCTTTCCAACATCTATCCTACATCGTGGTGAAACTGGACTCAGCACTCCAAGTGTGGCCCCACCAAGGCATCATAAAATGGTGTTAACACTTTCTGTGATCATGAACCTATGAAGAAAGATACTCATTGCAGCTAGGATTGCTTTTGCATGAAACTGGAAACAAATCAATACACCCGCAGCTGAAACAATAACTAGAAAGGTACTCGAATGTGCAGAGATGGACAAAATGACCATGGAATTAAAAGAAAGAGAAGAAATGGAGTATTATAAAATATGGAATAGAATAGTGTTTCTATTCGCTGGCTGGGGGATTCTGGGAGTTGAAGTCCAGACATCTTCAAGTTGACAAGGTTGAGAAACACTGGAATAGAATGTATAAGTGGCTAGAAAACAGAAACCAAAACTGGAAATAGAAGTCTTTTTTTCTTGCTTTTTCTAAACTAGTATTGAATAAAAATTAACCAAAGTTACTAATTACTATCAAACTTAAAGTATTGACCATAATGTAAATATAATGGTGCAATGAACAAATTATTATTGTTACAACTGTGAGTATACCTGTTATCACACTATTACAGATGTTAAAACCAATAGGAAGGTAATGTAGAATAGACTATAGAGAACTATAAAAGCTAAATATGTAAGCTGATACAGAAGGCTGTAAAACTAATTTATATTGTTATGTGTGTCTTGTTTTTTCTGTATTTGTTTTTTTTCTTTTCTGTTTTTAAAAGTTAAAATGTTTAATAAAAACTATTTCTTTCTTTTTTTTTAACAAAAAAAGAAACCTATTAAGGAGGAAGTTCTTTGCTGTTGCATTTGGAAGTCCGCTGCTGTTATAATGACAGCTGCTTAGATTTATATTTGGCCATTAGAAGATGTTTACAGTGCAATCCTTTCACATTGCAGGAGTATTTGGGAAATAGTTGGTGGAATAGATTAGCTTTCTCACATCCCTTCCCCACCTCCCACCCCCAGATATTTTTAGCTCCTGTTGTTATTCATTTGTTGTGAGTGGAATCGCCCCATAAGAAGCCAAGTTGGAGCTACAAGTACAACATACCTGGAAAATTGGGCATCTGTCTCCAGTGCATTACTGGGATGGTGACAATGAGTTATGTTTTAAAGTCTGCTTGTTTGTGTTTACATTCTCAGATTAGGCCCTGAGGCTTGCTCTGACCTGTGACTAGTTGGGGCTGTCACTTTCTTTACATGCTTCGCCTAGGTCTAAAATTCACAATGAGATATAATAATAATAAGGAGGAGGAGAATGAAAATATGGAGGAGGAGGAAGAAAAGTAGTTGGAAGACCATCTAGTCCAGGGGTTTCCAATCTTGGCAACTTCAAGACCTGTCAACTCCCAGAATTCCCTGCCAAAATAACTGGGAATTGAAGTCACACAAATCTTAAAGTTTCTAAGATTGGACACCCCTGGACTAGATGGTGGTCTTCTTCTTCTTCTTCTTCTTCTTCTTCTTCTTCTTCTTCTCCTTCTTCTTCTTCTTCTTCTTCTTCTTCTTCTTCTTCTTCTTCTTCCTCCTCCTCTTCCTCTTCCTCCTCCTCCTGCTCCTGCTCCTGCTCCTGCTCCTGCTCCTCTTTATTATTATATCTCAGTGTGAACTTTAGACCTAGGCTAAGTATGCAAAGAAAGTGACTTTAATATAGTATCATCTTTAATGTGGTGCATAAAATGTTTATACAGTTATCTTGCAAAGAATTAAATAACAACCATGTCAATTGCAAAATTAAATAGAAAGAAAGAGCTCACAAGCTCTTTTGGGTTGAACTGAGAGGAGGAGGAGGAGGAGGAGGAGTGGTAGGAGGCGAAGGAGGAGGAGGAGGAGACAGTGAGAACAATCAACCAATGGAAAAGCTTGCCTTTGGAAGTTGTGTGGGCTCCATTACTTGAAATTTTCAAGAAGAGGATTGGACTGCCAATTGTCAGAAATGGTGTAGGGTCTCCTGCTTGAGTGGGGTGGTGCTGGTAGTGGTTGGACTAGATGACCTATAAGGTTCCTTCCAACTCTGTTAATCTGCAATAAGAGGAGGAGGAGGAGAAAGAGAAGAAGAAGAAGAAGAAGAAGAAGAAGAAGATGATCAACTGAAGTATAAATTATTTGATGACTTCCTTAAATTCAAGTGAAATAATGGAATCCATAGGTAAACTGACAGTAGATAGAAAAGTTGAATTATTAGACTGGAAATACTTTGTTGAGTTTTTGAACAGCTGCGTTTCATTCTTTATAAAGATCAGAATGAATGGTTACCACTGGCAGAAGGAGAAGCCTTATAAAATAAATATTATCAGTTACTTGGCACACGTTAAAGGCAATGTATAGGAAATATGTTTATTTTAATCATCCAGGTGGGTGGGTGACATGGAAAGTTAGTGAAGGCTTCAGAATTTTACTCTTGGATGCTTTATCTTCCAGGCAAAGAACATGCTATAGAGGAAGGATCATTTTTAAAAAAACCTTTCTACATTTTTCCTACTATTTTTCATTACATTGGAAGAGAGTTGGCTTTTGAAGTTTCTCCTCAAGCAGAATTGAAGATTATATTCATTATGTATATATTTTTTAAAAATGTATAGAGCTACTCATCACACAATAGCCACTGGGTGGTAAGGTAAAGGTAAAGATTCCCCTCGCACACATGTGCTAGTCGTTCCTGACTCTAGGGGGCAGTGCTCATCTCCGTTTCAAAGCCGAAGAGCCAGCGCTGTCCGAAGACATCTCTGTGGTCATGTGGCCGGCATGGCTCAATGCTGAAGGCGCATGGAACGCTGTTAGCTTCCCACCTAAGGTGGTTCCTATTTTTTCTACTTGCATTTTTTACATGCTTTCAAACTGCTAAGTTGGCAGAACCTGGGACAAGTAATGAGAGCTCACCCCATTAAATTGCACTAGGGATTCAAACTGCTGACCTTTCTGATCGACAAGCTCAGCGTCTTAGCCCCTGAGCCACCGCGTCCCTTTTAAAGTGCCCTTAGTCCAAATTAATTTCCTGGGCACACAGCAGACATAAGGAAATCACGCTATTTGCTCCAGAGTTTACTTCAGGAGCATAATTAACTGCAGCTTTCAGTTCCTTCTTCTTGAGGAATCGTTCATTTTCTCAACCAGACAAATAAGTCATCTTAGAGCAAGGGTGTCAAACTCGATTTCATTGAGGGCTGCATCAGGGTTGTGTTTGACCTCGCGGGGGGGGGGGAGAGGGTGGGCATGGCTGAGGTGGGTGTGGCCAGCTCAACATTACTCCTGTCAGGCATCCCTCCCAAGCTCTGTTTCCACTGAAAAAGGATTGCAGGAGGCCATGACAGCTGAAAACGGAGCTCAGGAGTCTGTTTTTGCTGGCAGAAGCACTGCAGGCCGATCCTTCGCTGTTTCCAGGGCAGCCCATGCGGGCTGGATCCAGCCCCCGGTGCCTTGAGTTTCACACCCCTGTCTTAAGAGAAGAGGATGTCCAACTGAATGAATGCTTCCTCTTTCACCAGAAAACGGAACTTGTGCTCTTTCTTTTACAGAAGAGAGTGGAAGTTTAAGTAAAGGCATTTTCTTTTTACTGCATAAACATGCTAAGTAGAAATTCACACATACACACACAGAGAGAGGGGGGGGAGCTAGAGAGGAAAAGTGATATTGCCCTCCCGTACAGAAAATTAAAACCTTCTGCAAGCCGTTCTGTATTTATACAATCAGCTCAATGGAAGATGGGCAATAGCAAGACATTCTAATAAGACAACCTCCCCTTCCTCAGATTACATCTGCCCGGCATTCAAACACGGTTCGCCCCCTTGCCACTAAATCTCATTCAAATTGCTAGATTGGCAGAGAAACAACTCACCCCCCCCCCCATGCAACCGATATTATTTATGGACCTGCCCTAAATCAATCTGACCGCTTTACAGAAGTCGCAATGCTTCTGGTAAATTTCAAGGCAACTTTCTGCAAGTTGCAAAGGTCAGGTCAACTGGCGCTATGGGTGTGTCATACTCAAGGCTCATCTGCTTCGAATTAATGGCGATATTTAGTGTAACTGTTCTTGATGGCGAGTCACGGAGTGGATTTTATTTCTAGGGCAGAAGGCTATTTCTGCTTGTTCTTATGTGGAGCTGGATGCAGGCTGGGGAAAACCAGGGAGCTTAGGAAACAAAACCCTTCTTGAAGGATCCAATCTGGGTCGGTTGCCTTCAACCAGAGGTTCTGTCTTTTGGAGCTTCCAGACTCACGCTGGGTCCCATCTTCAGGGAATTAGCTAGGGAGAAGTTCCCTGAGGATGGGGCTCCAGCAGGAGTCTGAAAGCATGGAAGGCAAAACCTCTGGTCAAAGGTGGCTGACCCAGATTGGATCCTTGCAACATTATCCTGGTACACGTATGTTCCAGAGGTTGTATTCAGCAGGTTCTGACCAGTTCTGGAGAACTGGTAGCGGAAACTTTGAGTAGTTCAGAGAACCAGCAAATACTACCTCTATCTGGCCCCGTCCTCCATCTATTCTCTGTCTCCTGAGTCCCAGCTGATCGGGAGGGAATGGGAATTGCAGTATCCTTCCCCTGCCATGCCCACCAAGCCATGCCCACCAAGCCATGACCACCAAGCCATGCCCACCAAGCCATGCCCACCAAGCCATGACCACCAAGCCATGCCCACCAAGCCATGACCACCAAGCCATGCCCACCAAGCCATGACCACCAAGCCATGCCATGCCCACCAAGCCACGTCCATAGAACCGGTAGTAAAAAAAATTGAATCCAACCACTGGTATGTTTGCCTTCGTTCATGAAAGCCCTTCCTTTTGCATCTGTTTTTTTCTTTGCAAAACTATAACCTGATGAGATAAAGCTAGTATCTTTGGAGCTGCCAAAATCTAGATGGCCCAGTAGATGGCAACAGACATAGTCTGCTGTGTAAGTTACTACTCATATGTGTCCAGTTTAAATGGGGCATGCCTGCTATTATTCATTCCAGTTGAGAGAATTATAGGTAGTAATTGGCAACTGGTCCCTTGCAAATTCCTTCCTTGCTTCCTTCCTTCCTTCCTTCCTTCCTCCCTCCCTCCCTCCCTCCCTCCCTCCCTCCCTCCCTCCCTCCCTCCCTTCCTTCCTTCCCTCCCTCTCTCCTTGCTTCCTTCTTTCCTTGCTTCCTTGCTTCCTTGCTTCCTTGCTTCCTTCCTTTCCTCCCTCCCTCCTTCTCCTTCTCTCCTTCTCCCTCCTTCCTGCCTTTCCCTCCTCCCTCCCTCCTATTCTCTCCTTCTCCCTCCTTCCTTCCTTTCCCTCCTCCCTCCCTCCCATTCTCTCCTTCCTTCCTTTCCTCCCTCCCATTCTCTCCTTCTCTTTCCTTCCTTCCTTCCTTCCTTCCTTCCTTCCCTTCCCTTCCCTTCCTTCCCATTCCTTTCCTCCTTTCCTCCCTAAATTGGGCATCTTACAATATTAAACATAACAGAATAGAATAGAGTAGAATATTCTTTATTGGCCAAGTGTGATTGGACGCACAAGGAATTTGGTGTATAAGATCTCAGTGTACCAGTGCTGGGTTTCAAAATTTTTTAGAACCTCTTCTATAGGTGTGGCCAGCTTTGTGGGAGTGGCTTGCTGACCATGTGACTAGGTGGGAGTGGCTTGGCAGTCATATGACTGGGTGGGCATGGCCAACTTGTAAAATGTGGTGAAACTCACTGCAGTGTACATATAAGCAACAAGGTGATACTCATAAGATACCAATAGGAGTAGGTAATAGGAAAGATGAGAAGGATAAGGATAATACAAAGCATGAACAACAACCAAGGAGCTAAATCTATGTAGATAAGCAATGACTGCATCAAAGGACCTCCAACCCTCATAACTGAGAACACATCCACACCTTAAGTCTGAAGAGATTCTCAGTCATCCAAGTCATGGTTGTCCCAAAGATGCTTTTTCAGGCGGCAACTGAACTTTCATGTTTTTTTTTCTTTGAAGACGTTTTGCATCTTATCCAAAAAGCTTCTTCAGCTCTGACAGGAGGGTGGGGAATGGAAGGATTTATGCCCCTTGCAGACATCTGGTCATTTGCCTCCTTTTTGAGGGTCATTGAGGCCACCTGGAAGTTTATCTGTGTCCTCAGGGTCACTTGAGTGGTGCAAATGGTTCCTGTAGTCTGCAATTTTTCCTCTGGAAATCCATTCCACACCACTCAAAGGGTGTCCATCCCAAATTGTATAGTTAAAAGTCTAGAGATTCTTAGTCATCCAGGTCATGGATGTCCCAAAGGGGCTTTTTCAGGAGGCAACTGGACTTTCCTGGTTTTTTTTCTTTTGAAGATGTTTCACTTCTCATCCAAGAACCCTGTGACCCTGAAGACACAGATAAACCTCCAAGTGCTTCAACAACCCTCTAAAAGGATGCAAGGAATATAAATCCTTCCATTCCCCACTATCTAGTCAGAGCTGAAGAAGCTTCTTGGATGAGAAGTGAAACGTCTTCGAGTGAAAAAAAAAGAAAAGAAAATCCAGTTGCCTCCTGAAAAAAGCACCTTTAGGACATCCACATCTTAAGAGCTTTCCGAAAATCTGCCAGGCTTGAGGCCAGTCAAACTTTGAGGTTGAAAAGGGCAAGCAGAGCAACAATGAAGGTCCACTTCCTGGATCCCACAAGTTAACCTTCTTTGACTGAGAGGCCCCTTCTCCATGCTTCTCTAATGGGATGGGCAAATGTAATGGGACAGTTACCCTGTTTCCCTGAAAATAAGGCCTCCCTGGATAATAAGCCCAATTGGGCTTTTGAGCGCATGCGCTAAAATAAGCCCTTCCCCCCAAAATAAGCTCTCCCTGAAAATATTGCAACACAGCAGCAGCCATGAGGTGACCACGCTCACCACCTCCTGCACCTCAAAAACAATAAGACTTCTATGGGGGAAAAGTGGGGGGAAGGTTTAGAAACTTTATTAATTGACTTTTACTTAAAAGATGTCGTAAAGCTGTAATGTTATTGGAGGATTTTTTGAAATAGCTAACAAATGTCATTATGTGGTTGTGTCTTTAAGTATGAATGATTTGACGTAAAAGCATGTTCAAATAATTGTAGTCAAATGAGAATTGTGGTACATTGATAGTAAAATATACAAAGATTTTTTTTAAAGAAAATTTTTTTTATTAAACATTTTTGGAAAAAAAAACACAAACTTTTACAAATGTTTAGTTCCCCCCCACCCTCCCCCCCCAAACCCCCTCAACCTTCCCCCTCCCCCTGACTTCCCAGAACCAATACAGGGTATAAATCTTTAACAAAGAGAATCTAAGGTACAGTTTAAGAAAAAAAACCAAAAAAGATGGTGAACAACGTATTTCCATTGAACTCTAGCTCCTCCTTGCTGGACTAACTCTAGATAATTTATAATTCCTGATCTCTAATCATAAGCTATCTGGAGTTTCTTATTTAATAAACAGTAACAGTAGTCCCATATTTGTTTTGAGTATAATCAATCCATCTTTTCTACTCCAGTTTGTATCTCTCGTTTGAATGGTCCTTAAGATATGCAGATACTTTGGCCATCTCGGCTAGGTTTGTTACTTTCAATGTCCAGTCTTGAATAGTAGGCAAATCTTCCTTCTTCCACTATTGCGCCAACAACAATCTAGCTGCAGTTATTAAATGCAATATCAGATTAGTCTCTACAACTGTACAATAAATATACAAAGATTTTTGATGTAAAGTGTATAATCTAATATGAACTATAAGTAATGACTCTGAAAGAAATGCACGAAAGTTATCTGTAACCAATCGACACGCTTTCTACAAGATGTAATGAAGGATGATTCTTTTTTTGTATTTTTGTTCAATTAAAATAAAAAAAAACTTTTCAAAAAAAATAATAAGACCTCCCCGAAAATAAGACCAAGTGCTTATTTCGGAGGTCAAAACATGGTAGACATTTTTGATTCCCTTTCCAATGCCTTGCCAAGGAAAGTGCTGGTATAGAAGCTGATGGAAGATGAAGTTCACAAAATCTGGAACTCAACTGTATACCCTGATTGAGGCTCAGCGATGGAATGCATGTTGGCATGCAAGAAGTCACAGGTTCCAACCTTCGCATTTCCAGGCGACTGGAAAAATTCCTGCATAAATTCTGGAGAATCACCAACTACGAGCCAGATGGACCCAAACTCCTGCATCGTACTAAGCCTGGACGGGATTTGTCTTAGCAGCTGGGTAGGTTATGTTGTGCCAAGCTATGAATTCTTTAACTGCATTCTATTGAATAAGCTGGAGTTGGCTGGGCACACATAACTCGCTAAGTTCCCTTGCCTTCCCCTCTGTTGGAAATAGATGAATTCAAACACTAGCCAATGAGACACTCTTGATGATCTGCTGCTGCTGGCATAGATTTACCCCTACAAAATAACACAGCAATATTTGTGTGTGTACCCTGCTTCCCTGAAAATAAGACTTCCCCGGCAGGAAAGGGTTCCAGCAGTCGCCACTGCTGGTTTGCTCATGGCCACACCATGCACACAGGCACAGTGCAATAAAAATTGCTCTGCGCATGCGCAGAAGGAAAAAACAAGATGGCGCCACCCGAAGAACTGGTTTGTGGGTGTGGCAGGCCTGGTCACTGACAGTTCCAGTGACCCAGGCCACCAAACCACTACTGATTTGGCCAAACCGATCCAAACCAGTAGAAGCCCACCACTGCTCCCCAGATAATAAGCCCAATCAGGCTTTTGAGCACATGTGCTAAAATAAGCCCTCCCCGAAAGTATTGCAGCACACCAGCAGCCATGAGGTGACCACACTTGCCACGTCCTGCACCCTGAAAATAATAAGACCTCCCAACAATTAAGGGCAAGCGCTTATTTTGGGGTTCAAAAGAAAATAAGATCCTGTCTTATTTTCGGGGAAATACGGTACACACACAGACACACACACACACACACACACACACAATCATTCCCTGCAGCTCCCTTCTTGCATTTCTGCATTTCTTTGCCTGATAGACAACAGATTTTTTTTGTGCCACAACTGCTGCTGCAGGAGTAGCAACAACAGAAGCAGCCTGTCTGCTTCTCAGGCCTTGCCAATTCTTGGATGCACGACAAACTCCAGCCAACTTTCCCAGATGCGTCTTGAACGAGCGAGCATTCCAAGCAGAAGCAGAAGCGGAAAGTTGGTGCTGTGGGGTGCAAACCGGAAGAGGGACCTCCCAACAGGCTGTCCAAATTAGGGAGGGAGTAACACTCTGCCTGACACTCCCTGGACTGGCTGCGTGTCAGGACCTCACAGAGATTTTGGAGAAGAAGGGATGGGCAGCTGGTGAACGGATTGACCTTTTCCCCAAAGCTAGCCAGCAAACACAAAGCAAAACATCCCCTAAAGCAGGGGTCTCCAACCTTGGCAACTTTAAGACCGATGGTTTCAAACTCTCATGGTGTCTGGGGAATTCTGGGAGCTGAAGTCCACAGGTCTTCAAAGTTGCCAAGGTTGGACACCCCTGCCCTAAATAATCTGTTCCTTGTGAGGGGTCTCAAAGTTTCCAATTTTCCCCACTGTGCTCCTTTTAATACAAGAGATTGCAGATCCAATGCATTTTTGACTGTCAGGGTGATATCATCAGAATAGTGTGAGATTGATGCTTATCCCTATCCCTATCCCTTTGCCAATATGGAGCCAGTCTCCATATTGCTGTGTTTTGTTCATACTGTGACTTCCTGATTTCGATACTAGTTTTTCAGAAGGACAACTATATATTCCCAGGATTCCCATTTTTCTGAACACTATCCACATCTTGACACAAATGACACAACTGAAGGCCTTTCTATAACAAACTAAATGTAGAGGAACTTCTTTTTGGTGTATAGCTTGGCTTTTCGGTGTTGTTCAGCATCCATCAGCAACGTTGTCTCATGCTCCTCGGCTTCTTCTAAACCCAGCTGGAACACCTGCCTATCTCTTTCTTTTCCAACAAGCAGGGCCCTCAATCGGCATTGGAGGATCCAAAACACTATTTTGCCAATCTACGAAATGAAGGATAGTGTGCACTCTTGTTAAGGCTCCTTCTTTTGGGATCGGGCTCCAGCTTGACCCCTTCCAATCTGTGTCCAGAAGACCAAGATTCATTTGAACTCAAACCAACATAGAGTTGGGCTTAAACCAGGGGTGAAATCCAGCAGGTTCTGACAGGTTCTGGAGAACTAGTAGCAGAAATTTTGAGTAATTCAGATAACCGGCAAATGCTATCTCTGCTGGCCCCAGAGTGGGGTGGGAATGGAGATTTTGCAGTATCCTTCCCTTGCCACGCCCACCAAGCCACTCCATGCCAACAAAGCCATGCCCACAGAACCAGTAGTAAAAAAAATTGAATTTCACCATTGGCTTAAACCTAGCTTTAAGGAATCCTGATAATTTCCTCAGACAGTTTATATTAGCAGGGAACTCTACTTAGTAAATTAACACCTCTTACTAAGCCCTCATAAGCTTTGTTTTTGGGTTGGGGGCGGGGGTCTCGGGCTGGCCCATGATTTGCAGCCAGGATTTATGGCTCGGCGTGTGGGGTGAAGACAAGCCGTCTTGGGCCATTTACTCTGCCAGAGTGAAGCAAGCAGAGCCCAACTCGGATGGAGGGTCTCTTCGGAGCAAACTGAGAAGCAACTTGCAGGATGCTCCCACTTTCCCATCGCTCCATCACTGGAGGTTTTTAAGAAGAGACACTAGGCAGTCACTTATCTGAAATAGGATAGGGTCTCCTCCTTGAGCAGGGGGCTGGACTAGAAGACCCCCAAGGTCCCTTCCATCTATTTTGTTCTGTTACATACTTGAGAGACCGCCTACTGCCAATCACCTCCACTAGACCGATAAGATCGCATAGATTAGGCCTCCTCCGAATTCCATCAGCCAGCCAGTGTAGACTGGCAACTACTCGGAGGAGAGCCTTTTTGGTGGCTGCTCCGACCCTCTGGAACGAACTCCCCGTGGAGATCCGGACCCACACCACCCTCCAGACCTTCCGCACCGCACTTAAAATCTGGCTATCCCGGCTGGCCTGGGGTTAAAGATTCTAACCCCTACTCGAATTGTATGACTGTTGAGTTCTTAAATGATGTAATGTTTTTATGTTGTAAATTGTTTGTCCTTCCCCCACCCCTTTTGAACTGTGAGCCGCCCTGAGTCCCCCCAGGGAAAAGGGCGGCATACAAATAAAGTGAACTAAACTAAAGAACTAAATTCTATATTCTATTCCTTCCCCTCTTCCCTTCCCCTTCTGAAATAGTATAGATTCCCCTGCTTGAGCAGGGGGGCTGGATTGGAACAACTCCAAGTTCTATTCTATTCCTATTTCTATTCTACTCTATTCTTTCTTAATTCTATTCTATTCTATTCTATTCTTCTTGTCTTCAATAAAGAGTGTAACTCTTGTCCTGCAGTAGGTAGGCTACAACTAATTGTCATAGACACCAATGTGAAATGGGACACAATGTCACTCTGGATTCTAAAATTTGAGATTCTGTTCTATTCGGTTTCATTCTCCTCTCCTCTCTCTTCCCTTTCCCTTTCCCCTTCCCCTATTCCATTCCCCTTTCCCTTCCATTCCATTCTAGTAACATTCCCTCTTCTCTTCTCTTCTCTTCTCTTCTCTTCTCTTCTCTTCTCTTCTCTTCTCTTCTCTTCTCTTCTCTCCTCTCTCTTCTCTTCTCTTCCCCTTCCCCTTCCCCTTCCCCTTCCCCTTCCCCTATTCCATTCCATTCTATTCCCTCCTCTCTTCCCCTTCTCCTATTCCATTCCCCTTCCCCTTCCCCTTCCCTTCCCCTTCCCTTCCCTTCCCTTCCCTTCCCTTCCCGAAAGGCGCTCCCTGGGCTGACCTCCGAGGCAGCCAGCTGTGGAGGAAGGAAAGAGAGAGCGCATGGAAGGGGGGGGCAGGCAGAATGATCCTCCCCGCGTGCAAACCTCTCTGAAGGAGGAGGAGGAGGAGGAGGAGGAGGAGAGGGTGGGGGGTTTTCTGTGCTATCGGACGCTCCCCAAACCCCGCTACCCATCGCAGGGGGAAAGCGGAGAGGAGCCTCCGCCGGGCTTTTCTTCCCCCTCCTCACCTCCCCCCCCCCCAGCGCCAAGGGGAGGGAGGGAGGGGTCCCACGCCGGAGAGGCGATTGGCTAATTGAGTGACACTTGTAGCCCGGGCTGGAGGGAAGGGAGGGAAGGAAGGAGGTCTGAAAAAAAAAAGAGTGGGGAGTTTTAAGGCGGTCGCGGATTGGCTGGCGCAGGGGAAAAGGGCTCCGAAACTCCGGGGGAGAAAGTGCGCTTTCGCTCGCTTCGGGATCCGCCGGGCAGGGAAGCTGCGCTGGGCTGCCCCGACCCAAGAGGCAAGTAACTTCGAGGCGGCCGGAGGAGGAGAGGACGCTCCGGGCGGGGGTCCTCCGTTTGCTCCCACTGGGGTTCGTGAGGGTCCCCCCCTTTTTTGCAGCCCTCCCGAAGAAGCCAGGCGGGCGGAGTGCGGACCCATCGCCCTTTCCATCTCTCTCGTCTTCCCAGCATGGGCATCGCTTTCCACGCGCAAGGTCGCGGCTGGGGCGCCCTGAGGATGCTTTGGGCAGGCTTGGGCATGTTCTCCTTC
Source organism: Thamnophis elegans (assembly GCF_009769535.1). NCBI lineage: Eukaryota > Metazoa > Chordata > Lepidosauria > Squamata > Natricidae > Thamnophis > Thamnophis elegans. The sequence goes on along the minus strand of NC_045553.1, from coordinate 24,898,071 downwards.
GTCCTCCTCCTGCCTGGCTTGGCCGGGGCCAACGAGTACGACTACGTCAGCTTCCAGTCGGACATCAGCTCCTACCAAAGCGGGCGCTTCTACACCAAGCCCCCGCAGTGCGTGGCCATCCCACCCGACCTGCGCCTCTGCCACAGCGTGGGCTACGACAAGATGGTCCTTCCCAACCTGCTGGACCACGAGACCATGGCCGAGGTCAAGCAGCAAGCCAGCAGCTGGGTGCCCTTGCTCAACAAGAACTGCCACTTTGGCACTCAGCTCTTTCTCTGCTCCCTCTTTGCCCCCATCTGCTTGGACCGGCCCATCTACCCCTGCCGTTGGCTCTGCGAGGCCGTGCGCGACTCCTGCGAGCCCGTCATGCAGTTCTTTGGCTTCTACTGGCCCGAGATGCTCAAGTGCGACCAGTTCCCCCAGGACGATGTCTGCATTGCCATGACCGCCCCCAACGCTACGGAGGCGCCCAAGCCCCAAGGTAAGCTTGAGTCCCCTAAGACGAAGTACCCCGGCCTTCCCTTAAGAGTCAACTCAAGAGATGGCCCTGCTGGGAAGCCGAGGTGAGATGTAGCTCCTGGTGGCCAACTTAGAAGCAAGACCCAAGAAGAGCCTTCTGGACGTTCAGGGAGAACCCATAATATCCAGCTGGGTCCCCACTGTAGAATGCTGTATTGTAGGTTAATTCTGCCAACTGCCAGGAGTTCGATCCTGACTGGCTGAAGGTTGATTCAGTCTTACATCCTCGCATTTGGTGAAATGTGGATCCACATTGTTGGGGGCAATAGGCTGACTCTATAAACTGCTTAGAGAGGGCTGTAAAGCACTGTGAGGTGGTATATAAGGCTAAGTGATATTGCTATCTTCCTTCCTTCCTTCCTTCCTTCCTTCCCTCCCTGGGTTAGAGTGCTGCATTGCAGGCTAGGAGTTCAGGAGTTCAACCCTGACCAGCTTGCCAGGAGTTCAATCCTGACCGGCTCAAGGTTGACTCATTCTTCCAAACTTCTGAGGTGGGTAAAATGAGGACCCACATTGTTGGGGACAATGTGCTGGCTCTGTAAACCACTTAAAGAGGGCTGTAAACAGTGGTGAGATTCAGGCAGTTCACACCACTTCGGGTTAACTTTCTGAGCAGTTTGGCAAACTGGGTGTTGGAATAAATAATTAGGGCAGAGAACTGGTTGTTAAATTACTTGAATTCAACCACTGGCTGTAAAGTGCTGTGAGACTCTATATAAGTCTAAGTGCTATTGCTATTTCCACTTAAAGGTCTTTAGTAATGAATAGAACAGTGTTTCTCGACCTTGGAACTTTAAGACACGTGGATTTCAACTCCCAGAATTCCCCAGCCGGCTTTTCTTAAATGAGGAATTGGTGTCTTAAAATAGGTTCCTTACCAAGGTTGGGAAACACTGGAATAGGACATGAGCTTCACCTCTTTTGGATTATTTGGCCTTTAAGTTCCCAGAACTGTCAGCAGCGGTTACATCTTCTGAAGCACATCAAAGTGGGAAGGGGGATGGAGAAGACTTTTCTGGATTGAGTAACCCGGTAGCCCACCCATTCTAAATTGAGTTCGGGTGTGAGGTTAAGGAGGGCAGCCGCTGGAGCTGAGTGATTAAGGACAGATTCTGCTTGTTGAGGGTTTCAGCATCGGTCCTGGGCGTCTGCCATGCAAAGAAAATTTCTGCTCAAGACTCCAGAAGGCCGATGATGTCAATAGTCATTGCAATCATGGCAGGCATTGCTTAATAGTAACAGGATTAATTGATTTGACTTGGCAGCTTCCTGAGATCTTTGCTGAATGAGTTACATGCAGTTCTGCTCCCCCAAAGCAGGCGGGAGGGAGAGAGGGAGAGAGAGAGAGAAGAGAGCTTCGAAGGAACAATTTCCCATTTCTGCAGCAATGTCTGTGCAGCGATTGAGTCATTTTGGAATCTTAGTAGTTCTCGGGGACCTCTGCAAACATTTCTCTTCTCTGGCCCCATTGCCGTTTTGTGTGCATTGCAGCTTCTCCTTGTGTTCTCGGAATGCGAGAGCAAAACAAAATGAAACAACAAGAACAAGCAACCGATTGTGTGGCCCTTATTTGTTAAAGACCAGGGACTCTTCACAATTTTGCTCCTTAGACCCAACCACTCCAGCCATAGGGAAGCATTTAGTTCTGGCTATCCAGTCTGCTGATTGACATATTGACTTTAATGCTCAACCTGGGCTAACAAAGTATAATTGCTTTGTTTATAATGCCTGCTGTGCCCAGACGAATCAATCCTATTTAACATCATGTGATGACCTGGTTTATGCTACGTGCTGAAACCCATGGCTGGCTTCTCACAGGATGCTGAACCATAAATGACCCTGATCCTTTTGGAGCCTGGATGCTGGCAAACTCAGCACAATTTGTGTGTCTGATTATAGTGTATCTAGTACTTCCTTATGGGGATGCGGTGGCTCAGTGGCTAAGACCCTGAGCTTGTCGATCAGAAAGGTTGGCAGTTTGGCAGTTCGAATCCCTAGCACCGCATAACGGAGTGCGCTCCCGTTACTTGTCCCAGCTTCTAACAACCTAGCAGGTCGAAAGCATGTAAAAATGCAAGTAGAAAAAAAACACCTTTGGTGGCAAGGTAACAGTGTTCCATGCACCTTCAGAATTTAGTCATGCCGGCCACATGATCACGGAGAAGTCTTTGGACAGCACTGGCTCTTCGGCTTTGAAACAGAGATGAGCACCACCCCCTAGAGTCAGGAACAACTAGCACATATGTACGAGGGGAACCTTCACCTTTACCTAATTATTGAATACATGAACAGTGTGGAATCTGGGTATGGTTAGTTTTGATACACAATGATAGTGATAATATTGATAGCATTAGCTACATTAATCACGAACACATAATTGTAATCATTATTCTAAGTATCAAAATTAAAATGGTTGACATTTTGGTATTTGCGCCACCCTGTATATAATCCTTCATCATTTAAATTATTCAATATTTTAATACACAATGCTAATAACCACAGTGTATTGTTTAGGTATACATAAACACAAACATCTTTCAACTTCTGATCTTTATTTCTATTTTTTAATTTTAAAGTTTTATATAGAAATATGCACAATAATATTTCCCCCCTGTCTAGTTTCTACCTCTGTTTTAATTTTTAACGGGACACATCTTATATTATTCTATTTCTATTCATCATCTCTTGCCCGTTTTAGTATTTAAATTCTTATTGATTTTTTAGCACACTTCCCATACTCCTCCTTTGGGATTTTGTATCTCCAAGCATCATTCATATTTAATCTAAATATTTCCTTCATCTCTACCACTATCTCTCACTGCCAGACTTTCAATGCATCTATCCATGCCATCCTCACTTCAGGAATGTCTTTCTGTTTATCTAGTTCTATTTTTTGATCTCTTAATATATAATCTGTTTTATCTATTCCATAAGTTTTTATTGTATCTTTCTTCTCCTTGTCTTCGTGTTTCATTTGTTGTTTTATCTGTTCTATCCTTTTGAGTCCTGGGCCTTATTAGAATAGAATAACAGAATTGGAAGGGACCTTGAAAATCTTCTAGTCTAACCCCCTGCTTAGGCAGGAAACCCTACACCACTTCAGATGAATTGACATCCAACATCTTAAAAATGCCCAGTTTTTGGAGCATTCACAACTTCTGGAGGCAAGTTGTTCCTTTGATTAATTGTTCCAACTGTCAAGAAATTTATTCTCAATTCTAAGTTGCTTCTTTCCTTGATTAGACTGCACCCATTGCTTCTTCTTCTGCCCTCAGATACTTTAGAGAATAGCTTGACTCCCTCTTCTTTGTGGCAGCCCTTGAGATATCAGAACACTGTTATCATGCCTCCCCTAGTCCTTCTTTTCATTAAATTATATATACCCAGTTCCTGCAACCGTTCTTCATATGTTTTAGCCTCCAGTTGCCTAATCATCTTTGTTGCTCTTCTCTGCGCTCTTTCTAGAGTCTCAACTTCTTTTTTACATCTGTGGCGACCAAAACTGGATGCAGTAATCCTGAAGACAATCCCTAACACCAACTGCTTTTGCAGCTGGAGGTTTTATTTGGCTTTTAGCATGAACAGCTGCTGTTGAGAAACTCTTTCCGTGATTTTGCTGAATGGTACTTGTAACCATATTGTACCAAAAATTGAGACTGATTACAGGATCCTTTCCCAAACAGGTGTCATTTCCCCCTTATCTCCTCTAATGTTGACTTGTGCAGTTTCAGCCAGCATGTCCACTTGTGCTCATTGGAAATTATGTGGGAGTTGCAGTTGCAAGACGTGGGAGAGAATTGGTGTGAAGAAACAGTTGCCGGAACTGGGCATCAAGCAGTTTTGTATTTCAAATAAGTCTAAGGAAGTCCTTTATGTGCTTGATGCTTGAAACGTTTGTCTGGTTAAGCGTGCATACAAGAGGATATTTAACAAACCAGGTTTTTTTTAATCTCCCTTTCTCAACACTATTGGGATTATAACAATACTGAGCAAATATACCAAAATGTTGGAAATATTTCTTATATAATGTTATGCTTTTCTTCTTTTTCTTCTTGTGCCATATCCATCATTGGACGTTGGCAATCCTATTTTTATCGACAGTCACATGAAAAAGTGCTGCTGAGTTTTGTACCAACCGGTCCCTTAGTTTTTGAAGCCATGATGTTCTGCCTGAACCTCCTTTACCGTCAATCTTTCCCTGGAGGATGAAGGGAAGGAGGCTATATTTTTCCGGGTGTCGCATCACATGTCTGAAATATTCTAACTTTAGTTTTTTTCTCCCGAACTGCTTAGAAAGTTAACAACCGTTTCTCCTGAATAGGTGCAAACTGGCTGAATCCCACCACTGCTTCAACTCCATCTCTTCGCTCCTTCCAGGCATCCATTAAAAAGCATCCCTAACAGAACCGTCATTAAGCAGCACTGGATTTGCCCATTGACTTTGCTTGTTGGAAGTGGGCTGGGAAGGCTGCAAATGATGATCAAATGACCCTCAGGCAATGCAACTGTTGTAAAAACACGCCTATTGCCAAGTGGCCGAATGTTGAATATGTCATTGTGAGGCGGTTGCAACAGTTGTAAGTTCAAGTCCCTTTTTTTCAGGGCTGTTGTAATTGGAACTGTTGCTAAACAAGTGATTGTAAGATGAGGACGACCTGCATGCTCTTGTAGCAGGTGACCATTGTGTGTGTGTGTGTGGGGGGGGGAACAGCTTTCCCACCCTGACACTCTCCAAACAGGGGACTTCAATCCCCATAATTCCCTATTAGCATAGATAGAGACCCCCACCCCCACCCCCACCCCACCTACTACTACTACTACTACTACTACTACTACTACTACTACTACTACTACTACTACTACTACTATATCCATCATCGGATGTTCTTCTTCTGCCTGGACTTCCTTGGCCTTCAATCTTTCCCTGGAGGATTTAAGTGTAGGATGCTATATTTTTCCATGTGTCACATCACACATCCAAAATATCCTAACTTTCGCTTTTTAATGCTTTTCAAGATTTCCCTTGGTTTTCCCAGGTGTCTTATCCCCTCCTCATTTCTGATTTTGTCAACTCAACCTATACGTAACAGTTGCCTGTAAATCCACATTTCTGGTTTTTCCAAGTGATTTTCTGTCAGAGCCCAACTCTCCACTCCGTAGAGCAGGGGTGAAATTCAGCAGGTTCTGACAGGTTCTGGAGAACCGGTAGAGGACATTTTGAGTAGAACCAGCAAATACCATCTCTGGCTGCCCGAGTGGGGTGGGAATGGAGATTTTGCAGTATCCTTCCCCTGGAGTGGGAAAGCAATGGGGATTTTACAGTATTCTTCCCCTGGAGTGGGGAGGAAATGGGGATTTTGCAGTATCCTTCCCCTGGAGTGGGGAGGGAATGGGGATTTTGCAGTATCCTTCCCCTGCCATGCCTACCAAGCCATGACCACAAAACTGGTAATATAAAAAATGAATTTCACCACTGCTGTAGAGTAGGATAGAAAAGATCCTGTAGATGTAACATCTGACAAGCCTGATTTTCAGTCTTAGGCTTAGGTCGTGATTGCAGAAGACCTTTTTCATTTTGAAGGATGCAGTTTGAGCTTTTCCTATCATTGTCTTTACTTAGGGGTCACGTCCCAGCTTACATGCAAATTAGAACCGTGGGATGTGATCCTTTCCACTTTTTCGAGTGGTATTCCTTCCGAATTCATCGGTGGTAAATGAATGGATTGTTCGCCAACGACCATGATCTTGGTTTTTGAACTGTTAAGCTTCAGGCCGTATGCGTCAGATATTTCTGTGGATGGGGAGCTGAAGATCGAGCCCAGGACAACCCTTATGCTAATTTCCTTGACCTGGATTTTTGATTCCTCAATTTTACACGCAATTCTTTTTTTTAAATCAGCAAGTTGGGAAAAGTGGTTGAAGAGGTCATCTTTACAATCTTGGCCTCTCCGTTTTCCCCATTAGGTATGAAGTCTGTGCATCTTTAAAAAGTTAACATTCCTAAACTATCCAAGTTTTCTGAATAAGCTGACATCAGGGTCCAAATGTAAAATAATACCTTGGCACTCAAGTGTTGCCCTCTCCTTAAAGCTTTTCCCCCTCCCTTCCTTGCATTCCATAGTAGAAGGCTGTATTTAGAACTACTGCTATGTCTCCCCCCCCTCCAAAAAAACCTAATCTCTGGGGAGGAAAAAGTTATTTTCATAACTGCTCCATAGCTGGAAACCAGGAGTTGATTGACGGGGAGTTTTACTTTGGCTGTTTGTCTCCGCCGTAGAGGCACCAAAATCTCCTTTAAAACAAAACACACGAAAACTTGCACATGTTCCACTCCCTCCCCACTCGTATTGGTTTCAGGTATAAGCTGCCAATTTTTGCAAATCCAGCCCTTTGAGAGCAGGAGATATTTTCTCTGATTAAAATTTTTGGTGCCAAATTAGAACAGGATACGACGGGTAAGGGGATAGTTTGCAAAAGATGGAAAGGAAAGGACTGTCAATAGGCTCATCCAGCGTGTTTTGTTGGGGAAGAAATAAAACTTGTAGTGTTTTTTGATGGGGAGGCCTACAAGAAATCAGGCCTTTATGGTTTTTTCCATGGTTTGGATAACATATGGAGGGCTTTTTTATTGTTGTCGTTGAAGGGGCAAGTTATTCATGCCTCATTTTTTTTTGTTTCAGCATCTAGAACACCAGAAACTAAGTTAGATTATGATCCACTCCCTTTTGGGTGAGAGCATCTCAGGGCTTTTCATGGATGTAGGTTTGAGTGAGAAGTCCTGGACAGCCAGTTATTTATTACCAGTAAGAAAACTGGCCTAGTTTATTTTCACTTTTTTTTAAAAAAAGGAGGAGAGGATGAGCTATTTTCCAAACCGCCTAAAAACAGGGCGAGAAGTACCGAGTGGAAATTTATCTCAAAGAGAGATCCAACCTAGAATTAAAGGGGAAAAAATCCTGTAAGTGAAATCAGTTCAGTGGGATGGCCTGGATTTTAGAAATTGTGAGTGCTCCATCACTGGGAGGATTTTTTAAAAAGGGACTGGATAGCCATTTGTCTGGAGTAGTATATGGCGGGGCTAAATGAATCAAAAGTTGGAATTAAGATTGCCTGGAGAAATATCAACAACCTCAGATATGCAGATGATGCCACTCTAATGGCAGAAAGTGAAGAGGAGTTAAAGAGCCTCTTGATGCGGGTGAAGAAGGAGAGTGCAAAAGTTGGCTTGAAACTCAACATGAAGAAAACTAAGATCATGGCATCTGACCCTCTCAATTCCTGGCAAATAGATGGGGAAGAAATGGACATAGTGACAGGTTTTATTTTCCTGGGCTCCAGGATCACCGCAGATGGGGACTGCAGCCAAGAAATTAAAAGAGGCTTGCTCCTGGGGAGGAAAGCTATGACAAATCTAGACAGCATAGTAAAAAGCAGAGACATCACCCTGCCAACAAAAGTGCATATAGTCAAGGCTATGGTTTTCCCAGTTGCAATGGATGGCTGTGAAGGTTGGACCATAAAGAAGGCTGAGCGCCAAAAAATGGAGGCCTTTGAACTATGGTGCTGGAGAAGACTCCTGCGAGTCCCTTGGACTGCAAGGCCATCCAACCGGTCAGTCCTAGAGGAGCTCTCCAGAAGGCCAGATCCTGAAGAGGAAACTCAAATACTTTGGCCAGCTAAGGAGAAGGAAGGACTCTGAGGTCAGAGGGCTGTTGACTCCCCTCAAACTATCTTGTAGAATGGAATGGAATGGAATGGAATAGAATAGAATAGATAACGTGGAAAAAAGAATAGAATAGATATTGGAAAGAAGAATTGAATTGAATTGAATTGAATCGAATCGAATCGAATTGAATCGAATTGAATCGAATAGATATTGGAAAGAAGAATAGAGTAGAGTAAAGTAGAGTAGAATAGAATAGAACAGAATAGATATTGGAAAGAAGAATAGAATAGAATAGAATAGAATAAATATTGGAAAGAAGAATAAAACAGAACAGAATAGAATAGAATAAGAACAGAAAAGAAAAAAAAACAGAACAGAATAGAATTTTCTATTGGCCAAGTGTGATTGGACACACAAGGAATTTGTCTTCAGTGCATAAACTCTCAATACACATAAAAGCTACAAGTGATAAATCATGATCCTCGTCATCATCCCAAAAACACATTCATCATGAATAATGAGATACAAGACTTAGTGATAGTCATAGGATACTAAAGAAGCAATCGACATAAATCATACTAAGAAACTAAATAAAACAATATAAATTGTAAAGATACAAGCAACAAAGTTATAGTCATAAATAGAAAGGGAGATAGGTAATAGGAAAGATGAGAAGAAGACTAGTAATACAGTCTTACTAAATAGCCTGACAGTGTTGTGGGAATTAGTTGTTTAGCAGAGGGATGGCATGGGGTGGAAATTGTCCTTGTGTCTAGTTGTTCTGGTGTGGAGTGCCCTATAGTGTCGTTTTGAGGGTAGGAGTTGAAACATTTTTTGTCTAGGATGTGAGGGGTCTGTAGATATTTTCACAGCCCTCTTTTTAACTTGTGCAGTGTTACAGGTCCTCAATGGAAGGCAGGTTGGCAGGAATTGTTTTTTCTGCAGTTCTAATTATCCTCTGTGTCTGTCTGTCTTGTTGGGTTGCAGAACCAAACCAGACAGTTATGGAGGTGCAGATGACAGACTCAATCAGTCCTCTGTAGAACTGAATCAACAGCTCCTTGGGCAGTTTGAGCTTCCTGAGTTGGCACAGAAAGAACATTCTTCATTGTGCTTTTTTATGATGTTTTTGATCTTAGATGTCCATTTTAAGTCTGGAGATATGATAGAATCTTGTAGCAGGGGAGTAAGACAGAAATTCCAGATATAGCACAAACACAAGAACACGGTGGTGATGTTATTGAGCATTAACCTTATGCCAGAAACCTTTATTGAATAGCAAATAATTAAATGCATGTTGAAGTTGCTTATTAATGCCATATTTAGCTTTAGATGCAAAATTTAAACAACTTATTGCATCAACATTAATATTTTGGAGATCACAGCTAATGTTGACATAAACTACTTTATTTCTAAAGGTTGAAATTATTCAAGCATTAGAGTGTTAACCAATCTCCAGTCAATATTATGTAAACAGCATCATATCTTTTCAGATACTTTTAATATTTAATAGAGACAAAGCAATAAAGATGCAATCATCAAATGAACAATGCAAAACTATTTTCTAACAAGAACTATTAGCAAACCATTTGTGGGTGAAGCATATACTAATGTGAGAAAATTTTGTTCCTTTTAGAGAAATATATTTATCTTAATTATTTAACCGGTGATGCAATTAGAAGCAACCAGAAATTTAAATAAAAGAGAGGTAATCAACTGGTGGCCAAGGTCCTTGTAGTGCAGGCAACACAGAATTGAGAGGGCCAGGGTGTGTGTGGGTGGCCAGGGATTGGCATGGCCATGGTGGGAGTGACATGGGACTTGTGTTGGGCACTTCCCTAAGATCTCGCTCACTCTTATTATAATCTCCTTCCTTCCTTCCTTCCTTCCTTCCTTCCTTCCTTCCTTCCTTCCTTCCTTCCTTCCTTCCTTGTTGCCTTCTTCTCTTCTCTTCTCACTCATGTGATACTCACTGGTTTTTCACGCACATTTTGCACATATCCTTGCTGGCAGCTTTACAAAATTTTGTTTCCATATGAAACATAAGGCAGACTTCTGTTTTTCTATTTCATTTTCAGATTGCTTGAAAATGCCTTTCAAAATTTCTTTCTGGTGTTTTTATCTTGAATGGTCAAGGTTAAACTTGCTTTCCCAATATGAAGATGGGAGTTCTTCTCTGGTATCCTAATGCTGAAAAGGTACCATGTAATAATAAAAATGAGAAATTCTCATTTCCAGGCCCTTCTTGCCAACTCATCAGTAATTATGTCCATAGCCTTTGTCCCCAGAATTTCATTAACATTCTCCTTTCATTAAAAAAACAAACCAACCCTTTCAAAAGTAAATACTTTTCTATCAAATTGGATGAAAAGGGGTTGAAAAACACACAGAAGGTTTTTACTGCAAAATGCTGAGGTAAAATTTGTTCAGCTTTAATATGCCAGGCAGAAAAAATTATGCCATTGCTTTCCAAAATGTTGAACTGTAAGTTAAAGGTAAAGGTTCTCCTCTCACATATGTGCTAGTCGTTCTCAACTCTAGAGGGTGGTGCTCAACTCCATTTCAAAGCCAAAGCGCCAGCGCTGTCCAAAGACATATCTGGGGTCATGTGGCTGGCATGATGCAATGCCGAAGGTGCACGGAACGCTGTTCCCTTCCCACCAAAGGTGTTCCCTATTTTTCTACTTGCGTTTTTACATGCTTCTGAACTGCTAGGTTGGCAGAAGCTGGGACAAGTAATGGGAGCTCACTCCATTAGGCAGCGCTAGGGATTCGAACCACTGAACTACTGACCTTTCTGATCAACAAACTCAGTGTCTTAGCCTTTGAGGCACCACAATTTTAAAGAGCTACCAGTTTTCAACTGTCAACATGCAGTTGTTCTCACACTCAAAACTCTTTTCACTTTCCCCCCCAATACAAATAGTTTCCAATATGCAATCATTTGTTCAAAATTACGACAGCACCATTACGACTGGAAAAAATATGACTTTCAATCAGTCCTCTCACTTGTGACCGTTGCAGCATTCCCACAATCATGTGATCAAAATCGGATGCTTGGCTACCAATATGTATTTATAATGGTGGCTATGTACCGAGGTTGTGTGATTACTATCTAGGACTTTCTCAAATTATTTCCAACAAGCAAAATCAACAGGGGGAAAACCAAATTAAGTTAACAACTGCATGAATGCAATGATTTGCATAATAACCATTGCAAAAAAACAGGTTGTAAATTGTCTCATTTAATGCTGTCTCACTTAGCAATGGAAGTTCGGTTTCCAGTTGCCGTCATAAGTCAAGAACTTTGTATACAGTGATTTATGCTTTTCTCCCAGTGAATATTTTAACAGGTTAACAGAGTTGGAAGGGACCTTGTAGGTCCTCTGGTCCAACTCCCCTGTCCAAGCAGGAGACCTTAACAAATGGCAGTCCAGTCTCTTCTTGAAAACCTCCAGGGATGAAGCTCCCACAACTTCTGAAGACAAGCTGCTCCATTGGTTGATCATTCTCACTGTCAGAAAATTTCCCCTTCTTTCTAGGTTGAATCTCTCTTTGTTCAGTTTCCATCCATTATTCCTTGTCTGGCCTTTGGGTGCTTTGGAAAATGGCTTGACCCCCTCCTCTTCCAATACCTCAAATATTGGAAAGTTGCTCTCATGTCTCCCCTGGTCCTTCTCTTCACTAGACCAGCCATGCCCAGTTCCTGCAAACATTCATCGTATGTTTTAGCCTCCAATCCCCTCATTATCCTGATTGCTCTTCTCTGCACTCTTTCTAGAGTCTCAACATCTTTTTTCATAGTGTAGTAACCAAAACTTGGTGCAGTATTCTAGGTATGGCCTTACTAAGGCTTTATAGCAGGAGTGTCAAACTCACATCATCATGGCAGTGTCACATGACATATCAGGATCCCCCCCCCTTTTGTTAAACGGTGTTAACATGGCCAGCATGTGACGCATCCAGTCCATGGGCTTGGAGTTTGACAGCCCTGCTTTATAGAGTGGTATTAGTGCCTCACTTGATTTTGATTGTATCCCTCTGTTATTCATAATTTGACCTGTCTTCTGACTAGTGCTGGATTATCTAAGAAATGCATAAAATAGAAACTAAAATGAAGGTTGATGAGGAAAACAATGGGTCCATCACAGGGGTGAAATCCAGCAGGTTCTGACAGGTTCTGGAGAACCGGTAGCAGAAATTTTCAGTAGTCCAGAGAACCGGCAAAAGCCACCTCTGGCTGGCCCCAGAATGGGTTGGGAATGGAGATTTTGCAATATCCTTCCCCTGCCATGTCCACCAAGCCACGCCCACCAAGCCACGCCACTCCCATCAAGCCACGCCCACAGAACCGGTAGTAAAACAAATTGAATTTCACCACTGGTCCATCAGCTCATAATAAGCTCCATTACGTCTTAAGTATAATAAGATGGAAGCTGTTCTCCTGTTGTCAAAATGAGTCAAGGAAAAAAGTAACCTAGAACTAAGGAGAAATTTCCTGCTAGTTAGAATGATTAATCAGCGGAACAACTTGCCTCCAGAAGTTGTGGGTGCTCCAACACTGGAGGTTTTTAAGAAGAGATTGGACAACGATTTGTACAGAATGGTATAGGATGGGACCAGAAGACCTCCAAGGTCCCTACCAACTCTGTTATTCCGTTATTTTCTGTTCAGAAGCTCAGTGGGCTAAAAACCTAACAACTATGCTCCTTCTTTGCCCTTTGCTCTCTCTGTGTGGGTTTTTGTGTATGTGTGCCATTGTGTGAGAGAGAGCATGAATGAGTGCTTCCTTTCTCGCCCCTGGCCTGTAGAATTATAATGCTATCTATAGGATTAGCTGTTACAGTGCCACAAAAATGTACTAAATGAAAAAGTAATAAATCTGCCTCCACCCTCCTCAACAGGAAGAACATCTATTTATATTTACTTACCGATGTGTGTGTGTGTGTGTGTGTGTGTGTCTCCGTGTGTGTGTGTGCATGCGTGTGTATTTTTCTTTCAATTCCCATCAGCCCAGATCAGCAGAATTTGTGGTCAGGGCTGATGGGAATTGTAATCCAAAGCACCTGGTAGAGGCCAGGCTGGAATGAATGAATAAATGAATTTGAAAGAAATTCTTTTTCGAAAGTTGAGACCTTTGTCTGAGGTTTTTTTCAATGGTACAATTATTTCACAACAAAATACAGCAAATTCTTCTAGTATTTAATATTTTTTAATATATGAAATCCATGGATGAGTAGTTAAGTAAGCTGTAGGAACAGTGGGTGGAGGAAAGAGAATGGTTAAGTACTATATAACTGGGTTTATACATTGTTCTGAATCATGGATTGTTGTAGTGAAAACAATTAACCAGTGGAACTGCTTGCCTTCAGAAACCATAGCTGCTCCATCATTGGAGGTTTTTATAAAGAGACTGGACAGTCACTTATCTAAAATGGTATAGGTTTTCCTGCTTGAGCAGGAAGTTGATCTAGAAGACCTCCAAGGTCCCTTCCAGATTCTGTTCCATTCCATATTCTATTCTATTCTATTCTATTCTATATCCTACTTCTCTTCTCTTCTCTTCTCTTCTCTTCTCTTCTCTTCTCTTCTCTTCTCTTCTCTTCTCTTCTCTTCTCTTCTCTTCTCTTCTCTTCTCTTCTCTTCTCTTCTCTTCCCTTCCCTTCCCTTCCCTTCCCTTCCCTTCAGTGGTGGGCTGCAGGCAGTATGCTCTGGTACAGGTGTACCGGAGCCTGCCCGGAGCACCGGGTACTGTTCCGGTACGGTGCCCCAGAGGGCTCACCTGCCCACTCTCGCTCCTTACCTGTTCTTTAAAGCCTTCAGTGCTTCTGTGCAGGTGCGTGGCGCATACAGCGCCTGTGCGATGCTCCGTTGAGCAGCTGGAGCGTCACAGTCTTGCAGAAGCATCGCTGGCAGCTATGACACATGCATGTGCCATGCGCATGTGTGCACGCACTGTGCCCATCCATGTGGGGGACGCCAGGCCCATTCCAACCGAACCGGTTAGAACGGGATCCGGTACCTACCACTGCTTCCATTCCATTCCATTCCATCTCCTATTCTACTCTGCTCTGCTCTGCTCTACTCTAAACTATAATGACTAGGTTAACAACTGTGTTAAAAATATCATAAAATGGGACACAACTCACTTAACAACTGTGTTGCTTAGCAAGGAAAATTTTGGGCTCAATGGCGATCATAAGACAAGGATTATTTTTATAGTTTTACCTACATTATGATTAAGACTATCCTAAACAGTGTTGGCCTAGAGCAGGAGTGAATAGGTGATGAAGTGGTATATAAGGCTAAGTGCTATTGCTATCTTCCTTCCTTCCTTCCTTCCTTCCTTCCTTCCTTCCATCCATAAATCATATTAAGAAACTAAATAAAACAATATAAATTGTAAAGATACAAGCAACAGTTATAGTCATAAATAGAAAGGGAGATAGGTAATAGGAAAGATGAGAAGACGACTAGTAATACAGTCTTACTAAATAGCCTGACAGTGTTGTGGGAATTAGTTGTTTAGCAGAGGGATGGCATGGGGTGGAAATTGTCCTTGTGTCTAGTTGTTCTGGTGTGGAGTGCCCTATAGCGTTGTTTTGAGGGTAGGAGTTGAAACATTTTTTGTCTCAGATGTGAGGAGTCTGTAGATATTTTCACAGCCCTCTTTTTGACTCGTGCAGTGTACAGGTCCTCAATGGAAGGCAGGTTGGCAGGAATTGTTTTTTTCTGCAATTCTAATTATTCTCTGAAGTCTGTGTCTGTCTGTCTTGTTGGGTTGCAGAACCAAACCAGACAGTTATGGAGGTGCAGATGACAGACTCAATCAGTCCTCTGTAGAACTGAATCAACAGCTCCTTGGGCAGTTTGAGCTTCCTGAGTTGGCGCAGAAAGAACATTCTTCATTGTGCTTTTTTATGATGTTTTTGATCTTAGATGTCCATTTTAAGTCTGGAGATATGATAGAATCTTGTAGCAGGGGAGTAAGACAGAAATTCCAGATATAGCACAAACACAAGAACACGGTGGTGATGTTATTGAGCATTAACCTTATGCCAGAAACCTTTATTGAATAGCAAATAATTAAATGCATGTTGAAGTTGCTTATTAATGCCATATTTAGCTTTAGATGCAAAATTTAAACAACTCAACATTAATATTTTGGAGATCACAGCTAATGTTGACATAAACTACTTTATTTCTAAAGGTTGAAATTATTCAAGCATTAGAGTGTTAACCAATCTCCAGTCAATATTATGTAAACAGCATCATATCTTTTCAGATACTTTTAATATTTAATAGAGACAAAGCAATAAAGATGCAATCCATTAAATGAACAATGCAAAACTATTTTCTAACAAGAACTATTAGCAAACCATTTGTGGGTGAAGCATATACTAATGCTCTGCTCTGCTCTACTCTAAACTATAATGACTAGGTTAACAACTGTGTTAAAAATATAAAATGGGACACAACTCACTTAACAACTGCGTTGCTTAGCAAGGAAAATTTTGGGCTCAATGGCGATCATAAGACAAGGATTATTTTTATAGTTTTACCTACATTATGATTAAGACTCTCCTAAACAGTGTTGGCCTAGAGCAGGAGTGAATAGGTGATGGATGGGCCTGCATCCCCCATCCCAGGTCTCCTTGGTGCTGCAAGACCATCTTGCTGACTTTCTGCAGCCAATAATTTGGATTTTAACACCAGACTTTTTTTGGGGGGTAGGGGTGATTTTAAGGGTGGGAATGGACATTCTTTGCCTCTGAGAGGACCTCCTGCTCCCACCCCTTCTGTGGCCTTTGGGAAGGTTGGGAAGCTGAACTGTGGCTCTTAGTCCAACAGTGTACCATTTCACACAAATGGTTATCCAACCTCTTCTTTAAAACCTCCACGGTTGGAGCATTCACAACTTTTGGAGGCCAGTAGTTCCATTGGTTAATTGTTCTAACTGTTTCTCCTTAGTTCTGAGTTGCTTCTCTCCTTGATTAGTTTCAACAACAGGACAGCAGCTTCCATCCTATTTTTCTTAGCTAGCTGATAACCCGGCGTAAGCCGGGTATGTATTTATCCCAATCCTGTATAAGAGGGAGCCCCCTTATGGAGTACTGTGAAGCCATTAGCATGGCAACTCCACTGTGTTGTACAGTAGAAGCCATCTAAGGCACAACAGGCTGTATCCTAACAGAACTTGAATCCAAAATGCACACTATCACTGTCAAAAGTACTGTGAGTTGACACTATAGATAGAATTCAGTCCTCTTCATTTTAGCAGCCCAGGCGTTCCAGAGTTATGCTGGCACCCCGCCCCCACAGACACATGGACAACCCCCCCACATCAAGGGTGTTAGGAGTGTCTTACCCCCACAGTATTTGTTTCCAGAGAGTAAGTCATCTGTGTACTAAGTTTGGTTGAAATTGCTCGAGGCGTTCCAGAGTTATGCTGGAACACACACACACACACACACACACACACACACACACACACACACACAGAGATATATATAGTGTCACAACCCCTGGTATGCCCCAATTATGGGAGGAAGCTAACTGCTTCCATTCTCTGTCCATTGGCTCGTCACAAGAGACCATCACGACAGAAACCCAATATTTTTACTGTTGTCTTTGTTACATTTGTGTAGTATTTGTGCTGATAAATAAATAAAGGGAGACTAGTATAGATCTATTTCAAGCTATTTAGCTCTCATCAGCTAGCCATACCTTTACTGGGATTCGAACCTGTGCTGTATAATACAGCACATATATATAAAGAATGGAGCTTATTATGAGCTGGCCCAACTGTTTTGTTCATCAACTTTCATCTCTCTGTCTCTGTCTTTGTCTCTTTGTTTCTCTCTCTCTCCCCCTCCCTCCCCCCTAGCTACCTACCTGACTATCCATCCATCCATCCATCCATCCATCCATCCATGCCACCTGCAGACACGCACAAAGAAAGATTCAGATAAGACTCTCATTCTCCACTCAACTCGCTGGAGGTTGAATGCTAAGTTTCAACTAGGAAAGGATGTTTTCTTTGGAACTCTTGCCTAGCCAACCTCATAGCTTCCCACTACATTTCTCATGGCTGACTTCAGGTGCTATGTAAACAGCTTAGGAGGACTGAACAAAGATGAAAGTCAAACACAAATGGGAGTGAGTTGCGGAGGGGGAAAACTATTCCAGTGTCAAGAGGCAGATTAAAAAAAAGAAAACCTGATTTAGCTTTTGGAATCCTGTTGCTGATCTTGGCAAAGTGCGTAGGAGGGAAGGGAGGTGGCAAGCATCTGGATTTCGTAGCTGAAGTTCAACAGAACAAAGATCTCGGTTGTGGATGTGGCTTTTCCAGGTTTCCCGCAAGCCTGAAAGAATTCCACATTGGGTAATCTTTTGCAGTCAGTGATTGATCTCAACTGTTGAGAAACCATGTTGTGGGAGCTGTCACGCAATGGCTGTGGGGAAGCCTCTTCTCCCCCCCCCACTTCACCAGAGGGCTGCATTGTTGGCTGGAACTAGTTACAAAACCCTCATTTTACCTCCGATATCAAAAAAGAGGGATTGCATTACAACGTACTTATTAGTTTCCCAAGAGGTCCCTATTCCTATTGGTGTCTTCCTTCTGGGCAGGTGCAACGGCAGCATTGCATTTAAGCTGGACTTCATTAAAGGTAAAAGTAAAGGTTCCCCTCGCACAGGTCAGGTGGGAAAACTAGGAGGAATGAGTTACTCGGGATCAATCTAATGGTACCTGCAGGAGAGACTACCCTTAAGGTAAAGGTTCCCCTCGCACATATGAGCTAGTTGTTCCTGACTCTAGGGGGTGGTGCTCATCTCCATTTCAAAGCCAAAACCCAGCGCTGTCCGAAGACATTTCCGTGGTCATATGGCCGGCATGACTAAACGCTGAAGGCCCATGGAATGCTGTTACCTTCCCACCAAAGGTGGTTCCTATTTTTCTACTTGCATTTTTACTTGCTTTCGAACTGCTAGGTTGGCAGAAGCTGGGACAAGTAAATGGGAGCTCATGCTGTTATGCGGCACTAGGGATTTGAACTGCTGAACCGCCAAGCTATCTGATCGACAAGCTCAGTGTCTTGGCCACTGAGCCACCAGGGACTTAAGTACAAAATAATGAACTCCACCTTAAATGCAATGCTCTCATTGCACTTGCCCCGAAGGAAGACACCGATAGGAGCAGGGGCCTCTTGGGAGATGAATGGGCATGGCTTATGAGCAATTAAATGTGGTATATTTGCCTATATGGGCACTTGTTCTTCTTTCATGATGTTGTTACTTTCCCTTGCTTGACGTGTCCTTCTCTTGTCAGGCACTGCGGTGTGTCCCCCTTGTGACAATGAAATGAAGTCGGAGGCCATCCTGGAGCACCTGTGCGCCAGTGAGTTTGGTAAGTAAACCTTTCGTTCCCTTATTTTAAGTACCCTTAGAATCGGAAGTTGTCTATGACCCTCCTCTTGCCTGATGTTCTCCATATGTGCTGGTCCACCAGTCCCAGAAATTCTTCCAGAGTGTAGTTGATGAAGAGTTCCCCAGAGTGGTGTCCTATCCATAAAAACCCTCCCTTTTTACAACCCTCTAATCCCTTAATTTGGGGTAGACTTGGGGAGACTGGATGAAACTGAGTTTACTGGTCAGATGCCCTTCCTGATTCTATGCTGTTCTGACCGAAGCTTCCCAAGAGCATGAAGCAACCTCCTGGTCCCGACAAAAAACCCTTTTATTAATTGACTGTGAATTCTGCTCCTTCACATCCAGCAAAGTCTTTCAAGGGGGAATTTACAGTCACAGACCTCATCTGGCTTGGAGAGCTGACAGGCCGAGATCTGCACATGGCAAGGAGTCTCGGAGAGTCATGAACCAATTAAATGAACTCATTGTCTCCTGCAAACTCCACTCCCCTTTCGCTCCTCTTTTATTTCCACTGGGAGGGGGCATTCATCGTCCACCTGTGGCCTTACTCCAAGTCAACCCCTGTTCTTTAGCTGTTCCCTTCATCTGGCAACTCTGCGCATGCACACATAGGGAACAGGCTCCAGCTGTACTTCTGCCCCACTGATGTCTGACTCTGAAGGCAGCTGATAACTGTCAGACGGCTCTGGCTCCCTCTCTGCCTCTGACACAGAGCCCTCATCAGAGCCTTCTCCAGACTCCAGGACCGGCCTATATTCCTCCCCAACCTCATCACTGTCCGAATCTGCTGCAAGCTCCTCAGGCTGCTGGTGAGCACAACACACACAGAGTGTGCAGCAGATATTTTCTCTTTGTGCCCCAGGAGAGAAACATCTGCCACTACCTAGGATTGAACTCTTCACCACTAGGCCATCACGCCGCTCAGTGGTGTCCTATCCATACAATTATATGGATTTCCTTAGCCTCATGAGAATGGGAGCAGTATCCCATCATAGTCAGGGACCGTATCTTATAGACTTTGAAGGGTTTTCACAAATCATACTTTGAAGAAAGAAAACAGTGGCATCTTGTTTGTAAACCCTGCAAATTTCCCCCTTCCCTCAGTTTCCATCCAGAAACAATGGATGGAAACTGAAAGAAGCAACCCGGAATTGAGGAGAAACTTCCTAACAGTGAGGACAATTAACCAGTGGAACAGCTTGCCACCAGAAATTGTGGGCGCTCCATCAATGGAGGTTTCTAAGAAAATACTAGATAGTCACTTTTCTGAAATAGTGTAGGTTCTCCTTCTTGAGTAGGAGGCTGGACTAGAAGACCTCCAAGGTCCCTTCCAGCTCTATTCTATTCTAACTAGCTCTTCCCCAAATTTGGGAAATTCCAGTCTTACCTCTCTGCCGATGTTACTACTTCATATTCTGCTCTCTGCAAACTTCATTTATCTTTTTCTTGACTCTTCCATCCAGTCACAGTTCCAGAGGGGTTATTAAGAACATTTTTCTTTTGTGCACGAAGGAAACATGATAATCTGTCACATCTGAATTCCTGCCTTTTTTCAAAATATTCTTGGTTCTGGCCAGGGTGAAAAAAACAGAAAGGGAAATGAAAACGTGTTGCTTTCAAAAAAGACAGTCTAGCTCTCCATGGAGACTAGAGCAAATGATGTTAAGTGTTAAAACCTTGTAAAATGTGGATTGCCGAATTCGCTTACCCCAAGAATGTTGATATCCATTGTGAGAACTTGGGGTGTGTATCTGGATGTGGATAAAGGCTGTAGCTTCATGTCAGTTTTTAATCCTATTTTTTTTGGGGGGGGGGGAGGGCTGAAAAGCTTTTTATTTTTTATTCTCTTACATACCATTGTAAGTATACATTCACATAGTTGTTATTCTTCTTTACATTTGTCATTCTTGTACATTTGTTATTCCATTTAATAGGTTATAATATACAAATTGGCTTGCTTTATTTACCAACCCTTCCTCCTGTTGTAACACCACCTTCTTTTCCCTTTCTTTTCTCCTTCCCTCCCTTCTCTACTTTCCTCCTTCCTTCTTCCCTTACCTCTCCCCTACTCCTACTCCTACTCTTCCCCTTCCTACCCTCCAGTGGTGGGTTTCAAAATTTTTTTGAACCTACTCTGTGGGTGTGGCCTTCTTTGTGAGAGTGGCTTGCCGGCCATGTGACCTGGTGGGAGTGGCTTGCCGGCCATGTGTTTTCTTTCTTTCTTTCTTTCTTTCTTTCTTTCTTTCTTTCTTTCTTTCTTTCTTTCTTTCTTTCTCTCTCTCTCTCTCTCTCTCTTTCCTTCCTTTTGTCTCTTTGTCCCTTTTTCCTTTTTTTCTTTCATCTCTCTCTCACTTTTTCTTTCTTTTTTCTTTTTTTATTTCTTTCTTCCTTTCTTTCTCTTCTCCTTCTGTGTGTGTGTGTGTGTGTGTGTCAGTGGTGGGTTTCAAAATTTTTTGGAACCTCTTCTGTAGGTGTGGCCTGCTTTCTGGTGGAACCTCTTCTAACCAGTTCGGTAGATTTGACGAACCAGTTCTACCGAACTGGTGCGAACCGGTAGGAACCCACCTCTGCTACCCTCTCTCTTTCTCTCCCTTCCACCCTCCTCTCCTTACGTCATTCTTTCTTCCCTCCTCTTCCTCTCGTTCTCTCCTCCTCTCTCCCTTTCTATTTCTGTTGTTATGGGTGTCTCTTTCAAATCTCAGTTTACATTTTCTTGGGATGGTATTTCCGCAAACCCAAATATAGTTTACTATCATTTCTTATTCCCCTACCTTCTCTAGTCCATCCTATGTTTTTTCCCCCTTTGTATCTCGCTCTTGAATATATACTTGTATATTTAGTACATCAGCTTTCAATCCTAAAATCTTTCAGGACAGCAAACATTTGGTAAATATTTGAAGCTGCTAAATTGTACTCCAGATTAATGATGCTAATCTTCAAAACCAAAGAAAGGCTTTTGCACTTCAAAGTCTTAACAAATTTAGTGGGGCATAAATTTCATTGACTACTATTCAATTTGACCATATATGGAGATAAATGGACATAACCATTTGCCCCTCTTCCTTTTATGTTAGAATAGGGATGAACCTTTCCTGCCCACACAGATATATGGAGATTTCTGATCCCTTTTTGAGGTATAACTGGACAAATGCTATTTTATGCCTGTGCTGCATGACGATAGTTTGAATTGAAATCTTCAATTTCTTCTGGAGGCTACTGATTTGCAGAAGGTGGTTGAAAAATCAAACCAAATCGCATTTTAGCTTTCCCTGTTTGCTCATCCATATTTGTTCCTGCATGAAGCCCCTGTTATTATTTATTATTTTTTACTAGCTGATAACCCAGCATTGCCCGGGTATGTATTTATCCTAATCCATAATTTGTCCTCAAAAATAATCCCGGGCCAAACGTAATTTCTAATGTTGGATCTTCCCCCTTACCAAAGGGAGCCCCCTTGTGGAGTACCGTGAAACTGTTGCCATGGCAACTCCATTGCGCTGCACAATAGAAGCCATTCTATGGCAGTACGGTAGAAGCCACTTTAAGACACAACAGGCTGTATCTTAACACCCCTAACACACCCCCAACTCCCCCGCTCACACACACACACACACACAAACACACACACAAACACACACACATCTATTTCAAGCTATTTAGCTCTTATCAGCTAGCCATTACTGGGATTTGAACCTGGACTGCTCCCTCCCATATTTGGGCATACCAGGTGCTTTGCTATAATACTTATTTATTTCTTTGGCTTAGCTGATAAGGGGGGAGAGCCTGTGGCTTAGTGGCTAATGCAACTGCCTAACATGCAAAAACAGCCCAGGTTCGAATCCCAGTAAGGGTATAGCTAACTGATGACAGCTAAATAGCTTGAAATAGATCTATAGTAGTCTCCCTTTATTTATTTATCAGCACAAATGCAACACAAAAAATGGTTTTCTGCCTGGAAGGCTCCTAGGGTGGAGCTGAAAGGCAAAAGGGAAGCAGTATGCTCCCTCCCATATTTGGGCATACCAGGTGCTTTGGAATGACATCACACACACACACACACACACACACACACACACACACACACACACACACACACACACCAGCCATTATTCAGGTTGATACTTTTGGGGCATAACACACATTTTATGATGTGCTTTCTGTTTCATCATGCACCTCTACTGTGTCAGGCTAGAATTGACTCTAGTTTTTCTGATGTGAAAAGTCTTTTCTTCCTCTGACACAAATCTTACCCTATGGACCATCTAAAGTGCCTTGGTAATGCTGTTGATGATGTTGCAGCCAGTGGCTATAAGAGATTGTGGGGAGACAGGGAAAGGAATGGAAGAGAACATAGATTTCAACAGTCAAGAGGTAGCAGACGAGTCACAATTCATCTCATAAATGGAACTCAGTCCAAATGAAGAAAGATCTGGAAAAAGATCTCAAAGTTCCCAAAGAGATTTGCCCTAAGGGATTCATTGTAATTGAGGTTGGAAAATTCCTTAGATAGTTTCCAAGCTTCCATATTTTCCCCAGACGAGTATTAAAGATGTCATATAGAAATCTGTCAAATTCTTGCCATCTTGGTCTTACTCAGCTGTGTTGGGCCTGACATAACCAATTTCGTTGTATTTAAGTACAATGACAATAAAGATTATACTTATACATAGTTGGGAATTGTCCAGTTCCTATTGGTCCCTTAGATCTTCCACAGGCCTGTTTCCATCTGGTTTGGTCACTGAGCAACTCTCGCTCTTTTCTATTTTTTCTTTGGTTGAAGAGTGGACAGAACACCTGGCTTGTGCGGCTTTTGTGTATATATTAGATGTCATCTCCCATGAGTCTTTATGCCACTTGTGCTCGGGTCGGTGCTGGGGCTCAGGACCCCAGACAGCACCTCGAAATTCTGGGTAGCTGGTGAAGTATTTTAATGGATATTCGGGTTAATGTCAGGGTTCCAAATAGCATCCAAAAGTAAATCAGAGTCCCAGGCAAAGTATTGCTCAAAGTTCCAATTTATTAAGCGAGCCATGTTGGCACAACTGGGAAAACCCGAATCTGAAAGCTTCCTGGTTTTCCCCACCCAGTTGAAAGTTCAAGATCTTGCCCCTACAGCCACAAGTCCATCACATGGTCCAATCTCCCACTGCCATGCTGGCAGCTTCCACCCATCCAGTTCCGGTCAGGTGCGGAGCTGCAGAGACAAAGGATGATGACCTTGGCTTTCTAGAAAGAATTTTGTTATGGCTACATAACATTTAACTCCGTACAATCCCTCCTCCCCTTTTCCCACAATAGAAAATGCATAGCAGAATAATAGAAAGTGTGGCAGGCCAAAGACCCAAAAGAAAAGATGGGTGCAGGCCTGACATTAGAAAGGGTTGGACATGGGACCAAGTCTTATAGGAGATTGATAGTTCCAACCAATCTCACCTCTTCAAAAAGTATTAGAGCTTTCCCTTGGATTTACTAGGCTGGTCCTGTTTGCTATCTGAAGTTCAAGAGGTACAGAAGCTCCCAGGATCAACAGTAGAAAGGATTACTGAAGGGGAAGAGGTGATTCATTTGGTCTTTTCTGAAGAACATTATGGAATCCCATAAATCTTAATTTAGATTCCATGTTGGTTTCTTTCTTGACAATTTCTGAATGTTTATGGAGATTCTCAGTCATCCAGGTCACGGTTGTCCCAAAGGTGCTTTTTGAAGAGCAACTGGACTTTCTGGTTTTTCTTTGAAGACATTTCGTTTCTCATCCAAGAAACTTCTTCAGCTCTGACAGGATAGTGAGGAATGGAAGGATTTGTATTCCTGGCAGACAGCTGGTCATTTGCATCTTTTTAGAGGATCCTTGAAACCCTTGGAGGTTTACGTGTGTCCTCAGGGTCACCTGAGTGGTGCTAATAATTCCTGTAGTCTGCAATTTTTCCTCTGGAAATCCATTCCTTCTCCCACACCTTTTCAAGGGTCTTCATCCTAAATTGTATCGCTAAAAGTCTATAGAGATTCTCAGTCATCCAGGTCATGGTTGTCCCAAAGGTGCTTTTCTGGAGGCAACTGGACTTTTCTTTTGAAGGTGTTCCACTTCTCATCTTCAGCTCTAACAGGATAGTAGGAAATGGAAGGATTTATATTCCTTGCAGACCGCTGGACATTTGCATTCCTTGAGAGAGTCATTGAATATAAATCCTTCCATTCCCCACCATCCTAGTCAGAGCTGAAGAAGCTTCTTGGATGAGAAGCGAAACATCTTCAAAAGAAAACCCAAGGAAGTCCAGTTGCCTCTTGAAAAAAGCACCTTCGGGATAACTGCCCCACAGATTGCTGAGTTGCAGAAAATCTCAATCATGGGAACTGCCCAACCAATGTCACTCAGAGTCACTCTGAGCATCTCCGGAATGCAAACTCCATCAGGGTCTCAGTTGATCTAAGATGACCCAGACTAATTGAAAAAACCCAGAGGAATCTGGCAGCACTCCTTCTGACTCATCCATTTTTATTAAAAGGTGTAAAATTTCATGATCCAAAACGTACTCCTTTTTTTTTAAAAAAAGCAATCTTATCAAAGATTGTAATTACAACAGTCAAAACACATATTTATAAAGATAGAAAAATCGGGACAGTAAAAAGGGGAGAAGGAAAACAAATAGAAAGAAAAAAAGAAGAAAAAACAATAGAGCGAAGAAAAAGAAAAAGGTGACTTCCAAAGTTCACCTCCTCTTAAATGACAACATACATCTAACTTGTGGCTGCCTGAAGCCTGTACTATTTTTTTATTTTTATTTTTAATCAACAGCCATTTCGAGGTATAAATAAAACTATCAAATAAACCAACTTTCTCACTGTCTTAAATTTTAATCCATCCAAAGAATGAAGTCCATCCAAAATAAGTAGAACTTTTTTTTCCCATTTCTTCTTTACTCTTTCTTACAAGATTCTTCAAAGCTTGTAAAAAGTCTCATTCATAAGTCCAACAAGGGAAAACTATCCAGATCCTTTTCTTGATTTATTCCCTCTTTTTTTTTTAATTCAAGGCTTATTTTTTAATCCAAATTATACATATTATAGGAACAAAGCATTGTCTGGGTCTTTTCTTTTACATCCTCTCATTTACCTATTTTACATCATAGTTTTGTTTTCATTTGCAGCCAAATTATTCTCTTCCATTATTTTTCACCTTTATAATTATTTTTTCTTAATACATAAACAATACCTTCAAAGTTACACCAAATTTGCCCCTTCAAAGTTACACCAAATTTTCATTTCTTGTTTTCTCCATTGGTATATTTTTCTATAAACAACATATATCCTCTAATTCAATTTAAACAGAGAATATTTCTTTCATTTTTTCTACAATTAACAATATACTATATTTTTTATTTCTTAATTAGTTACATAACCATAATGATCTTACTACTATTCTCTTTAATCTTCTAATGTAACTCTTTTTCCCTTTCTTTCTCTTTTAACCATTTTCTCTTGGGCTCTCAAAGATCCCAAATTTAATTTTTTTTATTTCTTCTCCCCCTTTCTCCTAACTTTTTCTTTTTTTCTATTTTTGTGGTGATTGTATCTTTTGTTCAGAGTAATTACTTTTATTATTCTATTAACTTTCCCCAGGGTTTTCCCTGTTCTCTTCCTTTCCTTACTATTTTGTGGGTTCTTTTTTTTGGGGGGGGAGGTTCTCCCTTTGTCTTTTTCTTTGTGACTGTAAATCCCAGTGAAATCTTCTATCTGCATTTTATTTTCAATTTTTCTTTCTTCCACTTTATCTTCCTGTACCTCATTTGTGCCCTCTTCCACCCCCTATTTCTTGTTCTGTATGTTCCCTTTGATTTTCTTGCTTTTTTATTTAACCAATTAACGTTTCACACACACTACTCAGAATCCCAAATAATTCATCATACATCCAAATCTCCATTATGCAAGTTTAACTATTTTAACAGATTTTTAAATTTTTGGGTTAAAGCACATTTAATTGCAAATTTAGGGTCTTCCAAATTCTATTGCACAATTTTAGAATTAATCCAGTCCAGTCCAAGTTGAAGTTTTCTTTCTCTTCCACAGGTATAGGTAGTTGTAGTCAAACAATGTTGCAAAAACAAATACTCCTTAAAGCAGTGTTTCTCAACCTTGGCAACTTGAAGATGTCTGGACTTCAACTCCCAGAATTCCCCAGCCAGCATTCGCTGGCTGGGGAATTCTGGGAATTGAAATCCGGACATCTTCAAGTTGCCAAGGTTGAGAAACACTGCCTTAAAGATTCTCACGGTTTCAAAGTATCTCTTCCTGTAACCAAGGTTGCACTTCACAGCTGCACTCTCACATTTTTTCTTTTTCTTTCATTCACTGGTGTAGTACTTTCTGTTCACCGCTAGATGGCTCTTTCCAAACCGCAATATAATCCAACAGCTGACTGTCAATAGCTGTCAAAATGCTTTAAATCCACAAAAAATAAAATAAAATAAGGAGAAAAATGACTTCTCCTGGGTTCTTTCTTTGGTTAGTTAATTTCTTCAGTTCAAAACTGCAGAAGACAAAATCCTCTGAGGCTTTAGTGCTTTAACCTCCACTGCCTCTTTTTTCTTCAATAAAATTCCCTGTGAGTCAATTAGCCACTGATTCCACTCTGGGACCCTTTTTAAGATCAAAATCAGTTTTTCTTTTTCTCTGTGAGTTGGTCAATCACTCACCTGGTTTCTACACTCTGTTCCAACACCGCTCCTGCACAAACAGCTTGATCCGGTTGCCCCAACTTTAAAGCTGTCATTTAAATATGGCCACTGTCCCCACTGTCAGTTTTGGAGAGCTTTCCTCCAATCTACCAAGGAACTGCTTGTTCCTCTTGGTCATCCGAGGTGCCTCTCCTTCTTCCCCGTTCCTCCAAGACGGTTTTGATCCAAAGATTCCCTGACAGCAGTTTGTCTGGCTTGGTTTTCACGGAGCTCATTGGAGCTCTGCTATTTCCCAACCTGTCTCATTGCGATGATTCCGGCTTCCCCCCTGATTTATTCCCTCTTAATTATTAAAATTAAGTGCATAAAGTCAAAGCTATGGTTTCCCAGTTGCAATGTATGGCTGTGAAAGTTGGACCATAAGAAAGGCTGAGCACCAAATAATTGAGGCCTTTGAACTCTTGTGCTGGAGAAGACTCCCGTGGGTCCCTTGGATTGCAAGGTGATCCAACCGGTCAGTCCTAGAGGAGATCTACCCTGACTGCTCTTTAAAAGGCCAGATCCTGAAGAGGAAACTCAAATGCTTTGTAACTTTGTTTTTCTCAACCAGTGTGATGTCTGGTGTATTATGCGCTAGTATTTTGTCTGTTTTTATGCGAAAATCCCACAAGATCTTGACCATCTGATTTTTGGTGACTTTTTCATGCTTATGTTCCCATCAATTTGTTGTTGTTTTAATATTATAATTTTTGCACAAATTCCAATGGATCATTTGTGCTACTGAATTATGCCGCAATTTATAATCAGTCTGCGCAGTTTTTTTTAACAGCAGCTGAGTATGTGATCAACAGTTTCATCAGCTTCTTTGTAAAGGCTCCATTTGGCATCATCAGAGGATTATTATTATACAATTGTATCACAGCAGCCAGTTGTTTCGCCGGATTTGGCATTGGTTACTAGTCGGGCCCCACCCAGGGGCCTAGGACGTCGTAACGTATTTTCGTAATATGCGTGCAGATCCAAGCAGTGCGGCTTTTTGCATTTGACTGATGGTGATTTTGTCAATTTTTAACTGTTTTAAATGTAATTCCAGTGCTTTTGGAATAGCACCCAGTGTGCCAATTACCACTGGAATTATCACTGCTGGTTTGTGCCATAGTCGTTGAATTTCGATTTTTAAGTCCTGGTATCTTGCGATTTTTTCATGTTCTTTCTCGGCGACCCTGCTATCACCTGGTATTGCGATGTCTATGATTGTGACCTTATTTTTCTCAACCAGTATGATGTCTGGTGTATTATGCGCCAGTATTTTGTTGGTTTGTATACGGAAATCCCACAAGATCTTGACCATCTGATTTTCGGTGACTTTTTCAGGCTGATGTTCCCACCAGTTTGTTGCTGTTTTAATATTATATTTTTTGCACAAATTCCAATGGATCATTTGTGCTACTGAATTGTGCCGCAATTTATAATCAGTCTGGGCGATTTTTTTACAGCAGCTGAGTATGTGATCAACAGTTTCATCAGCTTCTTTGCAAAGTCTGCATTTGGCATCATCAGAGGATTTTTCGATTTTGGCCTTAATGGCATTTGTGCGGATAGCTTGTTCTTGAGCAGCCAGGATTAGTGACTCTGTTTCTTTCTTTAATGTACCTGTTGTTAACCATAACCAAGTTTGTTCACTGTCCACTTTATCTTTTATTTTTTCCAGAAATTGGCCATGCAGTGCTTTGTTCTGCCAACTCTCCATTCTTGATTTTATCACATCTTTTCTGTATTCTTGTTTCGTCTGTTGGGCCTTCAGTAGATTTTTGTTCTTTACTTTGATTAATTGATGTTCTTGACTTTCTTTTAAATAATCAGCCAGTGCATGTTTTTCTTCTTCAACTGTTTGCTACACTTGTAATAATCCTCTGCCACCTGATTTTCGGGGCAGGTACAGTCTATCAGTATCACCACGTGGATGTAAACTGTAGTGCATTGTCATTAGTTTCCTGGTTTTTCGGTCCAAAATGTCCAAGTCAGCTTGTGTCCAGTTAAGTATACCAGCTGTGTATCTTATAACTGGTATTGCCCAGGTATTTATGGCCTTGATTGTATTTCCACCATTCAATTTAGATTTCAAAATTTTCCTAACTCTGTTGGTGTACTCTTGCTTGACAATAGTTTTTACTTCTCCATGCTTGATGTTATCCAACTGCAGAATGCCTAAGTATTTGTAGGCTTCATTTTCATTGCATTTAATTAGTTGGCCATTGGGCATTTCAATTCCCTCACATGCAGTGATTTTGCCCCTTTTTATGGATACAGTGGCACATTTTTCCATGCCAAACTGCATTGAAATATCGGTGCTGAATACTCGGACTGTGTTTGTCAATGATTGGATTTCTATTTCTGACTTTCCATAGAGTTTCAAATCATCCATATATAGTAAATGCAAAAATTTTTCAGCTTCTTTGGTTGTTTGGTAGCCTAATTTCATTTTTTTTAAGGTTACTGATAGTGGGATCATTGTGATGATGAAGAGAAGAGGTGAAAGTGAATCACCCTGGAAAATTCCTCGCTTGATATTAACCATTCTGTAGACCTTATTCCCTGCTGCCAGCTCAGTTCTCCATTGTTTCATCGCCTTTTCAGTAAAGGATGTAATATTTTTGCTAATGCCAGTTGTTTCTAAACATTTTATGATCCAACTATGTGGCAGTGAGTCATATGCCTTTTTGTAATCAATCCAGACCATAATCAAATTCATTTTTCTGTTCTTACAATTTTCTAATATCATTTTATCAATTAGGAGCTGATCTTTTGTGCCCCTGCTCCCTCTTTTGTTGCCTTTTTGCTCTACTGGCAAGATGTTGTTTGTTTCCAAATAATCCATCATGTTATCTGCAATAATGCCTGTGAGTAATTTGAAGGTTGTTGGCAAGCATGTTATTGGTCTGTAGTTTTCAGGTGTTGTTCCTTTAGTTGCATCTTTCTAAATCAAGTATGTTTTTCCAGTTGTCAACCATTCATCAATTGGGCCCTTTTGTAAAATTTCATTTAGTTGCCTGGCCAATATTGCATGTAAACTGGTCAGATATTTGAGCCAGAAACCATGTAATTGATCCTTTCCAGGTGATGTCCAATTCTTTACCTTTTTTACTCGATTTTTGACCATCTCAGTTGTTATTTCTAATACTTGCATTTGTTTGTTGCCAATGCTTTTCTCAAAGTCATGTATCTACTTTGCTTCCTTATTGTAGTCCTTTGCATTTTCCCACAATTCTTTCCAGAATTCAACTGTGGCCTGCTTTTCTGGTTTTTCACTTTTGGTGTCACCATTCACATTAAGACTTTGATAAAAACGCCGTTGGTCTGATCTAAATTGCTGATTTTGTTTATATTGGATGATTTGTGCCTCATATCTTTCAATTTTTCTAGCTGTTGCTGTTATCTGCTGTTTTACAACCTCTACAGCTTCATTGATGTTTCTTGTATCCAATCTATATCTTCTGATTAGCCGATCTATGATTTTGTTGTTTTTAAGCCGTTGCTCATGCATGTTCTTTAACTTAGTAGCATCTGCCCTTAATTTTTTGACTTTTTGTTCTAATCGGATTTTCCATTTTGGCTTTGATGGTTTTTCTGTTGTGTGACTAGGTACTTTGATTTTAATGCTGCGCTGTACATTAACTGGTTCGTTTCCAAGATGGATCCCAATTCAATTGTTGAAAACACTGCATTAACCATTTTCATGATAGGGGCCAAAATTTTCTTAGGCACAGTTTTTAGTGATGGTAAACGTTGCCTTTCCTCATTAAGCAGAAAATGCTCCATGATCTTATCCCTCAATTCTTTTTGTTTTTGAGTTAGTTCATCAGTTGGTTCAGTGATAACTGGTTCTAGTGGTGGTGGTGTTATTTCCTCCCCGAGAGCTTCTTCTGGGAGTTCTACTATAATGTTTTTAGTTGTGTCTTGAATATCAGTTATTTCCACTTGTGATATTGTTTTTTTGGTTTTGCAATTTGCCTGAATTTCCTGAAGTTCAACTTCACTAAACACTTTATTCCATATAATAAATCGCCTTTGATCTGCTAGTCGTTGTTCACTAACATTTGAATCTGGATATTGTTGTTTCCATAATTCATACATTCACTTTAACCTCTATTTTCTGGCTCTGAGTTGTAGTAACAGGCCATTATGGCACGGTTTTCATCTGCACTATATTTTTGTCGTTTTGTTGGCTGGTCCACTTGTAGCCCACTTGTCGATGGATGTCCAGGGACCCCAACATCCGCCGCGGCCCTTGTTAACCCGCGCGACGACTGATGTGGTATAATTTTTTTATTTGTTTCTTTCACCATATTGTATGGGTTGGCGGGTTTTCTTTTATGGGGCCAGGTTGCCAACCTGACCCCAACCCTCCTCCTTTCTCATCCGGGCTTGGGACCAGCAATGGGGGAGTTGTTGTTGTTGTTATTGTTGTTGTTGTTATTATTATTATTATTACATCAGCCGGTTTCTTCTAAGACCCAGTATAACATTTTTTCCTGTGTCTTTCTTGTAACTTGCCATTTATAAATCCACCTTCAACTCAGTCTCTATCTTGCAAAGTAAAATGTGTTCCTTTTCCATAACATCTTTTAGACACAGTCTATCCATAGAGCCAGATTGACATTGTTAATAGTAACTTTTGACTTCATTTTTCCAAAGGGTCTTTCAATAATTTAGAATAGAATGTTAGAATATTTTGTTCCATTGTATAACTGTTATCCAGGTTAATGAGTTCCTCTTTAATTGAAATCTTTAGTTCCCTCTAGTGTCCAATTTTTAAAATCTTATTATGTTCTTCAAAAAAATTCAATTTCAATTACCTGGAGTGCTTGTGGGTTATCCTATCCTATCTTTGTCCAGAGACTTTTGAAAAGACAGTCTACTCACCAGCTGTTCATTCTTTGCCATGTTGTCAGCTCCATTTTTCATGGAACCATCTCTTCCGGCAGAAGTGACTTATGCCTTCTACTACAAATGTACCAGAGTCTTAATTTTTTGCTACCATAGATTAACATGACTCTCCTCCTCCAAGGCTTAATTGAAGAAGCCTTGCATTATCTCTTCCTTTGTCTCTGTTAACAGCGAACATGTGGGTACTGTTGAGGGTAGAGTCAATTCTTGAATGCCTAGCATATGCCCAATGTTGTCAGCATCTGGAACAGGTTCTGATCTTTCATCTCTGCAGTAAGTGGAGAGTAATTCAGAAGGATGTACAGTAAATTTGTATGTATATATGAGTAGAGGGATGTGGTGGCTCAGTGGCTAAGACACTGAGCTTGTTGATCAAAAAGGTTGACAGTTCAGCAGTTCGAATCTCTAGCACTGGGTAATGGAGTGAGTTCCCATTACTTGACTCAGCTTCTGTCAACCAAGCAGTTCGAAAGCATGTAAAAATGCAAGTAGAAAAAATAGGAACCACCTTTGGTGGGAAGGTAACAGTGTTCCATGCACCTTCGGCATTGAGTCATGCCAGCCATATGACTACAGAGATGTCTTCGGACAGCGCTGGCTCTTTGGCTTTGAAACAGAGGTGAGTAGTGCTTCCTAGAGTCGGGAATGACTAGCACAGTGATGGCGAACCTTTTTTGGCTCGCATGCCATAAGGGGGGAGCACAGGGGGGGGTCATGCGCAGGCATGCCTCACCCATAATGCAATGTGTGACCCGCAGTGCGCATGCGCTTATGAGAGGCGCTCCGCCCCCATTTTTTGCATGCTTTTTTCGCCCTCCCCAGGGTACAGAGGCTTTATAGGAGCCTGGGGAGGGAGAAAACAGCCTCTGGAGGTTTCAGGGATCTTCAGGAGGCTTCCAGTTTGCTTGTAGGTTGTTTTTAGTCCTCTGGAGGCTTCAGGGAAGCCTACTGAAGGTCCCTGAGGCCTCTGGAGGGCTTAAACCGACCCCATGAGCAAACTGGAACTCCATTCCAGAAATTCTGGTTTGCCCATATGGCTGTTTTTTTGTGCTCCGGAGGCTTCAAGGAAGCTCCTGAAGCCTCCGGAGGGCCTCTGGGGGGGTGCGTTGGAGAGTCTTTTTGCCCTCCCCAGCCTCCTATAAAGCCTCTGGATCCTGGGGAGGGCAAAAAATGGCTTTAAAAAAAGCTAAACTCAGCTGGCCAGCACGCACATGTGTGCTGACCAGCTAACAGGGCAACGCTTCACGTGCCCTGACAAATGGCTCCGCGTGCCACCTGTGGCACGTGTGCCATAGGTTCGCCATCCCAGGACTAGCACATATGTGCGAGGGGAACCTTTACTTTTATCTTATGAGTATGTGTAGAAATATATATGCTGTTGTAGATACTGCCAATGAATAGGGAAGATTGAGGTCTCACACTTGCTTATTGGGGCACATAGATTGCTAGTCAATTTGAGAAGAAACAGGACCAAAAAGCAGCAAAACCAGTCAAAAAATGGAGAATGAAGCTAATCCTTAAGGATGATCAAGTGCTTTAAGGGATGTGTCTCAGAGTCCTGAAAACTAGGTGGCATTCAGATGTGTGAACTGCAACTTCTAGAGTTCCCTACTTGGTGTAAATCTTGCAGGAAATGTTAGACATTGAAATGTGGAGAGAAGCCCAAAGGGTACTTTAGGAGCAAGGAAGAAGGGTACAGTTTTGGATTTTCCATCTCAAACACAAAGCTGTTTCAACCTGATCCCGAGAAACAAGAAATTCATTCAACAGGCCATTGGGTTAACACAAAAAGAGAGGGGGGGGGCGGGGGAGAGAGACAGAGAGACAGACAGACAGACAGAGACAGAGACACACACATGCACACACACACAGAGGCAGACACACAGACAGACAGACAGACAGACATAGAGACAGACAGACAGAGACAGAGAGAGCTAGACAGTCAGAGAGACAAAGAGACACAGAGAGAGAAACAAAGGGAGAGAGAAACGGGGGAGAGAGACACACAGATACACACACACAGAGAGACACATCCACAGAGACTGATAGACAGACAGACACAGTGAGAGAAAGACAGACACACACACAAAGAGAGAGAGAGAGAGAGAGAGACAGACAGACAGACAGAGACACAGAGAGAGACAGAGAGATGGAAAGGACTTGGGATTAATCCAAAGGAAAACATCAAGAAACATTATCCACTCTTTCATTAAAGTACATTTGACCAGGGCAAAAAGAATATGCAAAGAAAGGGCAGATTACTCCCTGAAATGAATCAGGAAGGCAAGGTATGATGTAGTTTTCTTGTTTCCTGTAATTGGAGCAAGGAAGAAGATGAACTTTGGCAAGTTCAGCCATTTCCTTGTCTTGATCCAGCTCTCCTATTTCCATGGAGCTTTGGCACAGCACCTCTCAACTTCAGCACCTTTTAAAGTCCATTGTGTGGACTTCAACTCCCAGAATGCCCCTAGCTAGCATGGCTTTTGGAGAACCTGCACGTCGGCAGCCCAGCCATCTGTGGATGGTTTATGCAGGACTTTGGCGAAAGGATCCAAGGAGCCAATTGGCGGACATGGCAGACTAAATACTGGAAGACCTCATAGGACCCAAGTGCCTGGATTTGCAAGCGAGAGTTTTCCCTTACAATAAGAGCCAAAAGACAGATGCTGTGATTTGATACGTCTCGATCCCAGCCCTGCTGGGAATTTCTGCATTGGCTCATCAAAGAAAAGGCAAGACGAATTAAAATACATTTTGCAGCCACTTATTCATATATTCAGTCATAGGAGAGTCCTGTTCCTTTTCTGTCCATTGTCTTCGGCTTTGTTTAAAACTTGACCCAACTCTTCCCTCAAATCCAACCCAAATCCGCATCTCAAAAATGTACATTCTTAAACAAATTTTCTCTCCCACATTTTGATACTTTCTCGGACCTGAAAACAGCAACAACCAAAGGACAGTCGCTATGGACATCTGGGGAAAACCGGGAAATAAATATAAGTATAATCTTTATTGTCATTGTACTTAAATACAATGAAATTGGTTATGGAAATGTCCCCATGCACAAAGATAGTTATTTATTTTATTTATTTATTTAGTTTGTCAAACATGTACAAGACAACATGAATAAGAAGAAACATGAATAAGAACAAGGAAATGTGTACAAATAAATGGGGACATTAGGACAGGGACATTAGGCATGCTGGTGCACTTATGCATGCCCCACTACTAGTACAGGAATTGAAAATTGGTCCAGAAACCATAACTCTTCATATTCTTGCTACTTTGTTTGACATATCCCAGTCTAGTTTGCAGCTCTGGGATTTCCTACAGGAGCCATGGTGGCGCAGTGGTTAGAATGCAGTGTTGCAGGCTAATTCAGCTCACTGTCAGGAGTTCGATCCTGACCTGATCAAGGTTGATTCATCCTTCCGAGGTCGGTAAAATGAGGGCCCAGATTGTTGGGGGCAAGAGGCTGACTTTGTAAACCGCTTAGAGAGGGCTGTGAAGCACTATATGTCTATATGCTATTGCTTTCCTTCCTTCCTTCCTTCCTTCCTTCCTTCCTTCCTTCCTTCCTTCCTTCCTTCCTTCCTTCCTTCCTTCCTTCCCTCTGCTCACTGCCAGGAGTTCGATCCTGACCGGCTCAAGATTAACTCAGCCTTCCATCCTTCTGAAGTTGGTAAAATGAGGACCCAGATTGTTGGGGGCAATAGGCTAACTTTGTGAACCATTTAGAAAGGCTATAAGGCTTATATGCCATTGGGAAGTGGTAACTAAATCTTAAGTGCTGTTGCTATTGCTACTTGTCTCCCACCCAAATAGAAACTGGGATATTTATCAATGGTATCTTTCTCCCTGATGCGGATGGATACGAAACCCCCAATTTTTTTGATACCTTCAGCAGAGGCTCTTATATTTAAAATCATTTTCGCAATTAGAGAGATGAACAGTGTCTCACCTGTGATGGCTCCACACGTTGACGGCAGTGGTTTTTTTGGGGGGTGGGGTTCATAAGACCTGTAAAGATCTTACTTTGATAGATGTATATTATGATTGTGGGACACAGTGGCTCACTGGCTGAGACATTGGGCTTGTTCATCAGAAAGGTCGGCAGTTTGGCAGTTCAAATCCCTAGTGCCGCGTAACAGAGTGAGCTCTTGTTACTTGTCCCAGCTTCTGCCAACCTAGCAGTTTGAAAGCACGTAAAAAATACAAGCAGAAAAATAGGAACCACATTTGGTGGGAAGGTAACAGCATTCCATGTATC
This sequence comes from Thamnophis elegans, assembly GCF_009769535.1. Taxonomy (NCBI): domain Eukaryota; kingdom Metazoa; phylum Chordata; class Lepidosauria; order Squamata; family Natricidae; genus Thamnophis; species Thamnophis elegans. The sequence goes on along the minus strand of NC_045553.1, from coordinate 24,861,566 downwards.
TTTGGTGTTTAGTCATGCCGGCCACATGACCACGGAGACGTTTTTGGACAGCCCTGGCTCTTTGGCTTAGAAACAGAGATGAGCACCACCCCCTAGAGTCAGGAATGACTAGCACATATTTTCGAAGGGAACCTTTACCTTTACCTTATATTGTGATTCAGAATTGTAGTTGTATATTGATATATTCCCAGGTATCCAGGATTGGCTTTGTATTGTGTGGATATTTGTTAGCTGCTCCTGCTTAGTTTCATCCATGGGTGCAATGCATGTTGTGCATTCATTCTTTCTAATCCATTCTCGTTTCAGCTGCCATGGGAACCTGTTACTGGCTGGCCTTTGGGAAACTATATAAGTGAAACCATATGGATTTTTTTGTTGCAGAATAAGCAGCAAGCTTACTGACCATCTTATCCTAGGATCTTGAGATGTGAGTGGGCAGAAGAGGGAAGCAGGGGTCATGAGCACTCGAGCCAGTTGCAAACATAAATAAATAAGTCCGGTTGTCAAGAGGATGCCTCACAATTACACAGCTCAGAGTTAATGCTGCTTACCCTAGAGGCATTTACAATGTTGACGTACTTAATTTGTGTTGAATTATTCAAGAAAGTTTACAACTCCAGCTTTGAACAATATCAATAATATCAATGTCAATAAGGTAAAGGTTCCCCTAGTACATGCGTGCTAGTCATTCCCAACTCTAGGGGGCGGTGCTCATCTCCGTTACAAAGCCGAAGAGCTAGCACTGTCCAAAGACGTCTCCGTGATCATGTGGCTGGCATGAGTCACCGCCGAAGGTGCACGGAACGCTGTTACCTTCCCACCAAAGGTGGTCCCTATTTTTCTACTTGCATTTTTATGTGCTTTCGAACTGCTTGATTGGCAGAAGCTGGGACAAGTAACAGGAGCTCACTCCGTTATGCGGCGCTAGGGATTCGAACTGCCGACCTTTCTGATCGTCAGCGCCTTAGCCACTGAGCCACTGCGTCCCTTTTAACTGTACAAACAAATTAAAGAAGGAGCAAGCTGCATTGGTGCAACAGATACGCCAAACAAAAAACATCTTGTTTAAAAAAAAAGAGGAGATTATTGCAAAGTTTGTTCCAGGTTTTAAGATTAGCCAACAGTGAAATACCAGAAATGGAAGCAAAATCTAACTGGTGAGAAATCAGATCATACTTGCTGTATCTTTGCAAGCTTGGTTTGCAACTTGGTGTCCTCTTGATTTCATTAAGTTTCACATTTCCTTACAGTACCCTTCTAGATAACAACATCAAAACACTGACACTGTTACCTAGCTGGGTGCTTCCTAAAAGGTTGAGGGGCTCAATGACTTAGTGGTTAAAGATCCTGAGCTTGTCAGCTGGAAAAGCAGGCAGCCCATGTTTGAAACCCAAATGACGCTGGATGGGGTGAGCTCTCCTGCCCACCTACCAGATTGAAAGCATGCAAATGTGAGTAGATAAATACGTACCACTTCGAAGGGAAGATTACAATGTTCTGTGTGCCGTGGTGTACAGTCATGCCGGCCACATGACCATGGAAATTGTCTTCAGACAATGGTGGTTTTCTTGGTCAAGAAATGGAGATGAGCATCGCTCCTAAAATTGACACGACTGGACAGGGAAAACCTTTACTTTTAACGAAATGTTTGCAAGCAAACAACCAAGCTCAGAGAGCATCCTATTCTCTTCTCTCCTCTCCTCTCCCTCCTCTCTTCTCTTCTCTCCTGTCCTGTCCTCTCCCCTCCCTTCTCTTCCCTCCCCTCTTTCCTCTCCCCTCTCTTCTCTTCTCATCCCCCCTCTCCTTTCCCCTCTCTACCTCATTCTTACTCTCTTTTCTCTCTCTCCTTCCCCATCCCTCCTTCTCTCCCCCCTCCTTCTGTCTTCTTTCTCTTCTTTTCTCTTCTCTTCTCTCTTCCCCTTTCCTTCCCTCTCTCCTTCCTTCCTTCCTCTCTTTTCTCTTCCTTCCTCCCTTCCCCTCTCCCTCCCTCCCTCTCTCCTTCCCTCCCTGCCCCCTCTCTTCTCTCTCTCCCTCCTTCCCCCTCTCTCCCCTCTTTCTCCTTCCCTCCTTCCTCTCCTTCCCTCCCTCCCTCCCTCCCTCCCTCCCTCTGTTCTCTCTCTCTCTTTTTGTCTCTTCCTCCTTCTCCCCTACAGCTGAAAGAACAGAAGAGTAATGTTGCCACTGGGGAAGGCGAGGAGGGGAAGCTTCACCAAGAGTGAGTTGGGGATTGAAGCCAAATTATTTCTGTTTGTCAGGATCTGGTGGTGCTTTGCCCGTCTTTGCTTCTAATTGCTCTTGGCCCGAGCCTTTTCCAGACAGGGCTGTTAGGAATTATTCAGCAATTCTGCTCATTGTTTTTCTTTTGATAGCTTCTATTGATTTTTGGTGAGGGGAAGCAGCAGACCCCTGCTTAAGCCATGCCTCAGACAATGGGCTTTCTTTCCCCCGCTGTGTTTTTCTCTCCAGCTTTGGCCAGGAGTCATAGTTTTAACAGGGTGCGCTTGCCAAAAACCCAGCATGCGCCTTGCAAATCCGGAAATGCTTCTTTAATTAGTTTAAGGTATCTGAACATTGGTAGTTTGTCATTCGGGGAGTGCAGGTTGCCAGATCCAAGATTAGAAAGTAGAGGCAGTTAATTTGCAGGTCATGGAGCTTTATGTAAGTGGATCTCCAACTTTTCATTGCTGAAAGAGACATGATTTCTCCACCTCAATTAAAATTGAGAGGCACACTTTCCTTTCGGGGTAGTTGCACACAATGAAGTCCAATCCAAGTGGGGTGGATAGGAGGCCTCCTAAGCTAGACTTCAACATGCTGGCTGGAGATTTCTGGGAGTTGAGGTCCACAAGTATTAAAGTTGCCAAGGTTGGACATTCCTGGTTTAAACACTACTGAAATTACATGTTATTTGACATGTACCGTATTTTTTGGAGTATAAGACGCACCTTTTTCCCTCAAAAAAGAGGGTGAGAATCTGGGTGCATCTTATACACTAAATACAGCATTTCTGGCCTCCCGAAACCCCACCCCCTTCGCAAAAATGGCCATGCATAGCCTTTAGGAGGCTTCCAGAGTGCTCCTGGGAGCTGGGAAGGGCAAAAATGGGGCAGCCCTTGAAGAGCATTCAGAGACTTCAGCTTGTCCAGAATGCAGCCGCGCGAGCGATCGTGGGTGCACCTCGGTATACCCATGTCACACCTATCCTCCGCGAGCTGCACTGGCTGCCTATTGGTCTTCGGATACGCTTCAAGGTGCTAGTCGTCACTTATAAAGCCCTTCATGGTATTGGACCTGGGTACTTGAGAGACCGCCTGCTGCCAATTACCTCCAACAGACCGATTAGATCCCACAGATTAGGCCTCCTCCGAATTCCATCCACTGGCCAATGCCGATTGGCTACCACCCGGAAGAGGGCCTTCTCTGTGGCTGCTCTGGCCCTCTGGAACGAGCTTCCCGTGGAGATTCGGACCCTCACCACCCTCCAGGCTTTCCGCAAAGCCCTTAAAACCTGGCTGTTCCAACAGGCCTGGGGCTGATGAGTTCCTGTCCCCGCTCGAATGGTGTGGCTGTTGATTGTTTTTAAATTGTGGTGTTGTTTTGTCCATGTCTTTTTTTTCCTGTTTGTATCCCCCCCCCCCCCCGACTTGGTTTGTGAGCTGCCCTGAGTTCCTCCGGGAATAGGGCGGCATAGAAATACAATAAAATCAAAATCAAATCAAATCAAATAAAAAAAATTAGTGAAAAACGGACTGTTTTTTGCTCATTTTTGCTCCTCCAGTCCCCAGGAGTACTCTATAAGCCTCCACAAAGCTATACATGCTCTCTTTTTTTGACAAAAAACGGGCCATTTTTGGGAGGTCTACAGAGTGCAAAAACTTAAAAAAAAAATTGCCTCTTCAAATTCTTTGTGCGTCTTATACCCCCCAAAATACGGTGTATATATAAAGGTGTTTGTGAGAGTGCATGTGCACATTATCCAGTCATCTGTTGTCATTTTTTTCTTTTTTATCATGGTTAGGTGCCTCAGTAGGGGCCCAGGCCTTTCAGCTAAACCAGGGTCAGCTACCCGTGGCTCTGGAGCCGCATGTGGCTCTTTCATCCCTCTGCTGTGACTCCCTATTGTCAGTTGGTGCCACAATTTTGAGTGAAGCTTCCAATTGGGAGGGGGGAAAGCACAGCATGCCAGGATGAGACTCTATGGCAAGGGGTGGGTTTTCCCGTCAGTTCCACAATTGATAGGGCTTTTGGTTAGGACAGGTAGAGGAAAAAGGATGCTGTGCTAGGCGAAGACTCTATGGTGGGGGAACCAGTCTTCTGGTTGGCTCCAGAATTGAATGGGGGATTGGAACTTTTGTGGCTCTTTGAGTGTTTAAGGTTGCTGACCCCTAAACAACCATAGGTTTGGAGTTTATCATTCATTGCGTTATAACAACCCAACTGTTGACTTTACCATGTTGGGTGAATCAGACCATCATAGGATATCGCCAAGAGGCTGTTCTGCTGGGGTATCATGTTGTAGCTAGTTAGCCCAATTTTTAGATGTAGTAGCACTAATTGAGTCTATTAAGATTATCTGATACATATAATAGGATCCCCATGTCAACTCATTGCCATACAGTAAACCTTGGCTTACCACACTCATAGGAGAGAAAGGCGTTGTCAGGGTCCCAAGTAAGACCCCCAACAAAAGAAGGCTCTGAGGCTTGAAGTTCGTCAAACTTTCATTTTATTAGAGATGTCATATGACACATCTGGGAAAGCCCGAATCTGAAAGTTTCCATGTTTTCCCCACCCAAATGAAAGTCCAAGTCCCTGCCCAGCACCCACATGTCCATCACATGATCCAATCAGGCACCATCTAACCTGGAGATGCCTCCCAGTCATGCCACTCCAGGTGCAGGGCAAGATGTCCTTGACTCTCTGAGAAAGGAATGTTATTTTGACTATATCTACCCCACTCCATATAATCGCTGCTTCCAGTTTCCAGTAGCAGTAAATGTGGCAAGCCAAAAGGCCCAAATGTAAAAGATGGCTTCCAGGCCTGACAGGAGTGTCCAGATTTTGTCTTCTTGCATCCAAAATGTATTAAACTTTGCTCTCATAAATAAGGGTTGGTGTCATTTGGTTGGGAAACCTGTTAGCGATAGATCTTCCTTGGAAGGAGGTGTATCTTGAGTTGAGAGATTACATTGTGCTTATTGCAGTCACCGAACACTCTGTTCTGACCTTGACTTCCTGAGACAGCAAAAATTACACGCTTAGTCCCAAAAACCCTCTTTGTATTTAAACTGCTGTGAATTATGTTCATTCACAGCCCATAATGAGTCACAAACACTTTGTGAAGAGTCCAACAGAAGTCTGCCACAGTCTTTCAGGGTAAGGCTGATAAGCACCCATCTTTATCTCCCCTGAAATGCTGCCAAAGACCTAATTGCCAATTAATTTTGCAAAGCCAAACGAAGCACAGAGTCAAAATGGAACTTCAGAATTTAAACCGACCAGAACGAACAAAATTGCTTCCTGAAAAAGCTCATGTCCATTTGCTCCTCTTTTATGTCTTATAGGAGGGGCCAATCAACTCCAAGCCTTACCCCCGAGTCGCCCCTTTTGTCTTAACTGTTCTTGCCTTCTGGCAGCTCTGCACATGCTCACACTGGGAACAGGCTCCCACTGTTCCTCTGCCTTGCTGATGTCAGACTCCAGAGGTTCTGGAGGCAGCACATAACTCCCAGATGGTCCTGACCACCTCTCTGCCTCCGATGCAGAGCCCTTATCCAAGCCTTCTCCAGACTCCAGGACTGGCCCATGTTCTTCCCAAACCTCCTCACTGTCCGACTCTGCTGCCTGCTCTGCCAGCTGCAGGCGGACCACAACATACTGAATCAGATTGAGTTGTGACTGATGGCCTCCTGTGTTGCATGGAGCCTTAATTTTCTTGGGGTACCACAGCCTTTCTTTTCTGCCTGAATCACTGCTTTCTCTTACCTATATGTTACATGTCCATGTTGTGGCCCTCCCCCCCTTTAAGTTTCAGTAATATCCTGTCATGTAAGAATGTACATACAGAGATATTTTGCAAAGGAAACTTCTGTTGTATGTCCAGTGATGCCCCAGGAGTTTACTTTGTGGCTTTTCCAACACAACAGCTGAATTTAAGTCTACAAGAACCAAATGTAATCTCGTGTTGATCCTTTTTTCAGTGAGTGTGGGGAATTGACCGAATTTCTTTTGCATTACGAATGCACAAACTATGTGTTTCGCCTCAGAGGAATAGATATGTGCGAGTTAGCAGACTTTTCCTGTGAATTGTAGTCTATTGCGGTAAATACCAACACGTGAGCAATCCCAGTCCTCCTACCATCTGCACTGACCGTCTTCTCTTCTCTTTCACAGATTGCTCAAAAGAAGAAGGCATAATATCTACTCACAGTCGTTCCCAGGGCAAACCTAACACTTCATGTGTTGACTTCCATTATTGTAAAAGATTGTCACTGTTTTTCTGGTCTTCCTATCCAAACCTTTTAGTCCTACACTATTGCAGTCCGCGAAGCGGTGGCTCAGTGGCTAAGATGCTGAGCTTGTCAGTCAGAAAGTTTGGTGGTTCAAATCCCTAGCGATACATAACAAAGTGAGCTCCCATTCCTTGTCCCACCTTCTGCCAGCCTAACAGCTGAAAAGTACGTAAAAATGCAAGTAGAAAAATAGGAACCACCTTTAGTGGGAAGGTAACAGCATTCCTTGCACCTTCAGCATTTAGTCATGCTGGCCACATGACCACGGAGACATCTTTGGACAGCGCTGGCTCTTCGGCTTTGAAACGGAGATGAGCACCACCCCCTAGAGTTGGGAACGACTAGCACATATGTATGAGGGGAACCTTTACCTTTACCTTTATTCTATTCCACTATTCTAATGACTGAATTTGCCCAGTTTTTAATAGTCTTGATCAGCGGTGGAATTCCAAATCTTTTCCTACCATTTCTATGAGAGAGCACTTTGCACACGCTCATAGCACTCAAAGACCGCCCTCGGTGTCAGTGCTGGTGAGCTGAGCTGTTGTTTAGCTCAGCTGCGGCGTGACAATCTGCTCTGCTTCGCTAATCAGCTGAGCTAAAATACAAGGGAATAAAGGACAGGGAATGGCGGCGGTGAGAGGGCAGGGCCAACCAGAGGTGGTATTTGCTGGTTGTTCAAACTAATCAAAATTTCTGCTACTGGTTCGCCAGAACTGGTCTAAACTGCCTGAATACCACCTTTGGTCTTGATGGTTTTTCCTTCATTGAGTTTGTCTTTAAGAGCTGCTTAACTCTCATGCCTTCACTTCTAACCTTCTTGCCTCCAGTATGCTTGAGAATTCAGCTTGAAAATATTTGTAATGATCTTCTTCGCCTAGTTTCCTGATTTTATTTCCATAGGGCATCTTGATTTTTTTCAGTTTTCACTATTCCCCTATTCCCGTTTACTAGGGTTGTCTTCAACTTTAGAAGGAAGCCATACAGGAAGACTGTCTAATTCTTTTGTCACATCTTTAATCAAATGATATCTCCTGGCAGGAGTGTAATTAGGCAAAAAATTATGTCTGGCACTGCACCTAACTTTTAATCTATTCAGACTTGCAATTCGCATGGGTTTCCACCAAGGTAAACAATGTTAACTGGCAGGTAAATTTATCTGGGGGGGAAGCCAAACCAGCGCAAGGAGAGATTACACTGTTAGGAATGGAAAGGAGTTGGCATTGCAGGATTTTGTCTGCCTCCCCTGTTTCCTCTCCTCCTTTGGAGAGTATCAATAATGAGTCAAGTGAACTTTGTATGTTTTTGGGGGGCACTCAAATCTGATTGTACAAAGGGAGTGCGGTGCGAGAAACTCTGCTTGGTGCCTCTTGGTTTGGCTTATGAGGGAAGCTTGGAGGCCTCTTTCAGACAAAATATTGAGATAGAATAGAATAACAGAGTTGCAAGGGACCTTGGAGGTCTTCTAGTCCAACCCTCTGCTTAAGCAGGAAACCCAACACCACTTCAGACAAATGGTTATCTAATCTCTTCTTAAAAAGTGTTGGAGGATTTATGATTTCTAGAGGCAAGTTGTTCCACTGATTAATTGTTCTAACTGTCAGGAAATTTCTCCTTAGTTGCTTCTCTCTTTGATGAGTTTCCATTCATTGCTTCTTGTCCTGCCCTCAGATGCTTTGGAGAAAAGCTTGACTCCCTCTTCTTTGTGGCAACCCCTGAGATATTGGAAGACGGTTCTTCTGTCTCCCCTGGTCCTTCTCTTCACTAGACTAGCCATGCCCAGTTCCTGCAACTGTTCTTCATATGTTTTAGCCTCCAGTCCCTTAATCATCTTTGTTGCTCTTCTCTGCACTCTTTCTAGAGTCTCAACATTTATTTAACATCGTGGCAACCAAAACTGGATGCAAATATTCCAAGTGTGGCCTTATCAAGGCGTTATAAAGTGGAATTAACACTTCACATGATCTTGATTCTATCCCTCTGTTGATGCAGCCTAGAACTGTGTTGATATCCTTGGCTGCTGTCTCTTTTCCATCAGAGAAGCCAGGATATTTGGGATAAGATAGAGGGGGAAATGCAACGTGACTCTTCAATAAGAATTGCATCCCTTATAGGATTGTCTTCCCCATTTGAGGCCTTCCAGATGTGCTGGACCACAATTCACATCATCGCTAACCAGCTCAGTTCAAGTCAAATTTGCAGGAGGTAGCTGATAAAAGGTCAGGAATTGCAGGAGGGGGGCAGGATCAAGGGGCACCCCACCACACACAATTTCAAGTGTCCTGTTTCCTAGTCTTTTGGTTCACCCACTTTCTTGAGGGACTTGTTGGCTAATGGAATAGAATAGAGTAGAATTCTTAATTGGCCAAGTGTAATTGGACACACAACATCTTTGTCTTTGGTGCAGATGCTCTCAGTGTACATAAAAAGAAAATAAACATTCATCAAGAATCATAAGGTACAACAGTTAATGATAGTCATAGGGTACAAATAAGCAATCAGAAAACAATCAATATCAAGCAACAAAGTTAAAGTCCTGCAGTCAAAAGTGGGAGGAGATGGGTGATAGGAACGATGAGAAGACTAATAGTAATAGTAATGCAGCCTTAGTGAATAGTTTGACGGTGGGGAGGGAATTATTTGTTTAGCAGAGTGATGGCGTTCGGGGGGGAAAAACTGTCCATGTGTCTAGTTGTTCTGGTGTGCAGTGCTCTACAGCGTTGTTTTGAGGGTAGGAGTTGAAACCATTTATGTCCAGGATGCGAGGGGTCTGTAAATATTTTCACAGCCCTCTTTTTGACTTGTGCAGTGTACAGGTCCTCAATGGGAGGCAGGTTGGCAGCCATTGTTTTTTCTGCTGTTCTAACTATCCTCTGAAGTCCGTGTCTGTCTTGTTGGGCTGGGCATTGGTTTGGCCCTGTGATGCAGCAGTTGGGTAAGACAGTTTCAGAACATGAAAATGTGCTTCCCTTTTGTATTGTCCCCCCCCCCCCTGGTTTTGTTAGCTGCCCTGAGTCCCTCGGGAATAGGGCGGCATACAAGTTGAATAAAAGCTAAACCTAAACCTAAAATGAAAGCAACAGTATGAATTCCTAGCATGGAATCAGATTGGGAGCCAGAGAAATAATCCTGCGTCAAACAAAGCAGTAGAACCCTTTTTTATTGAATTGTGCAGGCAAAAAACAAGGGCCAGTCTCAATATCTCTTCCAACTGGAAAAGGGCTTGGCTGTGTTCATACAACACACTCAACTGTGCTTGTTAAAGAGCAGCAGCAGCATTTGCATAACATGCACATGTTATGCAAATTTGATCAGGTTTGGTTGTAGAATGCTTGTTTTGCTTAGTGATTGGTGCACATCCAGTTTGATTTGTTAGGGCCAAAAGGGTACACAAATCCAGAAGAACACTATGATTTAGTGCATTAGGTGAATATAACCATCAGTGGTGGGTTCTTAACCTGTTTACTACCGGTTTGCTCATGCTTGCATGTGCACCCGCGCACAACACTTCTGCACATGGGCAGAAGTGCCCGGGTGGGTGGGCGGAGCCAGGGGTGGGTTCCAGCTGCCATTACTACCAGTTCAGTAGTAAAAAAAATGTACTGCTCCACGCACGTGTGTATTTGCATTTAAAACAATCTGCGCATGCGCACAACATTAAAAAAGGAATACAAATTACATTTTTTTCAATGAAGATTGTTCTGCGCATGTGCAGAACAGAAAATCAAGATGGTGCCGCCAAGGATAGAACTGGTACGGTCACCTGTTCTCCGGAGTTACTATGTATTGGGCTGAACCGGACCGAATAGGTAGGAACCCACCTCTGGGCGGGGCTTCCCGCTGCCGCCACTACCAGTTCACCCGAACTGGCCTGAACCGGGAACAACCCACCTCTGATAACCATGATGTGGATTGGTTTGGTGTATAGTGTCATTCTGATATTTGGGAATGTAGTGACGCTTTGAAACTAATAGTAGATCTGATGGCTTTCAGGCATGGTCCTCCTAGTTCTGTACTCAATTCATTAGATTAGATTAACAGAGTTGGAAGGGACCTTGTAGGTCATCCAGTCCAACCCCCTGCCCAAGCAGGAGACCCTACCCCATTTCTGAAAAATGGCAGTAGTCCAGTCTCTTCTTGAAAGTCTCCAGTGATGAAACTCCCACAACTTCTGAAGGCAACTTCTGTTCCATGGATTGATTGTTCCCACTGTCAGAAAATTTCTCCTTATGTCCAGGTGGAATCTCTCCTTGATCAGTTTCCATCCATTATTCCTTGCCTGGCCTTCAGGTGCTTTGGAAAATAGCTTGAAACCCTCCTCCCACTCCTCTCTGTGGCAGAGAGGTCTCAGCCTGAAGAAGAAGCAATGTGTAAAGTCAGTAATTATGAACTTGGATACTATGTCTAAGTTGTTTGGATTTGATGTATAGATCTGTGTGTTTGATTGAGTGGTGAGACTCAAGTGAAGGAATGTAAAGTGATAGCTCTTGGATAATGCTTGCATCAGTCCATGCAGGAGGTCTCTGGACATTTCTCCATAAGGACAAGGAGGACTGTGGTATCCTTCCCATGCCACTGTGTTGCAGGAGGAGGAGGACCTCTCTTTTTGTCTGCTGCCCAGAGAGGCTTCGCAGTGAAGGCCAGTGGACACTATAAAGCCAACCAATGTGGTGAAGACCTGCTTTCCACACCAGGAGCATCCCATAGCAATTATTTTAGGATGTTAGTCACAACATCCTCTTCCAGGCATGAAACTGGCCTGGAAACTGGCCTCTCAGGCGAGCTGCTATTTTGTGAATCCTTAGCAGGTGACTTAGTAACTTTCCGACAATGGGCAAGAGGCTGGTGATTCTTAAACTCTGGATTGTCTCTCTTGAATTGAAAGTATTCAATCCCTAAAAACAGCTAATTACTTTGGGCAACTTTTGGAAACTTCACAAATGCTTTGGTTAGGGTAGACTTGAGACATTTTGAAACCACCTTCTGACCCAGAAATACGACTTGTTGGGCAATTCTCCTCTCCAACCATCACTAAAGAACATGCAAACTGACCCATTAAATGTCCAGTGCTTATAGGCAATGTTGGTTTGTTTTAGGTTCTTCTTTGGGAGTCACATAATCCATTTCTTAAAAAATTATTTTGGCCTCTATTGAATTAATAAAACAAAGAGGAAGAAATTAGAAAAGAAAGGAAAAAAGAACACAATATAACAACAAATGTATATATCCTTCTCATTCACATGCGCATTCACACGTGTGTGTGCATGAATGGACACTCATATGTATGAAGATTTGTTTGACAATTTCAATACAAACAATATTTTGTTGCAAAAAAGAACCAGCGCTGTCCGAAGATGTCTCTGTGGTCATGTGGCCGGTATGACTAAACGCTGAAGGTGTACGAAACACTGTTACCTTCCCACCAAAGGTGGTTCCTATTTTTCTACTTGCATTTTTACATCCTTTCAAACTGGTAGGTTGGCAGAAGCTGGAACAAGTCACGGGAGCTCACTCCGTTACACAGTGCTAGAGATTCAAACCACCGAACTGCCGACTGATCGACAAGCTCAGTGTCTTAGCCCCTGAGTCACCGCGTCCTACTAAGAGCTAAATTTGTTAGTCTTCCCTCCCTGTCTCTTTTTCCCTGCTTGCGTTCCTAGTGAAGAATCTCTTGGTCCTTTAGGAAGGGGGTAAGCAGGAGAAATGTTGGGGGGGGGGGGGGAGAGAGGGTTGTCCTTCATCTACTACAAGAGCAACCATAGTTTTGAGATCTTAATTTCAGCCACTGCCCTTCCCTCAGAGGAAGGAGTTTTTCATTTTGTTTCTGCCACTCAGCTCAGGAGTTGGTGGGCGATTTCTTCTTCTCAAATTTCCAAGGAAGCTGAAAGTAAAATCAATACAAGGTCTTGTTTTCTCTCTCCTTTGACCTGTTGCCTGGAGCCTCCTTATATTACAGATCTAATGGATCTCTTGGCAGCTTTCTTTCTTTGGGGGGAGGGGGGGAGGATGAGTGAAATTTGCTCCCAAAAAACATTTCTGTTTTGACTTTTCTCCGGATCCTGTATGAGGGATTTGGGGACTCCTCACATGGCCAATCACTCCAGGTGGCTGTGAGGACACCACTGGTCAGGAAGATTCTAAGCTGCATTAACAGAGGGAAACAATCAAGATCAAGGGAGGGATTTATACCACTCTATAAAGCCTTAGTAAAGCCACACCTAAAATACTGCATCCAGTTTTGGTTGCCACACTATAAAAAAGACGTTGAGACTCTAGAAAAAGTGCAGAGAAGAGCAACCAAGATAATTAGGGGACTGGAGGCTAAAAATACAATGAACAGTTGCAGGAACCAGGAATGGCTAGTCTAGTGACCAGGGGAGACAAGATAGCAGTCTTCCAATATTTGAGGGGCTGCCACAGAGAGGAGGGGGTCAAGCTATTATCCAAAGTCTTAAAGCCTTAGTAAGGCCACACCTAGAGTACTGCATCCAGTTTTGGTCACCATACTGTAAAAAAGATGTTGAGCCTCTTAGAAAGAGTGCAGAGAAGAGCAATCAAGATGATTAGGGGACTGGAGGCTAAAACGTACGATGAATGGTTGCAGGAACTGGGCATGTCTGGTCTAGTGAAGAGAAGGATCAGGAGAGACAGGATAGCAGTCTTCCAATATTTGAGGGGCTGCCACAGAGAGGAGGGGGTCAAGCAGAGGTTGGTTGCTGTCGGTTCGGCCTGGATCAGCTGAACCGGTAGTAGTGATGGTGGGAGGCTCTGCCCACCCACCCAGATGCTTTTGCACATGTGCAGAAGTGTTGTGCACCCACCCCGAACCGGTAGTAAAAAAAATTAGCAACCCACCTCTGGGGTCCAGCAAAGCACCTGAAAACCAGACAAGGAATAATGGATGGAAACTGATCCAGGAGAGATTTAACCTGGAAATAAGGAGGAATTTCCTGACAGGGAGAGCAAGCAACCCATGGAACAGAAGTTGCCTTCGGAAGTTCTGGGAGCTTCATCACTGGAAGCTTTCAAGAAGAGACTGGACTGCCATTGGTCAGTAATGGTGTAGGGTCTGCTTGGGCAGGGGCTTGAACTAGATGACCTACAGGGTCCCTTCCAACACTGTTAATCTGTAATCTCTGTTGAGTCAGTTACCCCATTCCCAAATGCCAAGACTTAAGCGTAGTCTTCTTAGCCAGATGTTCATTATTAAGCTTGAATCTCTTGCAGCCCCTACTGGCAGGGCCAAGGCTAATGCTCTAGGACTGGACTTGATTAGCATCCTTACCTCTGCTTTGGGTGGCTTGCCAAGGCTCTCAAATCCAACACAAGCAAATGGGTCATCGGTCACCAAAAAAGAAATTACTTACACTCTTCCTCCACTGAAAATGCCTCTTTGCTGAAACTCTGCGGCTGGATTTCCACATCAACCTGAACCACAATCTTTCCAGCTCCATTTTAGCTTAGGCTAACAAGTTGTGTGTGAGAGAGACTCTGCCCATGACGTCTTTTGCTTCTTCTCTGTGGTGGGCCCAGGTCTGACTTCACTTAGGGTTGTGGGCAGCCGGGACACCCACTCATTCACGCCAAAGCAGTGTCTCAGAATGACTTTTTTTCTTTGGAAGAGTTTGACCGTGGCTTCTCTGAATAGGCTGATAGCTCTCCAGGTTGCTTCTTCTGATCTTTAGCACAGAAGGAACCTAGTAAAGTTTCTCCAGAAGCAGATGCATCTCTTTGACTGCCCAGAACAGAGATCATGGTGAGGTGCCATGCTCTTTTTTTGACATATGCTTTGCACATGTAGTTGTAGTTGACATTGTCTCACTCTCTCCTCTCTCTCTCTTTCCCTTCCTCCCTCTCTCTCTGCTCTCACTCTCCCCCTATCCCTCTCTCTCCTTCCCTCCCCCTCTTCTCTCTCTCCCCTTCCCTTCCTCTCTCCCTCTCTCATCTCCCTCCCTCCCCCTCTACTCTCCCTCCCTCCTTCCCAACCTCCCCTATCTCTTTTCTCCCTCTCCCTCCCCTTCTCCCTCCTGCCTCCTCTCCCCTTCCTTTCCTCCCTCCTTCTCTCTCTTCTCTCCCTCCCCACTCTTCTTTCTCTCCCTCCACTTCTCTCCCTCTCCTTTCCTTCCTCTCTCCCTCTCTCATCTCCCTCCCTCCCCCTCTTCCATCTTCTTCTCTCATCCATCTTCCCCCCTCTTCCAGCTTCTTCTCTCAACTCTCTTCCCTCCCCCTCTTCTATCTTTTCCCTCCCTCCCTTTCTTCTCCCTCTCCCTCCCATTTTAATAAAATGGATTTTTAAGGAATTTCCAACCTTGGAATTTTCTTTTGTTGAGGTGTTACTTGGGACCCTGAAAGCCTGTGAAGATCCCCTGTTGAAATGCTGAAAAAAGTCCCAAGAATGTCCAAAGTGCATTCACAGCAGAAAAAAGAAATGTCCTTGACAAATGTTCGTGTTTGGACTGGAATTGTGAAAAACGGCAGCAATTACAGACTCTTTTCTCTGTGATGGATCATTCTAGGGAGTTAATGATTTTTCATTCTTTGGGTCTTGGTGGACAGGAAACTTCCTTTGGGAGTACTGGGTGTTTATACTGTACATCTGGAGATAGAAAACAGTTTTCTTTTTCTAAGTAAGACGTTGAGGTTGGCGTGGACAGAGCAGAGCTCCTTGTAAGCATCTGGCTCATCTTTCATTAGCTTTTGGGCCATAGGATTCATAGGAATGTTGGATTGTTCCTCAAACTTGCAAATGTGGATTGCAGAAGCAAAGGAGGGATGACTAGAAAGGTCAAAATTGTGGTATCCCAATGATATCTGTCAACGTAAATGCAGATCCCTCCTTGGCAGTTTTCAATAGGATGGGATGCAATAGAATAGAATAGAGTACAGTAGAGTAGAGTAGAATAGAATAGAATAGAATAGAATGGATGAATGTGTATAGGATAGCATATAGAGTAAAATAGAATATAGAATAGGATAGGATAGTAGAAGATGGAATAGAATAGAATAGATGAATGTGTATAGGATATCATATAGAGTAAAATAGAATATAGAATAGAATATGGAATAAAATAGAAGATGGAAGAGAATAGAATAGAATATGGAATAGAGTAGAGTAGAATATAGTAGAATAGAAGAAAATTAGAATAGAATAGAATAGATGAATGTGTATAGGATAGCATATAGAGTAGAATGGAATATATAATAGGATAGGATAGGTTAGGATAGAATAGGTTAGGATAGAAGATGGAATAGAATAGAATAAATATTGGAATATAGAAGAGAAGAGACTAGAAGAGAAGATAATTCTTTATTGGACAAGTGTGATTGGACACAAGGAATTTGTCTTTGGTGCATATGCTCTCAGTGTACATAAAGAAAAATAAAATAGATACATTCATCAAGTATCATAAGATACAACACTTAGTGATAGTCATAGGTTACTAATAAGCAATCAAAACATATTAGGAAACAAATGAAACAATATAAACTGTAAAGATACAAGCAACATGGTTATAGTCATAAGTGGGAAGAGATAGGTACTAGGAAAGAAGAGAAGAATAGTAGTAATACAGTCTTAGTAGGTAATATGACAGTGTTGTGGGAATTAGAAACTGTGAGTGCTCCATCACTGCAGGCTTTTAAGAAGAGACTGGACAGCCATTTGCATGAAATGGTGTAGACTCTCCTGCTCATGCTGGGAATTGGACTAGATGACCACCATGATCCCTTCCAACTCTTGTCGTTCTGTGTTCTATGTTCATGTCAACATGCACAGCTTTCTCTTGCTCTCATTTCACCCAGCTCGAAATTTCCTGTACATTATTTTGGGATGCTATAAATCAGCAAGTCTGCTGAAGTGGGCGAATAATGGCCTAGATAAGGGAGATGATGGAAGGCTGGACTCCAGAGAAGTAGATAAATGACCACAGGTCTGAATGGGACCTGATCTATTCCATCACTTGCACCCTGAGTCCCACCTCGGAGAAGTTGCTTGAGAACCTGTGTGGAACTGATGGGAAAGTTGGGGTCCAGCAGAAGAAAGAGATTTGTTTTGGCAGCTGCAACTCCAGGCTAAATGCCAATTTCCAGTCTGTGTTGATTGGATTGAAACCCTGTCCTATCCCTCCTTAGATATGAATTGGGGAATGGGCTGTGGTATGTTTCTGGGATAAAGTTCCAGTCTCTTTTCCATGGACAGTTACTTAATGGTCCTTGGTGTCCCCAGTGCTTAATTCTTCTTTCCTCAGCCTAGTAGCCTGCAGATGTATTGTTGGGGCTGTATTTCCCAGCATTCCCAGCTACAATGGCTGAATTCCTACCAGATACTGTAGATCAGGAGTGTTAAACTTGTGTCGTCACGGCGGCATCATGTGACCTATCAGGACTTCCTTTGCTAAACTGGGTGGGGGTGGAGCTAGCATGTGATGCATCTGGCCCATGGGCCACTGGTTTAACACCCCTACTCTAGATTGAGAAATGAAGGGTCAAAGTCAATGCAGCCAAGCTGAAGATTAGATCACGTTACACCTGGAACTTCTCTTGGGAGCCAAAGGAATGGATGGACAGATAAAATTGGAAGATGCAAAGGAGTCAAATAAGTCAGTGCCAAAGTTGAACTTCTGTAAATTGATCATCATAAATCAGTTCAACATATAATTTTTGGTTCAGTTTCAGGACGAAATAGGCAGAAGTAGCAGAGCTGGCTTAGCTTCTAATGTGCCTAAATCGGTGAAAAGTTTTTTTTTTAACCTATATGGGTTTTTGTGGGAAAACCTCAGAACTGACTTTGCTTCTGCTGTGCCTAAATGGATCTTTAGATAAAGTTTTCCACTTGGTAGTTCCTACATGCCAGGGATTTCTTTTTTTTGGGGGGGGGGGGGCGTGTGTGGGACAGTTGACATCCTGAATGGGATTCTCAGTTGAAATGCCACCTCTTGCACAATTGTATCTTTTGTGTTGGACCGTGATCTTGGTGGTTTGAGGTACGATAGTTACATTCTTAATCCATGGAAGTGATGATCTAGAGATGTAGGCCAACCAAGAGTCATGATTCTTGAGTTTGGTAACCTTATCAATTGTGAACAATTGGAAAGAGAGAAGGAAGAAGGAGCACCACTGAAGGATAGGTCTTACTTCATCTAATTGGGGATAAGTCAAGACTTTGAATCATTTAATCATTCCCATAGAGTAATCTTCTCCCATTTCTGTGATCATTTGATGACGTCACAGAGATACCAAGAAATCCTACTAATCTGACCCTCCTCTCCCCGGTCTTTCCTTTCCTTTTGCTTGTGATGGTCAAATAATCCAAGATATTTTTGGCTGCTAATGGAGGAAACGTAAATAATTATTCAGCCAACAAAAAGATTTGAAGCCTCAAATATTGACATGCCTCCTACACAGTTATTTCTAAACAAGCTAAATGGATAAGAGGCAATTCAGCAGAATGCTTCCATAGATAACTGACTGTTCTCGATGTTAGTTAGGAGAGTGTTTTGAACATCTGGTAAATATGTCTTTTTCACAAGAATATATATACTTCTAGTAGTTCATAGAACTGCTGGTTAATGAGGCAAACATCTGTTTAGTTAGTTTACTTTATTGTCATTGCACCTCATGCAATGAAATTAAATGCCATCTTCAGTGTACATAATACATAAGAAAACTTTAAAAATAAACCAAAAACATGCATCCTTCACATTCTATATAATTGAATTGAAAACCCTTGATATTGCATTGATATTGCACTATACAGTAGAATTCAATATAGTTACTGCCTTGGGATAGAAGCTGTTTTTCAGCCTATTTGTCCTTGTTTTGATTGCCCTTTACCGTCTGCCAGATGATAATAGTTCAAAAAAAAAAAGGTTGCCCTGGATGAGATGGATCTTTAAGAACGTTTTGAACTTTCTTAAAGCTGCAGGAGCTATAAAGCTCTTCCAAAGAGGGGAGAGGGCAACCAACGATCCTCTGGGCAATGACGGTGACCCTCTGGAGCGCTGTCCTATCTGCCACTGTGCAATTGGCAAACCATACACAGGTGCAGTAACTGCTGGTCAGGATTAGAATTTTCCAGGAGATGGGAAACATATCTGGTCCTTGTGATTTGGAATATTTCAGCTACATGCTCCATACATTTGGACAGCAGTTCTCTAACTTTCCAACAGTGATTCTACTGAATATTTTGGGAACCAATCAGCACATATGGAGGACCTCAAGGTTATGGAAGGCTGCTTTAGCGGACATACCCTCTGTTTCACAGTAATAAGAGCATAGATGTAAAAGGGACAACCTAATCTCCAAAGCACCTGAAGGCAGGATAAGAAGCAATGGATGGAAACTAATCAAGGAGAGAAGCAAGCTAGAACTAAGGAGAAATTTTCTGACTGTTAGAACAGTTAATGGAACAACTTGACTCTAGAAGTTGTGAAAGCCCCAACACTGGAAGTTTTTAAGAAGAGATTGGACAACCATTCATCTAAAATGGTGTCAGGTTTCCTGCCTGAGCAGGAGGCTGGACTAAAAGACCACCAAGGTCCCTTCCAACTCTGTTATTCTGTTATTAATATCAGTTAATTCTATCTATCTATCTATCTATCTATCTATCTATCTATCTATCTATCTATCTATATCTATCTATCTATCTATCTAGAATATTACTTGATATGGAATAGATTCTATGAGTGGTTAGAGATAAGAGGTTGAAATTAGATGAAGAAAGATCTATATGAACTAAACATAAAGATGCCCTATAATTATAAATACGCCAATATATTTAACAGAAGTATAAATGAGCTAATATAAAAAGAAACTTAGGCAAAACCATTCTGTTACATTATTACTATTGCTACCAGTATCTGTGTTAATATTATTTACTGTCTTCTTTTTTTTGTTCTTCTTTTGTAAATGATACCATATTTCTCCCAAAATAAGACAGGGTCTTATTTTTTTTGACCCTCAAAATAAGCACTTGGCCTTATTTTTGGGGAGGTCTTATTATTTTTTTAGGTGCAGGAGGCAGCAAGCATGGTCACCTCATGGCTGCTGCTGTGTTGCAATATTTTCGGGGAGGGCTTTTTTGGAGTTAAGATGCTCCGAAGTATAGCTTTTGGGGAGGAAGACAAGGGGGGGGGAATCTGCCTCTGCCTCCCAGCAATTTGCCTCCTTGCAGCAAACAGTACAGAAGATAAACACTGTTTGTGGTGTTACATTTCAGACTATACTTGTACAGATGTTGTTAAAATTGATGTGGCTTTCTGGAAGTATATGTTATTCTGTCCTTTTTAAAAGAAGATACAATAGCACTGGGCCTCTTCAGATCAAGCATTTATTTTAGAAAGCTTCTTAATTTCATTAAGTTGTCTAAAACAATAATAAAGCAATCTTTAAAAAATAAGTCTAATAATGTGAACATTTTATAGGCATTTATAGTTATTGACTTACCTCCTTGCAGCAAACAGCAAACAGCCTGTTTCAGTTTAGTCTGATTCGAAGAAAAAAAAATCTGCCTCTGCCTCCCAGCAATTTGCCACTTTGCAGCAAACAGCAAGTTTCAGTTTAAGCACGATTAGCTGTTTCATGGTGCAGGATTTACCATAGCCTATTGCTGCCTCTGCAAGCCCTGTTTTCTCCGTTTGCTGCAAGGAGGTAAATTGCAGGGAGGCAGAGGCCAGTGGGTGGGCAGGGCTACATTCAGTGTATAAGATACAACCAAATTTTCGCCCTCTTTTAGGGGGGGGGAGGTGCATCTTATACTCCAAAAAGTATGGTATTTTAATATATGCACTGAAAAGCCCGATTGGGCTTATTATCCGGAGAGGTCTTATTTTCGGGAAAACGGGGACTGTATTCAAAATGTTCATGAATAAAAATAAAAAAAAATATCTTCTGCCTTCCAGCCCTGAAGATGAAAATCAAGGAGGTGAAGAAAGAGAACGGGGACAAGAAAATCATCCCCAGGAAGAAAAAGGCTCTGAAATTGGGCACCATCAAGAAGAAAGAGTTGAAGAAGCTCGTGTTGTACCTCAAGAATGGGGCAGACTGTCCTTGCCACCAGCTGGACAACCTCAGCCACCAGTTTCTCATCATGGGCCGGAAAGTGAAAACCCAGTATCTGCTGACGGCCATCCACAAGTGGGATAAAAAGAACAAAGAGTTCAAAAAGTTCATGAAGAAGATGAAGGCTCCAGAATGTTCCACATTCCAGTCCGTCTTCAAATGATCGGCTGGGGCATCGAGGAAAGGGGACATGTTTTCAATTTTTTCATTAATAAAATTTTAATTTTTTTAATATTTTATATATATATATAACAAATATATATATAACAGGCCCTGAACGTGCACAGACTTGAGTGGATGGTTCACGTAAAATGTTGGCTTCTTCAACCTTTGTGGATAACTGATTCTTCTTCTGCCTTCTTCTCCATTTGTGCCTTCAGAGTTTTCTCGTGTTCTTCTTGCCTGTTTTCTCTCTTCCCCCCATCCCCAATTCAAGGGCAGCCACTGGGGAAGGAAGAGGGCGGGCAAAGAAGTCAAGATGGTGTCTGTGATCATGTGATCAAAGTCCCACTTCCTTTTTTGACATACATTTTGTGCGACATGTTAAAAAAGGGGGTGGGGTTTGGACTTCACTCATGTGGTTGCTGCTGCTGTTTTTGATTTTCCTGCACCCCTCCCGAGGTCTCTGTCCCAGTTATATCCTCATTAGGGAAGGTTCAAAATATGCAAATATATTTATATACTTTTGAGGGGTTGTGCCCAGATCTCTCTACAACCAACTAGAAAAAAAATCAGCCATCTGCAGCACATCTATTGTAGCTTTCTGTTTTTATATATAAATATATATATATATATATATAAACCTGACTTTTTAAAAAAAATAGTATATATCACTTTTCACCTGTTTTTATTTCCCTTAAGGGACCGTTCCCCAAGTGCTGCTTCTTCCTTTTTCCTGGATTAGTTCCATAAAGATGATCTTAGTCAGGGATAGTCATGTGAGAAAAGACATGTGTCAGCGTTCCAAATATCATCCGGAATTAAATCAGAGTTCAAGGCATAGCTTTCACCAAAGTTCCAATTTAATAAGAGAGACATGCTGGTACATCTGTGGAATTCACAGTGGCGGCCTATCCTTAACTTTACCAACTCGGTAATTTTCATGGCTGGGGTTACTTATACACTTCCTGCACTTCCAGTCAGGTGCAAAGGCAAAGGATGACCTTGGGCTTCTAGAAAGGAATGTTTTATTTTGACAATAACATTCTACTCCTTACTACCCCCCTCCCAATTCCCCACTAATGAAACAGCATAGTAAAGAAGGAGGGAGAGAGAGTGGCAGGCCAAAGATCCTAAAAAGAATATGACTGCAGGCCTGACAGCATGATGATGTCACAATGCTACGTAAGCCTGTTGGATTTGGCTATGTAACGATGCCACTGTGTGATAGTGACAATGATACAAATGACAATGTACAGTAAATCCTCACTTATTTCAGCGGTATTTTTTGCAAGGCATAGCCAAGAATGGCCCAAAGAGATGTGTCCATCTATACTGTAGAAATGAAAAAAATATAACTCTAAATAGGTTCAACTTGGCTCTGAAGGATGCAGCAAGAAAATTACTAGGACTACCAAAGCCTTCATTTATGTAATGCTAGTGGGTTTTATCCCAAAGAAGGTGTTTTCTTTAGACCCGTGGTGCCGAACCTATGGCACGCGTCCCAGAGGTGGCATGCAGAGCCCTCTTTGTGGGCACATGAGCCATCACCAGCTGGTCTTCTGGTTTCCGGGGCACGCATGCGTGACGGATAACTGGTCTTTGCGCGCACCAGAGCTCCAGAAACCCAAAGACCAGCTGGACAATGTGCATGCACACGCCAGAAACCCCCAAACCAGCTGGCAGGTGTGTGCATGTGCACCGGCCAGCTAGTCTCTGAGTTTCTGGTGCCCGTGCACATGTGCATGTCAGTGCCGAAAAGGTTCTCCATCACGGCTTTCGACGAATGGTATTTCTGCCTATTGAGCAGAAATTGCTAACATGAACCTGTAGGCAGAACCACTTGAAAATTTGTAGAGATCTGGAGGCAGATCATTTAATGTCTAATTCTTCTTTCTGCACCCCCAATCAATTAAATAAGGGTAGGGGGAGAGATGGAAAAATGGAGAGGAACATCCAGTTTCTTCAATAACCCAGTAAACAAAAGTGGAAAAAGTCATATAAGGACAGTTTGCGGGATTGTATTTCAAGGGGTTAATTTTATTGCAGGGCATTGACATTTGGAGGCACCTTGGCACAGGGATCTCCTCAGCTGCTTGGCCTATGAACTGTTGAGACTATTGAGCTGTTGGCCAGGTGGGATTTTTTGCCTAGGTGTGAGCGGGGTCTAGGTGTAAATTGACAGGTTGGGGTTCCCAGACTCCATCTTTCTCTTCAATCCATCCTAAACCGAACCTCTGGCTACTCCCATTTGTTTACAATATATTGGTAGACTTCTCAAGAACCACATTTTTGTTCTAATAAACTTTTCCCCAAGTTGATCCCAGGTGAATGAATTCCAAAGTGCCTCTGAAACAAGAAATAGCAGAAGTGGAAACTATCAAAAATTGTGGGGTTTTTTTTGTCATACCACAAAAGAGGGTTGAATCCATGTTTTAGAATAGAATAGAGCTGGAAGGGACCTTGGAGGTCTTCTAGTCCAACCCCGTGCTCAAGCAGGAGAACCTATGTCATTTCACATAAGTGACTGTCCAGTCTCTTCTTAAAAACCTCCGTGATGAAGCACCCATGATTTCTGGAGGCAAGCTGTTCCACTGGTTAATTGTCCTCACTGTTAGGAAGTTTCTCCTCAATTCCAGGTTGCTTCTCTCTTTGGTTAGTTTCCATCCATTGTTTCTTGTCCTGCCCTCAGGTGCTTTGAAGAATAAATTGACTCCCTCTTCTTTGTGGCAGCCCCTCAAGTACTGAAATACTGCTATCATGTGTCCCCTAATTCTTCTTTTCTTTAGACTAGCCAAACCCAAATCCTGCAGCCGTTCTTCATACGTTCATAGTTACATTTCTAGATTAAGTAAATTTTGAGGAAGATCAGATTAGAAATCGGAATTTGAAGGGAAGATATTATGTTTTTAAAAAAGGAATCCAAGATCATATCAAAAGGTGTAGTTACCCACAAATATTCCATATCGACTTCCATAATGGCTGCCCAGAACTTTTAGAAGATTTAAATAAGGGAGGTCTGAAATAACATCCTACTGAGAATGGCATTGAAAAGCCTGTTCTTACAATAGAAGAAAATAAGCACAAAATAACAGAGTTGGAAGGGTCATTGAAGGTCTTCTAGTCCAACCCATTGCTCAAAGGGAGACCCTATACCATTCTGGACAAGTGACTGTCCAGTCTGTTCTCGAAGACCTCCAGTGATGGAGCACCCACAGCTTCTGAAGACAAGGCATTCCACTAGTTGATTATTCTCACTACTTAGTTCTAGGTTGCGTCTCTCCTTGCTAAGTTTCCATCTGGTACTTATTGTCCTACTCTCAGGTGCTTTAGAAAATAAATTAAATCCCTTTTCTTTCTGACAGCCTCTCAAGTACTAGAAGACTGCTATCGTGCCACCCCTGGTCCTTCTTTTTGTTAGACTAGACATACCTAGGTCCCTCAATTGTTCATAGTATGGTTTAGCCTTCAGACCCCCTAATCATCTTTGCTACTCTTCTCTGCATTCTAATATTACCAAGAAGCATTCTGAACAGCACTCTTATCAACAACATTAACCATGGGAGGCTGGCAAAGGTCCCTATATTATCAGTCAGCAGTGGTATTGGCAGCTCCATTCCCTAACAGGTTAACAGAAATGGAAGGGACCTTATAAATCATCTTGTCCAACCCACCATCCAAGCAGGAGGCCCTACACCATTTCTGGCAGATGGCAGTCCAGTCTCTTCTTGAAAGACTCCAGGGATGAAGCTCCCACAACTTCTGAAGGCAACTTCTGTTCCATGGGTCGATTGTTCTCACTGTCAGGAAAATCCTCCTTATTTCCAGGCTGAATCTCTCCTTGTTCAGTTTCCATCCATTATTCCTTCCCTGGCCTTCTGTTGCTTTGGAAAGCAGATTGACCCCTCTCCTCTCTGTGGCAGCCCCTCAAATATTAGAAGGCTGCTATCCTGTCTCCCCTAGTGCTTCCTAGTTTCTGCAACCGTTTATCGTATGTTTTAGATTCTAGTCCCCTAGAAATGGAAGAGGAATGGTTCATGGGCAGGGGGCCCTGGTGACATGGAGACTAATTCTATACAGACTTCAGGCTACTTTCACACAAACCTTTGGCTAGTTTCTGTAATTAATCTGTGTTTGGGGGCTGCATGAGTTGAAACAAATGGGAGAGGTTGGAAAGAGTACAGATGGTCAGAAAAATAAAAGATGGATGATCCCACCATCCTTCTTCCTCTCCACTCCTTATCTATCCCCACCTATAAAGTCACATGACATTTCCAGAAAATGTGGCCCTTGACATAAGCTTGCCCAACCTCATCCTGGACTAGATAGGTTAGCAGCAGAAATATGACTGCTTGCATAAACTTTCACCCTTTCCAAGATGATCCATCTGGCATGAATACCTTCCCAGAAATAGAACATAATGTGGAAAACGAAGGGATCCCAC
Source organism: Thamnophis elegans (assembly GCF_009769535.1). Classification (NCBI taxonomy): domain Eukaryota; kingdom Metazoa; phylum Chordata; class Lepidosauria; order Squamata; family Natricidae; genus Thamnophis; species Thamnophis elegans. The sequence continues at coordinate 24,836,393 of NC_045553.1, read as the reverse complement.
AATGCAACCTCAAAATAGGGATATTTCTCATTTGTTATTGCCAGTTGCGAAGTTGTGTCAGGCCCTTCACAACCCCATGGACAACATTCCTCCAGGCCTTCTTGTCCTCTACCCTCCCCCAGAGTCAATTTAAGCTCATGCTGACTGCTTCAGTGACTCCATCCAGCCACCTCCTTCTCTGTCGTCCCATTCTTCTTTTGTCCTCTATCATTCCCAGCATGAGGCTCTTCTCAAGAGAGTCCTTCCTTCTCATTAGGTGGCCAAAGTATTTGAGTCTCATCTTCAGGATCTGGCCTTCTAAAGAGCAGTCAGGGTTGATCTCCTCTAGGACTGATCGGTTGGATCGCCTTGCAGTCCAAGGGACTCGCAGGAGTCTTCTCCAGCACCAGAGTTCAAAGGCCTCCATTCTTTGGCACTCAACCTTCCTTATGGTCCAACTTTCACAGTCATACATTGCAACAGGGAAAACCAAGGAATTCTCATACCTGGCAGCATTTTTTATTTTTGCTACAAATGCTGATATTTGGCCATAATTTGATAGAACTGCAGTGAAATTTCACGTGGCTCATGACAGCCATCTCTATTCCAGCTGTTTACTTAAGATGTAAAATACTGTGTATTACTATCCTTCAGCCTTATATGGAGTTAGATTATAGAAGGAGCAAGATCCTTAGTCCTTTCCATGGATGACTCTATCTGAATTTTGTATTTGGTAGTTTGTTTTTTTGCTTGTTTTCTTGGTATTTCCACTCCCACCCTTGTTTCCATCTGCCTCTTCCTTCGTGGATAATTTTGTGGGTAAGTGTAAGATTATATATATTGAGAAATGTGAGTGGACTGGAGTTTGTGCCTTTAAGAAGTTCTGTTCTCTTCTGTTTCCATTTTTCTGCTTTTAACTGTTTTCTGTAAAGATAGCCACACCGAAGAAGTAGGGAAATATATCTTGAAGGAATCTTGCATTCTTTTTACATCACTCTGGTATCTTTGCAGGAAGTTCTAAAATAACCAGGGTTGAGGTTTTCAAACTCCAAAAGGCCATTGCAGCAAGTTAATTCTCTGCAGGAGGCCACTGATGGCAAAAGTAATAATAATAATAGTAACATAAGCTTTGTTTTCCAGTCCTATTTTGAAATACTGTCAGGTGCTATCCATCATGGATATTGGGAAAAACAGGAAGTTGGCTCATAATTGTATGCTGAGAAAGAGATGCGTCTGTCCCTCAGCCAACATAACAATTGTTTGAATTATGTTTTGCTGCCAGATCCTTACTTTTGCCATTTTCTTACTCCCTGCCAATGTTGTGTTTCCCAGACAATGACTTCCATTCTTTTCCCCCAAGGACACAATATCCCTTGTTATTTCAAATAAGCCACGATGAATAAAAGTTAGTGCAGATGCGCTCCATCAATGCATTTCCATCTTGTGATTTCGCATCTTTGTGGTGCTTTCCCTCTTAAATATTGAGATTCTAAAAATTTGGCTAAGACAATGGGAGGCATGGGATTTGAGGATGTCGTGGGTGATGAGATGACCACAAAAATGCATTTCTGAAAGAACAAGAGAGTCCCTAGACAATTGAAAAGCAAAAAGTCTAGTCCCATCCTCAAAAGCTCTTGTCTTTTGGTGGTGTTGCAATGAAGCTTATTTCCCAATTGATGCTCCATTTTATAAAATTAAAAATGTTTCCTAATTCTTGTTTTCTTTTTACAAAGTTTATTACTACTCTTGTCCACAGTAGACTCACACAACTTCTAGACTAGACTAGACTAGACTAAAATGGTGTTAGGTAGTAATTGAGCTTACTTATGGGAATCTATTATTGTTAGTAATCCCTCAAGGCCCTCCAGACACCAACCTTTTGGACCTCAGGGATCATTAAATTCATAATTTTAAATCCCGTGGACCACTAACTTGATTTTTTTAAAAAGACAAATAGCATTTAGTGCAATATAAACAATGCAAATAACTTTTCTGCAGACCACCAAAATTTTCTTGTGGATCACCAGTGGTCCATAGACCACCAGTTGGTGACCATCTCCAGATCATCTCAATGTACCAAATGATGGTTTCTTTGGGTATTACTTATTAAGAATACACAGCCAATGTGAGTTGTTCACCAGTTAAAGGTTAAAGGTGTGTTGGTTGGATGATATGAGTTAGAGTTGAATTTGTTTCAGGTCCATGGGGAAGGGCCTGTTTTACTGGACAAATTAACCCTCTGCATATTGTCACTTATTTGGTTGGGTTCATACAACATGCAGTTCTTTAACCTGCTGTGACTCATCTGAGAAAGTTCTTCCAAGTAAAAATGAATGGGAGTGCAGCCTTCAGGATTCCAATTTTCCTAAGAGATGCCATTGACAAGAGAGAGTGGTATGGTGGCCTAGAGTTCAGGAGGTTGTGAGTTCAATCCTAGGTAGAAGCCAATATTTCTCTCTCTGGGCACAATGACAATGTATCTGCCGAATAAGACTCTGTGTTGGCGACAGGAAGGGCATCTGGCCAGTAATCACTCAGCTCCATTCAGTTGCCCAGACTCCACCCTGCAAGGGATCATGGGGTAGCTAAAAGAAGAAGAAGATGATGCCATTGACAAGAGAGGGAAACTGCTTCTGGGATGCCAAACCTGGCCTCCTTCATTTCCCTGTGGTACAAATATTGGGAAGTCTAAGTCTCCGGCTTACCTGGAAGATATAATCTCTGACTCCCAGCACTGACTATCAAATGAACTTTGGGCCTTCAGAAGAACAAAACTCTCACACACACATACACACACCAATCTAATTTCTCCCAGCAAGCCACACAACACTCCCAGCAGGGCTAGTTTTGGTGACTCTTTCTCCCAATTGACTACTTCTGGTTAATATCTATTAGGGTTTACAGATCTGATTCAAATCATTGATCCAAGTAAGAATGAGGATGTGATCTATTGTCATTCCATCATTTCGGTAAATAGACTAGATAGAATAGAATTGTTTATTGGCCAAGGGTGATTGGACACACAAGAAATTCATCTTTGGTGCATGTTTCATGCAAAGAGTTTATTTTCCTTGCCCCTATTCTTTGACCAAGTTGCTCTTCCTAAACCACTGTTTCCTGATGACAAATGTGGCTTGCTCTAAAATAGCTTTACCTGGCTTGATAGTCTCTAGTGCTTTTGATCCCAGGCCACTCAACGGAGGGTCTCAGCAATGATACCCATTTGAAGGAATCATCTGAACTCTAAGATGAATCTTTGGTTATTATTTTTTTTTGCTGACTTCTGCATGCCCAGGTGGAAGTTTTTAATCCTTTTGGCTTTTAAGTAATCATCACCACAATATTTTGACCCCTTCTGTGGTGTGAAAGTTTGCTTCTGGGGGATACCAAGAGGCATGAGATTGAAGTAAGGCTTGGCATACTGAAGGCAAATCAGCCAGATTGTCCAAAGTTGTGGCTAAGAAAGGGGTTGACATTAAAAGGGGCACAAAAAGCGGACTTGAAGAGAAAGCTATGCATGACTCTAACTTGGCATTTGAGGAATCACACTTGTGTCTGCAGAAATCCCAGGGGAAAGGAGATATGATTCAACTTATAAAGTGGTAGAGTGCTCTTGCAGATGGGGCTTGACACCTACGGCTTGTAATTTGATTCATTGGTTCACTTCGTTACCATGCTGATGAAAACAACTACACCAGGGGTGAAATTCAAAATGTTTCCCTCACTGGCTCTGTGGGTATGGATTGGTGGGGCGTGGATTGGTGGTCATGTGACTACAGAGGTGGGTTCCTACTGGTTCAGATTGGTTCGGCTGAGTAGGTAGTAACTTGGCCCCCAGCCGGTTCTATCGGCGGCACCATAGGCTCCGCCATCTTATTTTGCATTTTTTCCAGTACTGTGCATATACGTGTGCAAAGCGTGTGGGCGGCAGTGGCGGCAACTGGAACCCACCCCGTGTGACTGGGTGGGTGGGTTGGGTGGGCGTGGCCAAGTCGATGTCACTTTTTTGCCCTAATGACCTACAAAAAGAAGATATACCAATTATTATACACAAAGCAATAAAAGAGGTACACAAATTCTTACATAAGAGCAATAATACTCTTATTGCTCTTATGTAAGTATTTGTGTGCCTCTTTTATTGTTTTGTGTATAATAATTGGTATATCTTCCTTTTGAATTTCACCCCTGATCTATCTACTTACTTTCCTGCAACCTGGTGCTTTCTCATTGGTTAGTAAACTACATGTCCCAGCATCCTTGTAACCTCGGGATGAACAGGAGTTTCAGTGTGCCTAATAAAGTCGACAAGAGCTGATAGCTGGATAGGGTTTGTTTTCCTGTTTGATAAGACTCTTATCTGTGATTAAAATGTATATGTATATATACATATTATATACATAGGGAAATTAGGAAATTATGTCTCCAAGGCAGTGGTGAAATTCATTTTTTTTACTACCCGTTCTGTGGCCATGGCTTGGTGGGCGTGGCAGGGGAAGGATACTGCAAAATCTCCATTCCCCCCTCCTCTTTGGGGGCAGCGAGAGGTGCTATTTGCCAGTTCTCCGAACTACACAAAATTTCAGCTACCGGTTCTCCAGAACCTGTCAGAATCGGCTGAATTTCACCCCTGCTCCAAGGATAGCCGAGTCAGCTGCAGATTGCCACCAATATTTTGGTTCTTTCCTTTAAGTCAGTTGTCTCCAAACCTGGCAATTTAAGATTTGTGGGCTTCAACTTCCAGAATTCCCCAGTCAGCATGGGAGAGGGCATGGGCAAGGCCCAACCAGGGGCGATTTTTACCAGCTCGGTGAACCAATTCAAATTGTCCCCACCGCCTCTCCCGAGCAGAGGCCGAGGTGGTTGAATTTCACCCCTGAACTACCCCAGTTTGATGTCAAAGGCATGTTTAGCTGCCAGAAAAGCAACAGAGAGTCTGGATCAAACTTCCTCTTACATTGTGTTGACCCTGGGAAATTAATCCCCTGCTTTTTATTTTCAACTTTTTTTAAAAAAAAATGCATATTTGTATCGAATTAAAACTACTTATCTGCCATTTCTGCGTAGAGCTTTAGAGAGAGCAAGTCTGTGTGTTTGTTTTCCTACCGCGTTTCCTCAGTTATGTATTCATTTAACTAAAGTTGCTGAATTAACCAATTCCCTGTATGAATTCTTTTTGGCGAGGGTGGGAAAGTTGGATGGCTTGTTCTGGTTTTCTCTCAGAGAATGACATTTTCTATCTCAGGGTTTGTTGTTTTTTTGGACAACCTGCATGGCCTTTGAAGAGGGAGCAATGTAATCAGCTGTCTCAAAATAAATCTGGACAGCAACCAAATTGAAGATGGTCAACTCCCTCCCACCATTTTTTAAAATTAGTTTGAAAAAAGAAAAAAAATCTGCAGACAGAGGCTGAGAAAACAGTGAAATAAGGATTAAGGCTTGTGTAGTATTACAAAATCAATTTGATAAGATGTGACAATAGCACAGGTGTGTGTGTGTGTGTGTGTGTGTGTGTGTGTGTGTGTTTGTACCAGCATTTCTCAATCTTGCCAACTTTAAGAAGTGTGGACTTTAACTCCCAGAATTCTCCAGTCAGCATAAAAAGGTAAAGGTAAAGGCTCCCCTTGCACATATATGCTAGTCGTTCCCAACTCTAAGGGCCAGTGCTCATCTCCGTTTCAAAGCCAAAGAGCCATCGTTGTCCGAAGATGTCACCGTGGCCTTGTGGGCGGCATGAGTCAATGGTAAAGGCATACATAACTCCCCTGCTACCTTCCCACCAAAGGTGGTCCCTATTTTTCTACTTTCATTTTTACATGCTTTCGAACTGCTAGGTTGGCAGAAGCTGGGACAAGTAACAGGAGCTCACTCCGTTATGCGGCACTAGGGATTCGAACTGCCAATCTTTCTGATCAACAAGCTCAGTGTCGTAGCCGCTGAGCCACTGCATCCCTTCCAGTCAACATACAACCATTCAATTAGCAATGGTTCAAAGTTACAGTGCCACTGAAAACAAGGAGGATTGTCCTCACACTTATGCTGCAGCATTCCCACTGTCATATGATCAAAATTTGGGTGGGTGTCTGGCAGCCAACATAAATGTTTTGATGGTTGCAAACTTCTAGGCAGATCCCAACAGGCCAAGTCAATGAGTGAAGCCAGGTTTGCCTAATGACTGCACAATTCACTTAACCAGTACAGTGATTCATTTAACAACCATGACAAAAAAAGGCTGAATATTGAGTGTGACTCACCTGTTTGGAAATTCTTGTCACAGTTGTCATCGTGAGTCAAGGATTGCTTTTAGCAGTAGCACTTAGACTTATAAACCGCTTTACAGTACTTTATAGCTGTCTCTAAGCAGTTTACAGAGTCAGTCTCTTGTCCCCAACAATCTGGGCCCTCATTTTACCCACCTCGGAAGGATGGAAGGCTGAGTCAACCTTGAGCCAGTCAGGATCGAACCCCTGACAGTGGGCAAAGTCAGCCTGCAATACTGCATTCTAACCACCGCCACCATGGCCCGCCTTTCTTTCTTTCTTTCTTTCTTTCTTTCTTTCTTTCTTTCTTTCCCTCCCTCCTTCCTTCCTTCCTTCCTTCCTTCCTCCTCACTCACTCAGTCCACATTTAGCAACGGCCCTTAGACTTATATACCACTTCACAGTGCTTTTACAGCCCTCCCTAAGTGGTTTACAGAGTCAGCCTCTTGCCCCCAACAATCTGGGTCCTCATTTTACCCACCCCAGAAGGATGGAAGGCTGAGTCAACCTTGAGCCTGGTGAGATTTGAACTGCCGAATTGTAGCCAGCCAGGAGTCAGTAGAAGTAGCTTGCAGTACTGCACTCTAACCACTGTGCCACCAAGACTGTAGTTCTTCAGATGTTGCTAAGTAATTCCCACCTGCTTTACCATTGGTTAATAAAGGACAAAATTCAGTCACCTGCTTCTTGTGAATGATAGGATGCCCATCATTTCCTCAAAATCATCTCTTGTCTCCAACCATCCGTTGAAATAATATTTTTGGCAATGAAAAAAAATGCTGCAATCTCCCCGGGGCACATTACCACAAACTCTGTGTGAATTTATTTACAATATTTATAAACTGGCCTCAATCATTTGCTCTCTGACTGCAGAGGCCAGGGAAACAATGAAAATCAATATATTGCTATTGGTTTAGCACTTAGACTTATATACTACTTCAGAGTGCTTAACGGCACTCTCTGAGCAGTTTACAGAGTCAGCCTCTTGCCCTCAACAATCTGGGCCCTCATTTTACCCACCTCAGAAAGATGGAAGGCTGAGTCAACTTTGAGCCAGTCAGGATTGAACTGCTGGCAGTTGGCACAGTTAGCCTGGAATACTGCATTCTAACCACAGGGAGGGAGGGAAAGAAGGAAGGAAGACAATAGCAATAGTACTTAGACTTATATACCGCTTCACAGTGCTTTTGCAGTCATCTCTAAGTGGTTTACAGAGTCAGCCTCTTGCCCCCAACAATCTGGGCCTTCATTTTAACCATCTCTGAAGGATGGAAGGCCAAGTCAACCTTGAGCCAGTCAGGATCGAACTCCTGGCAGTAGGCAGAGTCAGCCTGCAATACTGCATTCTAGCCATTGCGCCACCATTCAGAAAAAGGCTTGGGCTTTTTAAATGTGACATCTGGGCTAAAGAGATGATCCCCTCACTGAAAAATAAAAAGGCCTTAAGGACTTTTTGGAGAGTCAAAGGTTTAAAGAACTGGGCATCCCTCCAGGGACAGCAAGCTCAAAAGTTGCAAAAGCTACTCTGGAAAAGACTTGGCTTTTGGTCCACCTATTTCTCCTTTGCTTTCAGAGTAGAAATTTCAACAAGTCCTTACTGGTTGACTAGACGGACACAATTATTGTTAGCAAGGTGATTTGGATATTCTCTATTGCCATGCCATAGATCTGTGATGGCGAACCTATGGCATGCGTGCACGAACTGGCACCTGGAGCCATGTTGCCTGGCATGTGCAGCATCGCCCGCTCCTCTTCTGGGTTTCTGGCATGCATGTGTATGTGATGATCAGCTGGTTCTTGTGCGTGTGGCAGTGTTGGAAACTGGAAGAGTTGGTCTTCTGTTTTCCGGTGTGAGCATGCACGCCGGCCAGCTGATCACATGTGCTCATGCACGCCAATATCTGGAAGAATTTGTGGCTGGGTGTGCATGTGTGAGCCAGAAACTGGAAGTTCATTTCCAGTGCATGAATGAGCCCTGGGCTGCTCCTCTTACAGGTCGAGGCCCAGACGAGTGTCTGCGCCAGGGGTGGGTTCCTGCCAGTTCCAACCTCTTCTATAGAAGAGGTTCCACAAATCTACCATGCCGTTTAGAACCAGTTCCAGCTCCCTCCCCCTGCCCGTCCGCACCACTCTTGCCCTGCCCACTGCTCACTGATTGGCTGGCTCACCAATCGCCCCGCCCACCTCTAAGAGTCCTATCTAAACTTTAAAGTCTTAAAGCTGTCAAGTTTGAACATCCCTGGGTTTTTTTTCTAAAGGGTTGGGGGGGCAAGGGTCTTGTAACTTGGCAGCTTTAAGACTTGCACACTTCAGTGCCAGAGTTCCTGAGCCAACATTTTGGTTGCTAAGCAAGAGCGTTGTTAAGTGAGTTTCACCACATTTTATAAGTTGGCCACGCCCACCCAGCCACATGACTGCCAAGCCACTCCCACCCGGTCACATGGCTGGCAAGCCACTCCCACCCAGTCACATGGCTGGCAAGCCACTCCCACAAAGCAGGCCACACCTACAGAAGAGGTTCTAAAAATTTTTGAAACTCACCACTGATGTGTGCACGCTCCTTTTTGGCATTCAGTGCCAAAACAGTTCGCCATCCCTGCCATAGATGATTTTAGAGCAAGTTGCCAGCACTTTTGAGCTGAGCTTCAAACTTCAAAGAACCGTTTCAAAATACCTTAGTACAACTGAAGAATCCACCACTTTTGACTATCTGCTTTTCTCCTCCAGTTGGCTTATTGCAGTGGTTCCCAAACTTGGCAACTTTAAGACTTGTGGACTTCAACTCCCAGAATTCTCCAGCCAGCTCAAGTCCACAAGTCTTAAAGTTGCCAAGTTTGGGAACCACTGGCTTATTGGATTGGCTCACTGACATGTTTAGCCTCTCAGAAGTATTTTATGTACTGCTTATAGTACAGCAGTTAAAAACAAAGATATAATTGCATATAATATGTTTGCATTATGCCCAATAGTTAGACAGCAAGCACAAATCTGTCAATGCAACAAAAAAGGCTCACTTGCTACAAATAGGTGTGAGAGACTGCCAAGGAAACATTTTAAAGAAAGTTGGATTTAACTAACTCATTGTAAGTCTGGCTGGAAATGTAATCTTATATTTTTTTTCAAGGTTATCTCCTATCCCAGACTAGCATTAAAGATCCCCATTTAAAATCCATGTGGTTCTTCTTTGGTTGATCAGCTAGATGGAACTTGACAGTATCAGGCGGGGGGGGGGGAGAGGTATTTTTAAACTGGGGGAAGAATGAAAAGGATTGAAATGTGTTTGAAAGAGCGCATGGACTGTAAACAGATTGGCTGCAGATCCGCTACAGAGCAAACGGACAGCCTGAGAGATAAGGAATGATAAATATAAAAGGGTATGGATTTAATAGAGCACCACACAAAGCAGAGCAAACCAGGTGAGCAAAGTTGTAGCAAAATAAATCTTCAAATCCTGCCTAAACAAATTCTAGGTGAAGAATGAGAGGCAAAGCAGAGACATTTTTGAGATGTCTAACCTGTTTTTAAGTGGAAGACTGTCTTCAATTCAAAGCAATCTTCCTTTTGGCCAAGGGTGATCATTCGTGACCTTTGTAGCCACAATTGGATATTTGAAATACTTGCATATTTCCAGAAGTAGTCACACCTACGTACAACCACACACACACATTCCCATGAAGTTTTTTTTGACTCCCTTTTGCTTAATTTTTTTTATTGGTTCCCATATTTTTATCTTGAGCATTTAATAAAAAGATGATGATAGTAGCAGATATTTCTCTCTCTGGGTACAATCAGTAATTAGCTGCACTGAACTCTGCATTGGCAACAGGAAAGGCATCTGGCCAGTAAACACTCAGCTGCATTCAGTTGCCCCAACTCCACCCTGATGTAAGGGATTATGGGGTCTTTAAAAGACTGTGTGTGTGTGTGTGTGCGCATGCACATGCACACGCACATGCGCACACGCGCGCGCAGTGGTGGGATTCAAAATTTTTATTACCATTTCTGTGGGTGCGGCTTGGTGGGCATGGCAGTGGAAGGATACTACAAAATCCCCATTCCCACCCCAGTCCAGGGGAAGGATACTGTAAAATCCCCATTCCCTCCCCACTCCAGGGGAAGGATACTGCAAAATCCCCATTCCCACCGCACTCCATGGGGAAGGATACTGCAAAATCTCCATTCTCTCCCCACTCCAGGGGAAGGATACTGTAAAATCCCCATTCCCACCCCACTCCATGGGGAAGGATACTGCAAAATTTCCATTCTTTCCCCAGTCCAGGTGAAAGAGACTGTAAAATCTCCATTCTTTTGCTACTCCAGAGAAAGGATACTGTAAAATCCCCATTCTTTCCCCACTCCAGGGGAAGGATACTGCAAAATCCCCATTCCCTCCCCACTCCAGGGGAAGGATACTGCAAAATCTCCATTCCCACCCCACTCCAGGGGAAAAATACTGCAAAATCCCCATTCCCACCCCAGTCCAGGGAAAAGATACTGTAAAATCTCTATTCTTTTGCTACTCTGGGGAAAAGATACTGTAAAATCCCCATTCTTTCCCTACTCCAGGGGAAGTATACTGTAAAATCCCCATTCCCTCCCCACTCCAGGGGAAGGATACTGTAAAATCCCCATTCCCACCCCACTCCATGGGGAAGGATACTGCAAAATTTCCATTCTTTCCCCAGTCCAGGTGAAAGAGACTGTAAAATCTCCATTCTTTTGCTACTCCAGAGAAAGGATACTGTAAAATCCCCATTCTTTCCCCACTCCAGGGGAAGGATACTGCAAAATCCCCATTCCCTCCCCACTCCAGGGGAAGGATACTGCAAAATCTCCATTCCCACCCCACTCCAGGGGAAAAATACTGCAAAATCCCCATTCCCACCCCAGTCCAGGGAAAAGATACTGTAAAATCTCTATTCTTTTGCTACTCTGGGGAAAAGATACTGTAAAATCCCCATTCTTTCCCTACTCCAGGGGAAGTATACTGTAAAATCCCCATTCCCTCCCCACTCCAGGGGAAGGATACTGTAAAATCCCCATTCCCACCCCACTCCATGGGGAAGGATACTGCAAAATTTCCATTCTTTCCCCAGTCCAGGTGAAAGAGACTGTAAAATCTCCATTCTTTTGCTACTCCAGAGAAAGGATACTGTAAAATCCCCATTCTTTCCCCACTCCAGGGGAAGGATACTGCAAAATCCCCATTCCCTCCCCACTCCAGGGGAAGGATACTGCAAAATCTCCATTCCCACCCCACTCCAGGGGAAAAATACTGCAAAATCCCCATTCCCACCCCAGTCCAGGGAAAAGATACTGTAAAATCTCTATTCTTTTGCTACTCTGGGGAAAAGATACTGTAAAATCCCCATTCTTTCCCTACTCCAGGGGAAGTATACTGTAAAATCCCCATTCCCTCCCCACTCCAAGGGAAGGATACTGTAAAATCCCCATTCCCACCCCACTCAGAGGAAGGATACTGCAAAATCTCCATTCTCTCCCCACTCCAGGGGAAGGATACTGCAGAATCCCCATTCTATCCTCACTCCAGGGGAAGGATACTGCAAAATCCCCATTCCCTCCCCACCCCACCAACCTGCTTTCCAGCTCCATTCTCCTGTTTAGGATAACAAAAGAAGATCCAGCCAATAAGCTGGGACTCAGGAGGCAGCAAAAAGATGGGTTCTCTCTGGTTCTCTAAACTACTCACAATTTCTGCTACCGATTCTCCAGAACTGTTCAAAACTGGCTGAATACCACCTTTAGTGTGTGTGAGTGTGTTTTACTCTGCTAGTTATAGCTGACTTTACAGAACAATGCTCATCTCTGTTTCTAGCGATTTAGCCAGCGCTGTCTGAAGACGTTTCCATGGTCATGTGACTAGCAGACATCATGCCACAGCTCAGAATATGTGACAAAGCACAGAGTGCTGTTACTTTCCCATCAAAGGGTACTTATTTATCTACTCGCATTTACATGCTTTCAAACTGCTCAGTTGACAAGAGCGGAGGCAAGTGACTGGAGCTCACTCCATCATGCGGTGGTAGGACTCGAACTGCTGGAACACAGACCTTCTTCAACGTCTTTTAAGCCATTGAGCCACCATGCCTCTACAGGCACTGTAACTACTGAATAAAAATCAATGGGATGAACTCCTTGTCAATAGCAGTGAAGAGAAGGTTATAGTTGGATAAATACCCAATACCCATCGCCCATTCTGAAATGTCTTTGACCTTAAAACATTCATTGTAGACTAAACATCTATGCTGATCTTGCTCCCTTTTCCACATTAAAATTCTCGGAGGAATGCCTGTTCTTCAAAGTGTGGTGGTACGTCTCAAAATACTCCAGAGCCCTTGTGCCTTGGCAGAGCGCTCATTGCCCATAATTACTCTAAACCTGAGTGTTGGAAAGTTTACAGTAGTTCTCTCTCTCCATTTCCTCCACCAGCCATTTCGTTTTCTTGAAATGTTTATTTTATAATGCCAAAAAGAACTATTAAAGCTTCCTAGGGTTAAAAGTTTGCTAAACACTCTGTCAGTACTACTCCATTTGACAATGCCTCGGTGACAACAGCAGAGACTAAACTTTTAATGTCTCCGAGGACAGTAAGAAATTGGCTCTTCGGTTTTTCTCAACACCTCTAGGGATGGTCCCAGTTGCTCCCCAGTTGGATGGAAGTTTGGAGCCAGAGCGATGGACATCAGAGGGATTCATCCAGCAGACCCAGTACTAGATAAAAGAACAAGGTCACCAAGATGTCCTTTGTGGACACAACTGGTTTTAATTAAATCATTTGACGGGGTCCCAGAGAAGGCTGGATGGATTACACCTTGAAGGATAACCTCATACTTTGATCTATTATCAACATCTTTGGGCATCAGTTTCTGGGAGATGTTACTCTAATATAACGTCATAGCCCTGAGTTATCTCAACACATCAACACAATTTTCATATTGAGAGGGGACCAGTTTGGGGACATGACTATATCTAGTTTTGCATCATATTTGTCCAGAAGATACATTTGAACAAAGATGGCTGGGTCCTAAGATGGTACTACTTCCCTGGAAGAGGCTGAAAAATCCAGACACAGTCTGCAAAGGGCAATGGGTACCCTATATTGTCAACTTCAAGAAGGGATCACCATGGTATCCCAGAAATATTTTAGAAGCAGCTGTGCTTTAAGGTAAAGGTAAAGGTTCCTGTCATACATATGTGCTAGTCATTCCCAACTCTAGGGGGCAGTTTCAAAGCTGAAGAGCCAGCGCTCTCCGAAGACGTCCCTGACAGAACAGTTAATCAGTGGAACAACTTGCCTCCAGAAGTCATAAATGCTCCAATACTAGAAATTTTTAAGAAGAGGTTGGACAACCTTTTCTCTGAAGTGGTGTAGGGTTTCCTGCCTAAGTAGGGGGTTGGACTAGAAGACCTCCAAGGTCCCTTCCAACTCTGTTATTCTATTCTATTCTATTCTATTCTATTCTATTCTACTCTTCTCTATTCTATTTTATTCCTGTTCTATTCTACTTCTGTTCTGTTCCATTCCATTCCATTCCAGTGCCAGTGCCAGTGCCAGTTCTACTCTACTCTACTCTACTCTACTCTACTCTACTCTACTCTACTCTACTCTACTCTACTCTACTCTACTCTACTCTACTCTACTCTACTCTATGAAATCAAAATCCCAGTGTCTCCTTTTGGAAGGAGGCTGTACCTTTGTCAGAATTTGAAGCAATGAGACATTGAACATGTGTGTGAGTGCATAAATTTTTTATAGATTAAAAATCAAGTTCAAAAAAACTATAAAAATTTCAGAAATTACAAATTACTGGAAAAAGAAGTCACCCACAAAATTAAAAGGAAAAAAAAAGAAACAGCATTAATAGTCATGTTTTAAACATCTAATATTCCGGTAAAATATCTGTGAAGCAGCCTCAAGAGAGTTTCTGGAATTATAAAGTCACCCTACACCAAAGATTTGCACAGCTCTACTAAGCAATAGCCAGAATCACTAGGGATGACTGTTCAGTGATCTTCCCAACATCTTCAACTCTTTAAGCAGACAAACCAAGTTCCCAGGTAATGGCTAAGGGGGGTGGGGTGTCGGTGGCTCCTTTTGCACACCGTTTTATGCTTCTTTTTTATTTGTACAAACTTCACATCTTTGCAACACATTAGATTTTTTAAAAATATCTGTTGTGATTCTTTTATCTATACAAATAAATCTTTTATAACTATAACTTTACATATTTGTGCATTTATGTTATTTCATACATTTTTTTCATTATATATATAATATTCTATATATTATATGTATAACAGTCTTTACTACGTTTAAGTCATTTTGTATAATATTTATTTGCTACAGTCTATCTCATATTTCTATCTTTTAATCATTTTTTGGTTTTGTAGTTGTCTATTGATTTGTTGATCTTTCTTCCTTTCTTTTTTGCTTTCCTGCTTCCCCCCACTTTCCTCTAGCCAATTATAAAATAAATCCCATACAGAGTAATATTCAGATTCTTCTTTCTCTTTTAGTTCTTTTGTAAGCCTATCCATCTCTGCACATTCCAATATTTTTTATTACATTTTCTTCTGTTGGTGTAATTATTTTTCCAGTTTTGTGCAAATGTAATTCTCGCTGCCATAATTATGTGTAGAATTAAGTATCTAATATTTTTTTCATAATTTCCTTTTATAATTCCTAACAAAAATAATTCAGGTTTTTATGCAGTTTGGTGTGTATTAATCTCCTCTAGCCAATCTTTTATTTTTTTCCAATATTTTTTCACAGATGTGCACATCCACCACATATGGTAGTATGTTCCATGTTGTTGGTTGCATTTCCAACAGATAGGTGAACACTCCGGGAACATTTTCACAATTCTCGCTGGTGGAAGATGCACACCGTTTTAATGAAACTCACCTGTTGGGCAATGTAAAGCAAGCCCAAGGAATCAAGGAATAGAATGGATCAAGGCACAAGGTCTCCTGCGCAAGCAGGATCTCTTCCAACTCTGTGGTTCTGTAATCCCAGATCAATTAATCAGAGGATCAGCTTGCTTCCAGAGGTTTGTGAGTGCTTCATCCCTGGAGGTTTTCAAAAATGAACTGGACAGACATTGGTCTGAAATGGCAATAGGGCCAGCTGCTTGAGCGGGTGGTGGTGGACTAGATGACCTCTGAGATCCCTTCCAACTCTTTATTCTGTAATCCCAGATTAATTTTGTCCAAAATGACTAATTGAGATGACCATATTTATCAATAAGCAGGCGTCCAATGGGCCAACACAGTCTAGAAATTCGTACTGTGTCATTTTAGCAGTTTGCAAAGTCTCCCTTTGAATTATTTTGATCGTCAGTCCTTGATGATTTGCTGAAATGCTTTGGACAGAAATTCTGGGCCAGAGCATTCCGGTGAGATGCTCAGACATGTGACTCCTTTCGCTGCCAATTTTCTTACTGACTGAATTTCAATCCCTTTCAGTTGATAGCAAAAGTCATTCTCATTCTAATTAGATACGTAGATGCCTTCAGAGTTTATTTAGGCATTGTCCAAAATATTGGGGGAAGTCAACGCCTGACAGCAGAGGAATGCGCTCTCTCTCTTTTTAAAACAAAAAACAGAAACAAAAGTCTGTCCTACTCCATTCTAGAAATTCAAGCTTCCTTTTCTTCCCACAAGGGTTGACACATTGCATTAATTAAAGTTTTCTTAAGCCTTATTCAATTCAATTAATGATTGAATAAACCACATCTGATTAAGCTTGCACAAGGCATCTAGCCATAACCAATAGTTCCCAACCACAGAGGCTGGCTTCCTAGAACATACTAAAATGTAACCAATGATGCTTAAGATGAATTAGGCTACCATCTCTGGGCTGCAAAAAATTGAAATTCATTTTAATTCAATCAAACATTTAGCAGATTAATGAAGTGAAATAAACCAGAGCAAAAGCTGTCTATGAATGCTCTTTGAAATGTAACCCCTCCCCATGTCCCACTCCAGTGTTGAGTGACCCCAACTGAGAAAGATCCTGCCCTCTTTTTTCTATTCAACATGAATAAAAGATAAAGGTTTCCCACGCACATATGTGCTAGTCATTGCCAACTTTAGGGGGCAGTACTCATCTCCATTTCAAAGCCCAAGAGCCAGCGCTGTCCAAAGATGTCTCCATGGTCATGTGGCCGACATGACTAAATGCCGAAGGCGCACAGAATGCTGTTACCTTCCCACCAAGGTGGTTCCTATTTTTCCGCTTGCATTTTTACATGCTTTCGAACTGCTAGGTTGGCAGTTCAGACAAGCTGAGCTTGTCGATCAGAAAGATTGACAATTCGGTGGTTTGAATTCCTAGCAGTGGGTAATGGAGTGAGCTCCCATTACTTGTCCCAGCTTCTGCCAACCTGGCAGTTCAACATGAATGCAACCATATTATTTAGTAGGAAAAAAAATCTTACATAGACTAGTATTCCACTTATTCCAAATTCTAACAATTCCCATTAGGACACCAATTCTAATTGGTGTCCTAATGGGAATGGTTCAGGAAACTCCAACCAAAATCAACCAGGAAGACTAACATCCTGTAATGGATTATAATCCCATGAGTAATTTAACTAAAATGTCAGGATATTGGATTTAGTAGCTAGGATGTAAAGTATTTATCTTCTACTAGATAAAAGATAAAGGATGTAAAGTATTTATCTACTACTAGATAAAATAGAAGAATGTGGGTTAGACAGCATCACCACCAGATAGATTCGTAACTGGCTGACCAATCGCACTCAATGTGTAGTCCTCAATGGAATTGCATCTATATAGAGGGAAGTATGCAGTGGAGTACTCCAAGGCTCTGTTTTAGGCCCAGTACTATTCAACATCTTCATCAATGATTTGGATGAGGGCATAAATGGGGAACTCATCAAATTTGCAGATGACACCAAGCTGGCAGGAATAGCCAACACTCCAGAAGATAGGCTTAAGAGACAGAAGGATCTTGACAAACTTGAATATTGAGCACTATCTAATAAAATGAAATTCAATGGTGAAAAGAGTAAGGTTCTACATTTAGGCAAGAAAAATGAAATGCACAGATACAGTGGTACCTTGCTCAATAGTAGTAACTGTGAGAGGGATCTTGGATTCTAGTGGACAACCATTTAAATATGAGCCAGCTGTGTGCAGTAGCTGCCCAAAAAGCCAACACAGTTCTAGGCTACATAAACAGAGGGATAGAATAAAGATCACGTGAAGTGTTAATACCGCTTTATAAGGCCTTGGTAAGGCCACACTTGGAATACTACATTCAGTTTTGGTCGCCACGATGTAGAAAAGATGTGGAGACTCTAGAAAGAGTGCAGAGAAGAGCAAGATGATTAGGGGACTGGAGACTAAAACATATGAAGAATGGTTGCAGGAACTGAGTATGTCTAGTTTAATGAAAAGAAGGACCAGGGGAGATACGATAGCAGTGTTCCAATATCTCAGGGTTTGCCACAAATAGGAGGGAAGCAAGCTATTCTCCAGGACACCTGAGGGTAGAACAAGAAGAAATGGGTGGAAACTAATCAAGGAGAGAAGCAACTTAGAACTGAAGGGAAATTTCCTGACAGTTAGAACAATTAATCAGTGGAACAACTTGCCTCTAGAAGTTGTGAATGCCCCAACACTGGAAGTCTTTAAGATGTTGGATAGCCATTTGTCTGAAATGGTATAGTGTTGTGACTCAGCAGTTCTGCTGAGAGCTTTTTCAGGATACAAAATTCAGTGTGGTGATTCAGCAATTTTGCTGAGAGGTTTTTCAGGATCAAGATTCATTATGCAGCTGGGGGCGGTTTGAGGCAAGTTTGGAGATAAAAGGACGGATGCTGCCATGCCCCAGTTGCTGGAGTCAACATACGTTCCTTGGTTCCTTCGTGTGTTTCGTGTCTGGTACAATATTGCTTGCTTATTACTTGTGATTATGCCTGTTACATTTGGATAAATGCTTTGGTGTTTTCATGTAAATCTGATCTGTGAAGACTGCGAAAGAACTGCCGAGTTTGTTTTGGAATTCTTATCAGAGATTTATGTTTATGTTATTTTCTGGGCTCGAAGCCAGTTTGAACTGAAAACTGATAAAAGAAAGCCTTCCTTTTAAGTTGCCTGCCTGCGTTTGTTAACGAGCTGTGCAAGGGGGGGGGGGCAGAACAGTATAGGGTGTCTTGTCTAGGCAGGGGGTTGGACTAGAAGACCTCCAAGGTCCCTTCTGTTAAATATATCTCCTTTAGGAGACTAGAGTTGAGTAGCAGAAGGTAGCAAGGAATGTGCCACTGAATAGTCACACTATCAATCACAGCCGCCGAAGTTAAAACAAGGATAACCTTACTTGCATTAACAAAAATAAAGTAGGATAAACATTCTCCAAAACAAGCGATAAGTAGTCTTGAATTATATACACAGTCTATGATACAACACATTGGTTTACAGATGCTTAACTCACGATTCACCATGTAAACAGGTAACTAACATATAGAGTAGCCACCATGCAATATACAGTATTCAACTCCAATAACAATCATGGAGAACATACAGGAACAACCAGGAACAACCAGTAGTAGTTCCTACTCCCTCTTATGGCTGATTAAAGCAACAGCATCCAATCACATCTCACTTGAGCATTTATAAATATAGCCAACCCAAGACTAGGATTACATCCCTAACACCTTCCAACTCTGCTATTGTATTATTGTATACAATAGGCACTGGCTGGGATATTCTGAAGTCCACACATCTTAAAATGGCTAAGGCTGGGAAACCTGATCTAGACCAAGACCCTGCTTAATGCAAGGATTCATTGAACCATCTCCACTTGTTGGCAGGTGCTTGCAAAAGATGTGCGCACATGCATGGGGGACAGGAGACAGTGGAGGCTCATGTGTGCATGTGCTGGGGAGGGGCGTCATGGAGAGGGTCACATATGGGGGGGTCACACACATATGCACAGAGGGGTGGGGGAGCACAGAGGGTCACACATGCATGCATGGGGGGCACAGGGGGGTCGCACACACATTGCATTATAATTTCATGTGCGTGCACGCACTGTCGCACACACCTGCACTTTCAGCACAAAACAACAGAATGGTTAGCCATCATTGCAATAGGATATTGAATGTAGTAGATGGAACAGTAAAATGTACAATAGGCCAAAACACACACATAGTTGATTTAGAGAGTGCTGACTCAGCATGATGCATTCTGCACTATGATTGGTTGCTGTATGTATGAAGGGGGAGTTTCCCTCCCCCCTCCACCTTTTTCTTCTCTGTGTTGTGCATACTGTTTAATTTACCTCATGATACCTCATGACATTCCTCACTATCTTGTGTTCTTCCATATATATATATATATATATATATATATATATATATATATATATATATATATATATATATATATATATATATATATATATATATATATATATATATATAGTCTCTGACTTCATCTGGACAGCTGCTGCGCAATTCCTTGATATAGGACATGTCATTTGGATCGCCATGGGAATTACAGACAGTTCTTGATTATAACCTATTCTATTCTATTCCATTCCATTCTATTCTGTATTCCTATCCATTCCATTCTGTATTTCTATTCTATTCTATTCTATTCCATTCCATTCCATTCTATTCCATTCCATTCTGTACTCTTATCCATTCCATTCTGTATTTCTATTCTGTTCTGTTCTGTTCCATTCTGTTCATTTTTTAAATATTCCATTCCATTCCTTATTTCTATTCAATTCGATTTGATTCAATTCTATTCCATTCTATTCTATATTCCCATTCCATTCCATTGTCATCTGGAAAGATCACAAATGGTGATCATACAACCCCAGATGCTGCAACCATGTACAAAACTACATGTTGACATGCCAAATGCCCTGATTGTGATCACGTGACTGCAGGGATGCTTCAATGGTCATAAATCAGATGGAAATAAATCACTTTTCAACACCATCATAATCAGTGTTCTGTGCATCTTCGGCGTTGAGTCATGCTGGCCACATGACCACAGAGACGTCTTCAGACAACACTGGCTCTTTGGTTTGAAACAGAGATGAGCACAGCCACCTAGATTCCGGAACGACTAGCACATATTTGCAAGGGGAACCTTTACTTTTATTATCAACCATAATTAATTTACATGAAAAAATAATAATAATACAAGGAGGAAAAGTTTGGTTTGGTTCTCTTTTTCCTGAGCAGAAACAAGAAATTGTGAATGCCCCAACACTGGAAGTCTTTAAGAAGATGTTGGATAGCCATTTGTTTGAAACGGTATAGAGTTTCCTGCCTAGGCAGGGGGTTGGACTAGAAGACCTTCAAGGTCCCTTCCAACTCTGCTATTGTATTGTATTAAATTAAACTCCTAGAGAAGGATTCCCCTAAATGCTGAAGGGAAATGAAACAGCACAGAGGAACAAAATAGTTTAGGGTCATTAGAAAAACCACCACCACTTCTGGTTTTCTTTTCAAACAAAGCACCTTTTCCCATATTTAACAATCAAACTTTGGGGTTTTTTTGTGGCAAAAGAA
This sequence comes from Thamnophis elegans, assembly GCF_009769535.1. Lineage (NCBI taxonomy): Eukaryota > Metazoa > Chordata > Lepidosauria > Squamata > Natricidae > Thamnophis > Thamnophis elegans. Next base: position 24,815,581 of record NC_045553.1, on the reverse strand, counting down.
ACAACCAAAAGAGAAAGAGACAAGACTGGCCCTGGAAGGAGGGTGAAATATGGCTTAGGAAAGGTCAAGGTATCAAACTGACATCTTTTTCCCATTAGTGTCCTACTTCTCCACAGTGACAAAGCAATGTTAGTTTCAGAGGTCTATATTAACATGTGCAAAAGAAACAAAACCTGAGAATTACCACCCAGCAAGTTGTGTGTCAGAGCCAGACCACAATGGCCCCAGGCAACTGAGCGATGTGAGAGGAGCCTCTTGTCCTAAATTATGTGGGGAGCTTCAGACCTCAACCCCCCTCCAAAAAAAAAAAGTTCCCAAAGCTGTAGATTTCTTTTGTGACAAGAGCAGAAATCTCCAAGGGCCGCCTAAATGTTGTTGTAGGTCTCATCTTCCGGACCACATGCCTCCAACATCCAGTAAAAAAATTATTTTTTTAAAAAAAGCCTTGGGATTTCTCTTTCGCCCGATGTACAAGAAAAAATGTTTTAAATTCCCAAGTCCTGGAACCTGAGAAATGTTTACTTCCATTTTTAACTTGGAGTAAGCCGGTTCCAAACTGTAGCCAACCAATTAAAAATTAGGTTGCAACACTAAGATGTACTTAATATAAAATGGAAACAAATGGAATAGCTGCACTCAAGATCTGGCCAGAATTTTATTTTTCTTTTCAACCCAATTCAAAATTCTTACCCAAGATTGTAGTCCATTGGAATGCATTGAATTAAGAGAAAGGGAGAAAGATCTACTACTAAGACATTATTTCCCTTAAATAATTATCAAAAAGGCTTATTTTTGGAAGAGCGAAAATTAGATTTCCCCAGCAGTTAATTAAATTCTAAAACCATTAGGCTCATTTCCACTAACTTAAATAATTTACAGGTTTGGATAACATCTTTTACACAGAGTACTAGGACATGAATAGGCAAATGTATCTTCTAGGAGCAAGGTCAGTAACTTATTTTTCCTAAACTTAACTTTGTACCATGTTCATACCGGCATCACTTGTCCACTTTAATACTGGTTGCAGATGAAATATGAAAACTGATACACGTTTCCACATGCATTTCTCCAAGTACAGTGATTTTTCTATGTATTTGTCCTAACATTTATTTATTTATTTATTAAATTTATATGTTGTCCATCTCACTATCAAGCGATTGGGCAGGTTAAAGGTAAAGGTAAAGGTTCCCCTCGCATATATGTGCTAGTCGTTCCCGACTCTAGTGGGCAGTGCTCATCTCTGTTTCAAAGCTGAAAAGACAGAACTGTCCGAAGATGTCTCCATGGTCATGTGGCCGGCATGACTAAACGCCAGTTGCACGGAACGCTGTTACCTTCCCACCAAAAATGGTTTCTATTTTTCTACTTGCATTTTTACATGTTTTTGAACTGCTAGGTTGGCAGAATCTGGGACAAGCTCACTCTGTTACACGGCGCTAGGGATTCGAACTGCCGAACTGCTGACCTTTCTGATGGACAAGCTCAGCGTCTTAGCCACTGAGCCACTGCATTCCTTATGGGAAGGTTACAATGCCATAAATATTTGTTTGTTTGTTTGTTTGTTTGTTTGTTTATATTTATTTATTTATTTATTGCAAGTGTTTTTTTCTTCAGCACAAGACATTTAATGCAACTCCCAGAATCCTTCAGTCAACATGCTGGGGAATTCTGGGAATTGAAGTTCATATATGTTCAGAGTTCCATGTTCAGGGGAAAAAAAACTGGGTTATATGAATTACCAAACTGGGGACCAATTTCATAAACTCACAGAAGTAAGTTTTAAGTTGGAGGAGATATATTTTTTTCAACAAAGAGTTTATCCTTTAGGCATAAAGTTTTGCTTCATAATCAGTTTGGGAGCCAAGATAATTGGATTCTCAATCACAGCTTTTCCTGAAATCACTTTACCTATTTTGTAATTATTATTAAATGGAAAGAGAAATGGAAATAAGCAGGTCTACATTCTGTGCTCTTGATGTTGCAAAAAATAAATCTGGACAGATAAAGTTTTTTGTATTTTTTTTAAAGATGCAAAACAACTACTCCTATATTAGTTCCTTCCACTCCAAGCTGTTTCCTCCTGTCCCAGAATCCTCAGTTCCTTCCATCAATCAAACCAGAGTCATCATCAGTCACCAGCATCCTGTCAGCACATGATGAAATTGCAAATGAATTGCGTTTGGTCAAAGCTGTAAAACAGGAAATTGAAAGAAATAAAATTACAAGGGGGAAAAATCATTTTATTTCATTATGGAGTAAAGACATCTGTCATCGCCGCTTGTTTGAACTTTTTGAAGTTTTTTGATTGGAAAAATATTTTTTTATACCTCAACATTTTTTCCAGCCCTTTCTCTCTTTCATGCTGTCTCCCTCTCCTTCTTTCCTTCCCTCTGTTCTGGAAGGATTCTTGCAGGCTGAAGAATCTCCTGTCCCTGGAGAAAGGCCTAAACTAGAACTGGCACTGAATTTAAATGTTGTCTGAAAAGGCTTAGTCATAACCTCCAAATGCAGGAAATTCCTGTTTGGGCTACAGTAAGGTGAAGAATTGGCAGATCAGAATATGAAAGGTGACTGGCTAACCTACCTCCAAATTAAAACTAAATACAATAAAGACACTAAAATATATGGTATTGAAACAGAACCACACAAATTGAATAAAATTATTCAAAGTCTGGACAGAAAGATGATAGGGAAAATATACAAATTCCTCTTGAAGTATCAAATGGAAGAGGAAATTGGAAACTGTAAAGAACCAATGATAAAATGGGCACAGAACTTTGGCTATAACATTGAACTAGACAAATGGGAAAAATTTTGGGGAATAAATTTAAGAATGACACTATCAATCCCATACAAGGAAAACCTTGTTCTTTCAATCCTTCCAATATTTTTTTCCTTCATTCCCTTGTCTGTTTCAATATTAAGTACATTTCTTCCTTTCTTCCTATAATTTTTTCCATTTTCTTCCTTATATTCTTTTCCATTTCAACATTGTCTTCCTTTTTTCCTTCCTTCCTTCCTTCCTATACGTCTTCCATTTTCTTCCTTATATTATCTTTTCTGTTTCAACAGTCTTTGTTTCTTCCTTCCTTCCTTCCTTCCTTCCTATACTTCTTCTTTCATTCATTATATTTTCTTTTCCATTTCAATATTAAGTGTAATTCTTTGTTCCTCCTTCCTTCTTTCAATCCTTCCAATACTTTTTCCTTCATTCTCTTTTCCTTCAATATTAAGTGCAATTCCTTCCTTCCTTCCTAAGTTATTTCCATTTTCTTCCTTATATAATATTTTCTGTTTCAACATAAACTGCCTTCCTTCCTTCCCTCCCTCCCATCCCTTTCTTTATGTTTTCTTCATGCTTTCTTTTCTTTTTCCTCTGCTCTTTTTAAATCCCCCCCCCCTTCTTCTCCTCCTCTACATTTAGGTTGGATTAGTTTGTTTATTAGTTAAGTCAAACGTTTTAATAAAAGTTTCATCTTTTAAGATTCGTCCAACACATCCAATTGTAACCTTAACAGAATCCCATTGATCCACAGACAGCAGCGGGGAGCCCCAGAAGCCAGAGGACGTTCTCTGCTGGCGTCCGCCGCTCCCCCGATATCTCTTCCTTCCGCGGCGAATCCCATGGATTCACGAACGGACTCCACGGAAGGAAGAGAGATCGGGACAGCAGCGGGGAGGCCCAGAAGCGAGGGGACGTTCTCTGCTGGCGTCCGCCGCTCCCCCGACCTCTCTTCCTTCCGCGGTGAATCCCATGGATTCACGAACGGACTCCACGGAAGGAAGAGAGATCGGGACAGCAGCGGGGAGGCCCAGAAGCGAGGGGACGTTCTCTGCTGGCGTCCGCCGCTCCCCCGACATCTCTTCCTTCCGCGGCGAATCCCATTGATTCACGAACGGACTCCACGGAAGGAAGAGAGATCGGGACAGCAGCGGGGAGGCCCAGAAGCGAGGGGACGTTCTCTGCTGGCGTCCGCCGCTTCCCCGACCTCTCTTCCTTCCGCGGCGAATCCCATGGATTCACGAACGGACTCCACGGAAGGAAGAGAGATCGGGACAGCAGCGGGGAGGCCCAGAAGCGAGGGGACATTCTCTGCTGGCGTCCGCCGCTCCCCCGATATCTCTTCCTTCCGCGGCGAATCCCATGGATTCACGAACGGACTCCACGGAAGGAAGAGAGATCGGGACAGCAGCGGGGAGGCCCAGAAGCGAGGGGACGTTCTCTGCTGGCGTCCGCCGCTCCCCCGACCTCTCTTCCTTCCGCGGCGAATCCCATGGATTCACGAACGGACTCCACGGAAGGAAGAGAGGTCGGGACAGCAGCGGGGAGGCCCAGAAGCGAGGGGACATTCTCTGCTGGCGTCTGCCGCTCCCCCGACCTCTCTTCCTTCCGCGGCGAATCCCATGGATTCACGAACGGACTCCACGGAAGGAAGAGAGGTCTGGTCTGGGCAGCACGCACAGAGCGGGAAAGGCAGCACCAAAGCCTGGCCGCGAGCGAGGGAGCGCGCGGCGAGCAGCGACGCCGGGCTGCTTCCTCCTCCGCCGCCGCCGCCGGCTGCTCCCTCCGGGGCAGGAGAGCTGGGAGCAGCCGCCCGAGAACTTCCACGTGGTTCCAAAGGTTTTGCCGCCCGTTCCAGCGCAGCACAGGGGCTGGCTGCGAACTCCGCAAGGGGGCTGTCTCCTTCCCCCAGCCCAGTGCCTCCCGATTCCCACGGTACCAAATTTAATACAAAACATGATTTACTCACCACTAGTGAGTAAGCGCAGCTGCCCAAAACAAAGACGAAATAAAATGGAGACTCGCGCATGCGTCCTCAGCTAAGGAGTCCAGCCAATCAGTGAGCTGGTTGGCCAGCTCACTGATTGGCTGAAGTCCAGCCAATCAAATCAGTGAGCGGCAGGCTGGGCTGGCTTAAATTTGTAGGTGGTAGCATAGAACAGAACGATGAGCCAGCCCAGCAGCTGATGGGCGGGAGCTGCAAGCGCCAAAAAAAGCGTGCCTTTTTAAAAAGCGGGCGGGACGCGGGAAAATGCATCAAAAAGCGGGGGTGTCCCGCCAAAAGTGGGACGTCTGGTCACCTTAGGCTACAGCGAGGATGGAGAACAAGATTTTTATTTGGATGTTTGAAGAGTTGAAACCATCATGCTTTCTACTAATTCATGGTATCTCTGTGGCATCCAAAGACACTTCTGTAGTCCACACACTAAAGTTGCTTTGCTTTGCAATGTACCGTATTTTTTGGAGTATAAGACACACCTTTCTCCCCCCGAAAAGAGGGTGAAAATTTGGGTGCATCTTATACCTTACCCACCCAGTAGCCCCAACCCTCAGCCTCTGTCCCCCAGCAATTTATCTCCTTGCAGCAAACGGCGACTGGCAACTACTCGGAGGAGAGCCTTCTCTGTGGCTGCTCCGACCCTTTGGAACGAACTCCCCATGGAGATTCGTACCCTCACCACCCTCCAGGCCTTCTGCATAGCCCTTAAAACCTGGCTGTTCTGACAGGCCTGGGGCTAAAGATTCGCTGCCCCTATTTCGAATGGTATGACTGTTGTGCTTTTTAATTATGTATTGTTTTGTGTTGTTACTAAACTGTCTGTATCCCCCCCTTCCCTTTTTGAGCTGTGAGCCGCCCTGAGTCCCCTTAGGGAAAAGGGCGGCATACAAATGAAATAAACTCAAAATAAACTCAAACTCAACGGGGGCTTGCAGAAGCTGCAATAGGCTATTATAATCCCTACAGCCTGAAACAGCTGATGATCAGGAGAAATTGAAAGTGAAACTTGCTGTTTGCTCCACATGGCAAATTGCTGGGAGGCAGAGGCAGAATTATTTTCTGTTGTTTTCCTCCCCAAAAGCTAGGTGCGTCTTATACTTTAGAGCATCTTATACTCTGAAAAATACTTCTTTCTACTTATTCATTCTTCTTCTACATTCCTACAAGAACATTTTCCAAAAAATAAAAGTCAGGTGGGGCAAGGAAACCCCTGGGCACCAAGGAAGCTATTTAGGGAATGTTGTTGCTCATAGAACCATGTTACTTATCCCTGAAGAAGATTGAAGTACTAATGGTAGCCTTGTTGGTTTGTCCATCTTCCCAGGCTTTCTAGTTACTGTGAATAAAATACATGATACAAATAGTTTGTGTAATAGTGTAACAGAGTTGGAGGAACTGTGGAGCAGTGGTGGGTTGCTCTTACTGTCTCTACCGGTACACTGCTCATGGGGCCATGCGTCCTGTTTGTGCATATGCGCTGATTGCGCATGCACAATCCACCACCCCTGCAACACCCAGCTGCTTGTTGGGGATCATGCAGGTGCCACAAACTGTGCACATGTGCCCAATTGGCCGGTTGCTTTAAAAACAGGTATAGAACGTGGGCAGGTGGGTGGGCCAAATAAGCCACCATACAGATACGCTGTCAGCTGCTTCTGGCTACTACTGGTATGGCTGTACTGGACCATACCCAGAGGAGCCCTCCACTGGAGGCCATCTAGTCCAACCTCCTGCTCGAGGTGGAGACCTTGGCTGTCCAGACAAATGGCTGTTCAATCTCTCCTTGAAAACCTCCAGTGATGGAGAACCCACAACTTCTGGTGGCAAGCCATTCCACTGATTTACAGAATAACCAATATTGATAAAAAGCCTAAGCATCTTTATTTATTTATTTAAAAGGCATTTGATGAGGTGAGTTGTTGCTGATGAAAACTTGTGCCTTTGAATAAAATTGGGTGTTCTGCAAAACGGAAAAGAATGAGGCCCATCTCCCTGCTTCCTTCCTTTCTTTTGAATGTTACCAAGACCCAACGTGTGTTGTTTCTTGCTCCTTTCCCTCCAAGAAGAAAAAAAAAACCCAAAACCTGACTATGCAAAGTTGCCTGAGCCTGCGAGCAATTCTTCTGTGTCATCTGACCTTCTGCCACGGAGTGCTCCAATTTTTTCTTTCCCTTGGAAGAGAAACAAAGGAAACTAAAAAGCCCGCCCCAGTGGCACCACTGTGAGTAACCACATCTGTGCTGGGATGTGTTAAAATCCCCCAAGGAAAAAAAATACATTCCTGGTTCAGTCATCCTCTGTTACACCACCATGGTCAAATCTGAGTAGAATTCAACCACACTCTAATTGCCATCCATTCCTTCTTAATTTACCCCCAAGGTCTTCATAACCGAGGAGAACAGAAAAGGAACAAATGGTTTGGAACGACACAAGTTCAGACCTAATGACATACAGTCATGCCTAAAAGGTGGGCCATGTCCACAACCAGTTTGCACACTTTTTTTGCACAAAAAAGGGGTAGCTCTGACCAGAGCAAAACCTGTTGCCCATTTTTAAATTGCTCCTTGGTTGTAGAGGGGTAGGAAATATAAAAAATGTCCTGAGGTGAGGCTGAGAGAGAGACGTGAAGCCCCAACAACATCAAGTGAGGTACTAATACCATTATATAAAGCCTTAGTAAGACCACACCTAGAATACTGCATCTAGTTTTGGTCACCACACTATAAAAAAAAGATGTTGAGACTCTAGAAAGAGGCAGAGAAGAGCAACAAGGATGATGAGGGGACTAGAGACTAAAACATACAATGGACGGTTGCAGGAACTGGGCATGGCTAGTTTAGTGAAGAAAAGGACCAGGGGAGACTGGATAGCAGTCTTCCAACATCTGAGGGGCTACCACAGAAAGGAGGGGGGGGGCAAGCTATTTCCCAAAGCACTTGAAGGCCAGACAAGGAACAATGGATGGAGAGATTCAGGCTGGAAATAAGGTGCAATTTTCTGACAGGGAGAACAATCAACCAATGGACAACTTCTGAAGTTGCCTTCAGAGGTTGTGGGAGCTTCATCCCTGGAGGCTTTCAAGAAGAGACTGGACTGCCATCTATCAGAAATGGTGTAGGCTCTCCTGCTTGGGTGGGGTGGGGGGTTGGACTAGATGACCTACAAGGTCCCTTCCAACTCTGTTAATCTGTAACAGCCAGAAAATAAGCTTTAGGCAGATCCGAGTAATCAGGACAGCCGTGTTTACACTTTCTCACCTGCTGTTTCCTCTCACAATGCTTATGAAGAGGATTGAACTCCCCTTCAGGAAGGCCTGGTCTGTCTGCTGTAGGAGTGTCTCTCTATTGGGAAATTTAAGCTCTCATTTCCTGCTTTGTAGTTGCTTTTTCAACTCTTTGGCATAACAATGAAATGGATTTCGAATGTATGAGTGTGTTCTCTTTAATCATTTACAAATGTCTTCTTTTAAGGGCATCAGTGTCAATGCAACGCAAGTAGATACAAACTCAAGGTAAACCGCTCCAAACTCGATTGCAAAAAATACGACTGTCAGGCCTGCAAGCCATCTTTTCCTTTTGGGGAGTTTAGTCCTGCCACACTTGCTATTATTTTACTATGCATTTTCTATTGTGGGAAAATGGGAGGGGGGATTATACGGAGTTGGGTGATATGTAGCCATAACAAAATTCTTTCTAGAAAGCCAAGGCTATCCTTTGTCTCTAAACCTGGCCGGAACTGGATGGATTGAAGCTGCCAGCATGGCAGTGGGAGATTGGACCATGTGATGGACTTGTGGGTGTGGGGGCAAGATCTTGAACTTTCAGCTGGGTGGGAGAACTTGGAAGCTTTCAGATTCGGGTTTTCCCAGATGTCCCAACAGGGCTCTCTTAATAAATTGGAACTTTGAGGAATCTTTTGCCTTGGACTCTGATTTATTTTAGATGCTATTTGGAACCTTGACAACGACTTCGGCAACAGAGTGGTCAATGCCTGGAATGCTCTCCCTGATTCTGTTGTTACATCCTGAAACCCTCATAACTTTAACCTTAAACTGTCTACCGTGGATCTCATCCCATTCCTAAGAGGTCCATAAAGGGGGCGTGCATAAGCACCCCAGTGTGCCTACTAAAGCTGTCCTACTGTCCCCATTTACTTGTATTATTTTCCTTCATTCATGTCCATGTTCATACTTATACCTGTTATCTTGTACATGTTTGACAAACTAAACAAAATTAAACTAAATAAATAAATAAAAGTACTGGTAGCACACAAGTAAGCCTTCACTTTCTGTCGAACTGTTCCTTTTCACTTAAAAATATTTTTAAACATTTTAAATTATTGATTTTAAAGCCAGAAATATTCTTGTTGAGGATTTTACCTGAAAAATACAGTAAGGGGAATTCATATTTAATTATTCATATATTAACTGCAGCTAGAATTGTATTTGCACAACATTGCAAAAGTGAAGCGATCCCCACAGATGAGGATGTGATCAGGAAAATATTAGAATGGGCAGAAATGAATAGATTAATGCTTGCAATTAAGGAGAAAGAAGAAACTGAATATTATATGACATGGGACTTATTTTATCAATGGTTAGGTAACAAAAATGGAAGTTAGAAACAGGGAAATAAAAGAAAAAGATTAGTGAAATAAAGAAGATACGTTAAGAGAGAGAAGTAAATATTATGATTACAGTAGAACCTCTCATCACAGTCATAATTCATTCCATAACTTTGGTTGCAAACCGATTTGGTCCTGACCTGAACCTAATTTTGGAAATTTGTCGCTTACAAAAAAAATGGTGTGGAAGCGGAAATCGGCTGCGGGGAAAAAATGTGAATTTTTTGGTTGGAACCCAATTTGGTCATGGCCAAATAGGTTCTACTGTATTATGTTAGTTTAATAATATCATTTTAATATTATAGAATCATTGCTAATGTAATGAATATGGGTGGCATGACTAAACACTGAAGGTGCACAGAACACTGTTATCTTCCCACCAAAGGTGGTCCCTATTTTTCTATTTGCATTTTTATGTGCTTTCAAACTGTTAGGTTGGCAGAAGCTGGGACAAGTAACGGGAGCTCATCCTTCTAATTGTACTTATTATTGCTGTAAAAAATATTAGAAGCCACTTCTTGATATACCTTCTCTTTTTCTCCTTATTTCATTTTTAACTTTTTCTTTTATTTCCCTCCTTTCTTTTCACCTTCCCTGTTCTGTTGCAGCTTGTACAATTAGTCCTTATTATTGCTATTAGATTTTCAATAAAACTATATTTTATGAAAGGATAAGAAATCTTAGATTCCTTATCATCTTCCTCAAGACAGCCTGGGCTCTGAATGATTGACTGGAGCACGGCCTGCTTTTTACTTCTTGAGACAATTATACAATAAGTCCCTGTTTTTAACTTTTTTTTAAAAAAAAAGCAAGCAAGGGCCTTTTCATCAACCCTCATACACATTTTCTTTATTACAGCATTGATTCATCCAGTGTTTTGGCCACTCTTTTGGAAAAAGTTCCATTTCCAGACAAGGCCGGCCTTTGTTTCTCTCCATATTTCTGATGCATGGATGAAAGACCTTCTCTGACAGGTGGTCCTTCCATCAGAATGCTGGGCTCCATCCAGTTGTTGTTTTTCCTTACCTGAACAGGTCAGCTGGGAAATTTAGGCGGAATGAGTTACTCGGGATCAATCTAATGGCACCTGCAGGAGAGACTTCCCTTAAGGTAAAGGAAAAGGCTCCCCTCACACATCTGTGCTAGTCGTTCCCAACTCTAGGGGGCAGTGCTCATCTCCATTTCAAAGCCGAAGAGCCGGCACTGTCTGAAGACGTGTCTGTGGCCATGTGGCTGGCATGACTCAATGCTGAAGGTGCATGGAACACTGTTACCTTCCCACCAAAGGTGCTTCCATATTATTCTACTTGCATTTTTACTTGCTTTTGAACTGCTAGGATGGCAGAAGCTGGGACAAGTAATGGGAGGTCACTCCATTACGCGATGCTAGGGATTCGAAACGCTGAACTGCCGACCTTCCAATCAACATGCTCAGCATCTTAACCACTGAGCAACCGCATCCCCTACTACCTTTAATGATAAATTAAAGAACTATACAGATATTTTTCAGTACAGATAGTCCTTGATTGATGACCATGGAGTTTTTATTGTACACTATGACTGTCATAACTCAAGGCAACTATGAGATCAACCCAATTTTTATGATATTTTTTTGCACCAGTTGACATCTATTTGAAGTTACAATTGCCAAAACATCTTAGGGAGATATTTATTCAAGCGAGATTTGAACAGCTTGACACAACAGTCAGATATGGGAGATTCCATTCTATACCCTATAATGAGCATCTCTGCATTTGCGGAGCGGCAGAGGTAGAAAGCCTGGCTCACATCCTATTTGATTGTTGCTTGTATAAGAGGGTGAGAGGCAGGTACCTTGGTCTATATACCAAACGAAGGACCCATTGGGATCCCCCTATCAAAACAACTTACCTTATGTGCGGCCAGAACTGGAAAATAACATTTAACACAGCACATGACTTAAACAAAATGGTTTGGTTGACATCTGCATATCTGAGACTGATTGGGGTAGATTGCAGGGGTGACCCCGAAATAGAATTTTATCATATTCTATCTATATCTTAAATTATTGGGCTTTTGAGAAGAGACTGGATAACCACTTGTCTAGAATAGTATAGGGTCTCCTGCTTGAGCAGGGGGTTGGACTAGAAGACCTCCAAGGTCCCTTCCAACTCTTTTATTCTGTTATTCTGACATCCAATGCAGCACCTCAGTTAAATTCTGTTTACAATTTTTATCTGAAGCCTAATAAGTCTGTGCAAATCAGACTTCTCAGAAAGATAGCATAATAGGGCATGCCCTGCTGATTTTATCTTGATATCTTTCATCACCAAGACATTTTGAAATAGTCCACTGCTGCCCCCCCTTTTAAGACAGAAAATCAGGAATGAGAAAAGGGTAACATGCTAGTTTCTGACTTGCCCAACAGGGTTTTTTATATAAACGTAAAGGTTCCCCTTGCACATATGTGCTAGTCGTTCCCGACTCTAGGGGGTGGTGCTCATCTCCGTTTCAAAGCAGAAGACCCAGGGCTGTCCAAAGACGTCTCCGTAGTCATGTAGCTGGCATGACTAAATAACTAAGTTGTAAAATGCTCCAACACTGGAAGTTTTAAAGAAGATGTTGGATATCCATTTGTCTGAAGTGGTGTAGGGTTTCCTGTCTAAGCAGGGAGGTTGGACTAGAAGACCTCCTGTTCTTTTATTCTATTCTAGTCCCCCAACAATCTGGGTTCTTATTTTACCAACCTCAGAAGGATGGAAGACTGAGTCAACCTTGAGCCAGTCAGAATGGAAGGAATTGAACTCCTGGCAGTTCAATAAGTTTTCAGCCCAGATTTAGAATCCGGAGAGCTGATTTTTTTGATGGTATGGCAGGACTAGCCCAGAAGGGATAACATTCGCATAAGAGAGAACAAGCAGTGTAAAAGCTGGGGGCTTGACAATGTTCAATGAATTAATTAAAAAGATGGAAACTGAGAAAGTGAACAAGGCAAAAGAGCAACGTTTGGCAAAAGATCTCTGATAATCAAGGCATTTAAAGAGGGAATAAATCTCCTTGACCATTTGGCAAAAGATCTCCGATAATCAAGGCATTTAAAGAGGGAATAAATCTCTTTGGCTGGCTTCTTGTCTCAATGTCTCCCCTCAGGCAAATGCTCCATTTCTAGCACATTCTTCAAATCTGCTGCATTCATTCTGTGTTATCTGTTGCAATCTATGAAGTGTCAGAAAAGCCACTGGATCAGAAAGGCCTTTGCAAGTCTGGGAAAAGCATGGTAGCCACCTGATTCTACTTATTGCATCCAGTTTGCTTTTTTGGGGTGGGTGGGTAAGAATCCATCTTAAGTACCTTTGAAGCTGTGCAGAGCCCCTGAGTCTAAATCTGCCTCTTTCTAACAATTCTCTTGTTAGACGTTCTCTTTCTAACAATCAATCTGTGGAACAGCTGGTCTCTGGAAGTTGTAGGCGCTCCATCACTGGAGGCTTTTAACAAATGACTGGGAAGTTATTTGATATGGAATGATGTAGGATCTTCTGCTTGAGCAGGGGGTTGGATTAGAAGACCTCTAAGATCCTGACCAACACGGTGATTCTGAATGCTCTGTTAGTTTCAAGGAGCATGAGAGTTTCTTTACAATTTCTCTTGGGAATAGGATAGGATAGAATGGGAATACAATAGAATATAATGGAATATAATGGAATAGGATAGGATAGGATAGGATAGGATAGGATAGGATAGGATAGGACAGGACAGGACAGGACAGGACAGGACAGGACAGGACAGGACAGGACAGAACAGAATAGAATGGGAATAGAATAGGAAACAGAACAGAATAGAATAGAATGGAAATAGAATATAAAAAATAGGAGAAGGAGCTGACGTTGGGACAATACAGATGTGCGATCTCGGAGCTCTGAGATTGCAGCCGATACTTTTACTGCTGGGTGGTCCATCTGGACCTAAACCGTCCTGAAGAAACGGTGACAGGGAAGAGTTCATCTTGCTGATCTCAGGGACATCACAAAGTCCCTGATTGATCCAAGATAATCTTTTCTAGCCGGTGATAGAAGCGCAACCCCAAGTTGGGACATCTCCGCAACTGGAGGAAAGTGGAAAGAGAAAGTGTGTCCATCTGGTGAGGAAATTTTATTTTTACAAAAGAGACTGCCCCAAAAAAGATTAAAATCAAATTAAACTTGTAGAAAAGAAAAGAAAATAAGTGGCGAATTTAAGCTATTTTGGACAGTGTGTTATCCTTTTTTTATTGTCTTTTATGGATGGAAGTTTTGCAAACACTTTCTACTTTTTAAAGTGAAAGTATTAGCTTTTCTTCTACTACTTCTTTTTTACCTATGGATTAAATCTTTTTTTTTAATTTTCACAATACTGTTTGGATGGGGTTTTTTTATTTTTATTTTGTTAAGAACCTTGTTTCTTTTAAGCTTGGAATACAAAGATGATATAAAAGGAATATAAAGAGAGCAGTAACATCAGAGGGAAAAGAAGTTACACTGCCACTTGGAAGTTGGAGGCTGAGTTCTGGAAATATTTCTCTCTCTCTTTTCTTTGATCATTTTGACCTTGCACTTCAAAGGTTTTAGCTTGCAAAGAGATAAGATGGGTTGTTTATGCAGGTGCCCTTTGGATGTCTCTTTGGCAGCGGGAGAGAAGTGAAAAACAAAGTTTTGTTTTTCAACTAGAGTGGCAGTGTCTATAAATTGGACAATGACACAATACCAAGAAGAAACCATAACATTACAACAGATTATGTTTGAAATTCAAAAATTATTAGAAACATCAGAGAGAATTGAGAAGAAATTGGAAAAGATGGTAATATAGCAAAATCTGATGAAATTGAAAATAACCAGCAAATGGAAAAAGTGGAAGTTAGAGTCTCAAAAACCCAAGGGAAAAATGAACAAAGAGGCAAGATAACCGTGGATATTGACAGTGATCTGAGCGTGGTTGGAAATGGAAAGAATGGAACATGGAAAGGGAAGAGAGATGGAAAGGAGCTCTACCCCAGGTTTCAAGGTATAGAAGGAGAAAAAAGAGAAGAATTGATAGATTTAAGGAGATAAACTTTGACAAAAGCACTACTGATAACCAAAGATAAGCTGATTAAAGAAGCTGATGGAGGGTTTCGAGAATTTATAAGACATGCAACAAGCAACAAGGTGCGAAAAGAAATCCACACAAAGTTGATTAAGGAAATAACCAGAAGATTAACCCACATAAGGCCAAAGGAATAAGAATGTACTAATACTGGAAAGACACAGGTTGAGATATGAAAACTATTAACAAAATACTAGCTAAATAGTTAAAATTAGAGCATTGTGTTAAAAATGAAGTGATAATGGATAGATAGATAATTGATAATGATATAATGTATACATATGTGTTGGTTTGACAAGAGAAAATTTGGTATAAATTTTAAATGGTGACCATGAAAAGAAGTTTAGAAATTTTGTTATGTATGAAAGCTTATAATATTGAAATTGGATTGATCATGGATAGAGTTAGATAAATAATTGTTAATTATATAATGTATACATATATATTGGTTTGACAAGAAGAAATTTGGTATAAATTTTAAATGCTGACCATGAAAGGAAGTTTTGAAACTTAGTTATGTATGAAAGCCTATAATATTGAAATTGGATATAAATTGTAAACAGTGATTAAGAAAGGAGGTTCAGAAACTTTGTTATCAAACATAATTAATTTTTATTTAGAACATTTCACAATAATGTGAAATAGACAATGGAATGCCATTATGTGGTTTTGCTTTGAATTTTGGAATATGTATAAAGGGATGTTAAAACAACTATAGTCATATGAAGGATGAGGTATGATGATAGTTATAGTTATAGTTATATATATATATTTAAAGTCACAACCCCTGGTATGCCCAAATATGGGAGGAAGGTCACACTTCCACTCTCTGTCTTCGGCTCGTCACAAGAGACCATCCAGACAGAAACCCTATATTTTTTTACTGTTGCCTTTTTGTTACATTTGTTATATTTTATGCTGATAAATAAATAAAGGGAGACTAGTATAGATCTATTTCAAGCTATTTAGCTCTCATCAGCTAGCCACACCCTTGTTGGGAATTGAACCTGTGCTCTGTTGCCTCTCAGGCAGATGTGTTAACCATTGAGCTACAGAGCTCGACTCCTTATCAGCCAGCCAGGGTGAGAGGTATATATACATATATATATATATATGATGTAAAATATATAATTTGATATGGATTATCATGGTGATGCCTGTGGAAGGATTCACAAAAGTTCTTTGTAACCAATTGACACACTTTTTATAATTTGTAATGGAATATGTTTTTATGGTGTTGTGTCTTGTTTGTTTCTGTCTATTCTGTCTAAAATAATAAAAAATGATGGAAACAGAATAGAATGAAATAGGATGGGAAAGGATAGGATAGGATAAGATAGAATAATGTATAATAGAATAGAATAGAATAGAATTAGAATGGGAATAGAATGGGAATAGAATGGAAATAGATAGAATGCAACTGAATGGCATAGGCTAGGATAGGCTAAGATATGATAGAATAGAATGGAAATAGAATAGAGTAGAGTAGAGTAGAGTAGAATAGAATAGAATAGAATAGAATAGAATAGAATAGAATAGAATAGAATAGAATAACAGAGTTGGAAGGGACTTTGGAGGTCTTCTAGTCCGGCCTCCTACTCAAGCGGGAGAACCTATACTATTTCAGATAAGTGGCTGTCAATTTCTGGATGCTTGGTTGGTGACCTGGGGTAGGGGGAGGAGAGAGAGGGAGAGAGAGGGAGGGAGGGAGGGAGGGAGAGGGAGAGAAAGAGAGAGAAAGAGAGAAAGAGAGAGAGAGAGAGAGAAGATGGATTAAAAGCAAGGACTTTGATTGGGTTTCATGAAGAATTATATTTAATTTTATTTTCAATCCTGTAAAGGGAATATAAACATGCAAATAATTTCATTTAATTAAATTACCTTAGAACCTGGAACTGGCTACTAAACAGTAACTAAATCATTTAGAAACAATTTTCTAAATTTAAGCAGGCTGGGACAATTATAAGTGTGTCTGCAAAGCAAATCATGGGTTTTATTTCCAGCAAAGTAGGATGTTCCAGTAAAATGTGATTTGACAAAAATGGGCACAATATTCATGGACTCTGAAACATTTCTCAGCACAAAGATTCTTTGGAAAAATAACCACTTGGGACTACAGGGAGGTTACTATCCCAACAATATATACAAGAGACCCTGTCTTTGCAATTCAAAATTAGATTTTGAACATTCATAAAATACTGCAAAACATCATAGATATCCTACTAATAAGATTATTATGACTCATAATCCAGTACAGAAAGGAAGATACGCCAGTACAGGAACATACGTTAGAAAGAGTGCAGAGAAACAAAGATGATTAGGGGTCTGGAGGCTAAACCATACGATGAACAATTGTTGAAACTGGATATAAACAAACGAAGAAAAGGATTAGGAGTAACATGAAAACTGTCTTCCAGTACTTGAGAAGCTGTCACAGAGAGGCTGGGGCCAACCTGTTCTTCAAAGCACCTGAGGACAAGAGAAAAAGTAATGGGAAGAAGATCATTAAAGAGAGATCCAACCAGGAGTGAAATGCTACTGGTTTGGGCCAGTTCACCTGAACTGGTAATAAAAAAAATATTGGACAGCCTTTGTCCAGAATGGCAGAGGAGTCTCCTGTTTGAGCAAGGGGTTGGACTACAAGACCTCCAAGATCCCTTCCAACTCTGTTATTCTAAATTGACATACAGGGGAGGGGGGACATCTCCGTAGACTCCTTGCCACCCTCCAAAAACTTCTAGCAACTGTTGGAAGAGAGACAACCTTGGTTTGATGCAAGCCAGACACTTGAGTTTGGAATGTCCGATCAAATGAAAAAGAAAGTGGGCCATTCTAATGTGGAAACGTTATTTTAATGTCTAGCAAAAGATCTGCAGCTTAACATCCGTCTTAATCATTCATCACTCTTTTTTTTTCTTTCCAGAAAGGGGTTGGGACAGGGCAAACGGGTGGATGGGCAAGTGAGTCTGAAAGCTGGAAGCACAGCCCTGATACACCATGGAAGCCATTGTTTCATGTATATTTACACCAAGTGAATCAGAGGCCTGAAATGGAAAGAGGATGGAGGCTTTAGCTGATCCATTTCACAAAGCTTGTTCACTGGACCTTATCTGTGCCAAAACAACCTTCCAAAAAAACTAAACACACTTGGGCCGTAGCGGTGATTAAATCCAGATCTGTGTTTGTACGGGGAGGAGGAAAACCAACTGACAAGTTAAAACAACCATGGCAAGAAAAGGAGCTGTTTCCCTCAAAGCACCAGCGAGGCATCCTTGAGGGAGATTTCATCTTGCAACCCAGAAAGACAATCTGTGCAGCTAGTGTGTGTTTCTGCGTACATGTGTGTGCATGTGAGCGGACTCTCCCGGCCACGGCTATTTTTAATGGCTGCAAACAGAGGCCTGCCAACCATCAAGTGTGCTTCCAAGGTGGCTTTTTCTATCAGTGCTTAAAATCTTCACACATGAAAAAGTAGAGAGACTGGACAAAAAAATGTGGGCCCTTCGCTGAAGCCTTCTTCTCCAGGCGCAATGAGGGGGCAAATGTCACAGTTACAGGAGAGCGAATTCTGGGTGCATCTGGAACGTTTCAGAAAGCAAAGTCTACAATTTGCAGATTTATTTATTTGTTTGACCTCTACTTGACACAATCTTATGCTTTCTCAGCATCTCCCATAGTATCTCTCTCTATAAAAATGGCTGTGTGTGTGTGTTCCAGCATACCTCTGGAACACCTCAAGCAATTTCTTGGTACACAGATGACTTACTCTCTAGAAACAAATACTGTGAGGGTAAGACACCCCTAACACCTTTCAGTGTGTGTGTGTGTGTGTGTGTGTGTGTGTGTGTGTGTGTGTGTGTTCCAGCATAACTCTGGAACGCCAGGGCCACTGAAATGAAAAGGACTGAATTCTATCTATAGTGTCAACTCACAGTACTTTTGACAGTGATAGTGTGCATTATGGATTCAAGTTTAAGAGCCAAGGTGGCGCAGTGGTTAAATGCAGCACTGCAGGCTACTGCTAGATCAGCAGGTCAGCGGTTCAAATCTCACCGGCTCAGGGTTGACTCAGCCTTCCATCCTTCCGAGGTGGGTAAAATGAGGACCCAGATTGTTGGGGGCAATATGCTGACTCTCTGTAAACCGCTTAGAGAGGCCTGAAAGGCCTATGAAGCGGTATATAAGTCTACTGCTATAAGTCTACTGCTATAAGTTCTGTTAAGATACAGCTTGTTGTGTGTTAAAATGGCTTCTACTGTACAGCACAGTGGAGTTGCCATGCTAACAGCTTCACAGTACTCCACAAGGGGGCTCCCTCTAATACAGGATTGGGATAAATACACAAAGCTATGTGTAAGAAAGCAAAAAGAAAAAAAGGAAAATAAATAAAAGGTGATGTGGTTCTTA
The DNA here is from genome assembly GCF_009769535.1 of Thamnophis elegans. Taxonomy (NCBI): domain Eukaryota; kingdom Metazoa; phylum Chordata; class Lepidosauria; order Squamata; family Natricidae; genus Thamnophis; species Thamnophis elegans. The sequence goes on along the minus strand of NC_045553.1, from coordinate 24,796,673 downwards.
AACTAGGAGATGGTGCTTTGGAGAATAGTCCTCCGGGAGTCCTCCGGGATTGGGCAGCCTATAAATTTAATTAATAAATAAATAAATAAATAAATAAATAAATAAATAAATAAATAAATAAATAAATAGCTTGACTCCCTCTTCTCTGTGGCAGCCCCTGAGACATCGGAAGACTACTATAATGTCTCTCCTAGTCCTTCTTTTCATTTAACCAGACATACCCAATTCCAGCAATTGTTCATTATATGTTTCAGTCTCCAGTCCCCTAATCATCTTTGTTGCTCCTCTCTGTACTCTTTCTAGAGTCTCCACATCTTTTCTACATCGTGGCAACCAAAACTGAATGTAGGATTCCAAGTGTGGCCTTACCTTAAAGTGGTATTAACACTTCATGTGATCTTGATTCGATCCCTCTGTTTATGCAGCCTAGAACTCTGTTGGCTTTTTTGGCAGCTGCTGCACACAACTCTCTCATATTTAACTGGTTGTTAAATGCAGTGACATGCGGTGAGGTTTATGGCGGGTGAGGCACTGACACAGTGGTGGGTTTCAAATTTTTTTAGACTTGTGGACTTCAACTCCCAGAATTCCACAGCCAGGCATGCTCAGTTCCGATTTAAAGTGACAGCATTTGTTTTTTTCCTTTGCAAAAAAGTTTCCTTCATTCTTTTTCTTCCCCCTCCCCCTCCTTCCTCCCTCTCTCCCTTCCTCCCCCCCTCTCAAACAGACACACATACACAGAGAAGTTGGATTGGACTATCTCTCCTACTCCCCTCCCTCTCTCACTCTCTCTCAAACAAACACAAACACAGAAGTTGGATTGGAGCCGATCTGAGTCTTTGATTGCAGGCGGAGCCACTTGCCTTTTCAAACTTGTAATCAGTGAAGCTGGGCTTATATAGTTTTATCCATCTCCCTCCCTCCCCCCACTCTGTGTGTGTGTGTGTGTGTGTTTGAAAAGGCAATGTGGCTCTGCCTGCAATGAAACTACACTTGGGGAAGGATCAACACTTGAGGATGAAGTTTGAATTCCTCCCCCTCCCTCCGACCCACATGTACCTTTTCCAGCTGTTTCAGAGAGGATTTCAACTCTGTTCTTGCCTGTCATCATGAAAAGAAAAAAATGTAAAAGGAAAAAGGCAAGAGCTGAGGTCAGGCTGAGCTAGTTGCTGCCAGAGTCACCATGGATGACTCTGCTTAACTGTTTAAAAATGCCTCTAAAAAAGCGCCCTCTACAGAAGGAGGCGGGAGAATGACGTGCCTCACCTACGTCATGAATTTTTAGGCTTTTAGCCCTTGCTTAATTCTGCTCGAGTGATCATAAAATGCCTAAAGTCAGACTAGATGAGGCACGTTGTTCTCCCTCCTGCTCCTGTAGAGGGCGCTTTTTAGAGGCTTTTTTAAACAGTTAATCACTAAGCAGAGTTATCCATGGTGACTCTGGCAGCAACTAGCTCAGCCTGACCTCAGCTCTTGCCTTTTTCCTTTTACATTTTTTTTCTTTTCATGATGACAGTGGTGAGGCTCTGCCTCCCCTGCCTCCCCTGACTGCACATCCCTGTTGAAATGGCATTTCAAACAAGCTTCCAAAAGTCAGTTATATTTTGTAATAATGAAGCAAGTTAGATGGAAGCCAGCATGCTGGCTGGGGAATTCTGGGAGTTGGAGTCCACCCATCTTCAAATGGTCAAAGTTGAGACTGCTTTAGATACAAAGGGAGTCGGGTTTAGGCAGTGTGTCTCTTGGTCTTTGCACACCAAAGTTGGGAGGGACTGGTAGCTGCCAAGTAAGTGCAGTGAACAGTATTAATTTTCTAAGAAATGTCCTCCTCCAATTTCCTTCAGCTTCTGCTCTCTTTTTAAAAAAAATCATTTTGCTAAAGTGCTTCTTTGGAAAATTCATTTTCTCTCTAGCTTCTAAAACAGAATATTTATATAATCTGACATAAATTACAACACAACCCCTCTTCTTTGCAGTGATTATGCAGCCTGTAATTTACATTTAAAATTCTTCCTTGCATGCTAGGGGAGAGGGATGTGAGCTCTGTGCTTTGTCTGCCTTTTGCTCTTATTCAGAAAGATGTGGAAGAAATCTCAGTTCATGCAGGAGCCCCAGTTATATAGGAAGTTTATCCAAATTCATATAGTCACCAGACATCCATAGACTAAGGTAATTCATCTCTAAAATCCACTTATTGAAAAAAAAGAAAAGGAAAAGATGAGGAAAATAGAATAGAATAGAGTTGGAAGGACCTTGGAGGTCTTCTAGTCCAACCCCCTGCATAGGCAGGAAACCCTATACCACTTCAGACAAATGGTTGTCCAACATCTTCTTTAAAACTTCCAGTGTTGGAGCATTCACAACTTCTGGAGGCAAGTTGTTCCATTGATTAATTGTTCAGGACATTTCTCCTTAGTTCTAAGTTGCTTCTCTCCTTGATTAGTTTCCACCCGTTACATCTTGTCTTGACCTCAGGTGCTTTGGAGAATAGCTTGACTCCCTCTTCTTTGTGGCAACCCCTGAGATATTGGAATACTGCTATCATGTCTCCCCTAGTCCTTCTTTTCATTAAACTAGACATACCCAGTTCCTGCAACCGTTCTTCATAAGTTTTGACCTCCAGTCCCCTAATCAACTTGGTTATTCTTCTCTGCATTACTTTCTAAAGTCTCGACATCTTTTTTACATTGTGGCGACCAAAACTGAATGCAGGATTCCAAGTGTGTCCTTACCAAGGCATTATAAAGTGGTATCAACACTTCACGTGATCTTGATTCTATCCCTCTGTTTGTGCAGCCTAGAACTGTGTTGGCTTTTTTTGGCAGCTGCTGCACACTGCTGACTCATATTTAAATGGTTGTCCACTAGGAGATGTCCCTTGACCTGAGTGACATCAAGTTGGCCATGCCCCTTCAGTCACATGACCACCTAGCCACCCCCACCCACCCAGCCATTAGGCAGATCATATTAGTGGTTCGCGGGATTTAAAATTATGAATTTAGTGGTCCCTGAGGTCCAAAAGTTTGGGGACCCCTTGTCTAGAGTCTCCAGCTTGAGCAGGGTGTTGGACTGGTGTGATTTCTGTCACAACCCAGCATCTGACTACCTTTTCAAGACTAACCCATATGGAGAGCCCTATAATTGATGGACTTTATCTTGTATTTTCATGCTTGAGTTTAAGGATTGAATGCATCCATACAATAAAATATATTAAAACTGTTAATACAGTAACAAAAAGGCATTTTCTCATTTTCCTGAGAAAATGAACATTCAGAATCCATTATTGCGTAGGAGAACATGTCTGGATTCTTGATTTTCAGGAAGAGGGTAGCGTTTGTAGTGTGTCCAAAAAATTTTTTCATTAAAAGGGGAGGATTTGGATTATTTCTCAAAGAACAGCAATAAATACACCTGACACATACATGGCCAAAAATCAGTCCTGTCGACACCATTTGATCCCCATCCTAATCTTTGATATGACGTTTATCCCTCCCGCTATGACATTGTTCTTCAGCCAGATGTGGAGCTCAACCACCTGTATCTCCCCTCAGAAAAACCAAAGCCAACCCCAGACCAAATGGTGGGGTCAATAGTTATTAAGGTTCTTCTCTGCTCCACTTCCAGGTCTTTAATTCTTCAGTGCAATGTTTCTCAACCTTAACAACTTCAAGATGTGCAGACCTCAACCTCCCCAAATTCTCCTGGGCTACTGCTGTAGCTTTTGCAGAGAGAAGAAGAAAAACTATTCTATATAGGATTGATCACACAGCCCAGGTTTTGGGTTCTGCAACTGAAATTATGTTTCCCCCAGAATTTATTTTTTATCACTATTTTACTGAAGTAATAAACATAGTAATAACTAATACAAAGTGAACTGGAAGAAATAAATGGTGCAGAAAAAGAAATGGAAAAAGGGAAAAGCAACAAAGACCCTAATAAAGAAGTATTTTTGAGGTATAAGACACACATTTGTGTGTGCCTTATATACCGAATGTAGCCCTGCCCACCTGCCAGCCCCCACCCTTTGGCCTCTGCCTCCCAGCAATTTGCCTCCTTGCAGCAAACAGCAAACAGCCTGTTTCAGTTTCAGCTTCAGCACAGCCTGAGCACAAGCAGCGGATTGTCAGTTGAATTGGCCTCCCGATGATCAGCTGTTTCAGGCTGCAGAGATTGCCATTGCCTATTGCTGCCTCCATGCAACCCATTTTTGTCCTCCGTATTGGATTTTTGGCCTCTGTGAATCCCATTTTCGGCCTCTGCACGCCCCATTTTCTCCCCATTTCGATCCCCGCCTCCCAGAATGAGCGGAAAATGGGGTGTGCGGAGGGGGCAATAGGCTATGGGAATCCCTGCAGCTTGACAATAGGCCCGACAATTAGCTGCTTGTGCTAATCAGGCTGTACTGAAACTGAAATGGGCTGTTTGCTGTAAGGAGGCAATTTGCTGGGAGGCAGAATCAGATTTTTTTTCTTGTTTTCATCCTAAAAAGCTAGGTGTGTCTTATACTTCAGAGTGTCTTATACTCCGAAAAGTATGGTAGTTTCCAACTTTCATCATTCATAAGGTAGTATACTACCTTTTCATCTTTATTTTAAGTTAAAGAACTTAAAACCAATTTTTTATAACCAATTCAGAAATCATCTTTTCAATCCTAGTTGGGCAAAAAGTCCAATAGGACTTACCAGAAATATCAAACAGTTGTATTCATGATCAAATAATCCAACTTTATATTCCTTGTTTTTGCTCTACACAATCTTGAATTTTAAATCATTTTATGGCATTGTAGGATTTGAACTTTCCTCACGCTTTGGCATTTAAAAAGGAGTCCTCCAAGCTTTCAGTGGTCTAATTTGTAAATGCAATAAGGAGGCATCATCCAAGATTTGTTGTCATAGTGTATCTATTTTCACATCTTTTTTTATTTGTCTTTTTAATTCTCATTAGGGTAATCACAATTTTGCTGCCTTCATACTCTATAATGCCTATGTTAGCTAAAAGTTTTTATTTTATTTTTTGACATCTTCTAAAAAGCTTATCCTTTCTGAGATATTAGTTATTTAAGATAATTTTAAGATTATTATTTAAGATAAGCAAAATGTATAGCCAGTCCATCTCAATTCCTGGCAAATAGATGGGGAAGGTAGTGTCAGATTTTATTTTCCTGGACTCCAAGATCACCGCAGATGGGGACTGCAGCCAAGAAATTAAAAGATGCTTTCTCCGGGGGGGGGGGGGGGAGCGATGGCAAATCTAGACAGCTGACTAAAAAGCAAAGACATCACCCTGCCAACAAAAGTGAACATATTCAAGGCTATGGTTTTCCCAGTTGCAATGGATGGCTGTGGAAGTTGGAGCATAAGGAAGGCTGAGGACCAAAGAATGGAGGCCTTTGAACTCTGGTGCTGGAGAAGACTCCTGCGAGTCCCTTGGACTGCAAGGCAATCCAACTGGTCAGTTCTAGCGGAGATCAACCCTGACTGCTCTTTAGAAGGCCTGATCCTGAAGAGGAAACTCAAATACTTTGCCCACCTGATGAAGAGGAAGGACTCACTGGAGAAGAGCCTAATGCTGGGAACGATGGAGGGCAAAAAAAGAAGGGGACAACAGAGAATGAGGTGGCTGGATGGAATCACCAAAGCAGTTGGCATGAGCTTAAATTGAGTCCAGAGGATGGTAGAGGACAGGAAGGCCTGGAGGAATATTGTCCATGGGGTCGCAATGGGTTGGACACGACTTTGCAACTAACAACAACAATAATAGCCAATTAGCTATTTTAACACTTTTTGCCTGATCTTTTAGCCTCAGTTCCTGAGTTTTTTTCCAGTTATGATTCATTCATTCATTCATTCATTCATTCATTCATTCATTCATTCATTCATTCATTCATTCATTCATTCTACCTTTATGATTTTTCATAAATAACTCAAAGTGGTGAACATATCCAATACACATCCCTCCTCCTATTTTATTCCCTGAAAAACAACTCTGTGTGGTGAGTTGTGATGAGAGAGGGGGACTGGCCCAAAGTGACTCAGCTAACTTTCATGGCTAAAGTGAAACTAGAACTCACAATGTCCTGGTGATTGGGTCAAAGTCACCTGCTATCTCTCATACCAAGACAGGACTAGAATTTTCCTGCTTTCTAGCTTGGTGCCTTAAACACTAGACTTAACTGGCTCTGAATATAAAATATTATTTATTAAATTTATTTGCTGCACATCTTACTGTGAGGTGACTCTGTGTGGCTTACAAAATTATTATTATTATCTCTTGTATTCATTAAACATGAAACTCAGTCAACTGAACATTTACAAATATATCACAAATATCATTGACTGGTGCTGATGGTTATTACGGGTTGTTGCCAACATCCTAGGTATCAATCAAGTATTATCATCTCCTCCTCCTCCTCCTCCCCCCCCTCCTCCTCCTCCTCCTCCTCCTCCTCCTCCTCCTCCTCCTCCTCCTCCTAATTCCTCCATCTTCTAGCACTGATGATATTTAGTTGGGTCCTGAAACGTCTGCAGGAAAACCACAGTTTACAATATAAAGCACCAAAGACCCCACTGTCATCTCCTCCTCCTCCTCCTCCTCCTCCTCCACCACCACCACCACCACCATCACCACCACCACCACCACCACCTCTGCATACTTTATTCATTAAACATGAAACTCAAACAACTGAACATTCAAAAATGCATCACAAATACCATTGACTGGTTTTAATGCTTGACACAGGTTGCTGCCAGCGTCCTAGGTATCAACCAAGTACCTTCTTAAAATATAAGATGTTCCAAGTAGCGCAGTTTTTTGCAATTCCACTGGTGTTATTGCTGGAAGCTGTAATTTGTTGATGTATCTTATAAAATTCTTGGACATGGTACCAAGTGCCCCGATGACAATGGGTATCACTGTGTCATGCTTCATCCATAGCCGTGTAGTTTCGATGGCCAGGTCACAGTATTTCATGAATTTTTACCAGTTCTTTTTCCTCGACCCTGGCATCTCCTGGTACCACTATGTCAATAAATTGTACGTTTTGTTTTTTCAACAACTGTGATGATGATGATGATGATGATGATGATGATGATGATGATGATGATGATTGCACTAGCAAAATATAAAAATGCTTCTTTCTCTTTGCAAGGTATTGCTTAAAAAAGCTTTGCAACTGTGGTTTTGGTGGATGGGGCTCAGATGGAACTGTTTCTTATATTCCCCCTTTTCTGTCTCTTTAACTGGCACAAATACCTCTTGGCTGAAAAGTCCAGACAAGTGTCAGACCCATGCTTCTGGAATGGAAGAGAAGCAGAGCAGCAAACCTCTCTTGTCAGAAATCAATTCTTCTCCCTTGTGCCAAAGTCAGCAGATAAGCTCCAATCAGGCTAATGATGTATCTGCTCCAGCTGTATTTTCGTTTCTCAAAATACAGCCTCATGGAAGGGGGGGGAGGTATAGACTACACTTGCAAGTTTGCACACATTCTCTACTTCTTGCAATCAAAAAACATGAGGGAACTGGTCCTAGTTTATACAATCATCTTTCCTGAAAGGGGGAACAGCCCAGCTTCCAAAACATCACTCTGCTTTGCCTCTTCTTCTCATAGCCTAATCTGAGTCTTGGGAAACTGATCAAAGAAGATGTTGTGGCCCGCTAGCAGCCAGCAGAGCTGGCAGCAGAGTCGGGCAGTGAGGAGGTTGGGGAGGACCATGGGCCAGTCCTGGAATGTAGGGAAGGCTCAGATGAGGGTCTGCGTTGGAAGCAGAGACAGGGCCGAGGCCGTCTGGCAGTGATCAGGTGCTTTCAGAGCTAGACAGCAGTGAGGCAGAGGAACATCTGGAGCCTGTTCCCAGTGTATGCATGTGCAGAGCTGCCAGAAGAAAACAACTCTTCAGAAAGTAGGGTCGACTTGCGAGTAAAGCCACAGGTGGAAGGTGATTGGCCCCTCTCATAGGAATAAAAGAGGACGAATGGGGAGTGGGCTTTTGCAGGAAACAATTCATTTGTTCGGTCATTAGATTCATTTCAGGAGTGTGCAGATCTGTCCATGAATCTCAGAGATTCTGTGCCCAGTCTTTCCTTGCACAGCACCTCATTTGGAAAATATTTACATGGCAGCTTTCCAAGATAGGTACGGTGTGTAGTCCAGGGGTGAGTTGCTACAGGCATTACTGCCATTTCAGGTTGCAAAAAATTGACAATTTTTTGGCAATTGCAAGGGTAATGCTACCTGGAGCCTACGGCTTGCAAGCAGAGCAATGAACCACCAAAAGAGATAATTTGTAAACTACATGGTGGACACAGGAGAAGGAGAAGCCATAGTCCAGAATCCACCAAATCGGAATGGGACAACTAAGCCCAGTATTTGTTGGAAATTTACTGTGCTGGAAAGACTGGGAGGCCAAGTAATACCTTCCCATCTATGTGTTACAAACAAGGAAAGCAAACTAAACAGCTGAGGAAAACTCTTCAATGCGGGGAAAAAAACAACCCTTAAAGCAAAGACAAAAATATGGTATATTTATATTCCTCCTAAATCCCCCAAAGCTGAGCAGAGTCAGACCTGATTTGTTTTTTCAATGGGAGATCAACAGGAAATTCCAGGCTTGTAGGCTAGACGAGAAAGTGTGTGCGTGCGTGCGTGTGCATGTGTGTGTGTGTGTGTGTGTGTGTGTGTGTGTGTGTAGGGAAGGAAGCCATGGCAGACCACTTCCATTGTGATGCCAAAAATTCTGGCATGGATGTCATTCATGAAGTTGCCAGGAGCTGAACTCGACTTAAGAGAGACTTTGCTTTGTTTTTAGCCAGGACTGATCTCTTTTTTATTGTTCCCACCACTTTCAAGCCCATATTTTTTATTTGTTCTTTCTACACCTCTACCAATTTCTTTTCCTTTGGCCTCTACGTTGAAGCTGTTTTCAATAAGATTTTGGTTGTTGCTCTCCTAGGCTTACTTTGAGGTATCCATGTTTATATATACAGAGATCAGCTGAAGAATGGAAGGCCAAATTCTCACTGAGAGAGACATCTACTCATATTTAGGACCTTTTTTTAAATATCATAAACTTTTAGCGAAATGAGTCTTCATCACAACTTCTTTAAGTGTGCTTAGACGATGAGGTGAGAATAAGGAATAATGGATTGAATTTCTGAGGGGAAATGTAATGTCAAAGAATTGCGCAGCAGCTGTCCCAAAGTCAGACACAAACTTATTGTCTTTTATATAAATATAAATATTTATATAAAATAATATAAATTATATAAATATAAATATTTAAATATATATATATATATATTTAATATTCAAATTTACAGCAGTCTTTGTCATCATCTAGTAAAGGAAGAACATAAGATAGTCAGGAACAGAGTAACATGATGAGGTAAATTAAATAGTATACACATGAGAAAAAGGAGGGGAATAGCAATAGCACTTAGACTTATATACCTCTTCACAGTGCTTTACAGCCCTCTGTAAGCGGTTTACAGAGTCAGCACATTGCCCCCAACTATTTGGGTCCTCATTTTACTTACCTCGGAATGATGGAAGGTTGAGTCAACCTTGAGCCTGGTGAGATATGAACTGCCAAATTGCAGTCAGCTGGCAGGCAGCAGAAGTAGCCTGCAGTACTGCACTCTAACCACTGCGCTACCACGGGGGAAAAGGGAAGCTCGCCCTTTATACTTGCAGCAACCAATTATAGTGTAGATTGCATCATGCATGAGTCAGAGCTTTCTAACTAATTAATTACAACTCTGTGTTCTGGCCTATTGTATACTTTACTGTTCCAACTACTACATGCAATATCCTAACATTTAGGGAGAAAATTGGAAGGACGTTTCTGACTGGAAGAGATGTTCATTGGGCAAATGGTGCATCTGTTGGTCTAACTAGCATGGCCATGACTCATTCTCAATGGAGGTTGAACAAGAACTAGATAGCCAACAATTGGGGATGGCTCAATAAATCCTTGCATTGAGCAAGGTGTTGGTCTAGATCAAGTTTCCCAGCCTTAGCCATTGTAAGATGTGTGGACTTCAGAATACCCCAGTCAGCAATGCTGAAGTCCACACATGTTAAAAAATAGCTAAAACTAGGAAACACTAGTCTAGACTATTGTCAGAATATTCATGAACTCGCAGAGACATGGTAAGAAGGTCAGGCAATGAATAGGCATAGCAACTAAGTCAGCTAATGAGGGCTGTTTGGAAACAGAAACTTAAGCAAGGAGTCTGGATTTGGCTTAGCTCTGTGCTCAGCTCTGAAACGAAAGTAGTCTGGGCTTGTCTGCTGATCTGAACTGAAATGACACTGTTCTCTGCTGTTGGTATCGTGTGTGTGTGTGTATATGTATATATGTATATATGTATATGTGTATATGTGTATATGTATATATGTGTATATGTGTATATGTGTATATGTGTATATGTGTATATGTGTATATGTGTATATGTGTATATGTATATATGTATATATGTATATATGTATATATGTATATATGTATATATGTACACACACACACACACACACACACACACACACACACACACATGTATTTAGTGTTGCAACCCCTGGTATGCCCAAATATGGGAGGAAGCTTACTGCTTCCATTCTCTGTCCATCGGCTTGTCACAAGAGACCATCCAGACAGAAACCCAATATTTTTACTGTTGCCCTTGTTACATTTGTGTTGTATTTGTGTATATATATATTCTTGTATATAAAGGAGTTTCTTATTTAAATCAATCCTGCTGAATCAGTTATCTGTTTCTGGGTTTGATTTTTGCAACAAACTCTGACAACTGTCTGTAAGATCCTTTTCAACATTGTGTTCTATAATTAGCCGAAGGACCAGGATTATTTCAATTTCTAAATTCCTAGGATTGCATTTGTAGAATTATCAGCATTGAGGATGTACCAACAGGGAAGAGGAAGAAAAAAATAGAACTGTGGGGTTGCCACAAAGAAGAGGAGGTTAATCCATTCTCCAAAGCTCCTGAAAGCAGAACAAGAAGTAATGGATGGAAACTATTTGGAGTTTGGCGTTTGGAGTTTATTCAATTTGTAGGCCGCCCTATTCCCCAAAGGGACTCAGGGCGGCTGAACAAAAGCCAAGGCAGGGGAAATTACAAAAAGTAAGACAAAACAATCAGACAATACGAACAATTTAAAAGCACAACAGACACAGCAAATTCGAGTAGTGTGGGAACTCAACCCCAGGCTTGCTGGGACAGCCAGGTCTTCACGGCCGTCCGGAAGGCCCGAAGGGTGGAGAGGATCCGAATCTCCACGGGGAGCTCGTTCCAAAGCTCGTTCCTTTGAGGGGAGAGCTGCCCTAGAACTAAGAAGAAATTTCCTGACAGTGAGAACAATTAACCAGTGGAATGACTTGCCTTCAGAAGTTGTGGATGCGCCATCACTGGAGGCTTTTAAGAAGATGTCCAATTGGTCCAGAATGGCATAGGGTCTCCTTGTTCTGAACTAGGCTTCCCCAAAAAGCACAAAGCAGAGTCCTGGTCCCGACAAAACCCCTTTTATTAAACAAATGTGAATTCCTCCCATTCACATTCAGCAAAGGCCTGGTAAATAGTCTTTCAAAAGTGAATTTATGACTACAGACCTTATCTAGCTTGGAAAGCTGCCATGTAAATATTTTTCAAATGCAATGCTGTGCAAGGAAAGATTGGGCACAGAGTGACTGAGTTTCCCAGACAGATCTTCACACTCCTGAAATGAACAAACGAATGAACAAATGAATTGTTCCCTGCAAAAGCTCACTCCTCTTTCACTCCTCTTTTATTTCCTCTGGGAGGGGCCATTCACTATCCACCTGTGGCTTTACTCCCATGTCGACCCTAATTTCTTAACTGTTCTTTTCTTCTGGCACCTCTGTGCATGCACACATTGGGATCAGGCCCCAGCTGTTCCTCTGCCTCACTGCTGTCTAGCTCTGAAGGCAGCTGAGAACTACCAGATGGCCTTGGCAGCACCTCTGCCTCTGATGCAAAGGCCTTGTCCGAGCCTTCCCCAGCCTCTAGGACTGGCAAATATTCCTCCCCAACCTCCTTACTGTCCGATTCTGCTGCCACTGGCAGGCCACCACAGTGCTGCTTGAGCAGTGGGTTAGACTAAAAGACCTCTAAGTTTCCTTCCAATTTTGCTAATCCCTCATTCCGTTATCCTGTGCTTCTTCAGCTGAGAACTTTTCCAACCTCCTATATTGCCCTGATGGGGTACATGGAAGGTGATGGATGGATGATCCCTCCTGGCTTGCTGCATAAATGAGTTGCTGATCAACAAGGGAGGTCTGTATTAAGTACAGTCTTTCACCTTTACAAAGGAATTCTGTTGGGCGTGGAAATAGATAAGCATCTCCCAGGCTTCCTTCTCGTCACGCCTGATAGTTGTGTAACAATAAACAATGTGTGAGGCTCAGAGCCAGAAAACTCTTCGGAGAAAAAAACAACTCGGAGTGACTTGGCCAGATTGAAAGCATGAAGCTCTCCCCCTGCATTGATCCTACTGGCTGAACGAATGTTGAGATTGTGAAGTGTGGTTCTTAATTAAAGAGTGCATCGCTGGGAACCCGAGATAATGTGCAGTGTTCCAGATAACGTACGTTGGGTTACCAACGGCCATAAATATGTCCTCAGGTCAGAGCTGCCTTGTTCTTTTTCCGTCTTGGCTTCTCCAGTTCATGGGGCAGATTTAATTAAAAATGGGAGGAAATGTGTCCGTCGGTTTAGGGATAAATAATAGATGTATTGTGATCATTTTTGAAAATCAGGAGGCAGCCAGCACTATTTTCCTCTTGCGATAGAAAATACTGCATGTTTTCACAGAAGCATCTGCTCAAAGATTGATGCTTCTTTGCAGCTCTTCTTGGAATGACCCCTTGACCTGGTTATTTCCAGGAAACACAACGAAAGAGGGGCCATGTCTTCCATAAAGTCCATCTTTGCTGCTTCAAAAAACAACACCCCCCAAAAACCTACTGTCCCCCCAAAAAATTTATTCCTCTCACGAGTTTTATTTTCTTTATGTAGTTTGGGAAAAGATTAAAACTGGCTCTGTAATCTCAAAATGATCCACTCTGATCAAATCCCTCTGGCTGATCAAATTTTTATTGTGTTTTCCCTCTAAAACATCTTACAATCATCACATTAACATTGTTGTGTCATCATACCTGTATATATCAATCTTATATCACTTCTATATTTATATACATTCATCTACAATTCTATAAATTTCTCTATTGTTTCTTGGCTGAATTAACTTTATTCCTGTTATGCAACCATTTATACCAATTATCCCAAATTTCATAGTATTCAGACTCTTCTTTGTCCTTTAATCTTAATGTTACCTCATCAATTTCTGCACAATCTAAAATTTTCTGAATCACTAATTCATCTGGGGGAATATTACTTTGTTTCCAACATTGGGCAAACGTTATTCTGGCTGTAGTGAACAGGTGTATTAGTATGTAATTAATTTTTTTTCTATATTTCCCCTTGGTTATTCCCTGCAGAAAGAGTTCTGGTTTATATTCTATTTCTTCCTCTATAATTTGTTGTATCCATTTCCAAATTTTCATGCAATACTTTTGGTCAAATCTCTCAATCTACACCAGGGGCGACAAACTCAAGGATCAGGACTGTGAGATCCTTAAATCTGGCGCACAGGGCTGGCCTGGAAATATCAAAGGAATGACCCATGGTGGCCTCTGCTGGCTGAAACAGGCCACATGTGGCCTCCCACACCTCATTTTTGCTCTGCCCTCGGGCAGCCAAAAATAGGCCACACAAGGGCCATGCACCACCTGTTTTCATCTGAAAATGGGTGATGCGGGAGGCTTCTGCGCAGCCCGGTTTCAGCTGGCAGAGTGCTGCAGAAGGACATGGAGAATGAAAACGAGCCACAGAAGGGGTGCACATGGATCCCCTGTGCCCCATTTTGGCTGGCAGGGTGCTGCAGGAGGTGTCCATCCCATCTCCCCCCCCCCATTGCCCTCCCAGTCCGCTGACGCAAATTACAATACTGACCTGGCCTCCAAAGAAATCCAATTTGACACCCCTGATCTGACAGGATCCAAGTTGGAATTCTTTTATGTTTTTCTTTTTTTATTGTAAACTAGCCGATAACCTGGCATTGCCCGGGTATTTATTTATAGGAGGAAAATGTCCGGACCAAATTTAATTTCTAATGTTGGATTTTCCCCCTTGCCAGAGGGATCCCCCCTTGTGGAGTACTATGAAGCTGTTACCATGGAAACTCCACTGTGCTGTAGGGTAGAAGCAGGGGTGGGTTTCAAAAATTGTTCGAACCACCTCTGTGGGCGTGGCCTCCTTTGTGGGAGTGGCTTGCCGCCCATGTGACCGGATGGGAGTGGCTTGCCGCCCATGTGACCGGATGGGAGTGGCTTGCCGCCCATGTGACCGGATGGGAGTGGCTTGCCGCCCATGTGACCGGATGGGAGTGTCCAAGACGATGTTATTACTAGATATTACTAATTACTAGATATTATTAATATTACTAGATCATTATTAATGCATAGATAACTGTGGGACATTACACACCCACCCACACCCACAAACTATGACAGTGCTAGGAAAACACCAAAAAAATAAAAATTCCCCCCCCCCCCCCAAAAAAAGACTGCCAATGAAACCAGTTTTTTTTTTCCCTAAGCCTAAGAACAGGAAAGACAAAGTCACTGGAATAAAAACCATCAAGGCAATGTGGAAAATTATAAAGGACAGGCACTCACAGAACCATCAACCACCTCAGAATTACCTAAACAAGTAAGGTGACCAGATTTTCAGATTGATAAAGAGGGACACCATTGACCGGAGGGGGGGGGGAGCTAGGCCGCGGCAGTTACTGCCAGCCCGCGACCTCGCTAGGGACGTCTGGTCACCTTAATTATATACATCCTCTCTCTCTCTATCCATCCATCCATCTGTCTAACTGCCTGCCTATCTAGTTATGGTATCCCTCTCCCTCTTTCCCCCTCTCTTTCTCCATCCATCTATCTGCTTGCCTACCTATCTCTCTCTCTTTCTCTCTATCCATCCGTCTATCTGCCTGCCTATCTGTCTATCTAGTTATGGTCTCTCTCTCTCTCTCCCTCTCCCTCCCTCATTATCATCTATCTCAGTGTTTCTCCACCTTTTTATAAAAATATTTTTTTAATTTTTTTTGTTACAGACGACACATGCCCACAACAATAAAAACAAAACAAAACAAAAAGAAAAAAACCCATCATCACATATAGCATGTCGTTTGGTTACAAGTGTTTTAACATTTATCATTCTTATACATTTATTATTTCATTTAATAGGTTATAATATACAGTTTGGGTTGCTTTGTTTACCATCCCTTCCTCCTGTTATAACACCACCTTATTTTCCCTTTCTTTTCTCCCTCCCTTCTCTACTTTCCTCCTTCTTCCTCTCCTTCCCCTTCCTTCTTCCCTTACCTTTCTCCTACTCCTGCTCTTCCTCTTCCCCTTTCTACCCTCTCTCCCCCTCTTTCTCTCCTTTCCATCCTCCTCTCCTTACCTCTTTCTTCTTTCCCCCATCTTCCTTTCATTCTCTCCTCCTTTCTCCCTTTCTCCCAACTCCCTTTCTGGGAGTTGAAGTCCACACACTTTCAAGTCTCCAAGGTGGAGAAAGACTGATCTATCTAATTAATATAATTATTTCTCCCTCTCTTTTTCACTCTCTTTCCAGCGCATACACGCAAATGCATAGGGCAGCCCACCTCACACACAGGTAACTCCGGGCGGCTTACGGGAAGAGGACAGCTCACCCACGCGGGGGGGGGGGCAGGATTTCGCCAAGAAAAGTTAACTTTCCTGCGAAAGGGGCCGGCAGCCTCTCAGCTCTTCCCGGCCGGGAAGACCTCCCCCCCACTTCCACTCCTGCGACCCTCCTCCCGCCTCCTCGGAGCTTCAAGCAAGCTAACTGGGAAGGCCGGGGAAGAAGAAGAAATGGCAGCGCGAGGTCAGCGGTCCTTGGGGGCGCGGCCGAAGCCCTGCAAAAGCGCTCCTTTCCCGGCTCGGCTACCATTGCTGCTGCTGCGGGCGGAAGGAGAGGAGGAGGAGGAAGAAAATAAAGCGGCGGGATGGTCCCTGCAGCCGCCGACGCGGGAAAGGTGCGCTTTGACAGCCCTGCCAAAGCGCTCCTTTCCCGGCTCGGCTGCCATTGCTGCTGCTGCGGGCGGAAGGGGAGGAGGAGGAGGAGGAAGGTAAAGCGGTGGGGTGGTCCCTGCAGCCGCCGAGGCGGGAAAGGTGCGCTTTGACAGGGCTTCCTCTCCGGAGAGGCGTTTTTTAAAAAGAAAAACCCTGCAGGCACCCAGCGACAGGGGCTAGGAGCTAGGAACCCGGAAGTTAATTACTTCCGGGTTCACTGACGAACCGGATCGCAAGAACCGGTGCGAACCGGTAGGAACCCACCCCTGGGTAGAAGCCATTTTATGGCAGAACAGTAGAAGCCATTTCAAGGCACAACAGACTGTATCTTAACAGAACACACATACCCCAGGGGTATTAGAGATGTCTTACCCCCTACTGTATTTGTTTCCCAAGAGTAAGTCATTGTGTACCAAGTTTGATTGAAGTTGCTTGAGGCATTCCAGAGTTATGCTGGAACACACACATACACACATACACACATACACACACACACACACACACACACACACACACACTTTTAGATGTATAGATGGATTTGAACATACACTGGAAAGCCCTCAAGCTAAAATCTGGCCTCTCTGCCTCTCCAAACATTCTAAGACTCCCATCTCGCATGGCCAGGGTTGAGGATGTTGGAATTTGCAATTCAGCAACATCTGAATGCAAACCTCAGCACATCCTGGTCCAGATTGATAGATCCTGCAAGATTTTTTTCTGCAGCCTGGTCAATATCATGGTATAAGATTGTCTTGTGTCAAGCTCCAGGCTCTGTTATGGAGGTAGGCTCTTATTTTCAGGGAAATGCAATCTGGAACAATTCCTAATAAATTTATTTTACATGGAAATACGTTGAACGCTTGGCGAGTTTTATTGTAGAAACCCAAAGATGAGGGTTGATCCTGCATAGAAGCATTTTTTTCTGACCTAGGTTTCCTGAGAAAGCATAAACCACAATCTTAGTCCCCCAAATCCTCTTGTATTTAAACGGCTGTGAATTATGGTCATTAACAGCCCATAATTATTCACAAACAGCCTGTAAAGTGTTCGATAGATATCTGGCAAAGTCTTTCAGGGTCAGGGACGTGCAGTCAGGGAAGGCAGGGGAGGCAGAGCCTCACCACTGTCATCATGAAAAGAAAAAAAAATGTAAAAGGAAAAATGGAGTCACAGTGGATGACTCTGCTTAGTGCTTAACTGTTTAAAAAAGCCTCTAAAAAAGTGCCCACTACAGGAGGCAGCAGGAGAACGAGGTGCCTCATCTAGTCTGACTTTATGATCACTCGAGCAGAGCTAAGCAAGGGTTAAAAACAGAAAAATTCTTAACATAAATGAGGCATGTCATTCTCCTGCCTCCTGTAGAGGGCGGTGACTCTGGCAGCAACTAGCTCAGCCTGACCTCAGCTCTTGCCTTTTTCCTTTTACATTTTTTTCTTTTCATGATGGCAGGCAAAAGCAGAGTTTAAATCCTCTCTGAAACAGCTGGAAAAGGTACGTGTGGGTCGAAGGGAGGGGGATGAATTCAAACTTCATCCTCCTGGTGCAACTTTGTTTGTGTGTGTTTGTGTGTGTGTTTGAGAGAGGGGGGAGGGAGCATATTGAGACAGTTCTTTAATTTATTCACTATGTAACACTCTAATACTATGTCTTTGGGTCTTCTGAATTTTAATTATTCAATCATAAGGAAAAACAATGTTTTCAGTAGAATGAATTTCCACTTCTATTTACACCTGCCAGCCAAAATGCTGCTAGTGGTATTGCTAACATGGGCTGAGGAGGAAACCCTAAATTTTCTGAATCCTGGTGCAACTCTGTGTTTGTGTGTGTGTGTGTGTGTTTGAGACGGGGGGAGAGAGGGAGAGAGGGAGGAAGATGGGGAAGGGAGAAGAAAAAGAAAAAAGGAAACTTATTTAGCAAATAAGTTTAGAAAAACAAATGGTGTCGCTTTAAATTAGAATTGAGCATGCCTGACTGTGGAATTCTGGGAGTTGAAGTCCACAAGTCTAAAAAAATTGCTGCCTCACCAGCCATAAACCTCACCGCATGTCACAGTGTAAAACATATAAAAATGGTTGCAGGACCTGGGTATGTCTAGTTTAATGAAAAGAAGGACTAGGGGAGACTTGATAGCAGTGTTCCAATATCTCAGGGGTTGCCACAAAGAAGAGGGAGTCAAACTATTCTCTAAGGAACCTAAGGGTAGAACAAGAAGCAATGGGTGGAAACTAATCAAGGAGAGAAGCAACTTAGAACTGGGGAGAAATTTCCTGACAGTTAGAACAATTAATCAGTGGAACAACGTTGCCTCCAGAATTTTTGAATGCCCCAACACTGGAAGTCTTTAAGAAGATGTTGTATGAAACGGTATAGGGTTTCCTGCCTTGGCAGGGGGTTGGACTAGAAGACCTCCAAGGTCCCTTCCAACTCTGCTATTGTATTGTATTGTATGATATAGAGTTAACCTGGAATCAGGGGTGGGCTGCTACAGGTTCTTTTGGGTTTGGAAGAACCTGTAGCTAATGTTATGCCCAGCTCGGAGAACCTCCAATCTCACTCTTGGCTGGCCCTGATCACCCCACCCTGCCCCTTCCAGGAGTCTCCACATGGCCTGTTTTGGATGCAAGTAAGTTCAGGACCTGTGTGGAGGCTTGGGGAGGGGGACAAAAGAGTCTCCCAGAAGTTCTGGAAGGCAAGAAATGGGCCCATTTCCAGCCTCCAGAGGGCCTCTGGAGCCCGGGGAGGCAGTTTTTGCCCTCCCAGAGGCTCGAGGAAGCCTCCAGAGTCTGGGGAAGGTGAAAATGCCCCCCCCCGTGCCGTGGTGCATGACGCCAACTAGGACATGCCCACCATGGACGTGCCCACCCAGCAACCAGACAGAGAACCAGTTGTTGAAATTTTTGAAGCTAATTCCTGCCAGAAATCTCCGTGCAACTGCAAAATGGATAGGACTGACCTCTCCCCAGGCTACTTGGAGTCTTATCTGTTTGTTCCCAAGTGAAGGCTGCCAGTCTGGAGATTCCTATATTATAGGCAGAACTGTCAGTCACAAAAGGTCAAGTCCACACATGAAGGCCCGATTAAGCTGATTTATGGCTATCCAATGCCTATGTTTTGGTTCTTTGGGCCTCTGACCTGCCAACCCTCAAAATGTGATAGACATCAATGATCAACATGCTTCTCTGTTTCTTTATTTGATTATTATTATTACGGCTCCTTGGGCCTGCAGGCCACTTCACTTGTAGACAGCTCTAAGTGCTGAACACTGCAGCTTTGTAATAAAGTTTGAAACGAGGCACTTTCAATGGCATAAAGAATCGACATTCTGTGGAAACATTTCAACCAAAGTTTTCCAAATCTGACAACTTTAAGATTTGTGGACTTGGAAACCTCCTGCAAAATTCCGGGAGTCTGAAGTCCACACATTTTAAAGTTTCCAAGATCAGAAAATACTGGTTTAAACAATCATGAGCTGCATTAAACAAAATGCCAAATAGTATTTCAGGAAATCTATGAGAACCTGGGCATTCCAAGCCCTTGGGATCAAAGCGTTGGGATTTCTTGGAATGCCCTGGCTTAAATTGCCTTCCTGAAATGTGTTGCGGAGCTGGCAGCAGAGTCAGACAGTGAGGAGGCTGGGGAGGAACATGGGCCAGTTTGGGGAAGGCTCGGACGAAGGCTCTGCATAGGAGGCAGAGAGACGGTCAGGGCCATTTGGTAGTTATGTGCTGCCCCCAGAGCCTCCAGAATCTGACATCAGTGAAGCAGAAAAACAGTGTGAGCCTGTTCCCAGTGTGCTCATGCACAGAACTTCCAGAAGACAAGAACAGTTAAGAGAAAAAGGGCAACTCAGCAGTAAGGCTTGTAGATGATTGGCCCCTCCCATACGACATAAAAGAGGAGCAAACGGATGTGAGCCTTTGCAGGAAGCAATTTTGTTCATTCTGGTCGGTTCAAACTTTGAGAAGCTCCATTTGATTCAGTGCTGTTTGGCTTTGCAAAACTAATTGGCAATTAGGTTTCTGGCAGCATTTCAAGGAAGATAAAGGTGGGTACTTATCACATTACCCTGAACAGTGACGTGCGGTGAGGTTTATGGCTGGTGAGGCAGCATTTTTTTTAGACTTGTGGACTTCAACTCCCAGAATTGCTTATGATTGGATAATTAAAATTTCAGAAGACCCAAAGACATAGTATTAAAGTGTTACACAGTGCATAAACTAAAGAACTGTCTCAATATGCTCCCTCCCCCCTCTCTCAAACACACACACACACACAAACACACACACACACAAAGTTGCACCAGGAGGATGAAGTTTGAATTCATCCCCCTCCCTTCGACCCACACGTACCATTTCCAGCTGTTTCAGTGAGGATTTAAAGTCTGCTCTTGCCTGCCATCATGAAAAGAAAAAAAATGTAAAAGGAAAAAGGCAAGAGCTGAGGTCAGGCTGAGCTAGTTGCTGCCAGAGTCACTGTGGATGACTCTGCTTAACTATTGAAAAAGCCTGTAAAAAAATGCCCTCTACAGGAGGCAGGAGAACGACATGCCTCATTTATGTTAGGAATTTTTCGGCTTTTAACCCTTGCTTAGCTCTGCTCGAGTGATCATAAAGTCAGACTAGATGAGGCACCTCCTTCTCCTGCCGCCTCCTGTTGAGGGCACTTTTTAGAGGCTTTTTTAAACAGTTAAGCACTAAGCAGAGTCATCCACCGTGACTCCATTTTTCCTTTTACATTTTTTTTCTTTTCATGATGACAGTGGTGAGGCTCTGCCTCCCCTGCCTTCCCTGACTGCACGTCCCTGGTTTTAGAGTTTTTCATATGTTCTTCATATGTTTTATATGTCCTGAAGTCCTCCTCCTTGCCATGTTGGGTGCTTCCCAACACAGGTTGAGCTTCCCAACACATGTTTATATGCATGTCATATGGACTTCAACTCCCAGAATTTCTCAGCTAACATGGCATCAGTATGTGTGTGTAGGTTGATCAAGAAGTGAGTGGCAATATTTTCTCAAAGCTTCTGCTCTTCCAAGCCAGTTTAAAAAAAGAGTGTCATGGTCCTTTTGGAGCTTGGGTCCGAGGACAAGGATGAGACAGAGTTAGGGCTGATGAAGGAATGACCAGAGGGGCAGGACAAACTCCTGTCAGGGGCACAGGGTGACCAAGCAAGGGCAGAGGAGAGGGCATGCAGCAGAGCAGGGCAGTGATGGAGCTCTGGCGATGAACAATTACCTCCCACACCCCTGAGCACGGAGAATGGAGAGGAGGTATCAGTGCACTCCTGTCCTTGCAATACAACCCTAAGAGGAGTGGATGGGTGTGGGGGAATTCTCCCCCTCAACCTCCATTCTTGGAATGGGAGAGTGACATTTCTTTTCAAAAGCTCCTCTTGACCTCTCTCTCTGAATGGGACAGCTCTTTTTCCCAAAAGTTCTTTTCGCCAGCATCAGCCAACATGCAGTCTGAGAAGAAAGACAAAGGGCTGTGGGGTGGAGAGGTAGGATAAAATGGGAATGCAAGACACCTGGGGGGAGGGGGGAGTTGGAGCTTGCAAGATGCAAAGCTCTCCACCTGGCTTGTTGTTGTTGTTAGTTACGAAGTTGTGTCCGACCCATCACGCCCCCTTGGCTAATGTTCCTCCAGGCCTTCCTGTCCTCTACCATCCTCTGGGCTCCATTTAAGCTCACGCTGAGTGCTTCAGTGACTCCATCCAGCCACCTCCTTCTCTGTCATCCCCTTCTTCTTTTGCCCTCCATCATTCCCATCATTAAGCTCTTCTCCAGGGAGTCCTTCCTTCTCATTAGGTGGCCAAAGTACTTGAGTTTCCTCTTCAGGATCTGACCTTCTAAAGAGCAGTCAGGGTTGATCTCCTCTAGGACTGACTGGTTGGATCACCTTGCAGTCCAAGGGTCTTGCAGGAGTCTTCTACAGCACCAGAGTTCAAAGGCCTCCATTCCACCTGTCTTAACAAAAAGCAATTGTCCTGTTGACACCATGTTGTCAGAAGTTGTGGGAGCTTCATCACTGGAGGCTTACAAGAAGAGACCGGACTGCCATCTGTCAGAAATAGTGTAGGGTCTCCTGCTTGAGTGGGGATTGGACTGGATGACCTACAAGGTCCCTTCTAACTCTGGTAATCTGTTAATCCATGTGCTACCTGTAAAAGCAATACACACATTACGACTTATTGCCATTCAGAAAACAAGTGGAGACAATTCCAGAATTCCCAGGAAGGCTGAATTACAAATGACCCCATCTTGCCTAACACATTTGTATTTCTGCAGGACCTTGAGCTCTCATTCATACGACAGACCCAGCCTGGTTAGCACTAACCTTGCTTAGGGTTTGTGGCTTGGAGGTGGCTTAATGTGAAAGGTGATTCCATCTGGATTATTTTATGCTTTAATGCACTACTCAAACCCACAGAATGTGTAATTTGAAATATTTAAGATCAGGGACAAGTTAGGTAGTTGTGCAAAACTAAACCCTGATTTAAATCTAACATGCTGGACCTCTCGGACAATGTGGGAGAGGAACTAGCAACATTTTCTCATTATCCTGTCATCTATTAGAAAGAAAACGTGGAACTTTTTTGGGGGGAAATCCTCCCCAGCTTATTAAAATCAACCACTAGATGGAAGACTTCACTTAAAAACCAATGTGCATGTTAAGGCTCTCCTTAAGAGAGAGTCCTAGGCTATGTATGTCTCTGTGGATAATTATGTCCTTGAGAAAACTGCTCTGACTTCTATGAATAGTTTTATAAATATTTCACGGGAGAAATATTTATATTTCCCCACGGGGGAAGGAAAGCAGAATATTGGAAAGTTTATTTGGATTTTTAAAAAACTTTCCTTTCCTTGGCCAAGTAATGGTTATAAGACCCAGTTTGTGGGTTGCATTAGAAGGGACTTTGGAGATCTTCTAGTCCACCCCCCCACCCGTTTAGGCAGGAAACCCTACATAAATTTAGACAAATGATTATCCAACATCTTAAAAACTTCTAGTGTTGGAGCATTCACAACTTCTGAAGGCAAGTTGTTCCATTGAGTAATTGTTCTCACTGCCAGGAAGTTTCTCCTCAGTTCTAAGTTGCTTCTCTCCTTTATTAGTTTCCACCCATTGCTTGTTGTCCTACACTCAGGTGCTTTGGAGAATAGCTTGACTCCCTCTTCTTTGGGGCAGCCCTTGAGATATCAGAACAGTGTTATCATGTCACCCCTAGTCCTTCTTTTCATTAAACTAGACACACCCAGTTCCTGCAAACATTCTTCATATGTTTTAGCCCCCAGTCCCCTAATCCGCTTTGTTTCTCTTCTCTGCACTCTTTCTAGTCTCCACATCTTTTTTACATCGTGGCAACCAAAACTGGATGCTGTATTCCAGATGTGGCCTTACCAAGGCATTATAAAATGGTATTAACCCTTCACGTGATCTTGATTCTATCCCTCTGTTAATGCAGCCTAGAACTGTGTTGGCTTTTTTGGCAGCTGCTGCACACAGCTGGCTCATATTTAAATTAAGTCATTGTTTAACCAGTGTTTGTTGAATAAATCACATACTTTGTACATGGAATTAAGCTATAGTTTGTTTAAGCCAGATTTGTAAAAGCAGTCAGAATTCACACAACACATTAACCAAAATCTATAAAAACTTTATTATGGCCAAGGGAAATGTGTTAATCCACCACGTATGGCTGTATTGTAAAAATTGAGCCCAGGTACATCTAATGTGGGTTGGAAAGATAAGTGATTGAAGGAACGATGTGACAACCAGGTAACTTGTCACTGAAAATGAAACAGTCACTAAACAAGAAAACTCAGGTTCAACAGGAGTGTCAAAAAAGTCAAGAAGGGAGTCACCACATGATGAAATCCTCCATTTTTTTCACCCTTTCCATGGATAATTTTGACCTGCAGAAATGATATATATGTTCTAAGTAGAGTTACAAATGAAGAAGTCATGGTTATAATTTAAATAAAATAGAAGTGGGCAATCTGAAGACACCACTTACTTCCTGAAAAGTTTAGTTGTGGCTGTGTGAACTCTCCAAAAGGTGTTTTTTAAATACCCAGGTGTAATTTTTCACATAATTGGAAAGGAACATGGTTAAATGCATGACTAAAGAGCAATAACCTTGGCTACATGTAATCTTTATTACGTACCATTTTAGCTTTTCTTTGGTCCTGCTTTTCACCTATTCGGGTGCAATCTGAGATGCACCACAAAGAGGCTGTAAAAAGTTGCTGAATCTATATATCCGTATATAAATGTGTGTGTGTGTGTGTGTGTGTGTGTGTGTGTGTGTGTGTGTGTGTGTGTGTGTGTTCCAGCATAACTCTGGAATGCCTCAAGCCTGGTACACAGATTACTTACTCTCTGGAAAAAAAAATACTGTGCGGGTAAGACACCCCTAAAACCCTTCGGGGTGTGTGTTCTGTTAAGATGCAGCCTGTTGTGCCTTAAAATGGCTTCTACTATACTGCCGTAAAATGGCTTCTACTGTACAGTGCAGTGGAGTTGCCATGGTAATGGCTTCACAGTACTCGACAAGGGGGCTCCTTCTGGAAAGGGGGAAAATCCAACATTAGAAATTATGTTTGGTCCGGACATTTCCCCACTATAAATAAATGCCCTGGCAATGCTGGGTTATCAACTAGTTAGGAATAAAAAGCATCTTCCCGGAATACATAAGCCTGAAAGCAGGTGAGAAGTTTGCCTACTGAGCTTGCTTTCTGCTAAGATCAGAGCTTTTCCAATCTTGGCAACTTCAACTCCCACAATTCCCTGGTCAGCAGGGCTGGGTGAGGAATTCTGGGAGTTGACGTCCACAACTCTAAAAGTTGCCAATGGACACCAATGGCTTAGCTGTTCCCAACGTATGGGCAATTTCCAGCTTCTGAGAGTTCCTGTAGGAGAGACATCAAATTCAACTTCAGGATCCTTTTGCATAGAGTACTATGCAAATGAAGCAGGTCACAGGGTCTTTTGAACAGAATAGACTAGACCTCTTTATTGGCCAAGTGTGATTGGGCACACAAGGAATTTGTCTTTGGTTTATATGCTCTCAGGGCACATAAAAAGACAAGATACATTCGTCAAGAATCATAAGGTAGAACAATGATAGTCATAAGGTACAAATAAGCAATCAGGAAACAATCAATATCAATATAAATCGTAAGGTTACAAGCAACAAAGTTACAGTCCTAAGTGGGAAGAGATGGGTGATAGGAACTATGAGAAGACTGATAGTAATAGTAACGCAGCCTTAGTGAATACTTTGACAGTGAGGGAATTCTTTATTTAGCAGAGTGATGGCATTCGGGGAAAAACTGTCCTTGTGTCTAGTTGTCTTGGTGTGCAGTGCTTTATAGCTTTGTTTTTAGGGTAGGAATTGAAACAATTTATGTCCAGGATGTGAGGGGTCTGTAGATATTTTCTTTTTGATTCGTGCAGTGTACAGGTCCTCAATGGAAGGCAGGTTGGTAGTAATTGTTTTTTCTGCAGTTCTAATTATTCATTAAAGTCTATGTCTGTCTTGTTGCATTGCAGAACCAAACCAGAAAATTATAGAGGTGCAGATGACAGACTCAATAATCCCTCTGTAGTAATAAATGTAATAAATTCCATTATATACACCTTGCTAAACCAAAGGTAGCTGTTGTTACTGGTCTGATGTAACTACCTACAGTCTTAAGAGTATTGACCCTGTAACTCCAGTAGGATATGTCAAATGGCTGAGGCAAATCTTCAACTTGAAGTCTGTGTCTGTCTTGTTGGGTTGCAGAACCAAACCATACAGTTATAGAGGTGCAGATGACAGACTCAATGATTCCTTTGTAGAATTATGCTGGCTAATGCAACGCTTCATAAGTCAACCCCCTGCCAGGAATCCTCATTTGGCATCTCGCTGCTTGTCCTGGCATTGGGCTGCTCTGGAAATAGCTCCAATCTTATTTTTCCAGCCTCTGGGGAAAGTGTGAAGCAAACCTATTTCTCTTGACTGTGTTAGTCTGAGCGGATTGCATTGTTTTCAATAAATTACAAGGCACGAAGTGACTTTTGCATTTGAACCTGCCACCCGTAAAACACAAAGGGGAAATGTTTTATCCCTGCTTTTGACAATTGCATGACATATTTCATTGATTAAGCTGAATCCGGAGACACCCTCCCCCCACACAGGCGTGAGAAAATGATTGGTCTTTTCACACTCAGGCTTTAGGCTAGGTTTCCTTAACTGACAGCAATGCAACCCAATGCAGTTTTAGCCTAAACCAGGAATTGATCTCATTAGTCAGTTAGGTTGAGAGAGAGAGAGAGGAACTGGGTCACTCAGTACAGATGGGCATAATGGAAGTCCAAAGACAATATTGGAAAAGGCTGATCTATGAGAAATGAGCAGAGGTGATATTCAGTTGGTTCTGACTGGTTCTGGAGAACTGGTAGTGGAAATTTTGAGTAGTTCAGAGAACCGGTAAATACCACCTCTGACTGGCCCCACCCCCATCTATTCTCTGCCTCCTGAGTCTCAACTGATTGAGAGGGAATGGGAATTTTGTAGTATCCTTCCCCTGGAGTGGGGAGGGAATGGGGATTTTGCAGTATCCTTTCCCTGGAGTGGGGAGGGAATGGAGATTTTGCAGTATCCTTCCTCTGGAGTGGGAAGGGAATGGGGATTTTGCAGTATCCTTTGCCTGGCGTGGGGAGGGAATGGGGATTTTGCAGTATTCTTCCCCTGGAGTGTGGAGGGAATGGAGATTTTACAGTATCCTTCCCCTGCCATGCCCACCAAGCCACGCCCAACAAGCCATGCCATGCCCACCAAGCCCACAGAACTGGTATTAAAAAATTCCCATCACTGGAACTGAGCTAGAACTTCAATGAAATGTAGGGAGAAAGATCAGAATTTCATTCCTTGGGTCAAAGCTGGCCTACGTCATGATTTCTCACATTTGAAGGTTTAGCTAAATCTCTTTCCTCTCAGTTTAGTCTTGAAAGGGGAGAATGATAAAAAAGCTTCACATGTAGCTGGAACAATGAGTTTGCATGCAGTGTAATTTGGACAGATGCAGATCTTTGAAAACCCATTCAGGATTTCAGCCAGCTAGCTATATTCTTTTCTAAGGATACTCCATACACCAATATCAGGTTAATTACCTTTTCCCTCATTCAACAACCTCTCAAATTTCTCTTAATATTATACCCATATGGACTCTTGAATTTTAAAGAAATAATAAAGTAAAAAATTGAGACTTCTGCAATGTTCAGTACTTGTCTCCTATTTCTTAAAGCAACCTGGAGAAATGAAGATTCCAAACACAAAGTTTACTCAGAGGAGTAAGCCCTTTCATATAATGGATGTGTCTGGGAGAAAGCATTTATCCCCCATGCCTACTTTTCCAAATGTCTCCAATTGTGTAATCTTAACGTGTGGTTAGTTCATGGTTTAGCATATCATGAAAACCCAGAGAACTAGGTTAATTAAACTATGGTTGAGTTAATTACAGGGAAAGTTTGTGTCTTAGAAACGTTCAATGTATCCTTGACTTCTGCCACTTCATTTATCAAAATAAATTGACTATAAGACCTGTGATGGCACAATGGTTAGAATATAGTTGTTATTGTTAGTTAATTGCAAAGTTGTTTCTGACCCATCATGACCTGATGGATAATATTTCTCTAGGCCTTCCTGTCCTCTACCCATCTGGAGTCCATTTAAGTTCATGTCTACTGCTTCCGTGACTCCATCCAGCCACCTCATTCTCTGTTGTCCCCTTCTTCTTTTGCCCTCAGTCTTTCCAAGCATTAGGCTCTTCTCCAGTGAATCTTTACTTCACATTAGGTGGCCAAAGTATTAGAGTTTTATCTGCAGGATCTGGCCTTTTAACTCTAGAAAAAAATGTTGAGACTTTAGAAGGTGCAGAGAAGAGCAACCAGGATGATTAAGGGACTGGAGGCTAAAACATATGATGAATGGTTACAGGAACTGGGCATGGCTAGTCTAGGGAAGAGAAGGACCAGGGGAGACATGATAGCAGTCTTCCAATATTTGAGGGGATGCCATAGAGGAGGGGATCAAGCTATTTTCTAAAGCACCCGAAGGCCAGACAAAGAATAATGGATGAAAATTGACCAAGGAGAGATTCAATCTAGAAATAAGGAGGAACTTTCTGACAGTGATAACAATTAACCAATGAAACAGAAGTCACCTTCAGAAGTTGTGAGAGCTTCATCACCTGAGACTTTCTAGAAGAGATTGGACTGCCATTTGTCAGAAATGGTGGAGAGTCTCCTGCTTGAGCAGGGGGTTGAACTAGATGACCTATAAGGTTCCTTCCAACTCTGTTAATCTGTTAATCTTCAAAATTTTATTTCTATTGCTGAATGCTGAATATCAAGTATGCGATTTCTGCTCCTTGGAAACATGCAAGATTTTAAGTCCTTAAGTAGCCTCTAGAGGTCCGAAAACCTACACCAAATAATACTATTCCAGGGTTTACTGTAGTGCACAGAAAGCCAGAAGGTCCACCATAGATTGCCTCTGTCCTCAGTTCAGCAGATGTCAGATCTTTGGTCAGCCAGGTCAGGCAAACCAGCAAGCTTATTTTAGAGATTGCCAGATCTTTGTGCTATGTGATACAGAAGAAGTTGACAGTGTCTGAATTACAGAGACGATAGACCATCTTTCCTGAATAGTTATCTTGAATTAATACTGCAGCTCTTTCATTAGACATGATTGTTCATGACAAACCTTGTGGCATGATCTTATTGACTCTTGGGAAGCTTCCATGATCTTCTGAGGATTGGTGTATTTTTTAAGTTAAGTAGCTTTATAGGTTCCAGTGAAGTCAATTGCAGCAATAAGATATGCTGACTTTGTTTCACCATTTAAATAAAACCGTGTGTTGAGTTCTAACTTCCTCTGCACTAAAAGAGCTCAGCCAAGAATTATATGGAGCTCTCCAGGGTTCTGTTTGCTATTGTTACCCCAGTCTGATTTTAGTTAGTCTGCCCTGTTTGCTCTTCCTATCTTGTGGATTTGTGTGTGCATGCGTGTGTATCCATTCTGATTCACATTTCCTGGGCGCTTAAGGTACCAGCAGAATAGAAAAGATACCATTGTCTGGGAACTGAAACAAAAAGAATATGTCTGTGGTCTATACAACACGCTTATCTAGGTCATTTAAACACTGCTCTAAATCAGTTGCCTAGCAGGCTGTATATTTGGTTAGTGTTTTTTGCATCTTAGCATGTCATGCAAAATCACCCCAACAGAGTTTATGCATTGCACAACCCCCACCCCCAATGTGTTAATCCCACAATCATGTTGTATGAGGATGTGTAAAAGGTAAAGGTTCCCCTGCACATGTGTGCTTTTCATTTCCAGCTGTAGGGAGCAGTGGTCATCTCCATTTCAAAGCTAAAGAGCCAGCGCTGTCCGAAGATGTCTCCGTGGTCATGTGGCCGGCATGACTAAATACCGAACGCTGTTACCTTCCCACCAAAGGTGGTCTCTGTTTTTCTACTTGCATTTTTATATGCTTTTGAACTGCTAGGTTGGCAGAAGATGGGACAAGTAACAAGAACTCACCCTGTTACACAGCACTAGGGATTCGAACCGCTGAACTGCCGACCTTCAGATTAACAGGCTCAGTTTTTGCAGTGAAGGCAAAGTTTTGACTTGAAAGATTATAATGAACTTGTTTGGAATACAATAAAAGCCTCGAATGCTGTAGTGGCAGTGTTTATAAGTTGGAAGGATGGCACAATATGAAAAAGAAACATTAATATTGCAAATGATTATGTTTAAAATTCAAAAGATATTAATAATAACAGAAAATTGAGATGAGAATGGATGACGCAGAACAAAGAACAACAAAAAGAGATGGAAAAATTGAGAATATTTATCAAAAGAAGAAAGTTGAAGACAGAGTTCCAAAAATTGAAGGAAAAAAGGAACAAAGAGATAAGAAAATTGTGGATACTGATAGCATACTGAGCGTTGTTGGAAATAGTAAGAGTGGTAAAGACTCTTGAAATGGATTATTTCAAAAGGAACCTTTAATCAAGCAGGATGGAAACCATTAGAAGCAAAACAGCATCTGAAAACCTTTAGGCCATGCAAATGGGATTAAGCTGATAATGACCCCTCCCCTTTGTCCGAATGCAGATTCTGACCAATACACAAGTGTGAAGATGCTTCATTAACTCTTCTGCCCTGGGAGTCAATAAAGCACACGTTCTCTATGGCTATCTCTAGTTAGACATCAAAGTTATATATCCCACATGGCTACCATAAACATCCCTCCAGAGATGTTGGGACTTTCAGTCTCCCGGTGACAGGAAACCAGTTCTAAAGTTGTAAAACTCAGTTGTTTCAGATGTAGCTAATGATTTAACTCCGAGGCTCCCCTCCTCCCAATTGAATGGCAGTATCACTTTTAGGGATCTGACAGGAGATAGGTGGACTGGAACTCTACCTCAGACCTCAAAGTACAGAAGAAGAAAAAAGAGAAAATTTGATGGAAGTAAGGAGAAAAATCTTAACTGAAACATCGGTGATAACCAAAGATAAGTTGATGAAAGGAACAGATGGAGGGTTTTGAGTGCTCATAAGATATACAATGAGCAACAAGCTGCGAAAAGAAGTCCATAAAAGGGCTACTAAGAAAACAACCAGAATATTAATTCCACAAATGACATGAAATATAAAACTGCACTACTACTGGAAAGATACAGGTTGATGTAGTAAAAGTTTATAATAAAAATTAAGTCAAACAGTTAAATTTAGAGTATTATATATAGTCATATAAATGTGTAATGTTGATAATGATACATATATTGGTACTAGTTTGAGAATATGAAATGTTATACAAACTGCAAATGAGGACTATGAGAGGAGACTTAAAAGTTTTTGTTATTAAATACAATCAATTTTTATTTAGAATATTTTAGAAAGATGAAATGTTATTGAATGGAATGCTATTATATAGTTTTACCTCAAATTTAGGATATTTCATACAAAAGGATGTAAAAGCAATTTAAAGTCAAATGAATGTTTAATAATTATAATAATTTTATATAATATACTGGATTGGTGATATGAGAATTTGTTTGAAATGAGTTGATAATTTGTGATCTTACATACATTTGAAACTGAGGACTATGGAAGTGATGCACAAAAACTTTACAACCAAACGACATGCTGTACGTGATTGAAGAAGGTTCTATGTGTTATTTGTTGTCTGTTTTTGTTTGACCAAAAAAGAAAAAAAATATTCTTTTTTAAAAAAAACCAAGAAATGATATACAAAGATTTTTGGGTTTGCGGAAATACCATCCCAAGAAAATAGAAATTAAGAGCTGGAAGGGACACCTGCAGCAATAGAAAAAGAAAGGAAGAGAGGAAGAGAGGAAAAGGAGGGAAGGAAGAGAGAAGGTGAGGAGAGGAAGATGGAAGGGGGAAGCAGAGAAGGAGAGAGGGTAAGAAGGGGGAGAGGTAGAGAGAAATAGGGGAGAGGGAAGGGAAGAAGGAAGGGAAAGGAGAGGAGGAAAGAAGAAAGTAGAGAAGGGAGAGGGGGACAGAAAGGAAGAGAGGAGAGGAGGTGAGAAGAAGAGGAGGGAAGGAAGATAGTGAGGAGGAGAGGAAGATGGAAGGGAGAAGGAGAGAGGGTAGGAAGGGGAAGAGGAACAGAGGAGGAGGGGAGAGGTAAGGGAAGAAGGAAGGGAAAAGAGGAAGGAAGGAAATAGAGAAGGGAGGGAGAAAGAAAAAGAAAGGAGAAGAAGGTAGTGTCAAAATAGGTGAGGGATGGTAAACAAAACAACCCGAATGGAATATTACAATTCTATAAATGGAATGACAAATGTATTAGAATTATGAATGTAAAAAAAGAATAATAATTATGTGAATGTATATATAAAGAACAAAAAATAAAAAAACTTTATTTAAAAAAAGAGAAATATGGGAGCCTTCAAAGAGTATCATAATTATTAATAACAGACCTTTCATCGTCCAATGGTAGACTCTTACAGAACCCAAATGGGAAATTGGGAGAGTCTGGAAAAATCAAAAGTGGAAGGAGACCTTTAATGCACCCAGTCCCACTTTTAATTTTGTAAAAAAAAGAGAGAGAGAGATTGATGAGGGAGAGAAAATTCATGGTATGGAAGATCAGCATGTCACAGCTAGGGGGCAAGACCAAGGACCAAGGAGATCATAAAGTTTCTTGAATCCTAGTTGGAAGCAAAGACAGAACCATGAACAATAGTATTTATATTATATAATGGGAACAATAATAGGACTTTCCCAATCTTAGTTACAGTGAGATTTTTTTGAAGTTCTTTCCCCCTGATATCTCAGGAGCTGAGCTGAACTGACTTTCCTGAGGTAATCTTTCAACTGACTTGTTCCCAGCTGTCCCACAATTTCCTGCAGCCATTTTACGATGACATTCCAGCAACAAAATCACTCTGACAGCGGTCTATGGGCTACAGCTTCCCCAAATCTGCCTTAATGATTTAAATCAGGAATCATCAGACAAATGCACATAATTAGCCACATCTGGTAGCTTGTCCGGTTTTGTCAGCTACAAGGCTTGGGCTTTGACAAGGTAGAAGGTCTTTCTTATGAATTGAATAAGGGACAATAAATGTTAAGAGATCAAAAAATGGGATTGGATAAAAAGAAATAAACTTTTGAAGAGAGGATAGGGGCTTGGACAGATCCTCCGGAGTCTGGTGGTATGCCAGCAAAAGATGGTAGAGATAGAAGAAATATTTGGGTTAAATAGGAAGGATGCAGACAGAGACAAAGACCCAAGGAAGGAGTTTGGGAGGCAAGTCAAAACAAGCCTCCCATACTACCACCTCTTTCTATACTAGACCACACAGTATCAACAGTAGAGACCTTCAAATTTCTAGGTTCTATCATATCTCAAGACCTAAAATGGACACCTAGCATCAAAAACGTCATCAAAAAAGCACAACAAAGAATGTTCTTTCTGCACCAACTCAGGAAGCTCAAACTGTCCAAGGAGCTGCTGATTCTGTTCTACAGAGGAATGATTGAGTCTGTCAAAATTTGGATGCTTGGCAACGGGTTCATATTTATGACCTTTGCAGAATTCCAGGATCCTTTTGAGACATTTTGACTCAAAGAGTTGTTAGGCTTCACTTAACAACCGTGTTGTTACTTAAAAACTGCAGTGATTCACTTAAATGTATGAAGAAAGGTCATAAAATGGGGCAAAACCTATGGTGGGATTCAGCTGCTTCAGGCAAACTGGTTGTTAAATTGCTGGCTGGCCTTGCCCCTTCCTGTCCCATCCCTTCCAGGAGTACCCCCCCTGCCCCATTTTTGCTCTCAGGGGGCTGCAAGAAGCCAAGTGCTGCCTGTCACATCCCATGGCCACGCCCACAATAGCCACGCCCACCCAGGCGGTCATTAGGGCAGAGAACTGGTTGTTGAATTATTTGAATCTCACCACTGGGCAAAACATGAGAACTGTCTTGCTTAGCAACAGAAATTGTGGCCTCAATCTTGCGCTCAAATTTTGGGTCGTAAGTCAATACTAAACAAATGTTCTCTGACACAGTGTGGTCCAAGTGCATGGAAGTGCATTTAATCCCTTAATCCCCTTTCACTATTGGTTTGGTTTGCGACTAGAATATTATGAGTGGATCCTCCCATGTCTGTGGAAAAGTTTTACTAATGGCTAGTTTTTTGTCCCTGCTTTAGGCTGAGAAGAGGAGGAAGACATGTGGAGTTTGCAAAATATTGTATCCTTTTGAAAAAAACAAATACACTGACATGTGAAATCCTTTTTAGTTCACCAAATCATTCAGTATAGTTTATGGATCAAAAGTGCACACAAAGTTTATGGATCAAAGTGCATGCAAAAGCTATATACTTATGCTTTAAATGTCCTGCCTTAAGGGAAATTGCTTGCAAAATATAGACATAACCTATGCAGGTGTTGTAAGAAATGGTAATGAAAATACACAGGAGTTCACTTGTAAACTTTCTATATTTTAGACTTACAAAGAAATGAGATAATTGGAATTTAATGCTGCATAATTGAGAAGCTGAGAGGAGCTGACTGTGAAGTGATAATTTTATTACATTATAATTGTAAAAGTCATGAGAAAAATGGTTTTAAAATATGTATTCGAGCACTGCAATTTTGAATATGTCTAAGCCTGGAAATCTGGCTTCAGTCCAACACCCGTGAGAGATTTTTTCCTATAACTGTGCTGATAAATAAACTAGCAGTTATCAGATTAATGAAGATGCGTCCTTCCTCCACAATAAAGCAAATTTCCAACCCATTTTGTCTGCAAATTTAGAAGAAATGAACAGGATTTCTGGTTCCAAAACTTGTCTGCATTAAGATATCACCTTTGAAAGTAAGGCACTTGGTGAAATTGTGTTCCTGTGTGTGCTGTAACCTTAACTGTTCTGCAAAGATCGTACATTTTTCATCCTTCGGTTGTTTTGAACCTCTAGACACCAATGCATCTTACAAATCTAAAAGGAAACTTTGGTAGTAAAACTGCAACAATGGGAATGTCAAACAAGTAAACAACTTCTTACGAACGTCACTCATCCATATGATAGGGAGGGCATTCACCCAACTGATATTTTTCAGTCATTCAGTGCGTTTTTGTCTCTTTAGACTCATTCCTCCAAGATTATTAATATTAATACTTGAATTCTTGTAGGCTTCTGCTGGGGTTTTGTGTATATGTGTGTTTGTGTGTGTGAATATTTTATGTGATAAACAGAACCACAAGTTTGCCAACCACATTTTAATTTTGTATGTTGACCAGCCTGCATTATTTCTTGCTTTTAAACCATAAGGGGAAAAAATCAGAAAACTTCAAAATACGGAGAACATTTTCAGTTAGGAATACATTTTCAATTTTTTAGTTATGCCGTGCTAATATACACTAAGGGACGCAGTGGTTCAGTGGCTAAGATGCTAAGCTTGTCGACCAGAAAGGTCGTCAGTTCAGCAGTTCGAATCCCTAGTGCCGCATAATGGAGTGAGCTCCTGTTACTTATCCCAGTCCTACATGAAAACAGGGGTAATGTATCCATGAGGGTTTTTTAAAAGAAGAAAATAGCAGGGCTCAGTTGCATGGCCAACATGTAGACACACCCCATGCCCATGCTTGTGAAGTTGCCTCTTGGATTTCTCTTGTGAGATTTGTGACACTGCAGATTAGAAGCACTGAGTGACCCAGAAATCAATTTCCCAGCAAATATTCTAAAGTGCAGGAAAAACTTTGCATGCAAAGTTGGAAAAGGGAAATTGGAATTCATGCTGCATCTGCTGGGACATGATTGTTCAGCATCAGAGTTCTTGAAGGATAATTTGTTTCTATGTTGTCTTATGACTGCCATAATTGGAAGATTTTCACAAAGAAGAATTATGATGGTTTTAAAAGCTTCCAGAGCCTGTGATGTATGATGATAAAAGCCGGAAAGTTTTCAAGTGACTTATTAAAAAGAAAAATATACTGCTTTCCTTCCACTATTATCTCCTCTTTGAATGAATTCTTAATTTCAAACAAATACATATATTTGTTTTCGTAGATTTTCATGGGTGTAGGTATGCTGGTTTTGTTGTATTCAGGTCTTTTACCATGTAAGATTGAGATTGTCTTGGCAACATTTCAGTGAGGTCTCACGAAGCCCAAAACCCAGCCTGAAGATGCCAAGCAAGACCTCGCTGAAACGTTACCAAGACAATATCAATCTTACACGAGAAAAGACCCGAATACAACAAGACCAATCAGTCCAGCAATCCATCGGCCTGGAAGGCTCTTAGAGTGGAGCTGAAAGGCAAAAGGGAAGCAGTATGCTCCCTTCCATATTTGGGCATACCAGGTGCCTTGACAAAACTTCTAATCATTCCCCTGGCTCAGCTGAAAAGGGAGGAGAGCTTGTGGCTTAGAGGTTAAAATAACTGTTTAATACGTAAAATAGCCCAGGTTCAAATCCCAGGAAGGGTATGGCTAGCTGATGAGAGCTGAATAGCTTGAAATAGATCTATACTAGTCTCCCTTCATTTATTTATTACCAAAAAATACAACACACACACACACACACACACACACACACACACACACACACTCTTTTCTAGGGACGCAGTGGCTCAGTGACTAAGACACTGAGCTTGTTGATCAGAATGGTTGGCAGTTTGGCAGTTTGAATCTCTAGCACTGCGTAATGGAGCAAGCTCCAGTTACTTGTCCCAGCTTCTGCCAACCTAGCAGTTCAAAAACACGTAAAAAATGCAAGTAAAAAAATAGGAACCACCTTTGATGGGAAGGTAACAGGGTTCCCTGTGCCTTCGGCATTTAGTCATGCCAGCTACATGACCACAGAGACGTCTTCAGACAGCACTGGCTCTTTGGCTTTGAAACGAAAATGAGCATCACCCCCTAGAGTCAGGACCGACTAGCAGATATGTGCAAGGGGAACCTTTACCTTTATTCTTTTCTACTAGAGAGAACTGGCTCTTAGCCTCTCCATAGCATTGAAGTGCTACAAGCCCTCCTTTTAATGACAAAGGAAAATGAGAACAACCTCTTCAGGTTGATGTGAAATCGGTAATTTGGCAGCTAATAAATCATTCATGACATCTGAAGCCTCTGCTTTAATTTTTTTGAAATTCAGAGTTCTTGTTTCTGAAACCTAGCCTATTTTTCCCATGACTTCTTCCTATTGTGGGCTACATCCTGACGGGTGGTAATGACAAACATTTGGGCTTTTCATCATGAAAAGTGTCTTTGAAGCAGGATTTTTTTGAAACCAATTTCAGGACTGCCTCCAAATTGCTCAAGGCTTTTCTTGGAAGTAGAAGTGGGCTCTTCATAAAAAATAGTTGGACTTTTCCCAGTGTTTTCTGCTCTCGCAATAGATCCTGTGACTCTACAACGTGATGCGTTAGGACAGGAATTCTTGGCAACTCAACAACATTTTTATTCCAAACTCATTCCTCTCCTCTGGTTATGCACGAGACAGGCATGGAGAAGAAGGAATGGCTGGAGATTATTAGCTAGCTTTATTTAAACAATTCCCGCTTCTTAATTTCAAAACCGAGTACTTAGTGAGGAAATTGTGTATCAGTGTTAATTAGTAGCGTGCAGATGTAAAGGCTTTGAAAGACATTTCGTAGAATTTTATGGGATTGGGGATCGTCTATTTGACATCTCAAGAGGCCTTCTGTCATGCTGGATTGTTGAAGTGTCTTCAAGAAGATCTACTAGTAGTGGTAATCCCAGCCTCGAGGGAATAGCAATAGCAATAACACTTATATATTACTTCATAGTGGTTTACAGCCCTCTCTTAGTAGTTTACAGAGTCAGCATATTGTCCCAATTTGGGTCCTCATTTTACTGACCAACATACAGATACTGATTAACAGACTTGGAATGGAGCCTTGTAGGTCATTTAGTACAACTAAAGACCCTACACCATTCCTGACAGATGGCAGTCCAGTCTCTTCTTGAAAGCTTCCAGTGATGAAGCTCCGGGATTTCTGAAGGCAAGTCATTCCATTGAATATAGAATAAAGAATTGGGAGGGACCTTGGAGGTCATCTAATCCAACTCCTGGCCCAAGCAGGAGACCCTACACTATTTCTGAGAGAATGGCAGTCCAGTCTCTTCTTCAAAGCTTCCAGGGATGAAGCTCCCACAACTTCTGATGGCAACTTCTGTTCCATGGGTTGATTGCTCTCCCTGTCAGAAAATTCCTCCTTATTTCCAGGTTGAATCTCTCAGTTTCCGACCATTATTCCTTGTCTGGCCTTCAGGTGCTTGGACGGATGGAAGGCTGAGTCAACCTTGAGCCGGCCAGGATCGAACTCTGACTGTGGGTAGAATTAGCCTGCAAAACTGCATTGTAACTACTGCACCACCATGACATTTCTACTATGTGTTCTGACCCGGGCTTCCTTAAAAGCAAGAAACAGAGTCTTGCTCCTGGCAAAACCCCTTTTATTTACATGACCGTTAGTTCATTTCATTCACAGTTATCAAGGTTTAGCAAACAGTCAAACAGAGGAATATTTATCAACACGAACCTTATCTCATTTGGAGAGCTGCCAAATAACAAGTTTCCAAATGCAGGGCAAGGCAACACTTGGGACAGAGTCTCTTATAGTCACAAACAGAACTTTCCACTCTTGAAATGATCGAATGAACAAATAGTTTCCTGCAAAAGCCCACTCCCCATTCGTTCCTCTTTTGTTTCCTATGGGAGGGACCAATGACGTCCAAGGTGTGGCTTTACTCCTAAGTGGACACAGCTTCATTAGTTGTTCTTGTCTTCTGGCAGCTGTGCACAGGCGCACACTGGGAACAGACTCCAGCTGTTCCTCTGCCTCACTGCTGTCTAGCTCCTTCTCTGTCTCTGACGCAGAGCCCTCGTCTGAGCTTTCCTCAGCCTCCAGGACTGGCCCATGTTCCTCCCCAACCTCCTCACTGTCCAACTCTGCTGCCAGTTCCACTGGCCACCGGTGAGCCACACCACTATGATACGAAAAAAAAACTCTAGGAAAGTTTAAGAAAGAAAGCATTGGTGGGAATTCCTAAAAAGGATATCTAGGGAAATTTAGTTTAGACTAATGGTATCTACAAATCTTGGTATGTAACTCTTCACTTTAGGGTCTCGATCTCCATATTTTTCTCAACTTGATGTGAACGATTTTCCCATTACACACACCTTGAAATGTTACAACGGAGTCCTTGGCTCTGAAAACAATGTAAGGCTAATAATAAAATATGTTCAGTAGAACAAGCCTTGGAAATAGCTGAATGGTTTTATAAAAGCCATTAGAAGTCTTATTCTGTGAGATAAGGTTGAAATGTTTACTTTGAAAGTGGCTTAGGTTTTTTAAAATACATTAATGGAGAAGTTAGGAATGAAAGTCCATATATGGGGGTTTATTATCAAAATGACCAATGTAAATCTGTTCCCCCTCTCTCTCCCTCCTTCTCCTTCTCCCTCTCCCCCTCTCCCTCCCTCACTCCCCTCCCTCTTTCTCCCTCCCTCTCCCCCCTCCCCTACCCTCCTTGTCTCCCTCCTCTATCTCACATACAGACAGATAGACATCCTTGAATACAGCCACAAGGGAAGCCAATGGCAAACTGAATGGTCTACCAAGCATTTCCACAGAAGTTGCAATCCTCAAACAGGTGAAGCAAACTGCTCAAAAACTATTGGGTCTGACATCACCTTATCGGTTCTCCCAACTCCCAGTTCTCCCAATGCTGGATGGGGAATTCTGGGAGTTGGAAGTCCACAAGTCCTAAAGTTGCCCAAGATCAGATAGCCAGCTCTAAAGAATTATCCACAATTATTTAACAAAAGATG
Organism: Thamnophis elegans; assembly: GCF_009769535.1. NCBI lineage: Eukaryota > Metazoa > Chordata > Lepidosauria > Squamata > Natricidae > Thamnophis > Thamnophis elegans. Next base: position 24,757,097 of record NC_045553.1, on the reverse strand, counting down.
GAACAAAATAGAAAGACACAGGGTTCTGTTATTTATCTTATTTATTTATCTTACAGGCAAGAAGACATGTCAATAAAGTGTGTGTGTGTGTGTGTGTGTGTGTGTGTGTGTGTGTGTGTGTGTGTGTGTGTAGAAAACCTATAACATTCATATGAAAATGTAAGTATCTGGGAGAAGCAATAATAAGACATATTTTATAGTATCACTGGGAAAATGTAATAATTCCCATCTTTCTCACAGTAATGTCGTGGTATTAGTAACCTCCCTTGTCACTCCCTTCACATGCCTGTGGCTCATCTCTTGAAGGAAGCACCTGGGAATTTTTCTCCTCAAAGGCTGGTTTTTGCTAACTTTAGAAGCTCTGAACTCAGGGCTGATGATTTTCCAACTGCTTGATTCTGTCTCCCCAGCGCCCCTATCTGAACATCTGGAAACCTCTAGCTCAGGGATGTCAAACTCAGTTTCATTGAGGGCTGCATCAGGGTTGTGTTTGACCTCGAGGGGGAGGCAGGTGGGTGTGGCCAGGGTCAGAGGTGGGTTTTACAGAAGTCTACCACTGGTGGATGCTCACTTCATGAGCTCATGCACCTTCCATGCATGTGTGCGGTCTTCTGTGCATGTGCTCTGCTCTCACGCATGGCTTGCACACATGGGCATGGCTTTGAAAACCTGGCTAAATAGGACGGCATAGAATCAGGGCGGGTGGATGGACCCATCCATAGGTTGCAACTACCAGTTTGCCTGAACTGGTCTGAACCAACTGAATACCACCTCTGGCTGAGGTGGGCCTCTCTCACCAAAAAGGAGCCTGTGGGGGCTATGTGCTGCCCTGGGAGGCCCTGTTTTCAGCATGGACAGCCCCCTGCCAGAGAAAATGGAGCTTGGGGAGGGGGCTGCAGGAAGCCATCCAGGTGTTGTGGTCCACTGGCAGCCTGTGGGTCTGGCTGCAGAGTCGAACAGTGAGGAGGTTGTGGAGGAACATGGGCCACTCCTGGAGTCGGGGGAAGGCTTGGACGAGAGCTCTGTGTCAGAGGCAGAAAGGGGTCCAGGGCCATCTGGGAGTTATTTGCTACCTCCAGAGCCTCCAGAGTCTGACATCAGTGAGGCAGAGGAACAGGAGGTACCTGTTCCCAGTGCGCGTATGCACAGAGCTGCCAGAAGGCAAGAACAGTTAAGACAAAAGGGGAAACTCGGGAATAAGGCTTGGAGATGATTGGCCCCTCCTATAAGACATAAAAGTGGAGCAAATGGATGTCAGCTTTTGCAGGAAGCAACTTTGTTTGTTCTGATCAGTTTAAATTCTAAAGCTCCGTTTGTGCTCTGTTTGACCTTGAAAAACTAATTACCAATTAGGTCTTTGGCAGCGTTTCAAGGGAGATAAAGGTGGGTGCTTAGGAGCCTTACCCTGAAAGACTGTGGCAGACTTCTGTCGGACCCTTCAAAAATAGTTTGTGAATCATTACGGGCTGTCAATGAATATAATTCACAGCCGGATCCGGCCTGTGGCCCTTGAGTTTGACACCCCTGCTCTAGCTAGTAAATTCCAGCCCTGCAAAGGTCACTAGATAAGTAATATTGGTAGCTGTAGAAGTAGCCGTGGATTATGGGTGATATCAGATGCTGCCAAATGTGGCCGTTTTGTCGGTAATGTATCAACTCATCCAGTACCCTCCCATACTAAATTTACATCTCCCCCCCCCCCCCTCTCTCTCTTTATGTACCTAAGATGAAACACTTATCATTCACAAGCAGGCCCATTACCGGCTGAGTGTTACATCCCAGCTAATGGCACATTTCTGAAATTAGAGGGAAGAGAAATTCTCCAACACATGATTAGCAAGTCATAATAATTAAAAAAAATAAACGTGGGCCTGCGGCTAAGACCAGTGGAAGCTAATGGTTGAGTTGCAGAGGAGGAGCTGAGCAAGCACAGCATTGTATCGAAGTCCCTTCCTATCCGTATGCTAACAATTGAAAACAGATGGCTTGCAAATCCCTCTGCAATACACTACATCCTAAAACTGGGTTAACAAAACGCCACTTGCTATGGTCCCAAAACCTTCTTCTTCTTTTCTTTGCAAGAAATTTTTATTTATATTAAACACACACATAAAAAATCATCATCTTACATTACATCTTGTAGAAAGTGTGTCAATTGGTTACAATTAGCTTTCGTGCATCTCTTCCACAGTCATTTCTTATATTCATACTAAATGTCAAAGATTCTTAATGAGTCTTACTATCAACATAACATAGTTCTCATTTGACTGAAATTGTTTTAATGTCCTTTTGCCTAAAATAATCCATATTTAAAAACACAACCACCTGATGACATTTCATTAATTATTATAAAATCATCCAATAACCTTAAGCCTTTATAACATATTCTAAATAAAGATTAGTTGACAAAGTTTCTAAGCCCTTTTTTCCCCAAGTCACTGTTTACAATTTATGTCCATGTTTCTTTTGTTATGGTAGTACATATATATCATTAAGTCTATCCCTTATCCTTATCATTCCATTATTAGTTATAATTAATATTGGTTAACAAAAAATCCTTTACTGTTTATATCCATTTTCTTCTCATCAAACCAACATATATGTGTATCTTATTGCCCTTATCAATTATTTATTTAACATAACAATCTATAAATTACTAAATTGCTACTTACTAATAATAAAACTTAGTTACATTTTTTGTTATCTACTTTCATATATCCAATAACATTGCACCTTTATAACATGTTCAAAATAAAAATTAATTAACTAAATTTCTAAACTTTTTCCCCCAAATCATTGTTTGATATATATATATATATATATATATATATATATATATATATATATATATATATATATATATATATATATTCTTAACTACATCTCTTATCATTTCATTATTATTGTTGTGTCAATATTTGTTAACAAAATCATTTACGAAATTCCTTTACTGTTCATATCATTTCCTTCTCATCAAGCCAACACATGTGTGTACCTTATTGTCATTATCAATTATTTATTTAACACAACAATCTAAAAGTTACTAAATTACTACTTACTAATTATAAGATTTAGTTAATTTTTTGTTATCGACTTTGATATATCCAATAACATTTCACCTTTATAACATATTCAAAATAAATATTAATTAACAAAATTTCTAGGCCTTTTTTCCCCAAGTCACGCTTTACAATTTATATCCAAATTCCTTATATTAAACCTTCTGTTGTTGTTGTTGTTAGTCATGTCCAACCCATCGCGACCCCATGGACAATGTTCCTCCAGGCCTTCCTGTCAACTACCATCCTCTGGAGTCCATTTAAGCTCAAGCCTACTGTTTCAGCAACTTCATCCAGCCACCTCTTTCTCTGTCGTCCCCTTATTCTTTTGCCCTCCATCTTTCCCAGCATTGGGCTTTTCTCCAGTGAGTCCTTCCTTCTCATTAGGCGGCCAAAGTACTTGAGTTTCGCCTTCAGGATCTGGCCTTCTAAAGAGCAGTCAGGGTTGATCTCCTCTAGGACTGACCGGTTCGATTGCTTTGCAGTCCAAGGGACTCACAGGAGTCTTCTCCAGCACCAGAGTTCAAAGGCCTCCATTCTTTGGTGCTCAGCCTTTCCTATTGTCCAACTTTCACAGCCATACATTGCAACTGGAAAAACCAGTTGACCATACACACTTTTGTTGGCAGAGGGATATCTCTGCTTTTTAGTCTGCTGTCTAGATTTGCCATCGCTTTCCTCCCCAGGACCAAGCATTTTTTAATTTCTTGGCTGCAGTCCCCATCTGCGGTGATCTTGGAGCCCAGGAAAATAAAACCTGTCTCTACCTCCATTTCTTCCCCATCTATTTGCCAGGAATGGAGAGGGCCAGATGCCATGATCTTAATTTTCTTCATGTTGAGTTTCAAGCCAACTTTTGCACTCTCCTCCTTCACCTGCATCAAGAGGCTCTTTAGTTCCTCTTCACTTTCTGCCATTAGAGTGGCATCATCTGCATATCTGAGGTTGTTGATATTTCTCCCGGCAATCTTAATTCCAGCTTTTGATTCGTCTAGTCCCACCTTTCTCATGATGTGCTCTGCATGTAAGTTAAATAGGCAGGGCGACAGTATAAACCTTCTGACCAAATGTCCAAAACATCTCTTCTAAAACAAGATTCTCATGCTACCTTTAATTGAGATGTATTGAGCTGAGAAGGTTAGAATGAAAGAGATGTCAGCCACTGAATGATTACTCAGACAAAACTAATTTGTCCCAGGCTATAGTCTTCTTCCTTTCCTTCTCAACTGTTTTTCTGTGAAGTAGCAGGGATTCCAGATTACATTTCTATATTGAACAATGTGTGTTCTAGGTGTCCAAGGTGTTAAAATATAAACATCATCATAATCATTATAATCATGTACATATAACATATACATGATAAAATCAATCATTATTGAAAAGCATACTATCTTCCATTATGATATCAATTATATAACCATCAAACATTTACTAGTCATTTTCTTTCTTTCTTATGTAGCTCATATTTCACGTAAATCCATTCATCTAACCTCTGTATCGGTCAGCGAAATATTCCAAATCTTCTTTTTCTTTGACTTTTTAAGGTTAACCTATCCATTTCTGCACATTCCAAAATGTTTTTGATTATATTATCATCTGTAGGAGTTTCTGCGTTTTTCCAGTATTGTTCATATGCCTAGTTACCAATACCAAGAAAGAAACTTCTCATGTTTGCTTATGGCTATGCAGTTGACAATGCCCCACATATGGAGTCATGATTGCATTCTGCTTGCAGGACCATCCATGATCTGTGCCTTTCCCACGTAAGTATGGTAGCCAAGCATGCTCCCGGTCTTCCTGAATCAGGGTCATTTAATGGGACCTAGGAGACTTATTATCATGCCTGCACCATCTTTTCTTTTGTATCTTTGGCCTGCCACACTTTCTACTATTCTACTATGCCTTTTCTATTGTTGGAAAATGGGAGGGGGGATTGCAAGGAGTTAGATGTGATGTAGCCATAACAACATTCTTTCTAGAAAGCCAAGGTCATCCTTTGTCTCTGCACACCTCTGCACCAGACCGGAACTGAATGGGTGGAAGCTGCCAGCATGGCAGTAGAAGATTGGACCATGTGATGGACTTGTGGGTGTAGGGGCAAGATCTTGAACTTTCAACTGGGTGGGGAAAACTGGGAAGCTTTCAGATTCAGGTTTTCCCAGATGTGCCAACATGGCTCTCTTAATAAATTGGAACTTTGGGCAATACTTTGCCTTGGACTCTGATTTACTTTTGGATGCTTTTTGGAACCCTGACAGATGGAATGAATGTACTGAAGGGGCACCGGACCTGGATCCTGCTGCATTGATTCTCAGCACAATTCAGTTTGGCACTTGTATTAGATTGGGAAGTCAAAACCATCTCCCTGGAAAAAAACTAGTGGGAAAGTCACTTTTGGTGGGGCTAACCAGCAAACTAGACGTTTTCTCTGCAGTTTGGTTTGACTGACGGCAAAACTTTCTTTCTTTCTTTCTTCTTTCTTTCTTTATTCTTTCTTCTTCTTTCTTTTCTTTCTTCTTTCTTTCTTTCTTTCTTTCTTTCTTGAAAGTCCAATGTCACCTTTGTTTCTGCACCTGACCAGAACTGGATGTGTGGAACTGCCAGCATGGCAGTGGGGAGATGGAATGTGTGAGGACTTGTGGGCATGGGGCAAGATCTTGAACTTTCCACTGGATGGGGAAAAACCGGAAGCTTTTCAGATTCCATATTTTCCCAGATGTGCCAACATGGCTCTCTTAATAAATTGGAACTTTGAGCAATACTTTGACTGTGGACTCTGATTTAATTTTGGATGCTATTTGGAACCCTGACACTTATCTTCTCTGCTACGGCATCTGTCCCCACATGGTCCTACTCCTTCTGCCCTACTGTAGAGGTAGAAAGTATTGGCCTTTCTTCAATGCATTAGACTGGGGGAGCCAACGAGTCCTCTCTGTGTTGCATAGCTTCGACACTTCTATATCAGTAGCCTTGATTATCACTTTCTATGTTTGATCCGGTGGTCAGTGTGGTTGGTTGCGGCTATTGTCTTTTATTTTCTCTTTTTTGTACACCATGCAGAGTTACAAATCACAAGAGGGACAGCTTTATAAATCTTATTAATAATTAATCTCATAAATAAATCTTTTGAAAGTGTCTTGCTTCTAGGGAGGCACCAGGAATGCGGTTGATAAAGTGTGATTAAAAGGCTTGATTTGATTTGATCTCCCCTCTGGCCACTTCTTGGTATTTATGGAGAATCAGAATTGGCTCACACAGAGTTTCTTCCTTTCAGCAAACACAACAAAGTGTTCAAGCACAACTGTTCTTGGTCTGGTTGTGGTGGTTTTGTAATGATTAGATTTTTTTTTTGCCTCGTCCAATGAAAAATGAAATCTCCCTTCTTCGACTGGAATTTAGTGAATCCAGCACAGATCTTGAAAATGTGTACAGACACAATCGCTTTTCACACTTACGGCCTTCTTGACTCCAGATTTAAATGTTCATGCAATTCTTTTTTTTTTTTTTTTAAGAACTTCAGTTGAATGCAAAAGTGGACAGAACAACTCATGAATGAAAATGTAAGGGAATGCCAGAAACAGATGGACATTGTTTTCCATGATCTCATTTTTATCCCACTTCGTCTTCCAGAAAACAAACCCTCAGCAAGGGGGCCATCCTTATTTTGCTTAATCTTTCCATCAGTCTGACAAAGAGAGTCCCTGCTCCAAGAACATGATTCTTTGATGAGGATCCAGAAAGAGAGTCCATTTGGGCAGGGATGGGCTTCAAAAATTTTAGCAACGGATTCTCTGCCCGGTTGCTGGGTGGGTGTGGTCATGGTGGGCGTGGCTTAGCCTCCTGCACCACGATGGGGGGGGGGAGTGTTTTCACCCTCCCCAGGCTCCAGAGGCTCTCTTGAGAATGGCAATGGGCCTATTTCCGGCCTTCTGGAACTTCTGAGGGCTTGTTTTTCACCCTCCCTAGGCCTCCAGAGGCTTTCCTTGAGCCTCTGGGAGGACAAAAACAGCCTCCATGGGCTCCAGAGGACTCCCTGGAGGCCAGAAATGGGCCCGTTTCCAGCCTTCTGGAGCCTCTAGGAGGTCCGTTTTTCACCCTCTCTGAACCTCCGTGTTGGCCTTGCCCTTACCTGGCATCCAAAATGGGCCTGCGTGGAGACTCCTGGGAGGGGTGCGGTGGGCAGGGTCAGCCAGGGTGGGGTTTGGGGGTTCACTGAATCATGCAGAATCTCACTAGAGGATCACTCAAACCTGGGCAAACCTGGACCAGCTCACCCCTGCATTGGGGGTAGTGTCAAAAGGCACAACTGCTTGTCAAAGTAAAGCCTTGCCCTCTTTTATGTGGGGTCACAGATAGACACAGGATGAGGCTTTGATTGGAGAGTCACATACACATCTAGGCTTGAAGGGTCCTTGGTGCTTTCTGAGCTTGCTTGTTCTCTTACAGATGTTTCATTATCCAAATTAGGTAACACATTAGTGCTAGTGTTATTACCATCTGGATCTCTTGACTGCCTGCTGGGGAATAGGCCCAACTCTCGATATCTAGTATAGTTCATTCAAGGTCTAGATATTAACTATTCACCAGACTATAGCTCAGGGGTCCCTAAACTTGGCAATTTTAAGACTTGTGGACAACCAGCCTGCTGGCTGAGAATTCTGGGAGTTGAAGTCCACAAGTCTTAAAATTGCAAGTTTGAAGACCTCTGCTATAGCTCCTGAACATTCCATCTGGATGACTTGTCCTTCCTTTGGGAACATGAGCTTGTTGTTTATATTCACTCATCCCTGCCTCCAAATCATGGCTTGCCTTTTTCAGCAGCATCAAATGACAAGACAGTCCTGGTCTATTTATTCTTGGTCCTTGATTTCAATGCCGCTCCGTGTTGTCTTCTGTAAAACAAACAAACAACCAAAAAACCACACCAGGTTTTTCCTGAAAGGCAGAGCTTGGAGGAAGAGTCAAGAGAGAGGAACCAGCCTGGAGTCATTACATTCCTACAGTCTAAGTCCAACCCCTCTTGAATTCCCAATGACATCATATCTATGCCATTTTAGTACTGACTATCATTATTTAAGGAACACAGTGGCTCGAGTGGATAAGATGCTGAGCTTGTCAATCAGAATGTCGGCAGTTCTAACCCCTAGCACAGCGGAATGGAGTGAGCTCCCATTACGTGTCCCAGCTTCTGCCAACCTTGCAATTCAAAAACATGTAAAAATGCAAGTAGAAAGTAGGAACCACCTTTAGTGGGAAGGTAACAGCGTTCCATATGCGTTTGGTGTTTAGTCATGCCAGTCACATGACCATGGAGACATCTTCAGATAGTGCGGCTCTTCGGCTTTGAAATGGAGATGACACCACCCCGTAGAGTCGGGAACAACTAGCATATATCTGCGAGGGAACCTTTACCTTTTATTATTATTTATTTAGCATATGGCATCTCAGAGGTCATGCAATCACTAATGCCACAAATTTAATTTCAATAAAGGTCAGTGCTGGACATTAGTTGTCTAGATTCTTTGTGTTAGGCTGAAGTAATAAATCAACTTAATAGGAACTCTGGATTCTTTGCACCCAACTCCGTAAGAGGAAAGGAGTCACCATCTTTAACTTCTTGATCATGTGGACATCCCTACTTGTTATATGTTATTTACACTGTTATTTCTCCAACCTTGGTTATTTTTGGGTGGGTTTTGGCTGATTATTTCTCCTTTTTTTGCCTCAGACAGTTGCTTTGGAAATTCAGGAAGCTAATACATGGATTGGATAAATAAACAGAAGGATAAAATGGTCAGAAAAGGGAGGAAATTGTCATTTGCCTCCCCAAATTTCTAACCATCCAGGTGGTAAACTGAATGAAAAAAAAATGTAATAAGTTCCGAGCATATGAGACTGCAGACTGGAACCCAAATCATTTTTTCCACTCCTGGGTTTGTTGTTCAATGCAGGATTTAGCTCCAAATTCATCCAGAAGCATACTAATAGAACTCAACGTGAAAAGCTTGAGAGCAAATGCTTTCCCAAGCCTATTGCTAGCGAGAACAATGTTGTCAAGGTCATATATTTCAGTGTTTGCTCATAGGTATCTTTTATGTGGTTTTTTTTAAAAAGCAAAACACGAATGGAGAAATGGGGAAATGATGATCTTACAAACAAGAATACAAGCACCCAGCAATAGACATTAACATGATCCACCAAAGGCCACTTTTTGCAGTGTATGTATGTATGTATGTATGTAGTATGTATGTATGTAAGTAAGTAAGTAAGTAAGTAAGTAAGTAAGTAAGTAAGTAAGTAAGTAGTAAGTAAGTAAGTTATTTTTCTGGTGCGGGCAGGAAGTCAGGCATAATGTTTGTTTTTGACAAGGCCTGTTTAATAAGGTAAGTGTGTGAAGATTCCTGCTGGGCTGGTGGTAGTCAAGGAGACTCAGCACTTTTAAGTCCACTGGTTCTTTAGGATCTGATGCTATAATTAGCAGCCCAGCTTCACAGAAGGCAATTCTGGGGTGATTCACAAACACCCCTTTCCCCTTCTTTTGTCCCATGGAGCGGGAGAGAGGGAGGGAGGGAGAGGGAGGGAAAGAGAGGGAGGGAGGGAGAGGGATAGAGGACAGAGAGGAAGAGGTAGAGAGGAGAGAAAGAAGGAGAGAGTGAGAGTGAGGGAGGGAGAGGGGGAGAAAGGGGAGGGAAGGGGAGGAGTGTGAGAGAGAAGGAGAGGGGGGAGGGAGAGAGGGGAAGGAGTAAGCAAGGGGGAGTAAGGAGGGAGAGGGGGGGAGAGAGATAGGAAGAGGGAGGAGAGAGGAGAGAAAGAAGGAGAGAGGGAGATTGAGGGAGGAAAAGTGAGAGAGAGGGAGAAAGAGTGAGAGAGAGAGAGGAAAGAGGAGAGAGGGAGGGAAAGGGAGAAGGAGTAGGAAGGGAGAAGGAGTGAGGGAGAGAGGGAGAGAAGGGGGAGGGAGAGAGGTAAGGGAATAAGGAAGGAGAGGGAGAGAGGGAAAGGGAGAGGAGAAGGAGAGAGAAGGACAGTGGTGGGGTTCCAAAATTTTGCTACCAATTCCCCCCCCCCCTCTCTCTCTCGTGCATGATGTCCAGGCAGGTGGGCAGAGCGTCCCACTGCCACTACTGGTTTGGCCGATCCAGGCTGAACTGGGAGCAGCCCACCTCTGGAGAGGGGGGAGGGAGAGGAACAGACATAGAGGGAGGAAGGAGAGAGAGGAGTGAGGGGGAGCGAGAGGGAGAGGAGAATGTGTTCTTGTCTCTTGGAGGGCATCACTGCAAGCATTTCAGTGGTGACAACACTAATTCCCCTCATAGAAACATTATCCACTCAACACTTGGACCATGTTTGCTTCTCTACACACTGAATGCCGATATTGTATGAGTGAGGGCATGGGTGGATTTGCAACATAATACGTCGTAAAGTCTGTTAGCCAGAAGATCCTTTAAAAAAAATAGGACAATATTTCAGGCTGCTTTTTTCTTGTTTGGGTTTTGGGGAGCAGATAACTTTGGAAATACCCAGTCTGTGTGGAGTGATCCATGTTGGAGAAGACGACCTTAACCCCTATCACTTGTGGAGCCGACTGGTGACAGGGAGTTGCAGCAGAGGGATGAAAAGGCCACATGCGGCTCCAGAGCCACAGATTGCCGACCCACTGTTATAGTGAAGTCTTTTTTAAGTGGCATTCTAGTAAAAAAAAAAGAGAAGGGTCCACAATTTTTTATTGCCCTTTAGAATCCAGGCTCTTGGATTAGCTCTTTCCTTCAGAGAAAGTGAGAACAGCTTCTGTTATTTCTTTAATGATTGATAAATCTATAGAGACACTGATAACTAATCTGATTAAGTGTTGATGCTAATGGAAGGTGATTGCAACAGTTATGTTCAATGCTTCAGCAATGTCCCTTAGTGCCTAGCTTCTCCTGTAGCTTCTTCTAATGTGAAATCAGGACAATTTGATGGGCTTCATTCATACAATAGCTAAACTGGGTGTTCAATTAACCAACATCTGGGTTGTGCAACTTGTTAAGAATCCCAAAGGTGATTTTTTAAAAAGAGGCAACTAGATTTTTTGTTTTTCTTTTGAAGACGTTTCTCTTCTCATCCAAGAAGCTTCTTCTGCTCTGACTGGATGGTGGGGAATGGAAGGATGTATGCTCCTTGCAAACAACTGGTCATTTTTGTCCTTTTGGAGGTTGTTGAGGCCACCTGGAGGTTTATCTATGTCCTCAAGGTCACCTGAGTGGTGCAAATGGTTCCTGTAGTCGGCAGATTTCCCCCTCTGGAACTCCATTCCTTCTCCCACACCACTCAAAGGTCTTCCCCAAATTGTATGGCTAAAAGTCTGTAGAGATTCTCAGTCATCCAGGTCATGGTTGTCCCAAAGGTGGTTTTTCAGGAGGCAACTGGACTTTTCATTTGAAGACATTTTGCTTCTCATCCAAGAAGCTTCTTCAGCTCACACTGGATGGTGGAGAATGGAAGGATTTATATTCCTTGCAGACAGCTGGTCATTTGCATCCTTTTAGAGAGATGTTGAGGCCACCTGGAGGTGGCCTCAGGGTCACCTGAGTGGTGCAAATGTGTGTGGAGCCTTCTTGGAAACTGCTGAAAGGATGGTGTTGTAGACTGGAGATAGATGAAGTTGTATCGCATGGCTGGCCATTCTGGGAATCTGGAGAATTGTGGGGGGGATTCTGGCCTCCAGTCCCTGCCTCATCTTGGTTGCCCTTCTCTGCACTCTTTCCAGAGTCTCAACATCTTTTTCATTAGTGTGGTGTCCAAAATGGGATGCAGTATTCTAGGCGTGGTATTACTAAGGCTTTGTAAAGTAGTACTAGAACTTCCTGGGATCTTGGTTCGATCCATTTACCAATGCAGCCTAGGATTGCATCGGCTTTTTAGGCTGCTGCTACACACTATTGGATCGTATTTAAGAGATTATTCACTACATGCTGTTGCTGTCAGCATTCTGATGGATGCCCTATTAACTCATGAGCCTCAAGCCAAGTTTCAAAAGAAATCCAGTTATTTATTAGGAGTAATATGGCTCTGGTAATCTGAATCCAACCTTGAGAAGGGTATGCATGGAATGTGCTTCTGAATGTGGCTGCTGCTGCTCCATCAGTTCTCCCCCTCTCCTGCCCATGGCAACTCAAGAGCAGACCATGAATGCTTTGTGAGTTGACAGTTGGCTTGTATTTAAGTGATTATCCAAGATCCCTGTCACAGTTACTGGTATTAAGCCACATTTCATTAAACACATGTAATGTGTCATTCTGCCCTTTGGTCCAGATAATTCACCTTACTTTCTTAGATGCCAATGATTTAAGAACGTGTGTGTGCGTGTGTGTGTGTGTGTGTCACCAACCTTTTGGACCTCAGGGACCACTAACTTCATAATTTTAAATCCTGTGGACCACTAATATGATCTGCCTAATGACCGGCTGGGTGAGTGTAGCTAGGTGGTCATGTGACTGGGTGGGTGTGGCCAACTTAATGTCACTCACATTGAGGAGCACCTCACCAGCCTCTATTTGCCCCTCCCCTCCCAGCCACTCCTTGCTTGCCTGCCCGGGCTCCTTAGGGACACAACAGGAAGCAGTTGTTGGAGCTAAGCAGCCACCACGGGAAGGGGTTGCCAAAACAGCTCAGTTCAAATTGGATCTGACTGAGAAGGAGGCTCAGCAGAAGCACCACACTGAGCATAGGCTTTTCAAGCAGAGGAAGACCTGCAGGAGTGCAAGGCCAGGTGCTGGTGCCTGGAGGCTCAGCCGGCTGAGATGATCAGCCAGTTCCAGGCCATGATGCAGTCCCACTGGAACGAGGCCCTCTGGCTCTTTGCCACCAGTGGTGCTTCCCTCCAGCCTTCTCCCCAAAACCCCACACCAGGAGGCCGAAGCAGACCCCAAGTCAGAATTTCTGCCCCCCTCTGACCTGCACAAAAAGACCCCAAAGGGGGAGGACTCTCTGTAGCAACACAAGCATTCATTATACTTATCCGTCCCAGGAGCCATAGTTTGAGGACCCCTGATTTAGTGTAATATAAAAAATGCAAATAATTTTTCTGCAGACCACCAAAATTTTCTCACAGACCAGCAGTGGTCCATGGACCATCAGTTGGTGACCATTGATTTAAGATCTTCATTCCCAGCATTCCTGAATCATCTTTTCTTGCATCCTCCTAAATCCAGTTCATAACATGCTGTGATATTCCTCATCTATTTAAATAGCTTAATTACCCTCCAGAAGATATTTGTTTCACTAATTAAAAGCTAAAAATATTTGACTGAAAGTACCCTGGAGGGGCGATGGATGAATGTCCAAATTAGTTTACTTCCCTCAATTCACACGTTTGCCATTGGACACTCTTCACAATTAAGTAAAAAAACAGAGATGAATCAATAGGACAGCTAAGGTCTCAAGCAGGATAGAATCAGATATTTTGCTCCCCTTCCTCTTTGTAAAAGCATGAAAAGAAGGATTAAAATATTGAATACTTGAAATATTGAGTAGTCTTAAAGGGCACAGAGTTGGAAGTTCAAGCATTCATCTATCTATCTGGCTCCTTTGGACAGTTCTGAGAACACAAAAATTAACCATGATTGGAGTGCTAAGAATGATGGTGGGGTTGCAGAAAGAAGAAGGGGAGGAGGGATGAAAGGAAGGGGAGGAGGGAAGGATGGACCTTCTGACAAGCCAGACCCATTTAACAACCGGGTTACTGAACTTATCAACTGCAGTGATTCACTTAACAACCGTGGCAAGAAAGGCTGTGAGTTCGATCCTAAGTAGAGGCAGATATTTCTTTCTATGGGAAATATACAACGATAATATATCTACTGAACAAAACTCCTCATTGGTGACAGGAAGGGCATCCAGCCAGTAATATTCAGCTCCAATCAGTTGCCTAGACTCCACCCCATAAGGAATTATGGGGTCATTAAAAGAGAGTGATGACTTGGCAACTGGCATGTATTTATGACAGTTGCAGCATCTTGGAGTCATTGCCATTTGTGTCATTCCCAGCCAGATTTCCACAAGCAAAGTCTGTCAGGGTTCCGAAGGATTCCCTAATAAAACCATGAGCCTCAGCCAAGTTTCAAAAGAAACAGTTATTTATTAGGAGCAACATGTCAGCACTTACCCAAGTGAAGCCAGCTCTGACCCGACGTAATTTACGGCTCAACTATGATCCTGTTTCCCCCCCTCCCACTTCCCCAGGGTGTGTCATGAATCACATTTTCCAATGGAGCACTTTTGCTGGCTATAGAGATCACGCCTCTCGAATGCAGCCTTGAGATGAAATGTGCTTCTGTTTGTGGCTGCTATGCTGCTGCGTCAGTTTTACCCCTTCCTGCCTATGGCAACTCAATAGCAGGCCAGGAATGCTTTATGAGTTGACAAAGTCAATAGGTATTCACTTAACAACCATGTAACTCACTTAACAGTTGCAGTGATTCACTTAATAACTGTGGCAAAGGATGTAAAATCGGGTGCAGCTAACTTAAAGACTGCCTTGCTTAAGCAACAGAAATTTTGCTCCCAATTACGGTTTACGGTTTACGGTTTATTAGGATTTGTATGCCGCCCACTCTTGAGAGACTCAGGGCGGCTTACAGATAAAAACGGGGATGGGGAACATATAAAAATTAAAAGAACAGACATTAAAATTGCACAACATTCATATAGCTTAGAATGGGGCTGGATAAATCAACAGCCCCAGGCCTGCCAGAACAGCAGGTCTTAATCGCTTTGTGGAAGGCCGGAAGAGTAGTAAGGGTCCGGATCTCCATGGGGAGATCGTTCCATAGGGCCGGAGTAGCTACAGAGAAGGCCCTCCTCCGGGAAGTCGCCAGCCGACATTGACTGGCAGATGGAATCCGGAGGAGGCCTAATCTGTGTGATCTTATTGGTCTCTGGGAGGTAAATGGCAGGAGGCGGTCTCTCAGCTAGCCAGGTCCAATACCATGTAGGGCTTTAAAAGTAACGACTAGCACCTTGAAATGTGTCCAGAGACCAATGGGAAGCCAGTGCAGCTCACGGAGGATAGGTATAACATGGGTGTACCTAGGTACCCCCACTATCGCTCGTGCGCTGCATTCTGGACCAATTGTAATCTTCGAGCACTCTTCAAGGGCAGCCCCTATCGCTCGCTGGCTGCATTCTGGACCAACTGAAGTCTTCAAACACTTTTCAAGGGCAGCCCCGTGTAGAGCGCGTTACAGTAATCCAGTCTTGAGGTGACAAGGGCGTGAATGACCATCCGAAGGGCCTCCTGTCCAGATAGGGTCGCAACTGGTGCACCAGGCAAACCTGTGCAAAGGCCCCCCTGGTCACAGCCGACAAGTGATGTTCTAACGTCAGCTGTGGGTCCAGGAGGACTCCCAAATTGCGAACACTCTCTGAGGGGCATATAGTTTCACCCTCCAGGCTAAGAGATGGAATAGCTGGACCATCCTTGGGAGGGAGCATCAATAGCCACTCAGTCTTGTTGGGATTGAGTGCAAGCTTGTTCGCTCCCATCCAGACCCTGACAACCTCCAGGCACTGGCACATAACTTCTACCACTTCGCTGAGTTGGCACGGGGCGGACAGATACAATTTGGGTATCGTCCGCGTATTGGTGGTATTTAATCCCATGCCGGCGTATGATCTCACCCAGTGGCTTCATGTAGAGGGGGACAGGACCGAACCCTGCGGCACCCCATAATTGAGGGGCCTAGGGGTCGATCTCTGCCCTCCAACCAACACTCACTGCGACCTGCCCGAGAGGTAGGAGGAGAACCACCGTAAGACGGTTGCCTCCCACTCCCACCTCTCACAACCGTCGCAGAAGGATACCATGGTCGATGGTATCGAAAGCCGCTGAGAGGTCAAGAAGCACTAGGATAGAGGAGTGACCCCTATCCCTGGCTCTCCAGAGATCATCGATCAGCGCAACCAAAGCAGTTTCCGTGCTGTAACCAGGCCTGAAACCTGACTGAAAGGGATCAGATAATACGTTGATGTGATAGTAAGTTGAGGATAACCTATATAAAAGATAGGGTGAAGTCTCCTTCTGAGTTAATGGGGTTCTTCCCACTCACATTTAATTCTGTAGTGTAATGATAGCATCTTTCCCTACCACCACTACACACACTGCTTTGATCTATATTTAAGCAACTCTTAGAAAATAACTAATAAGAGATTAAAGGCTCTCTACTGTGCAAGTTCCTTTTAACTCTCCTTTGATTAGGTGAGGTCTCCAAGGCAGACCCATCCATCAGTTGGGAAGTTAAATAACTTCCCATAGCCATTAACATCAACATATAGTTCCCTTATAACCCTTTTTCAGTTAATATCATCTATTCATCCATCCATTCATCTTCATTTTTGGTGTTAACGATCCAAGGCTCCAGGCACTTTTAAAGTGGCTTCTTCCCTTTTCAAAAGCTTAACCTCTCTTTAATTCAACAGCTCAGGAGGCAAAATGATATGGATCAGATGACATTGTGGCTCTCCAACAATTGGCAAAAACCCTATCAAGACTGAGTTTGGAAAAAAAACCATAGTGTCAGGATTCCAAGTAACTCCCCTAATGAAAGAAGACTCCGAGGCTTGAAGTTCCTTAAAGTTCCATGTTATTGGAGATGTCATATTGGCACATCTGGGAATATCCAAATCTGAAAGCTTCCAGGTTTTCCCCACCCAAAACAAGTTCAAACCTCTGCCCAACACCACATGTCCATCACATGATCCAATCAGGCACCATCCAAAATGGGAGATGCCTCCCAGTCACCTCATCACAGCTGCAGGCCAGATGACCTTGACTTTCTGAGAAAGAATGTTATTTGACTATATATCTTTTTTTAATTAAATATTTTTATTTTCCAAACATTAAAATCACAATTACACTTTTACAGCTTTCTGTTATTGGTATTTCTTTTTTTCTAATTTGGGGTTTTCCATTCTACAACCTATTGTCATATACACATTCCTCTTGTTTCATAGTTTCTCATTTTAACAATATATACATATAAATACAATATTTACATCTCTATTACTTTCTGAATATATACCATCTCCTTTTGTTATATTTTCTATATATTCATTATGCATTGATTTTATATTTCTTTTCAAGCCAATTATACCACCTATTCCATATCTTGTAGTACTCTCTTTCCTCTCTATCTCTTAGTTCCATCCTTAGTTTGTCCATTTCAGTGCAGTAGAAATGTGGCAGGCCTGATGTCCCAAAGGTAAAAGATGGCCTCCAGGTCTGACACATAGAATATCAGAGTTAGAAGGACCTTGGAGGTCTACTAATCCAACCCCCTGTTCAAGCAGGAGATGAGACTCTACACCAGTAGTTCCCAAACTTGGCAACTTTAAGACTTGTGGACTTCAACTCTCAGAATTCTCCAGCCAGCTCTGGCTGGAGAATTCTGAGAGTTGAGTCCACAAGTCTTAAGTTGCCAAGTTTGGGAACCACTGCTCTACACCAATATCACTTCAGACAGGGAGCTGTCCAGTCTCTTCTTACAAGCGTCCCATGAAGGAACACCTACAATGTTAGCGTTCCAAGTAATACCCCCAATGAAAGAAGACTCCAAGGCTTGAAGTTCCTCAAAGTTCCATGTTATTGAGAGGTCATATTGGCACATCTGGCAAAACCCGAATCTAAAAGCTTCCAGGTTTTCCCCCACCCAAAGAAAATCCAAGCACTTACCAGCACCCACATGTCCATCCCAAGGTCCAATCAAGCACTGTCCCAACTGGAGATGCCGCCCAGTCACGCCATTCCAGGTGCAGGGCAGCATGTCCTTGACTCTCTGAGAATAGAATACAATAGAATAACAGAGTTGGAAGGGATCTTGAAGGTCTTCTAGTCCACCCCCTGCTTAGGCATGAAACCCCATACCATTCCAGACAAATGGATATCCAGCACCTTCTTAAAAACTTCCAGTATTGGAGCATTCACAACTTCTGGAGGCAAGTTGTTCCACTGATTAATTGTTTTAACTGTCAGGAAATTTCTCCTCAGTTCTGAGTTGCTTCTCTCCTTGATGAGTTTCCACCCATTGCTTCTTGTCCTGCCTTCAGGTGCTTGGAGAATAGTTTGACTGCCTCTTCTTTGTGGCAACCCCTGAGATATCAAACACTGCTATCGTGTCTCTCTTAGTCCTTCTTTCCTTAAACTAGACAAAAACCGTTTCTGCAACGTTCTTCATATGTTTTAGGGTCCAGTCCCCTAATCATCTTTGTAGCTCTTCTTTGCACTCTTTCTAGAGTCTCCACATCTTTTGTACATCATGGTGCCAAAACTGAATGCAGGATTCCAAGTGTGGCCTTACCAAGGCATTATAAGCGATATTAACATTTCACATGATCTTGATTCTCTCCCTCTGTTTATGCAATCTAGAAACTGTGTTGGCTTTTTTGGCAGCTGCTGCATACGGCTGGCTCATATTTAAAGGGTTGTCCACTAGGACTCCAAGATCCCTTTCACAGTTACTACTATTGAGCAAGGTACCACATATACTGTACCTGTGCATTTTGTTTTCCTTGCCTAAATGTAGAACCTTCCTTTTTTCACCTTTGAATGTCATTTGTTAGAAAAAAGTAAGGTTCTACACTTAGCAGAGAAAGGAATGTTAATTTGACTATATATCTCCCTTACTCCATCCAATTCCTACTCCCAATTTCCCACAGACTAAACGTGGCATGCCTAAAGATCCAATGCCGGGGGGGGGGAGGGAGGTGGGGTGTTAGGGGGGAGGGTAGGGGAGGGGGTGGACATATACTATGTGTTAGATTTCAATGTAATGCGATTTCACATGTATACTGTCTCTCTTTAATTTCTCCGTAAAAATAGGACAAGCTGAATACATTGACATATAGTAGAAATACATCAAGGGGCGGAGGAGTGGGATAGAAGGAAGAGGGATAGAGAGGGCGGGAGAGAGGATGGGAGGGAGGGTGAGAAGGAAGGGAGGGAGTGGACTGGAGAGAGGTGTGGTAGAGGGGTGGGAGGGAAGTAGGGTAAGGGGAATGATGGAGGGAAGATAGTAAGTGGAGTGGGGTGAAGAAAAGAGGTGTATGGAGAGCGAGAAGAGAGGTATATTGGGTTTCTATTTGAGTTTGAGTTTTATTTTAATTTATTATTTCTGGGGGTATGTTTGACAAGAGGAACTGCTGTGATTATTGTTTAAGGTTGTATGGCCCTGGTTATGCACAGTATATATGTGACTGTATGAAAATGAAAAATGGAAAATAAAAACATTTTAACAATAAGATCCAATGCCCAAGATGGCGTCCAGGCCTGGCTCACAACTACTAAATGTGACATTGTTTGATTGTTCTCACTGTCAGGAAAATCTGTGTGTTTGTGTGAGAGTAAGTTCAGTGCTGAGCAGGGAGTTTGACAAGGAAAGTGTGATGTTTTCCTAATTGCTAATGTATTTATGGAGGAGGAAGATATGTTGAATTCACTGCCTTATTTGTAAAAATAAAAAAGGCAGGATATAAATAAATAAATAAAATTAATGCATCACTAAATCTCCTGGTGAGGTTTGAGGGCAGGAACTAGAGAAAGATAGAGTTGGATGAGTCGGTCAGCTCTTCCACATAAGAGGGGCAAGAAACTCAAAGACCAAAATTGGTATATGAAGTAGCATTTACATCAGTGGTGGGTTGCTCCCGGTTCTGCCTGGTTCTGCCGAAGTGGTAGTAGCGGCGATGGGAGGCCTCGCCCACCAGAGGTGGGTTCTGTTACTGCCGGTTCGCTCAGGGACGTGCTTTGGGCATGCACAGGCTTGATGTGTGCTGCGCATGCTTGATGTGCACTACGCACGTATGTGCAATAGTAAAAAATTGCTTTTGTGCATGTGCAGAAGCAAAAAACAAGATGGTGGCACCTGTAGTGACGCCGATAGAACCGGTTCGGGGACGTGGCCAGCCGAGTTACTATCTACTCATCCGAATTGGTAGGAACCCACCTCTGTCGCCCACCCACCCGGATGCTTCTGCACATGCACAGAAGCATTGCGCACGAGCACACCCAAACTGGTAGTAAAAATATTTGCAATCCACCACTGGTGTACACATGGTGAAACAAAAAATGATTAGCAAAAGGAAAAAAGAAAAGAGAGATACAGTGAATGTTCAGCTGGGGGAATCCTGGGAGTCAGAATCTGGATGTCTTATAGTTGCCAAAAGTTGAAAAACACTGATGTACAACAATATGAGAGATTGTCATTGGAAGCCATGTTATTCTCGGGTAGCCAAAAATCAGACGTCCGGTAGCTGCTTTTCAGATTATCCAAAAGTCAAGATTGTATGATCAATGAAAACGTCTGCCTTTAAATAAAATGTGGTTAGTCTTCTTAATATATTTCCTTTTCTTATCTCATGCCTTTCATTGGTTTGGCTGGTGACTCTTTTTTTCTGTGCTCCGTATTAGAAGATTAATATATTTGATGGATATAGGTGAACTGAAAAAAAAACCAGAATTCTTCCTGACTAGAAAGAAATTTTGATGAGCTTCAGGTAAGCATTGTCTCTTCATTCTCTACAAGGACATATTGAATTGATTGACAATGGTTCCTTTTAAAAAAAAAACATGTTTTATTTGTATTTCTTGTCACACCATACATATTTTATAGACAGTGTATTGACTGGGTTAAGTCTTTTTAAACAACATTAACAATAATAATACAAATAGGTATGTTAGTCCTAACCCACTTCAACAATACAATTCCCTTTTTATAATCCTGTTATCATTTTCCTTATCATTCATTCAAACATAATAACATTTCTATGCACTTCGTATTTGTTATCCCCTACTAAATATTATTTAACAAATTACTCATTATTCCACCATAACTTCAATGTTCCAAATGTATAGGATTACAAATAACGACAAGTATGAACAATATTTAATCAATCCCAGGAGTGTATCTCAAATCCCCACAATTTGCAATCCTTAATATTTTAATTCACAATATACTTTAACACACTCTTAATGTTAGTAATACGATTAAATTACCTACTCTTCAATTTCCATCTACTAGTCTAATTTATTTTATATATATCTACTATTTTCCCTGTTAGTATTTCCCCCATTTATTAATATATTTTCTCATTATCTATCAACTCTTAACCTTTTAAAATCCCATCATTTAATGACTTTTTAATCAGCCCTTATCTCTTTCTCTTGGAGTCTTATAGCTCTTTTTGATATTTTTGTGCCTATTGTACATTCCCTTCTGGATACTTGTTGTCTCTTTCTGCTGTATTATTTGAACACCCCTCACCAAAACCTCTTCAAAAAAAAGAAATGTGTTTTTCCTTTGAATCTTGTTTTTTTTTGGGGGGGGGCAACAAAAACAATGTTTCCTATTATTGAGATCTGATAGGTGTATGCGTATATAGTATCTTTTGTTGGTTTGTCTCTATTCCAGGCAGAAAAGTTCTCCTGCACTTTCCCTTTTATTGTTCTCATTCGTTGACAGGAATCGCTTTTGAAATTTCTTGTAAAGGAGATGGGAATTTATCCTTCTCAACAAGCAAACAAATAGAATAAAACATTAAATATTTACCAGGATTGTGAGAAAACATAACAAAGTCAGTGTTTGACCTTGAAGTCTTCATGGGAAACCATGGAAGTGTTTTGCACCAAATAAGCTAGCCTTGAGTATATTGTATTTTTCAGGGTATAAGATGCACCCAAGTATAAGACCCACCAAGATTTGAAGAGGCAATTAAAAGAAAATGGTTTTGCACTCTGCAAACCTCCCAAAATGGCCCCATTATTTTAAAAAAGGGCATGAATAGCCTTCAGGAGCTTATAAAGTGCTACTAGGTAGTGCCCCCCCATGAGCAAAAACCAACCCATTTTTCACATAAATGGGCCCATTTTTTGTCAAAAAGGGGCATTCATAGCCTTTAGGAGGCGTATAGAGTTCTCCTGGGGGCTGTGGGGCTTCAAAAAAACAAGCAAAAAATGGCCCATTTTTACTCATTTCTGCCCTCCCCAGCCCCCAGGAACACTCTGGAAGCCTCCTAATGGCTCTGCACAGTTATTTTGGAGAGTGGTGGGGGTTGGAAGGCAAAAAATGCTGTATTGCATGTATAAGATGCACCCAGATTTCAGACTCTTTTTTGAGGGAAAAAGGTGCATCTTATACTCTGAAAAGTACGGTATGTAAATGTTTGAACTTTCATAGTAGAAACCAGAGGTAATATTCGGCCAATTCTGACAGGTTCTGGAGAACTGATAGTGGAAATTTTGAGTAGTTTGGAGAACTGGCAAATAGGCTGCCGCACCCCTGCTGCTCCTAGCTGATCTTGGTTTTTTGTTGCCCCTGAACAGGAAAAACGAACTGGAAAGCAGGTTAGTGGGATGGGGAGTGAATGGGGATTTTGCAGTATTTCCCCCCTGCCACACCCACAAAGCCATGCCCACATAACCGGTAGTAAAAATGTTTGAATCCCACCACTGGTACAAACACTGGTAGGGTCAGCTCCACCAGGTGGACCAGAAAGAAAACACAACCAGATGAGCCAAGATGGTGCTCACGATTGGAATTGGAGCCCTGACATTCTACCTGCAGTGCACGTGTGACACATCTAAACCAGGGGTGGGACTTGTATTGCTCACTTGCACCTTTCATGCTGATGTTTTTGCTTTCCCTTCCAGATGTCCATGCTTAGTTATAAAAATGTGGGTTATAAGCAGTGGTGGGTAACTAACCGGTTTACTACCGGTTCACTGAGAGACGGTGTTTTGCGTGTGCACAAACTTTTTGCGTGTGCATTGCTCTCTTGCTTGCACGCCTGCCATGTATTGCTGCACATGCACAGTTTACTGAAAACTGTTCTGCACATGCGCAGAAACATGCCAGCGATGAAAGAAGAGACCGGCAACTGGTTCAGGGGTGGGGCAGGACTGCGTCGCTGCTGGTTCCAGTGACCCAGGCTGCCAAACCACTACCGATTCAGCTGAACCGGTCCAAACTGGTAAAAACCCACCTCTGATCTTTGGAAGTGGGCATAGTTGATCCCTGCAAAAGAAGAGGCAAAGTTTGCTGTCAGTCAAACTAAATTCCAGAGAAAACTCCAGTTTTCTGGGTAGCCCCACAAAAAGTGGCTTTCCACTAGTTTTTTCAGGGAGATGATTTTCACTTCCCAGTCTAATACAAGCACCAAACTGAATTGTGCTGAGAATCAATGCAGCAGGATCCAGGTCCGGTGCCCCTTCAGTACATTCATTCGATCAGTCAGGGTTCCAAATAGCATCCAAAGGTAAATCAGAGTCCAAGGCAAAGTATTGCCCAAAATTCCAATTTATGAAGAGAGCCATGTTGGCAAATCTGGGAAAACCCAAATCTGAAAGCTTCCCGGTTTTCCCCTCTCAGTTGAAAGTTCAAGATCCTGCCCATCATATGGTCCAATCTTTCATGGCCATGCTGGCAGTTCCACCCATCCAGTTTCAGTCAGGTGCAGAGGTGCAAAAATAAAGGATGAACTTGGCTTTCTAGAAAGAATTTTGTTATGGCTACATCGCATCTAACTCTGTACAATCCCCCCTCCCATTTTCCCACAATAGAAAATGCAGAGTAGAATAATAGAGAGTGTGGCAGGCCAAAGATCCAAAAGAAAAGATGGCTGCAGGCCTGACACCATCTTCTTGAATTTCTCTGTGGCAGTGGTTTCCAACATCCAGATCATGGCCTGTTAGGAAGGAGCCACATAGCTGGAAGTGAGGAGTGGGCGAGCAAGCATGTACATGTGAGGGATCTAGGTTGCACACACACCCCTCCATTGTTCCGTTGAAAAATTGTCTTCCATGAACCAGTTCTGGTGCCAGTGTTGTGGCCCGCTGGTGGCCAGTGGAGCTGGCAGCAGGGTCGGACAGTGAGGAAGTTGGGGAGGAATATAGGCCAGTTCTGGGGGCTGAAGAAAGCTCAGACGAGGGCTCTGTGTCAGAGCAGAGAGGGAGTTAGACAGCAGTGAGGCTGGAGTCTTTTCCCAGTGCGCGCATGCACAGAGCTGCCAGAAGACAAGAACAACTAAGAATGTAGGGTCGACTTAAGAATAAAGCCATGCCTTAGAGGTGATTGACCCCTCCCATAGGAAGCAAGAGGAATGAATGGGGAGGGGGCCAACCTGGATTTCCTCTCGAACGTTCTCCCCCAGCCTGGGATAATAAAAGCAAAGTCTTGCCTCCCCCGTGTTAAATTCTGAACAGCTCTGAGCCTGCTAGGCTGTTTTGCCCGTGTTCTGGAACTTGACAGACATTCCGTTCATTTGAACTTCAAATGTTGCTGCTGGGGCCTTGTGCTGCCCATTTTCCCCCCTGATGAACGTTGAAACTAGAGAATCCCAGATCCAGCAGAGAGCAGAGCAGGCAAAGAGAATCCGTAATGCCGTCAGGTCTGCAGATGGCTCAGAATGGAAGCAGCTGGGAGCAGAGGACGGGCATTGCTTTTATTTCATTTTATTTATTTCATCAAGCTTGTATTAGATAACGTATATAAGTATAAACATAACTTTGGATACATGAAATGGATATGAATAAAAGGGAACATTAGGACAGTGAAGGTAGGCATGCTGGTGCACTTATGCAGGCCCCCTTACAGAGTCCTTAGGAATGGGGTGAGATCGACAGTAGTAGTGACGTGCGGTGAGGGTTACTGTTGGTGAGGCAAGAGCACAGCAGCGGTGAGAAGCAACGTCCCTGCCGCTGTGTCCGACAGGCGTCTCGCATTTATGGTGGACATAAACGCGAGACGCCTGTCGGACACAGCGGCGGGGGTGTTGCTTCTCGCAGCTGCCGTGCTCTGCTGCCTCGCCCCCCGCCTCCTCTGATGAACAATCCTGCTGCCCCGGCCTGCAGCCAGCCCAGCACCGAGCGGGGGGGACGAGGAGGAGGAGGAGGAGGAGGAGGAGGAGGAGGAGGAGGAGGAGGAGGAGGAGGAGGAGGAGGAGGAGAGCAGTGAGTCCTTGTGCCGGCTGGTCGGCCAGGCTGGGAGCAGGTCGGGCGGGGAGTGGGTGGGCTGGCTGGCTGGGGAGGGGGATCATGGCCACTCAGGTGGCCCTGCTGCTGCCAACAGCAGCTTGGGTGTCCCGGCTCTGTCCAAGCTGCTTCTCGCCGCCATTGCGCCCTACCGCCTTGCTCCCCCCATCCTCCGACGAACAATCCTCTGCTTTCTTCAGCTCGGACGGTGCTGGGACACCCAAGCTGTTGTCGGCAGTGGCGGGGGCCACCTGAGCAGCCATGATCCCCCCTCCCCAGCCAGCCAGCCCACCCACCCCCCACCTGACCTGCTCCCTGCCTGGCCAGCCGGCCAGCAGAAGGACTCACCGCTCTTTTCCTCCTCCTCCTCCTCGTCCTCCCTGCTCAGTGCTGGGCTGGCTGCAGGCCGGGGCAGCGGGAATGTCGGCACTTGGCGGCTCCCGCGATGCAAAGTACCCAGCGGGGCACCTTGCATTGCGGAAGCCACCAAGACCCGGGTCTGCAGCAAAGGCTCCAAGCCGCCCAGTAGAAAATGCTGGGCAGAGAAGAAATTGCTGCTGAAGAAATGGCGGCTGGCGGCCCAGAGCAAGCTCTCGAGAATCACCCTCGATGGAAACTGCTAGATTGCGCAGTCACTCAAGTGCCCTTGCACAGGCATGATTCGCTGCTCCCAGATCAGGAGGCGGGAGAATCAGTGCCTCCTTTGCATACAATTTTTTTTGCTTTTTAACCCTTTCTTAACTTTTAAAAGGCAAAAAATTCCTTATGCAAAGGAGGCCCCGAGTTCTCTGGCCTCCTCCTATAGGTAACACTGAGCAGACACCAAGCCACTGTGACTTGGAATCTGGTAGCAACTACCCTGGCTTTAATTATTTTTAAAAAATTCTTTAAAATTCTTTCCTTTCCCTCAGGAGACTGGTGAGGCCCTGCCTCCCCTGCCTCTAGTGACTGCACGTCCCTGGACAGTAGACAGTCTAAGGTTAAAGTTTTGGGGGTTTGGGGAAGAAATCACAGTCAGGTAGTGCATTCCAGGTATTGACCACTCTGTAGCTGAAGTCGTATTTTCTGCAATGGAGTTTGGAGTGGTTTTGACAGCCTTATTGGTTTAGGAGCCCACTTGGAAATTGGAAAGCGCGCGCGCGCACACACACACACACACACCACCCAAACTGACAAAATGATTTCCAGGAGAAATTGACTTCTTCAACATCAATCCCCATGGTTGACTGGCTTCTTTGCAAATGGCTGTCACAACAGGCCATTTAGCCTCATTTCAGAGAAGAAGAGATGGATGACATACAAATCTAATCCACAAGCAAAAAAAACCCAACAACCTCCAAACAACAAATAAATGAATGAAATAAAATTTTAGCAGCATTTTTGTGAAGTCCAGGAAGAAATTGGATACTAGAAGTGCAGCCTGGCTCCTTCCATTTGATTTCTTTCATTACAAATAAAATCAAAATTAAGGAGGCTGATAGGCATCAGGAAAGGTTTTGGGATGTGGTCACAAGGGGAAAGAAACAGTCAGTTTTATTTCAGAGTCCTTTGGTGGAGCAAGAAGGAACATTCTGGGATTTGAAGATGGAAATCAGGTTGCAGGAGTTTGTCCTACAGCTTATGAGACCATCTGGCCACAGAGAAATGGTTAGGACCATGGACCCAAAAGTAAGGTAAAGGTTCCCCTTGTACATATGTGCTAGTCATTCCCGACTCTAGGGGGTGGTGCTCATCTCTGTTTCTAAGCCGAAGGGCCAGTGCTGTCTGAAGATGTCTCCGTGGTCATGTGGCTGGCATGACTAAACACCGAAGGCACATGGAATGCTGTTACCTTTCCACCAAAGGTGGTTCCTATTTTTCTACTTGCATTTTTACGTGCTTTTGAATAGCTATGTTGGCAGAAGCTAGGACACATAATGAGAGCTCACTCTGTTATGCGGCGCTAGGGATTCGAACAGCCAAACATTTGACCTTTCTGATTGACAAGCTCAGCATCTTAGCCCCTGAGCCACTGTGTCCCTCCAAAAGGTAAAGTCCCTTTCAAAAAAAGCTTGGTGGATTTATGAATATATTCATTTTTGGCAGCAGTACAGAACATTCCTTCTTTAATTATTAATTCCCCATTTTGTCCAATTTTGGGGCTCCGAGATAGTCTGTCATCCATGCATTAACCAGGTCTGCCCTGCTTGGTTGTTTGTTTTTGAGCTCAGCTATAAACAAATATTTGCTGGGCTGCAGATGTTCTTGTGTGCAGGAGAATAAGGCAACTTGCTTTGGTGGAGGGGTATATCAAGAATAAAGGTAACACGATTACCTTATAAGGGACATGGTGGTTCAGTGGGTAAGTGCGCTTCAAGGTGCTACTCACCATCCATAAATCTCTCCATGGTAGTGGATCTGAGTACTTGAGAGACCGCCTCCTGCCGATTACCTCCCTTCGACCGATTAGATCGCACAGATTAGGCCTCCTCCGAGTTCCATCCGCAGTCAGTGCCGACTGGCGACTACGCGGAGGAAAGCCTTCTCAGTAGCAGCTCCGACCCTTTGGAACGATCTCCCCGTGGAGATTCGCACCCTTACCACCGTCCAGACCTTCCGCACAGCCCTTAGGATCTGGCTATCCCGTCAGGCCTGGGGATAAGATTCTAATTTGCCCTACCCGAATGTTGAATGAAAGTTGTGTTTTATTGTTTTATTTTGATTAATGCACTGTCTTGTGTTTTTGTTTTGCACCCCCCTTCCCATGTATTGTAAGCCGCCCTGAGTCCCCTCAGGGAAAAGGGCGGCCTATAAATCATAATAAACTATAAACTATAAACTATAAGACGCTGAGCTTGTTGATCAGAAAGATCGGCAGGTTGGTGGTTCGAATCCCTAGCACCGCATAACGGAGTGAGCTCCTGCTACTTGTCCCAGCTTCTGCCAACCTAGCAGTTCAAAAGCACGTAAAAAAATGCAAATAGAAAAATAGGGACCACCTTTGGTGGGAAGGTAACAGTGTCCCGTGTAACTTCGGCATCTAGTCATGCCAGCCACATGATCACGGTGATGTCTTTGGACAGCGCTGGCTCTTCTGCTTTGAAACAAAAATGAGCATCGCCCCCTAGAGTCGGGAATGACTACCACATATGTGCAAGGGGAACCTTTACCTTTATCTTTGGTAAGAGGATTACCTGTTCAGACTAAACCCATAAATGTGAAGAGGTACACTTTTGGAAAGTCTTAGACTTAGTCTTACAGAGCAGAGGTGGCACAGTGGTTAAATGCAGCACTGCAGGCTACTTCAGCTGACTGCAGTTCAGCAGTTCAGCTGTTCAAATCTCACCGGCTCAGGGTTGACTCAGCCTTCCATCCTTCCGAGGTGGGTAAAATGAGGACCCGGATTGTTGGGGGCAATATGCTGACTCTGTAAACCGCTTAGAGAGGGCTGAAAGCCTATGAAGCGGTATATAAGTCTAACTGCTATTGCTATTAGAAGAATATTTGGTGGAAGTATGTAAAAGGATTTGTATATATTGAGGACTAATATTATTGTGAGCATCACAAAGATAAAATGAACAGTGAATTCTGCAGTGTTTTGCACGAATATGGAATCAAAAGTGAATGGCTAAAGTAAGTAAAGAAACCCTGCAGGAGATTAAATAGAACACTTATGAAATGATTCAATATTGAGCAGAGGTAAGAGAATACAATACCGTTTGATATTTCCTACCCTGCTTAAACATGTTTGCATGTAAAAATGCATGAAAATTCTTGTGAAGATGCTGGCCTTGAATGTGCACGAATTTTGGTATGCAGAAGAGGCTACATTTATTGGCTGAGAATCCAAATGATTCCCAGGGAATATTAGACCTATTGTCTGATGCAGTCAGGTGAATGGATGTGAAAATTAATGTATTCAACTCCAAGGTTGCTGGGTTAGATAGGAACAATTGCCAGTTATACTTTAATTGCAACCTCCTTGCTATGTAGCGCAAGTCATGAATTTCTGTACCTGGATAAAATGTTTACTAAAAATGGGGAAATGGATGAAAAAATCATTGTTAAAAAAAGTCATTTTGTAATTGGAACTGGGTATGTCTAGTTTAATGAAAAGGAGGATTAGGGGAGACATGATAGAAGTGTTCCAATATCTCAGGGGTTGCCACAAAGAAGAGGGAGTCAAACTATTCTCCAAAGCACTTTAGGCAGGACAAGAAGCAATGGTTGAAAACTAATCAAGGAGAGAAGCAACCTAGAACTAAGGAGAAATTTCCTGACAGTTAGAACAATTAAACAGTGGAACAACTTGCCTCCAGAAGTTGTGAATGCCCCAACACTGGAAGTTCTTAAGATGATGTTGGATATCCAATTGTCTGAAGTGGTGTAGGTTTTCCTGCCTAGGCAGAGGGTTTGACTAGAAGACCTCCAAGGACCCTTTCAACTCTATTACTCTGTTCTATTCTATTCTATTCTATTCTATTCTATTCTATTCTATTCTAATCTAATCTAATCTAATCTAATCTAATCTAATCTAATCTGTTGTTAGGAATGAATGCTTTTTTGCATGAGCAATTGAGAACAGTTGCATTTAAGAATGGACTAAGTGTTGGAAATGCAGTTCCTTTTACCACATGTGGTGGACATATAGTAAAGCAAGAGAATATTGGGAGAAAATACAAAACTGGTTGGAAATGGTAATCAAACAGAATATTGAGTTGAGTAGAGCCACAGGTGGATGGTGATTGTCCCCTCCCACAGGGAATAAAGAGGAGTGAAAAGGGAGGGGAGTTTGCAGAAGACATTACATAGTTGAATTCATTAGGGTGAAGATACAATAGCAGAGTTGGAAGGGACCTTGGAGGTCTTCTAGTCCAACCCCCTGCCTTGGCAGGAAACCCTATACCATTTCAGACAATTTATCTATTTTTCTACTTGCTTTCGAACTGGTAGGTTGGCAGAAGCTGGGACAAGTAACGGGAGCTCACTCCGTTACGCAGCGCTAGGGATTTGAACCGCCAAACTACCAACCTTTCTGATCGACAAGCTCTGTGTCTTAGCCACTGAACCACTGTGTCCCTTTATATGATGGGTATATATAAATGTAAATAAGTATGCAACAAAACTTCCAGACCAGCCTGCAAATATTCTAATGGCTATTAGAAGGCAACAAGGAGAATTCTAAAGTCTCTGAAAGTCTCCCTAACCCTTAGCTGCCATCTGGATTTTTGCAGCAGAAATTGGGTATTATTGTTAGATCTGGTTTTGTTATTTATTTCATATGTTTAGGAGACTGAGATGGGCACAATCCTGAGAGGCTCACAGCTACCATCAATAAAAGTATAGAAATAAAACAACAGTCCCACACTTGGTGTGTGGTTCAGATGCTAAGTCACATCCAACTCTTCGAGATTCCATGGACCACAGCAAACCAGGCCCAGTATCTCCCGGAGTTTGTTCAAATCAATGTCCATTTGCATCAGTGACACTATCTAATCATCTCATCCTCTGTAGTCCCCGTCTTTCTTTTGTCTTCAGTCTTTTCCTACATCAGAGTAATTACCCTCCACTCTTCCCCATCAACATATTGGACACCTTCTGACCTGAAAGGCTCATCTTCCAGCATCGTATCTTTTAACTTTTTGAAACTGTCCATGGACTTTTCTTGGCAAGGATATGGAGGGGGGGTTGTTGTGGCCCACCAGCAGCCAGCAGAGACGCTGTCTGCAAGGAATGTCAATCCTTCCATTCACCACTATCCTGTCAGACCTGAAGAAGCTTCTTAAATGAGAAGCAAAACATCTTCAAAGAAAAAACAAGTCCAGTTGCCTCCTGGAAAAAAAAGCAACTTTGGGACTACCATCCACACAGCTAGCCAACATAGTTTGGTCTAGCTGTTCTCTTCTCCCACAGTGCAAACAGAATGACGGTTTTGCAAAAGATCTGAAGTGCTGGCTTCAACAATTGCAATATAGAACTGACTGCACTGTAGAAGAGAAAGGAACAAATCCATGCAACTAATCTGAGGCCTAGGAATCTCCCCTCCCTGAATGGTTAAGCTAATTGCTGCACTGCAGAAGAAAATCAGTGAAATGACCCTACTCTTAGTAATCCTTTCTCAAGGGGACCATATCTCATGCCTCAGATGAAGTGGACTGTGTCTTATAAAAGCTGATGGACCGTGAAACTCTTTAAAGCAATGTTTTTCAACCATGGCAACTTTAAGATGTGTGAACTTCAACTCCCAGAATTCTCCCATGCCGGCTGGGGTACCCTGGGTGTTGAAGTCCACACATCTTAAAGTTGCCAAGGTTGGAAAACATTGCTTTAAAACGGTGTCCCAAAATTCATCCACAGGCCTTTTCCTACTAAGCATCCCAAATGAATCATCCTGGAATTCACTGTACTCTTTTTAAAAAAAAAAATGTTATTTATAATGTAGGAAATTAAAAAAAAGATATCAAAGCCAAGTATTCATCTCTTTATTAAATTATCTAGGGATCAGAAATCAGGTTGTAAACAATTAGGATGCTCCCTTTGTACGGAGTTAACATGTTTAAAGCAGATTGGATAAGAACAATCATCCTCATTATCATAATATTGATGGGCTTGGTTTGGTCGATTTTTCCATCGGAGTGGTTTTCTAACAGAGTGGCGGCCCTTTATTTATTTATTTAAATATCGATTTAGAGAATGCCCGATTCTAAATGACGCCAGTACAGTTTACATCACCAAAAGAGAAATACATGTTTTGCATCCGGGAAAGACTGGGTAAAACAGAACCTACTCCAAGCAAAGAAAAAGAAAAACATTACAAGTTTCCCTGGCCTTACAAGAAATATCATCCAGCTGGAAATTTCTCCTGGAAATAAACATGGAAATATTCAAATCTTAACACAGCTGCAAAAAACTCCGAATCCACCCCCAAAACAAAGAAACAAAATAAATCCACGATTAATTTTTTAATGCTCTTTATCTCCAGTTTGTCACTTTACTCTCCGTTTGGCAGTTCACAGTTGGGTGAGACCTTTTGAGTTTAGACAAGGTTTCTAGTCCTTGTGGCAGATGGGGTGTGTTGCTCATCCCCACAAGCGAGCCACACCTTGGGCACGGTTTCCCCTTGCAGGTGGCACAACTCCAGCCGCCTACCAGTTTCCTGCTCCAGTGTGCCCTGTGGAGATGGGGAGGAGGTACTAGGAGGCTCAATTTCATTCCAGCAGGGCATCTCGGAGGAAGCCAGCCAGGGAAGGCTGAAATGGTTGAGGCTGGGGGGGAGGGGGAGACGGCAGGAGTGAGGGGGCTAATTCCCCCCCACCCCCAGGGGCCCTGAACACCCCTTCCCTATCTCGACCCTTCCCCACCATCGCAAGGAGCGCGCCAGCCCCTTTTCCGCCCTCCCCGATGCTGGCAAACGCCTCTCCATCCAACCTACAGGTGGCAGAACCCAGCTGGGTACCACTCTCCAGACGTGGTGGGAGAAGCCGACGCCGCTGGCTAGGGCGACCTCCTCCTACTCGGGCATCAAGCCAAACCAAACCAGGCCAGGCCAAGCTCCGCCTTTGACCCCCAGCCGCCCAGCTCCGGACCCCGGGTTCCGTTCGTGAGAACGCTCCCCTCCCTCCTTCCCTCCCTCCTCTCTCCATCGCGCTGCGGCCAAAGCGGGTGCCGCGCCGAGCAGTCGGCCGGCCGACCAATAGTAACCGCGGAAGGCGGAGCCCGAGAGCCAGCAAATAATCGCTCGATGCATTGCGAGCCCAGCCGGTCCGAGCATCCCAGCGCTCTCTCACTGCAGCGGGCGAGGCGAGCGGGCGTCGCGGCCACCGCAGCTGGCGAGGGTTGCGGGACCCCTCCGTCGCTGGGCCGCCGGCGCTGGTGGCGGAGCCGCTGCCTGCCCGCAGGGGGATGCCCTTTGGCGCTGAAGACGCGCCCGGCGCCGTGTTGCTTCTGCAGGTATGTGGGAAAAAAAGTTTTACGGGGCTGGGGGGCGGCTTGCGAGCTGGGGGGGGGGAAGTAGCGGGTGGGTGGGAAGGCTTGAACGCGTGTCGTCTACCCAGCCGTCCGTCCGTCCGTCCGTCCACCCGGGTTTGGCTGTCCAGACGCGCGTCTGGTGCTTGACTTGCGGAGCGGGGGGCTCACGGCATCCCATGCGACCCCCAACTTTAGGCATCCAGCGCAGGGGGTGGCTATGGTGTAAGCCCCCCCGGGAGGGGGGAAACTCCCCACCGTTCCTCCGTCCGTGCGTGAGAAGGAGGCCTCCAAGCAAGGGAAGAGCTGGGTTCAAATCTTTCCCGGATTCCATTCATCCATCCCTGGTGTGGGCGGGTGGGGAGGGGAAGTCGCTGTTCACCTGGCATATTTCTAATGTGCATTGTTTTTTTTGGTGTTGTGTGTTTGTAAGTGTGTATGTGTGTGTGTGTGTGAGAGAGAGAGAGAGAGATTCTGTAGCAGGCTAGTCCAGTGAAGGGTCTGTGGGGCTTACTCTTGAGTAAATGCCTCTACTTAGATGGATAGCCAATTCCCCAGAGGGGAGGTGGCCTAGCGGAAGTTTGTTTCCAGCAACTTGTAGGTGTGGGTTGAGATGGATAGTAAAACAAGGCTTGCAATTGAGAGGGCCACCCAGAACCTCTGAGAAACTACTAGAGGATGCTGCTACAGAAAAGGAATTTGGACAGCACAGACCTCACACTGGGGATCCAGTTTGGAGATTTCTATACAGAATCAGTTCTTCTATTAAGATGCAACCAGTCCAATTATGGTGAGGTCTCCATGCTTTCCTTCTTGCTGCTGATTGGTCACATGTTGTGTACCAAAGCTGTTCTTTGCGCCTTCCTCGCCAGGGCCTGCAACAGTGTGAGCCCGGTGAGCCCTGGAATGGGGGGGGGGGACGGACCAATTCTACTTGCACCCCCAACTTCTGGAGTCCAGTTTGAATTCATGTAATTTACAACACTTTTCACCAATAGCTTTGCCCCAATTTGGCACCGGAAATGCATGCAAATCTCCGGAGCAGTAACCCGATGGGCAGAAATTCAACAGGTGATTTTTTTATTATTATTATTTTGACTCCACACTTTTCTCCATACCTGGAGGAGGGGAAAAAATCAAGGCATAACCCCTGCAAATTGGAAAGGAAGGGCGAGAAAGGAGGAAGAAAATAGCTGGCAAAATGCCGCTGATGCCAGTAGTGAGCCGATTGTAGCCAATGCCTCAGCTTAAGAGAGTGTCAACCAGCTGAAAATGGATTAAAAGCGAAGGCTCAGAGGTGGTTTCACACCTGAAGTATAAAAATAAGCCTGAGCCAAAATCCGCACACTCGTTTATTGTATTAAATATATGCATTAAACATATGCAGCAAGATGATTCATCCAGAATCTCCTGGGCCAGTCTTTTAAATCAAGTATTATATTTATCATTTGTTAGAATGATGCCCCCCCCCCTTTTTTTTTTCCTGGGGAATTGAGAGACTTACTTGGAGATCTCCCTTTACTGGATTTCCAGACCAACAACCTTATTCCGGCGGGGAGAGAAGGAACAGTACTGGATCCCGTTTTCATCACCATATTTCTAAAAAAGATGTTGAGATTCTAGAAAGAGTGCAGAGGAGAACAACCAGGATGATGAGGGGACTGGAGGCTCAAACATATCATGGATGGTTACAGGAACTGGGCATGGCTAGTCTAGTGGAGAGAAGGACCAGGGGAGACATGATAGCAGTCAATATTTGAGGGGATGTCGCAGAGAGGGGGTGGTCAGGCTATTTTCCAAAACAGCTTTGAAGGCAAGAGAAGGAATAATGGATGGAAACTGATCAAGGAGAGATTCAACCTGAAAATAAGGAGGAATTTTCTGACAGGGAGAACAACCAACCCATGGAACAGAAGTTTTCTTCGGAAGTTGTGGGAGCTCCATCACTTGAGACTTTCAAGAAAATATTGGACTGCCATTTGTCAGAAATGGTGTAGGGTCTCTTGCTTGAGCGTGGAGATGGACTACATCAACTATAAGGTCCTTTCCAACTCTGTTAATCTATTAATCCCCAGGCACTTTGAAAGGATGCAGAGAATCATAGGGCTGGAAGGGACCTTGGAGGACTTCTAGTCCAACACTTGTCCAAGGCAGGAGACAAGGACCATGCCTAGCCAAGTTCCATAACCACTACACCTTGCAGGCTCTTTTATTTCATTTTTTAAAGATTTATACCTGCCTTTTCTTCAAGAGCTCAGGGTTATATATATAATGAGCCAGTTCTCCTTTCCCCAACATCTTCACCATTACGCTGCCCAGTTGTCAGATGAAGAGAGGAACTGAAGCTGGGCCTCCTCATTCCTTCTCCAGCCTCTTCACTGCTGAAGCATCTAATGCAGTGCTTCTCAGCCTTGGCCATTTTAAGAGATGTGGACTTCAACTCCCAGAATTCCTCAGCCAGCCATGCATGGATCTAATGATTGCTAACATCTGTCTTGGGGGAGACCCTTCTATAGTAACAGTTATCTCATCATTTTTTTAATCTGGAGGGGGCAAGAGAGGTGTTATTTCTGCAGAGTGACAATCCTGCTGTGGTTCAGGACACTTTTTGTTTCTCTTAAACAAATCTCAGGGCCGAATTATTGACATCAACAAGGAAATGGTATCATCGGTTGCCTTAGTAGGACCCTCCAAAAGTATCAAACCCAAAATCAAGGATAATGCAATATGATCCTTCCAACTTGAGTTCTTTATTGTTTCATACCTTTAGACAGAATCTTGCCAAATTGAGGACTCTTCTATCTGCACCTAGAACAGGGATCGGCAACTTTAAACACTCAAAGAACCATTTGGACCCATTTCCCACACAAAAGAAAACACCGGGAGGCACAAAGATCCTAACCGGAAGCCCACCCATTCAATTCTGGAGCTGACTGGAAGTCCGGTTCCCCCACCATAGAATCTCCCCCTAGTGTGGCCTCCTTATTCCTCTACCTGTCCTAACTGAAAGCCCTATCAATTGTGGAGCCGACCGGAAAATCTGCTCCTTGCCATACTGTCTCCTCCTGGCGTGCCGTGCTTCCCCCATTCCCAACCGGATGGTCATCTCAAAATTGTGGTGCCAACAGGAGCTGCAACAGAGAGATGAAAGAGCCACATGCAGCTCCAGAGCCACATGTGGTTGCTGTCCCCGATCTAGAATATACTCGGTGAATGATGGAGTGGCTGCCTTCACCCACTTTTTCTCACACATGGTATCTGGGCTACGTTGCCTTTTACTCCTCTGGAATATACCCCTCCTGTCCTGGAAACCCATCTCCTTATTGCCTTTGACTGCAAAGACCATCATTCAGTGGGGATCTGGGATGTCAAACTTCTTTTTCAGATGGTAAACCACAACAGTGTTGGCATAATACATTTAATCACATCGAGAAAGGACCCAACGGTAGCTATTCATCCGACGTGTGAAACTCAAGTGGGCCTTCCTGCTGTAAGAGTCCTTCCAGTGTCACACAAACTCAATCTGTTGTGTCAGCAGACAGTTGGAAGGATCGGGTGAGCCCTGAAAATAGGTTAATTCACCCAGGGAAGTGCGTTGTGTGAACATCTCCAGCAAATAAATCATTTTTTGTGAAAGCTGAGGGTGATAAGGATGGAGGCATTGTTGGCAGGAACATGCAGGTTTTCTATTATCCATCTGTCATCCTTGCTCAGGCAAGCTTTTTGTTTTTCCAGAGTTACGGAAATCTGCCAAACCTGTTTAACTCGAGGTGGCGGGAGCTGTAGATTCCCCACCATGAGTGTATCAGACGAGCCACCTTCCAAACACAACCCTGATCTGTGCCCAGCCGAATTCTTGTTTTCTTCCAAAAAAAGGCCACTTTGTTATTTTCTCACTTTTGGTGGTGGTAGGGGGACACTGATGCAATCAAGTGAGTTACTAATACCACTCTATAAAGCCTTAGTAAGACCACATCTAGAGTCCTGCATTCCAGTTTTGGTAACCACACTATGAAAAGATGTTGAGACTCTTAGAAAGAGTGCAGAGAAGAGCAGCTAAGATGATTAGGAGACTGGAGACTAAAACATACGATGGACGGTTGCAGGAACTGGGTATGGCTAATCTAGTGAAGAGAAGGACAGGGGAGACAGGATAGCATCTTCAAATATTTGAGGGGCTGCCACAGAGAGAAGAGGGGTCAAGCTATTTTCCAAAGTCTTAAAGCCTTAGTAAGGCCACACCTAGAATCCTGTATCCAGCTTTGGTCACCACATTATAAAAAAAGATGTTGAGACTCTAGAAAGATTGCTGAGAAGAGCAACGAGGATGATGAGGGGACTAGAGACTAAAACATACAATGGATGGTTGCAGGAACTGGGCATGGCTAGTTTAGTGAAGAAAAGGACCAGGGGAGACATGATAGCAGCCTTCTAATATTTAAGGGGCTGCCAGAATGAGGAGTGGGGTCAAGCTATTTTCCAAA
Source organism: Thamnophis elegans (assembly GCF_009769535.1). NCBI lineage: Eukaryota > Metazoa > Chordata > Lepidosauria > Squamata > Natricidae > Thamnophis > Thamnophis elegans. The sequence continues at coordinate 24,719,613 of NC_045553.1, read as the reverse complement.
GCACCCTAAGGCCAGCCAAGGAATCATGGATGGAAACTGACCAAGGAGAGATTCAGCCTAGAAATAAGGAGAAACTTTCTGACAGCGAGAACAATCAACTTTGAAAGTTGTGGGAGCTTCTCCCTGGAAGCTTTCGAGACTGGACTGCCATCTGTCAAAAATGGTGTAGGATCTCCTCCTTGGGCAGGGGGTTGGACTAGATGACCTACAAGGTACCTTTCAAGTCTCTCAATCTGTAATCAAGCATTGAAACAAGCATTGCTTTACTAATGAGAATGTTTCTGGGAAAGAAATAGTGCAAAATGGGTTTGGACGCAGGCAGCCCTGCTAACTGCAGAGCTTCCTTCCTTCCTTCCTTCCTTCCTTCCTTCCTTCCTTCCTTCCTTCCTTCCTTCCTTCCTTCCTTTCTAATTTTAAAAGTGCACGGCTCTGGTGAGGAGCGAAGGGTCTTGCAAGAGAAACTGGGGGTCTGGGTGTGGCGAGGAGCATGAAGAGTTTCATTTAGAAATCCAGGCACTGGGCATTGTCTCCCAGCATAGCAGAAAAGCCAGTGTCTCCAGCTATCGGTGATAGATTCCGCCTCAAGAGCCTTTCCTTACTTGCCAGAAACATGTGGCTGTTTTCTGAAGGATTTTGCTGCCAACTGGCAAAGGTGTTTGGGCTGATAGAGAATATAAGGAGATATGACTTGAAAGAAAGTTGCAGCAAGAATCAGTAGTTGCAGAAAGAACTGAGGCAAGAGCGAAGAGGAAGGAAAGAATGGAGAAATGGGTGGCTTTCTCCTCCGTACACCTTCGCTGCCCCCTCTTTCTACTGACTATGTGGCTCAGTAGCTAAGACACTGAGTTTGTTGATCAGAAAGGTTGGCAGTTCGGTGATTCAAATCCCTGATACAGGTCTCCTGCCTGAGCAGGGGGTTGGACTAGATGACCTCTAAGGTTCCTTCCAACTCTGTTACTGTTTCCTGGGAGGATGGAAAAGACTATGACATGTGCATCTACAGATTAACAGTTGGAAGGGACCTTGTAGGTCATCTAGTCCAGTGTTTTTCAACCACTGTGCCGCGGCACACTAGTGTGCCGTGACATAATGTAAGGTGTGCCGTGGGAAAATTACTTTATATATAGTCAATATAGGCACAGAGTTAAATTTTTTTAACATTTTCTAATGGTGGTGTGCCTCGTGATTTTTTTTCATGAAAAAAGTGTGCCTTTGCACAAAAAAGGTTGAAAAACACTGATCTAGTCCAACCCCCCCTGCCCAAGCAGAAGACCCTATGCCATTTCTGACAAACGACAGTCCAGTCTCTTCTTGAAAGCTACCAGGGATAAAGCTCCCATGACTTCCGGGCAACTTCTGTTCCATGGGTTGATAGTTCTCACTGTCAGAAAATTCCTCCTTATTTCCAGGTTGAATCTCTCCTTGGTCAGTTTCCATCCTTTGTTCTTTCTCTGGCCTTCAGGTGCTTAAGAGAATAGCTTGACTCCCTCATCTCTATGGCAGCCCTTCAAATATTGGAAGATGTCCTGTCTCCCCTGGTCCTTCTCTTCACTAGACTATCCATGCCCAGTTCCTGCAACCGTCCTTTATATATTTTAGTTTCTAGTCCCTTCATCATCCTCGTTGCTCTTCTCTGCACTCTTTCTAGAGTCTCAACATCTTTTTTTATAGTGTGGTGACCAAAACTGGATGCAGTATCTGTAGGTGAAGAGTATAATTACAGCCAGAACCGAGGTTCACCAAAGAGGAATTTGCTTCTGTGCTACTCAGAAAGTTGCTACACTGCAAGTTTGAATATGTCGGTGAACACATTGAGTAACTCGGAGGATAGGGCCGAGCACAGGAATTCATATCTTTGTTTTTTTTTTGGGGGGGGGGGTGTTTCTCCCCACATCCACTGTTCTAGCATCAAAAGCAATTTTTTGGGAGTCTAATCTTCTCCCCTTTTGCTCCTGGGATGACAGCCGAGACAAAACTGCTGATATTCTCTTTACACTCAATGACCTTCATTCATGATCCACGGGTCCAGTTTTTTTTCCTTCCTTCCTTCCTTCCTTCCTTCCTTCCTTCCTTCCTTCCTTCCTTCCTTCCTTCCTTCCTTTCTTTCTTTCTTTCTTTCTTTCTTTCTTTCTTTCTTGTGGGTTGCTTTCTGAAGGATGTAAGGATTTCAGGATGGGTTTACATTTTATTTTAGAAATTCTGAAGCCGTCTAAGCGGGCAAGAAAAAACACCATCCTGGGTTTCAGTTGAAATGACAGCCGAGACAAAACAGCTGCTATTCTTTTTAGACTCAATGGCTTTTATTCATGATCCATGGATTCCCTTCCTTCCTTCCTTCCTTCCTTCCCTTCCCTTCCCTTCCCTTCCCTTCCCTTCCCTTCCCCTTTCTTTCTTTCTTTCTTTCTTTCTTTCTTTCTTTCTTTCTTTCTTCTCTCTTTCTTCATTCAGAAATTCTGAAACAGTCTAAGTGGGCAAGAAAAAAAACACCATCCTGGGTTTCAGCTGAAAAGCATTTAGTATAAATTGCACCGGCTGTTTTTCCGTCTTTCTGCCCACCGAAGTGATAGGACTACGCTGGGAAACTATATTAATACCTTCCCTTACAATGTTTGCAGAATGAGCTAATTGCTTTAGCTAATTGATAAATGAAGCAAGCCAAGCTCAGCAACCATATTATGCAACTTAAGTAAAACAACATACAGCAGTGTAAATGATTTGTTTATTTTTAAATAATGACTGTGTTTTGAACTTGTGGTTTAGGGATGCTGTCGAGCAAGGGTAATAATTATGGGTACGCATTGGCCAGAGTTTGACAACGTACTTAAGTTTGAATGTAGATCTGAAAACACATTGATCATCATTATCATCATTGTTTATTAAACTTGGATGCCGCCTGACTTTCATCAACAACTCTGGGTGACTCACAAACAAGGGCATTACCATCAAATGAATAAAACATAAATAAAACAAAAGATGACAAGTAGAATGAGGTTAGGGGTCTCACTGTCCCATGCCAAAGGCCTGGGGGAAGAACCAGCTCTTCCTAGTTCTTCTGAACCATAGCACAGCGGGGGGGGGGGGGGGGGGCATTCATATCTAGGGGAAACTTAGTCCGGAGGGCAGCCACTACCATATTTCCATGAAAATAAGACTGGGTCTTATATTATATTTTGCTCCAAAAGATGCATTAGGGCTTATTTTCTGGTTAGGTTTTATTTTGGGGAAAATGTGGCACTAATTGCGTCCATCTGGCTGATGATCTTAACTGGGGCTTATTTTTGGGGTAGGGCTTATATTATGAGCATCCTGAAAAATCATGCTACGGCTTATTTTCTCATTAGGTATTATTTTAGGGGGGAAAGGGTACTACCAACAGCACTTATGTAGCAATTCACAGTGCTTTACAGCCCTCTCTAAACGGTTTATGGAGTCAGCTTATTGCCCCCCAACAATCTGAGTCCTCATTTTACCCTTGGAAGGACAGAAGGCTGAGTCAACCTTGAGCTGGTCAGGATTCCTGGCTGTGGGCAGAGTCAGCCTGCAATGCTGCATTCTAACCACTTTGCACCATGGATGGATGGATGGATGGAAGGAAGGAAGGAAGGAAGGAGAGAGGGGGGGACAATAGCAATAGCACTTATATACTGCTTCACAGTGCTTCACATCCCTCTCTAAGCAGTTTACAAAGTCAGCCTATTGCCCAACAATCTGGGTCCTCATTTTACCCACCTTGGAAGGATGGAAGGCTAAGTCAACCTTGAGTCTGGTGAGATTCGAACTGCTAAATTGCCGGCAGCCGGCAGGCAGCAGAAGCAACCTGCAGTACTGCACTCTAACCACTGCGCCACCATGGCTCACTACTACAGAGAAGGCAGAGGAAATGCTATGAAAAAGCCACATGCAGCTCCAGAGCCGCAGGTTGCTGACCCCTGGTTTAATGTGAGGTCTTAATTCACACCATAGGGAAAGACAGAAGCTGGGTTCACTTTGGTCTAACTCACAAACTGCCCAAATCCATTTCATTCCAAGCTAGCATGTTTTGCAAATTCAGCCTCTGTTGCGATTAATTAATAATTGTGCACAGAAGACCCTTAGAGGGGTGTTTGTGTGTCCAGCGCATACATATATGTAAGCTTCTCTAAGGCTGGTTTCCCTCCCATTTTGATTGTGTAATATTAGACATGCTAAGAATGTTTCTGAAAAAAAGACACTTGCAAAAATAATTAAAGGGATTGAAATAGAATTAAATAATCGTCACAGAAATCTAAAGCAGAGAATAAACATATTTAAGGAAAGAGTAGTGGTTGGGGAAGAATGGGGGAGGAGCGAACAACGGGTGCTATAATACTTTTTCCTACATTTCCCCCCTTTTTTGGTTTGTCCTGTTTTTAAAATTCTTAAAATTCTCATATTTTCACTTGAATCCTTGTTGTAGTGCAGGAGCCTCCTGACCTGGTGACTTTTAAGACTTGTGGACTTCAACTCCCAGAATTATATTTATTGTTTTACCCCTTCCCAAATGTTTGCTTTTGATTTTCTGATTTTTTTCATTAATAGAAAGAAAACAAAGAAAGGAAGAGATACCCTGTTTACCCTAAAATAAGACCTAAAATAAGACCGCATAATAAGTCCAATCAGGCTTTTGAGCGTATGCACAAAAATAAGTCCTCCCCCAAAATATTGAAACACAGCAGCAGCCATGAGGTAACCACACTCGCCTCCTCCTGCACTTCAAAAGTAATGACCTCTCTGAAAATAAGGCCAAGCGCTTACTTTGGGGGTCAAAAGAAAATAGACCCTGTCTTATTTTTTGGGAAACACTGTAGTATTATTTAAAATATTTTGGAGCATCCTGGGGATTGGAATCTATCTACCTTGGGCTTGTTCCAGAGGTGAAAGCAACTCAAAACCTTACGTTGCATTCCCACATCAAGCTAATCTTCGGTTAACATGTTTGTGTCTCTCTGTCTGTCTGTGGCTTGTGACTACTTTATAATTCAGAATATAATGTGAATCCAGAAAATTGGTTAATTCAGTTACTGTCAGGCACCAGGAAAATCAGGTGATCTAGATAGTTCAAATGTGCTTAACGATTTATTGTAAGCTTATGTTATTTGCAAGAATCTGAACTACTAACGGTCAAAGGAAATAAGTGGAAATTAAGAAGGAATTCTAGATAGATCTTTTGTGGGCATGAAGGTACTCATGACTAATGACATGTTTCACCTCTCCCTTGGGATCAAGCCCATTCAGAATGTTCTGGTGCATGCTGGGAAAATCAAGTTAGTGTGGGGTATGGTCTATTTTTGAGTTGAATTTATTTGAGTGCTGAAATCCTGGTATTGCAATGGAAAAGGTGAAAGAGTGCTTATCTATACACTACTAAACTCTCATGGTTGTTTGTCACCTTTGGTTGGGTGAAATAGTGTATCCTAGGGCAACAATTTTTGAACCAATGGGCTTTCTTAAAGAGCGTGTCCAAAGTCTGAGATCTGTGACTCCCATTGTGATTCAAATTTGGCAAAGTTTTGATGACTTTGATCCTGCCATGCCATCAGCAGCAGCTCATGGCATCATCATTTCCAACATTTCCTTCTGGCTTCCCTCAAGGAAAGTCAATGGGGAAGCCAGTAGGAAATCAGAAGTCATACCTATATGCACTGCTTTTTTCCCATGTGTTCTGACCTGGGCTTCCCCAAAAAGCATGAGGTAGAGCCCGGGTCCTGACAAAACCCCTTTTATTAAACGAATGTGAATTCCCCTCATTCACATTCCGCCAGGCCTGGCAAACAATCTTTCAAAGGAATATTTATGACCACAGACTTTATCTATAATGGAAAGCTGCCATGTAAATGTTTTCCAAATGAGGTGCTGTGCAAGGAAAGACTGGGCACAGAGTCTCTGAGATTCATGGACAGATCTTCACAATCCTGAAATGAATCTAATGACCGAACAAACAAATTGTTTCCTGCAAAAGCCCACTCCTCTTTCGCTCCTCTTTTAATTCCTATGGAAGGGGCCCATCACCTTCCACCTGTGACTTTACTCCCAAGTATACCCTGAGTTCTGAGTTGTTCTTTTCTTCTGACTGCTCTATACTCACTGAGAACAGGCTCCAGCTGTTCCTCTGCCTCATTACTATCTAGCTCTGTAGGCACATGATCACTGCCAGACAATCTTGGCCCCATCTCTGCCTCCAATGCAGACCCCTTGTCCGAGCCTTCCCCAGCCTCCAAGACTGGCCCATGCTCCTCCCCAACCTCCTCACTGTCTGACTCTGCTGCCAGCTCTGCTGGCCGCTGGCAGGCCACAACACATAGTCATTCTATTTCCCTGTTTAGGCAAAGAGATAGCTGTGAAATAATAACCCAATGGGTCATAGGTTGTCTAGAAAAGTTATCAAGCCAAAAGGCTGCTACTCCTTATGGCAGTGGTTCCAAGGGAAGAATATCTTTTTAGGGTTTGAAATTCAGTTTGCTTTGTTTGAGCCTCCAGAGGGGAGCATACAGCGCTGATTCTCGAAGATAATACAGAAAGGTTTAAAATGAAATGGACACTTTCAGAATCATCGAGGCTCCTGCTGGGTCAGACTAAAATATTCATTTAGCAGCCTCTCTCCCTGTTAGGTCTCCCAAAAGCAGGACTAGATTGCTCCCCTGTGATTGGCATTCAGAGGCATCCAACCAACACAAGCAGTGCAATTTTCATCCTGCATGATTGTATATATACACAACGGAGACAATGATATTAGGATTTATTGGCCGTTAATTTCAGAGCTGAGCTGTACATTGTATTAGGCTGTATATATATGGTGGCTCGGTGGCTAAGAAGCTGAGCTTGTTGATCAGAAGGGTCGGCAGTTCGGTGGTTCAAATCCCTAGTGCCATGTAACGGAGTGAGCTCCCGTTACTTGTCCCAGCTTCTGCCAATCTAGCAGTTCGAAAGCATGTAAAAATGCAAATAGAAAAATAGGGACCACCTTTGGTGGGAAGGTAATAGCATTCCATGCACCTTTGGCATTTAGTCATGCCAGCCACATGACAACAGAGACATCTTCAGATAGCGATGGCTCTTCGGCTTTGAAATGGAGATGAGCACCGCCCCCTAGAGTTGGGAACGACTAACACATATGTGCGAGGGGAACCTTTACCTTTAATAAGGGGGACTCAAGGTTGCTGCCAACATTACTGCTGGTTCAGTGCATGTGCAATTTTACTCACACACATGCAAGACACATGCTCTGTGCGCGTGTGCAGTTGTTCATAAATACGTCTGTGTATGCGCAGAACATTAAAAAAAATATGCCGCACCGATCGGGGAACTGGTTTGGAGGTGTAGCAGGCCTGGGTCGCTGCTGGTTCCAACAACCCAGGTCGGCAAACCACTACCAGTCTGAACTGGTAGGGACCCACCTCTGGGGGACTCCTTGCTTGAGATTAAGACATGAAGTCATGTTTAATGGATGGTTTATACCAGGAGTCTCCAACCTTGCAACTTTAAGACTTGTGGACTTCAACTCCCAGAAGCAAAGCTGGCTGAAGAATTCTGGGAGTTGAAGTCCACAATTCTTAAAGTTGCCAGAGTTGGAGACCCCTGGTTTATAAAAGCACCCATAATGTCTGAATCTGGACCTCAAGATATATATCCCTTCTCTCATCTTATTCAGATGACTACCAGTAACAGGCAGTCCTTGACCTATGAGCACAACTGAGCCCAAAATTTCTGTTGCTACGTAAGACATTTGTTAAGTGAATTTTGCCCCATTTGATGACACTTTTTGCCATGGTTGTTAAGTGAATCACTAAAGTTATTAGGTTCATAACTCCATTTTTAAGTGAATCTGGCTTCCCCCATTGATTTTGCTTGTCAGACGATGACCAAAAGTCATGACATGACTCCAGAACACTGCAACCGTCATAATTATGAGTCAATTGCCAAGTGTTTTGATCCTGTGACCCCATATGGAGTGGCTGCAAGGATTGTAAGTGTGAAAAACCATCTAAGTCACTTTTTTCTCAGTGCTGTTTTAACTTTGAACTTTGACCTGTGTTAAACTGTTGCACGGTCAAGAATTGCCTGTAGTTTTATCTGGGCCATGGTGCAATTTTTCATTTACATACTGTTGTTTTATAACTGCATTGTTTTTTGACTCTTGATGGGCAGGCAGAGTAGAAGAGCAGCTCATACATTTATTAAAATTGTTTAATAAATCAATAAGCAGTGTTTCAGCCTGTAAACTCAAAGCTTGAGGGGTGCTTAGATCTGGGCCATGAAGCCTCGGAAGCAACAAAGGACTGGCCCACTATCCCTTTGCCAGCGAAAATGGAGCTTGGGAGTGCCATGCGTGACCCATCTGGGCTCCATTTTCATTGGCAGAGGGTTGGCAAAACAAACAAAAAAATAAAACAAAAGGAGGAATATTTCCTCTTTTGCATTTGAGCCTTCAAGAAGGAACAGGAGAAAATAGTAATATATGAGTATATATTCAAAAGTAAGATGCAAAGGGGGGGGGGAACATAACCAGGATAGATTTGAGAAGGGAACAAGAAATGATATTTAACTATTTTTGGTGTCTGTGAAAATTCCACCACCAAGAAAATAAAAATTAAGAGCTGTAAGAGACACCTACAACAATAGAAAAAGAAAGGAAGAGAGAAGAGGAGAGGAAAGGAAGAGGAGGGAAGGAAGATAGAGGTGAGGAGAGGAAGACAGAAGGGAGAAGGAGAGAGGATAGGAAGAGGAAGGGGAAGAGAGGAGTAGAGGAGAGGTAAGGGAAGGAAGGGAAAGGAGAGAGGAAGGAAGAAAGTAGAGAAGGGAAGGAGGGAGAAAAGAAAGGGAAAAGAAGGTGGTGTTAAAACAGGCAAGGGGTGGTAAATAAAGCAGCCCAAACGGTGTGTTATAACCCTGTAAATGGAATGACAAATGTATAACAACGCCGAAGGTAAAAAAGAATAACAACTATGCGAATGTATACCTATAATTGTATATAGAGAACATAAAAAACTTTTCCAAAAAAAGAAGGAACAGGAAAGGAGGAAGGGAAAGAGGAAAGACAAAGAAAAAGAAGGAAAGATGAGAAGAGAGCAAGGAAGGAAAAATAAGGAAAGAGGAGAAGGAAGAAGAAAGGAGAATGAAGAAGGGAAGGAAGGAAGGAGATTATAATGAGAGGGAGAGAGGATCTGAGGGAAGTCCTGCCTTAGCACTTGGCCACCACAGGTGCTCCCCGACACGAGTGATGTTGAGCTGGCCATGCCCACCCCGGGATCAAACACAACCCTGATGCATCCCTCAACACCCTGGTCTAGACAGTAAAGAAGATACCAAGAGAACTTGACAGGTAAAAGCAGCTCCAGAAAGTCAAACCCCAATCATTTGCAAGTTTGCCTAAGCAACCTTTTAAAAAACATTTCTCTCTCTCTATTTCTCTCTCTCTCTCTCTCTCTCTCTCTCTCTCTCTCTCTCTCCCTCCCTCCCTCCCTCCCTCCCTCCCTCCCTCCCTCCCTCCCTCCCTCTCTCTCTCTCTCTCTCTCTCTCTCTCTCACACACACACACACACACGGTTAACCAGCCAGAACAAGTACTTGGGTAGCCAATTTCCATGCTTTCTGTCAAAGTGAAGCCAAGAATCAGAATTTCCAAGGACAAGAGATGTCAATGCTATTGCTAACCCACTGGGGCATGAAGCATACAGGAAAGGCTCTGTTGAACCATAATGAGAAGGAAAAGCAATGGGGTGGGATGGGGAATTGCCCTGAGATTTTTTTTTTAAAGGAATTTGCATACTCATTCTGACAGAGCAATCATTTTTTTCCCCCCAATGGCTGCGTCAGGGATGTCTAACCTTGGTAAGTTTAGGACTTGGGAACTTCAACTCCCAGAATTCCCCAGCCATCACGGCTTCAGGTCTTAAAATTGGCAAAGTTGGACACCTCTGGCTACTTCGTAGTAAATAGCCAATATTCTTCCTCCCCTTTGCTGTTGTATATCTGAGAGTGAAGGGAACTCTTAATTTATGTATGACTAGCTGATAACCTGGCATTGCCCTGGTATTCATTTCATGGCCATATATTTATCTTCAAAATAATGAAAGCCTTGTTGAAAATGTCTGGACCAAACATAATTTCTAATGTTGGTGTAATGTTGGATTTTCCCCCTTACCAGAGGGAGCCCCTTATGGAATCCTGTGAAGCTGTTACCATGGCAATTTCACTGCGCTGCACAGTATAAACTATTTTATGACAGTACGGTAGAAGCCATTTGAAGGTACAACAGGCTGTATCTTAACAGAACACATCCCCTGAGGGGCATTAGGGGTGTCTTACTCCCACAGTATTTGTTTTCAGAGAGTAAGTCATCTGTGTAACAAGTTTGGTTGGAATTGCTTGAGGTGTTCCAGAGTTTTGCTGGAATACACAGACACAGACAAACACATATACACACAGACACACACCCCCTTCATTTTTGCCTCTTTCTCCAACTATGCTGCAGTCCCAAGCTTTCTCTCCAGTCTCAGTCCTTCTCCAATTTGGGGCACTCCAAAAGTATCTCTACCTTTCAGAATTTCTACCTTCTGGCACGCATTGGACTTGGGTAAAACCAAACTAGCCAATGAACAAGGATTCAGTTGCTACGCACCACCAATCATAACAGATCATTAGTAACTCAAATGCATCACCTTCTTAATCAAGACTAGCATTTCTCAACCTTGTGAAATTTAAGATGGATGGAAAAATTCTCAATCATCCAGATCACAGTTGTCCCAAAGGTGCTTTTTCTGGAGGCAACTGGACTTTCTTGTTTTTTTTATGTTTAGCTTCTCATCCAAGAAGCTTCTTCAGCTCTGACTGGATGGTGGGGAATGGAAGGATTTACATTCTTTGCAGACAGCTGGTCATTTGCATCCTTTTAGAGGGTGGTTGAAACACCAGAAAGTTCAGTTGCCTCCAGAAAAAACACCTTTGGGTTAAGATGGATGGATTTCAACTCCCAGAATTCCCCCACCAGCCTGGTTGTCTGGAGAATTCTGGGAATTGAAACCCAGTAATTTAAAACATGGCAAGGTTGAGAAATGCTGGTCTAGATATTAATAAGCATCGATGAAGCATATTGTTGTTGTTAGTTGCAAAGTCATGTCTGACCCATTGTGACCCCATGGACAATGTTCCTCCAAACCTTCCTGTCCTCTGCCATCCTCTGGAGTCCATTCAAGTTCACGCTGACTTCTTCATTGACTCTATCCAAGCCATCTCTCAAGCCATCTTGAGAGACCGCCTGCTGCCAATTACCTCCCACAGACCCATTAGATCTCACAGGGTTGGCCTCCTCCGGGTGCCATCTACCAGCCAATGCCATCTGGCTATTACCCGGGGGAGGGCCTTCTCTGTGGCAGCTTCGGCCCTCTGGAATGAACTCCCCGCAGGGATTCGGACCCTCACCTCTCTCCAGGCCTTCCGAAAAGCCGTTAAAACCTGGCTTTGCTGGCAGGCCTGGGGGTGATGAGTTCCCTCCCCTCTCGACATGTATGGTTGTGTGACTGTTGCTTACTTTTATTATTCGTATTTCGTTTTTTATGTTCCCCTTTTCCCCCTTGAATTGTTCGCCGCCCTGAGTCCTCCCGGAGAAGGGCGGCATACAAATAATAAAATTCTATTCTATTCTATTCTATTCATCTCATTCTCTGATGTCCCCTTCTTCTTTTGCCCTCCATCGTTCCCAGTATTAGGCTCTTCTCCAGGGAGTCCTTCCTTCTCATTAGGTGGCCAAAGTACTTGAGTTTCCTCTTCAGGATCTGGCCTTCTAAAGAGCAGTCAGGGTTGATCTCCTCTAGGATTGACTGGTTGGATTGCCTTGCAATTGGATCGCCTCACAGGAGTCTTCTCCAGCACCAGAGTTCAAAGGTCTCCATTCTTTGGCCCTCAGCCTTTCTTATGGTCCAACTTTCACAGCCATCCGTTGCAACTGGGAAAACCACAGCCTTGACTAGACATACTTTTGTTGGCAGGGTGATGTCTCTGCTTTTTAGTATGCTGACTAGATTTGCCATGATGAAGCATAAGCAATGTTCAATAAAGCCACGTTTCTCATTTGGTGCAACACAACTTGATTCATTCCACAACATGAAGACGATAAATCAGGGCTGAGGACTTGGGGCTCTTGAGGATTGCTGATCTGCAGTGCTCAGCATTACAGACATGGCTGGGTGGGCTGCGTGACATTCAGCAAGAGCTCAAGATCGATAGTTTCCCAATTCTTGCCAAACATACTTTGGAGATGTACCGAAAGCGCATGGAAAATGTTCTCCCTCATTTCTCTGCATGACCTTCAAGTCGCCCTCTGGTTGGGTGACTTCCCACTGCTGCTGTGAGAACGGGCATCGTCCATTAATCTGTTCCTGACACTTTGCAATTGCCTTCTTCCAACCCATCATCCTATGTCAGTGCTGTGGCCAGAGCTTGCAGCAGATTTGGACAGTGAGGAGGTTGGGGAGGAACACGGACCAGTCCTGGAGTCTGGGGAAGGCTCTGATGAGGGCTCTGTGTTGGAAACAGAGAGGGGCCAGGGCTTTATGCCAGTTATCAGCTGCCTTCAGAGTCAGACATCACTGAGGCAGAAAAATAGCTGGATTCTGTTTCCTGTGTGCGCATACGCAGAGTGACCAGACAAAGGGGACATTTAAAGAACAGGGTTCGACTTAGGAGTAAGGCCACAGGTGGATGATGAATGGCCCCTCCCAGAGGAAATAAAAGAGGAGCAAAAGGGGAGTGGAGTTTGCAGGAGACAATTAGTTCGCTTAATTGGTTGGTGACTCTCTGAGACTCTTTGCCAGGTTTTGCAGATATTGGCCTGGCAGCTCCCCAAGCCAGATGAGGTCTGTGACTGTAAATCTTCCCTTGAAAAACTTTGCTGGATGTGAATGAGCAGAATTCACAGGAAATTAATAAAAGGGTTTTTTTTTGTTGGGACTAGGAGTTTGTTTCATTTTCGGGAAGCCTTGGTCAGAACAGACAGCTTCTCCTCTTCCTTCTGGGTTTCTTTTCTTTTGGTTCCTTAGACAAAATGGCCCAGGTCCTCAATCCATCTTCTGCCTGCGATGCTCATTTACAAGCATCGGGAGATGATGGCTATTGTTATTTTGGCAGTTCGATGCATCACCCATACAGGTGGTGCTTATGGCACACGGATTGGTTTCCAAAGAAAATTGCATCATATGCAAACGAAGGGGGAATGAATACAATTAAGACTCACTGCTTTGCCAGACGGTGCATATCCCTGTGCGGTGAACGCATCCAATATGCCTCTCATCCTTCCCCATCCTTTGGGAATGTTTTCAGCCCCCAAAAAGTCTGCTCAGTCAAAAAAAAAAGACAGCAGAATGAACCCACCAATGGTGCCAGCCATATGCTAATGTATTTTGATAACCTGTTTTGCTTTTTTCCCCCTTTGGCAATGCTTTAAGGTAGACTGCTGCTGTCCCAAGCTGCTTGTTTGCTCTCCTGGCTGAAACAGAATTCCTGAAACATCTTCTTTAAAGACCTGAGGGCCTGTTCTGACCGAGGCTTCCCCAAAAAGTACAAAGCACATCCCTGGTCCCGACAAAAACTTTAAACGAATGTGAATTCCTCTCCTTCACATCCAGCAAAGGCCTGGTAAACAGTCTTTCAAAGGTGAATTTATGACCACAGACCTTATCTAGCTTGGAAAGCTGCCATGTAAATATTTTTCAAACGCAGTGCTATGTGAGGAAAGACTTGACACAGAGTCTCTGAGATTCACGGACAGATCTTCACACTCCTCAAACAAACAAACAAATGAACAAATTGTTTCCTGCAAAAGCCCATTCCCCTTTTGCTCCCCTTTTATTTCCTATGGGAGGGGCCATTCACCATCCACCTGTGGCTTTACCCCGAGTCAACCCTGATTTCTTAGCTGTTCTTTTCTTTTGGCAGCTCTGTGCATGTGCACACTGGGAACAGGTTCCAGCTGTTCCTCTGCCTCACTGTTGTCTAACTCCAAATGCAGCTGAGAACTGCCAGACGGCCTTGGCCACTCTCTGCCTCCGACACAGAGCCTTCCCCAGCCTCCAGGACTGGCCCATGTTCCTCCCCAACCTCCTCACTGTCGGACTCTGCTGCCAGCTCTGCTAGCCCCTGGCAGGCCACAAAAACAGCATTCTATCCTTGTCAGTCCCAAAGAACCAAGAACGACACCTGGAGTTACTTCTGAATAGTTTCTTTATTGTTATTCAGCTAGTGAATATTCATCTGTTGTTATTCACCTAGTTAGAAATCTTACCAGATTGTAACAATTCACTGCATAACTATTAGATAAACTCTGAATCTCTAGGGAGGTCTGTCTTTGCTCTCTTCCTGCCTACCAGACATTCAAAGCTCCACTGTCTCCTTGCCGTCTGGAAAGAGGCTCTTCCTCCTAGGACTCCAGGCTACCTTCCACCATAGTCCTGTCTTGCTCTGATCTCAAAGGCAAAGGAGTTTTTGAATTGGGTTTTGGATGCAGGCTTTCCCTGGTGAATTGCTTCAAAAGGGAATGAATACTGAATAACAGAGTTGGAAGGGATCTTGGAGGTCTTCTACTTTCAACTCCTTGCCCAAGCAGGAGACTTTATAATATTCTGTACAAATGGCTGTCCGATCTCTTCTTTAAAGCCTCCCGTGATGGGACACCCATAACCTCTGGAGGCAAGTTGTTCCACTGGTTAATTATTCTCACTGTCAGAAAATTTCTCCTTCATTCTTGATTGGATCTCTCTTTAATAAGTATCCACCTGTTATTTTTGTCTTGCCCTCATGTGCTTTGAAGAATAGGTTGACCCCCTCTTTTTGTGACAACCTTTTAAATATTGGAAGACTGCTATCATGTCACCCCCTAGTCCTTCTCTTTGTCAGACTAGACCAGGGGTCAGCAACCTTAAACACTCAAAAGAGCCACAAAGATCCTAACCAGAAGCCCCCCCATCCAGTTCTGAAGATGACTGGAAGTCCGGTTTCCCCATCATAGACTCTCCCCCTAGCACGGCATCCTTTTTCCCCTACCTGTCCTAACTGAAAGTCCTATCAATTGTGGAGCTGACCAGTGACAGGGAGCCGCAGCAGAGGGATGAAAGAGCCACATGCAGCTCCTGAGCCATAGGTTGCCAACCCCTGGATGAGACCCACCTAGTTTCTGCAACCATTCATCATATGTTTTAGTCTCCAGCCCCTTAATCATCTTTGTTGCTTTCCTCTGCACACTTTCCAGAATCTCAACACCTTTTTTCTATGGAGGTGACCAGAACAAGATGCATTATTCCAAGCGTGGCCTTACCAAGGAAGCATATAGTAGTACTAATATTTGCTGCACAATCATTTTGTATTTAGGATATATTCTTCCTGGATGATTAATGGCACCATCCAGCATTGGGTAAAAAATATAGTCTGCTTAATATTTAATATTCATTCTGGTCACAGCACTATCTTTCTCTCAAAGATGATCCAACTGATCACAGGATTTTTCTTAAAACTGTTCGGCTCCACACAATTTATTATGTCTGGTTCCTGAGCCCTCCTCTGCCATTTGCAATTTCTGTATTTTCTTTCTGGGAAATTCTATTAAAAAGAGATAAAGGCTATTTATAAAGTTTACTCCCACCCTTTTGAGATGCTTCCTATAAGAAGAGAAGTGCTTGTGTGTATATCATGCAGTCTTCAGGAACAAATACTTACAACAGATATTGTTAACTTCTCGGCTGGTTTCTGTAAGGGCTCTGTGATCGACACTAATTAGCAAGCAGTGTTGTTATTCTCCGTAAAAATTGGCAGCAGCAAGAACTGAGGAGGTTTTTTTAAAAATAAATGGGTGGGGTGGATGTAATGGGGATGATTGGCCCAGGGCCACCATGGAAAACTCAGCAATCAAAGTAACAATCAGCCTTTCAAAGGATGGATTCAGACCCAGGAAGCCAGTCAGACAGAAGATTATAAATCTGGGGGACTTGCCCCCCCCCCAATATTCCTGTTTAGTAGACAAAGCAGAGTGAAGGAAATACATGATCTTGGACACGGGTGTTGAACTCAAGGCGTCACATTGCCCTCACGTGACTTTTTGTGACATTTTTTTCCCTTTGCGGAGTTGGGTTGGGCGTGGCCTCTGCATGATGCATCTGGCCTACGGACTGCCAGTTTGATACCTCTGATCTAGGATGTCATAAGGGGACATTTTGGAAAGAGTGGTGAAGGAGAAGACCAGGCAGAGTTATGGGCTTGGAGTCAAGATAGTAATTAGCGTGGAGTTGTTACATTCCCACAAATGTTTGAAATCCAGCTCCCCTTGAAGTCCGTTGACTCTTATCTAATGCCAAATTAGTGACAATCATTATTTCACAAGATTCTTGTGTATAGACATCAGAAAAAAATTATTTTAACTGGAACTTAATATGTGGTTCGATTCTTTGCACCTGACAGGTGATTTTCAGGCAGTAGGAGGCTGTTTCCAGGGATGCTCATAGGCTGTGCTAAGAAAAATTCAACATGTGGTCAGAACTGTACATTATTGCCAGTGGTTGGACTCAAATTTTTTACTACTGGTTCTGTGGGCATGGCATGGTGGAAGTTGCTTGGTGGGAGTGGCAAGGAAGGACACTGTAAAATCTCTATTCTCACCCACTCCAGGGGAATGGTACTGCAAAATCCCCATTCTCTCCCAATCAGCTGGGACTCAGGAGGCAGAGAATAGATGGGCTTCCAACAGGTATTAAATTTAGTCAATATCTTTACTGTAATGAATGCTATCACTTTTAGCAACCACTGTTCCATTGTAAAAGGTAAAAAGATAAAGGTTCCCCTTGCATATATGTGCTAGTCATTCCGGATGTGAAGTTCCCAGTAGCAGACCTAATTAATTTACGAGCCTCCAGACAAAGTTCAAAAGAAATCCAATCATTTATTAGGATTGACATTCTGGTGTAGACTCCTGTAGAGCCAAAACTGCTTTCGCTTAATTGCGTTTGAACGTTACCCCTGTAATTCCCTCCCTTCTGTCCTGCATCATAATTCATATTCTCCAACTAGGCTGTAGACATGAGATCTAACTCCGGCCAAAGGCATGTATGGAATTTCCCCTTCCATGCCAGCCTGATAATTCTCATGGCAATGCTTTAGAAGTTGACATCCGGCCCCCCTCACTTCCCGAAAGCGACCTGTGTGACACAAAGACAATTTGAGTACAGGTATATAACTTAAGGATGTGTCCCTCCCCCAGGCTAGCTTGGATTTTCTGCATGGAATTTTGCTATGAGGCGATCAGCCTGGATATTTCTACTTTTCACCCAAGATGCCTCCGATAATGGGTAGCCCTTCCACTTGATTAAGTATTGGAGTTGTCTCTTGTGCCACCTTGAATCGAGGATTCATTGAACTGCATAATGGGTTTGTCCCCCTATGACCATAGGGCCCGGGGGCTCCCGGGGTAGTGGTCTCAGAGTGGATCTGATCACAGGTTTTAAGAGGCTACTATGAAGCGCTGGGTGTATCTTCCCCAACAATCGAAGTAGTTTCATTTGCACTGTGACTGGGTTGATGGTCTTTACTATGGGGAATGGTCCCATAAACTTTGGCCCCAGTTTCTTGCTTGGCAGTTTTAATCTCAAATATTTTGTGGAGAGGTAAACCTTCTCTCCTACCCAGAATGGCCGTTGCGGAGCCCGGTGTTTATTTGCCTGTTTCTTATAGGTTTGTGCCGCTTTAGCCAGTGCCTTTTTGACATTTTCCCAGGTTGATTTCAGCATCGACATCCAATAAGTCAAGCTGACTAAGGAGGGGGGATCCCTTGGATACTCAGGCATTGGGTCGAAGTCCATACCGCTCACTATTTTGAACGGCATGAGTCCTGTGCTACTGTGAACAGCATTATTGTACACGACCTCAGCAAAAGATAAAAGGTCTGTCCAATTAGTCTGCTGATAGTTCACGTAACATCTTAGGTACTGATTGCTGTTCGCAATCACCTCCTGTAGTTACTTCTTTGTCCATTACACTGAGTAGACCTGCACCTGCATGCATCCTGATACAACTCCCAAATGCTTTCATGAACATTCCCTTTGATCCAATGCTCTGCCACCACCTGGTGGCCAACCAGTCTCTCCTCGCCCTGCTTGGAGTTGACACCCTGTCCAGGGTCCTCTACCTCCTCCAAGGCCAACTCATAAGACCCCTTGCTGTCGGAGTCTGGCAACAGCTCTAACAGCTCCTGCCGGGCCACAACAGGGTCCTAAATGCCTCCAGATTTTTGTGGTCGGTCCAGACTTAGAATGGTTTCTGGCTCCCTTCCAACAGGTGTCTCCAGGTTAGCAGTGCCCATCTCACTGCGAAAGCCTCCTTTTCCCATGTGGCCCATTGTCTCTCTGTGTCTGTGAGCTTACCGGAGGTGTAGGCGCAGGGTTGTAAGTTTCCTTGGTTATTTCTTTGGAGTAGCACCGCTCCCACTGCCACATCGCTGGCATCTGCCTGGATCATGAAAGGTTGCTCGGGGTCAGGATGCTTCAGCACTGGCTCCTTTGCAAACATTTCTTTTAGTGTCTTGAACACCTCTTGGCAGGTTAGGTCCCATGGTAGGGATTGTCCCGGATGAGGTTTCATTCCTGGGTTCCCTGTCTTCAGGAGGTCTGTCAGGGGTTTGGCAATCTTTGCAAAGGAGGGGATGAATTGCCTGTAGAAGTTCGTGAACCCTAGGAAGCTTTATGGCTGTCTGCCGGTGCGAGGGGGATACCAGCTTAGGACGGCTTGCACTTTCGATGGGTCCATCTCTATTCCCTCATTTGACACTCGGTAACCCAGGTCTAACCATGCATGGTGGAATTCACATTTTAATATCTTGACGTACAGGTTGGCTGCCAGAAGTTTTTCCAGTACTTGGTGGACCAGGGGTATGTGGTCAATCATGGTCTCCATGTAGATAAGGATGTCATCTAGGTAGATGAGGACCCCCTTGTAGAGGTGCTCGTGCAGCACCTTGTTTATTAACTGCATGAATACCGCTGGGGGCCCCTGCAGCCCGAAAGGCATCACTTTAATTTGAAAGCTCCCTAGAGGGCAGTTGAACGCTGTTTTCCACTCATCTCCCTCTTTGATTCATACTTGGTAGTACGTTTCTCTGAGGTCTAGTTTGGTGAAGACTTTTCCCTTGACCAGATGAGACAGCATGTCCTTCATGAGGGGGAGTAGGTACAGGTTGTGTATGGACACCCCATTCATCCCTCAAAAGTCCACACACAATCTCATGGTTCCAGTGTGTTGTTTTTTTTTGAAGAGGACTGGTGCCGCGACCCGTGGCTTGGCTGGCTCAATGAACCCCCTTGCTAGGTTTTTGTCTATGTATTTGCACATCTCTTGCATTTCCTGGGGCATCATGACATACAGTTTGGGCTTGGGTAGTTTTGCTCCGGGGATGATTTCGATGGCACAGTCTGTCTCCCGGTGGGGAGGCAGAACATCACACTCGGCCTCACTGAATACTTCTGCGAGGTCTTAATATTCTATTGGAATCAGTTCGGCCTCTTGGGTTTTGTCGAATGTGGTTGCCAGTTGTTCTCATGGGCTTTCTTGGGGGGGTTCCAGTGTGGGTGGTGTTTCTGCTTGCTGGTGTGGGAGGGGTTGGGAGCCCCTTGATATCCTAAGTCTGTGGGTACCCCCTTGCCACCAGATGGTTGGTTCCCACTTGTCTAGACAGGAAAGTCCCAGTATGACTGCGTCTATCATTTTGGGGGCTATTATGAATCGAATTACTTCCCAGTGATCCGTTATTTCTAGCCTCACTGGTTCAGTTTGGTGGGTGGCATAGGCTCCTCCCATTAGGGACCCGTTGACCTGCTCGAACCAGATCGGCTGGGCCGTCTTTTTGCTCTGATCCCCAGTTTCAGGACTGTGGTTAGGTTGATCAAGCACCTTGTGCATCCTGAGTCTATTAGGACTTGAAAATCCCCCTGGTTTCCAGTTTTTGGGGCTGTGAGGCATATTGGAAAAGGAAAGGGTGAATTGATTCACTCACCATAGGGTCATTTTCTCCCTCGTCCTCGCTGTCATATGATTTGGGTGACTAGTTGTTGTTACCTGGGGTTCCATCACTTTCACCTGAGGGAGAAGGGGCCTTTGCAGCCTGGAGGGCTTTCCCGGATGTGTTGGTAGTCTGTTTGGGCCTCTTTCTGGTTGTGCCCTGTGTGGTGGGTCTGGCCTTGGTTTTGGGGCTGGGGTTGGTCATGCAGCTGCCATGTGGCCCATTCCCCCGCATCTGTAGCATTTAAGCTGACTTTGAGGGAGGGCTGGTCTCAGCCTGCTGTGGTGCTGTGGTTCCCACCAGCTGGGTAGTTTCAGGTCAGGTTGACCTCTCTCTTGTGTGTCCAGTTGCTTTGTCATGTCGCTGGTGCGCAGCCCACTGTCGACTTTTGTTGCTACTTGGAACCACTCAGAGAGTTGATTTGAGGTGTCGCAGTATGCAGTTACCTGGGCAATTTGCTTGTCCAGTCTTGTTCTGAAAAAAATGCACCAGCAACCGCTCTGGTAAAGGGGGTAGCCTTCCTGTGACCCTCATAAATTCACAGATGTGCTCTTTGATGGGGCGGCCTCTCTGCTTTAGGTTGCTGAGTTCCTCTTCCGCATATGAGTCCTCCTCCACCTCCTCAAATCTGGCCTCTAGCAGTTGCAGGAAGTCATCTATGCCTTGCAGTTGGGGGGTTCTCCTCTTGTGGAGGGCGGCTAGCCATTCCCTTGCTTCTCCATCTAGACCCTGTGTGATGGTATTCACTATGGCTTTGGGGGATGGGTAGAGGTACCCATAGCGTTCTAGGTGGATATCAGCTGAATCAAAGAATAGGGCTAGCTAGTCTGAGTCTCCGTCAAACTTTCCCCTGAATTGGGGTGACTCATTCAGCCCTAATCCCCCAGCCTCCTGTCAGCCTTGGTATGCTTGCACCTGATATGGCTGGTCATCTTCTTCACCCCTAGTTTGGAGAGAGGGAGGGGGTTGCCTTCTCTTGGCAGCCTGCCTGCTGCATGGGAGAGGCACTGGTTGCCATTCTGGGCTCCTTCTCCTTCCATCGGGAGGGAGAGGGGGGCTGTGCTCCAGTCTGCATCTCCTCCCTTCAACAAGATCAGATGTCCCTCCCCTCTCTTTTGGGTGGCATGATGGCCCCTATCATGAAGGGTGGCTCAGTAAAAATCCTCCCTCTGTTGCTCTTTTGCACTCCCTTGGGATTACATCTGGGGCTTCGGGAGCCTGGCTTGTTTCCAGTCCTATCTCCAGTTCACCCTTGCCAGCTTCCTTGAGACCCTTCCCTGTATCTGAGGACTAGGGCAAGGGAATTTCCACCAGTACTTATCTTCTCTTGCTTCTGCTTCTGAGAAAGGCATCACTGCTTGACATTGCCGCATACCTCCAGCTGCAATCAATCTCCTGTTGCCTGATTTTCCCTCCAAGCAGCCGAAACATTGGGGGAGTGCTCGGAGAGCCCGGGCTTCAGGAAACCTGGGGAAAAAATTATTTTAAAAGTCAGTTTTGGCTCTCTGTGAAGTTCCCAGAAGATGACCTAATTAATTTACAAGCCTCCAGACAAAGTTAAAAAAAATCCAATCATTTATTAGTATCGGCATTCTGGTGTGGACTCCTGTAGAGCCAAAACTGCTTTCGCTTAATTGCGTTTGAACTTTACCCCTGTAATCCCCTCCATTCTGTCCTGCGTCATAATTCATATTCTCCAACTAGGCTGTAGACATGAGATCTGACTCTGGCCGAAGGCATGCATGGAATTTCCCCTTCCATGCCAGCCTGATAATAGTCATGGCAACACTTTAGATGTTGACATCCGACTCTAGGGGGCAGTGCTCATCTCCATTACAAAGCTGAAGAGCCAGCATTGTCCGAAGACGTCTCTGTGGTCATGTGGCTGGCATGGTTCAATGCCAAAGGCACACGGAATGCTATTACCTTTCCACCAAAGGTGGTTCCTATTTTTCTACTTGCATTTTTACATGCTTTCAAACTGCTAAGTTGGCAGAAGCTGGGACAAGTAACGGGAGCTCACTCCGTTACGCGGTGCTAGGGATTCAAACCGCCGACCTCCATTGTAAGGATCATCAAATCCTTCTTATGTCAGGCAAACAGAAGTCTTGCTGCCATTATCATATATGCAAACAAAATACCATGAACTTTTTCAACACTGGAAAAGTCTGAAAAAGACTAAAACTTCCCCCCCCCCTTTAAATCGGGGCTGCATGGGAACTAGAGTGTTCAATTGCTGGCAAGCGTTAACTTCTGCTTATAAAACCGTTACTTACACACCCACTACTGTCTTAAAATAAGTAGCACTGCTGAGGTGTAAACTGTTTGCAAAATTGTTTTAATTGTGTGATTAATCAAGGTGGTAGTTAAAAAGCTAGTGTCAGATGAACTCAAGTTAATTAGGAAGTTCACAGTCCTAAAAGAAGCGCAACGTTAAAAAGAAGTTTTTGATTTCAAGGTTTGACATATTAAAGCCTCCAAATGTTACACGTGGAATTTTCAAATTGGCAGTTTTATATTATAAGTTGTTCTTCACTGGCATGTTTCCACAAGGGGGAAAAAATCTTTAATATCTTTGTCTCAACCACAGCACACAAATGAGACCGTTTTGAATCATATTTGACTGCACAGGTATTAAAATAGTATTTCCCTGTTTATCTAAGGGCAACCTCAGTAGGTTGAGTCTGTGAGATTCTGCTGCATCTTAAAGATAAAGGTTCCCCTCACACATATGTGCTAGTGGTTCCCAACTCTAGGGGCCGATGCTCATCTCTGTTTCAAAGCTAGAGAGCTAGCACTGTCCAAAGACGTCTCTGTGGTCATAGCCGGCATGACTAAATGTGAAAGGCACAGGGAACGCTGTTACCTTCCCACCAAAGGTGGTTCCTATTTTTCTACTTGCATTTTTTACGTGCTTTCGAACTGCTAGGTTGGCAGAAGCTGGGACAAGTAATGGGAGCTCACTCCATTATGAGGTGCTAGAGATTCGAACCGCCAAATTGCCAGCCTTTCTGATTGACAAGCTCAGCATCTTAGCCACTAAGCCACCATATCCATCTTAATTCCGAGGAAAATAGAAGACTGCAGTGACTTAAAACAGAGGCAGAAGAGTGAGAATATGGATCAATGGTAAGAACGGCAAATAACCTGCTCTAATTTTCCACAGGAACAAGTGGTAAAGTCAACTGAGCAATAAGAAAGCTGTTTGTCTGATCTAAACAACCCTTTAGGGCAGAGGTCTTCAAAGTTGGCAACTTTAAGACTTGTGGACTTCAACTCCCAGAATTCTCTGGAGAATTCTGGGAGTTGAAGTCCACAAGTCTTAAAGTTGCCAACTTTGAAGACCTCTGTTTTAGGTTTTTTTTTTAAAAAAAAAAATCCTGAGTGTTTTGCTCATGAAATCACTCATTCTCAGATGAAACTTTTCTTCCAGGCCTTTAAAAACTACAACAAAAGTTTCCCAGCTTTTTCCAGACATTTAGAAAATTGGCTTGTTAGAACCATTCTCTACATATCTCATTGAACTTCCAATGGTAAATGGCCTTTTATCAAAACAAATGAGATCCAGCTGGAAAAAAATGAATGCTTTTTTTTTTAAACAATGTATGGTTTATATTGGATGTCTTTTTTTTCTTTTTCAACCAAAAATTGAACTGTCACTTGGTGGCATATACTTTATTTAATTTTTGTAGTTTAAAAATTATTCTTGGACGCTACCAACAATCTTGAATAGATATATGCTGTGACAAGTGGTGGAATTCAAATTTTTTTACTACCGGTTCTGTGGGTGTGATATATTGGGCTTGGTATGGCTTGCTGGTTGTGGCTTGTGGTGTGTGGCTTGCGGTGTGTGGCAGGGGAAGGATACTGCAAAATCTCCATTCCCTCTCCACTCCAAGGGAAGGATATCGAGGTGGCGCAGTGGTTAGGGTGCAGTACTGCAGGCCACTTCAGCTGACAGTTATCTGTAGTTCAGCGGTTCAAATCTCACCGGCTCAAGGTTGACTCAGCCTTCCATCCTTCCAAGGTGGGTGAAATGAGGACCCAGACTGTGGGGGCAATATGCTGACTCTGTAAACCGCTTAGAGAGGGCTGAAAGCCCCTTAAGTCTAACTGCTATTGCTATTGCTAAAATCTCCATTCCCTCCCCACTCCAAGGGAAGGATACTGCAAAATCCCCATTCCCTTCCCACTCCAGGGGAAGGTTCCTGCAAAATCCCCATTCCCTTCCCACTCCAGGGGAAGGTTCCTGCAAAATCCCCATTTCCTCCCGATCAGCTGGGATTCAGGAGGCAGAATGGAAGGGGGCGGGAGCAGTCAGAGGTGGTATTTGCCAGTTCTCCAAACTACTCAAAATTTTCACTACTGGTTCCTAAGAACGGGTCAGAACCTGCTGAATACTACCTCTGACGCTGTTTACAGTAGGGTCAAAAAATCAACATAGACATAGACATAAAATAAGAAGAGTTGAAAGGGACCTTGGAGATCTTCTAGTCCAATCTTCTGCTTGGGCCGGAGACCACTTCAGGCAAATTACTGCCCAGTCTCTTCTTAAAAGTCTCCAGTGATGGAGCACCCACAATTTCTAAAGGCAAGCCAATCTACTGGTTGATTGATCTCACCATTAGCAAATTTCTCCTTATTTTTATGTTGCTTCTTTCCTTGTTTAGTATCAATCTATTATTTCTTGCCCTGCCCTCAGGTGCATTGGGGTATAGCTTGACTCCCTCTTCTTTGGGGCAGCCCCTGAGATATTGGAATACTGCTCTTATGTCTCCCTTGGTCATTTTTTTCATCAGACTGGACACACCCAGTTCTTGCAACCATTCTTTATATGTTTTAGTCTCCAGTCCCCTAATCCTCTTTGTTGCTCTTCTCTGCACTCTTTCCCAAATCTCAAATATCTTTTTTTTTATATTATGGTGACCAAAACTGGATGCAGCACTAGTGGTCTTACTAAGTCTTTATCAAGTGGTACTAATACTTCACGTGATCTTGATGTAACATACCAGCCACCACAGGACAATCAAAGATCCAGAGATGGAAAAAAATAAGGGCATTTCATCTCCCAATCATGGTTAACATCTTGCCCCAGTTTGCAGCTACTAGGGACTTCTTGTAGAAAAACGGGACAAAAAAGGATGAAAACTGGGTGAGCTAAAAAAAACCCACCCATTTTGCCATGAAGTCCTCATGAGATCTGAACACTCTGGCTTACAATTTTCATTGCTAAACAAAGCAGTTATGAAGTGGGTTGCAACCAATTTATTACTCTTTTTTTGGCCAGGATTGTTACGTGAATCATGTGGTCATTAAGCAAATCCAGCTTCCCCCTCCATTGCCTTTGCTTGTCAAAAACCAGTTGGGAAGGTCACAAGTGACAATCACAAGATGCTGTACATGTAAAATACATGCCAAGTGCCCGGGCCATTCTCAAAAAAACCTGCATTATTTTGGCGCTCGCTAGCTCCCTCGCCCATCAGTTGCCGCTACCTCGCTTGTTCCATTCCCCCATCCCCCCTATTCTACACTAAAAATCTAAGCCAGCCCAGCGACTCCTGGCTGAGATGGAAAACTTTAAGCATGCGGCATCCCAGCCAGCTCACTGATTGGCTGGAGTCCGCTTAAGCACGCCGCGCGAGTCTCCATTTCATTTCGTCTTCGCCGTTTGCTTTTGCTGCTTCACTGGTGAGTAACCAGTGGGAATCTGGAGGCTTTGCCACTTTGGGTGAGCGGTGGCGGCCTTTAGCAAGGGAAGGCCTTCCCTTGCAAAGGCCTTCCCTAGGGAGGCTGCGGCTGGCAGTGCAGCACGCCCCATGCGAATTTCAGCCGCAGCGCCGGGCGCAAGCAGCTAGAACTGGCCGCCCGTAAAAGACTTCCCCAGACTTGTTTTGATGAGCATGGAGCGACTGACGGTAGTTTGTGCCGGCCGCGGCCGCTCAAACTAGTGTCAGTCACCCCCGTGTTCAGCAAAGCAAGCCCAGGGAGGTCCTTTGTGGGCAGCCAATCCTAGCCGCTTGCGCCCGGCACTGTGGCTGAAATAAACCCCCAAAGCCCCTGCCACCACCGGAAATCTGCTGCCGCCTCCTCCTCCAACAGCAGTGCTTTTGAGGAGCAATGAAGCTGCGGGAGCCAATAGGAAGGTGGCGGAGGGGGCGGGAGCAGGAAAAAAAGCCCTCATGTCTTCTCAAAAGCACGGCAGAGGATGAGGCGGCGACAGGGGTAAATGCGGTGCCCTTGCGGCGCCTCCTCCACCCCCCGCCCTTCCCCCACCTGCAGCCCCCCCCCGGCCTGGGGGTGGGTGGTTGGGTTTCTCCCGGGGGAGCCCGGCTCATTTCTCGCGCGCAGGAGTTGTCGGCGGGCGCGGATGTGCTTTGTTTGCAGGCAAAGGTACATGGAGGGCATGCGGCGCTCTTGCTCCGCTGGGCTCCTGGTTCCCTCCCTTCAGCCCCGTTCAGACAAGCTCTTTGGCTGCGCCCAAAGATCCGCGCTTGGAGAAGGACGGCGGTGCTGGGCGGCAGAGGGCCCGCGTTTAGGCGTATCTGGGTGGATGGGTAGGTGGGTGCTGCTCCCCCTCCTCGTCTCTTGTTGCAACATAAACACTCCGGCTCTTCTCTTCCCTTCCCTTCCCGACTGACCTACATTTGTGAGGATGGAGGAGGAATTCTGGGAGTTGAAGTCCACAAGTTTTTAAGCTGTCAGGTTTGAAGACCCCTGGGTTTTTTTTTCTAAAGGTTTAGGGGTCTTGTAACTTGACAGCAAACAAAAAACAAAGGTTTTTTTTAGGGTATTTTCCTGATCAAAACTATAATTGTTTCTGCATGACACCCTTAATCACAAATAGCCAACTAAATAGTTTTATTTCCTTTATTGTATGTGATTACTCAAGTCCAAAAACTGAGTTAATTGGATAAACTCAGCTCCACAATTTACTAAATATACAGTTACAGGAATTTCATGTATAGTATGCTGTCTCTTAGGTTTTATTGAACATAGGAGAATAATATGAGAGGGATTTGATGTAAAATAAGGTCTTTTAATGAATTCAAAATCAACGCAGCAGACAAGACATGGGGGTGAACATAATACACACTTTAACAATATTTTTTTTCTTTTAGCCATCAAATACTGCAGCAAGTGTGTCAGTAATAATAGCAAGACAGGCATAGGATTTTCCAGCCAGGTTAATTTTACTTTTTTATGGTTTTGAAGTTGTATTTAATTTTATCTGTATTAGAAACTTATGAAGGCTGTGCAATATTTTGAGGTGATATAGAGTATGTAAAGGCATGAATATGGTAGAACCTCTGGTCACAACCATAATTCGTTCCATAACTTTGGTCGCAAACTGATTTGGTCATGAATCAAACCTATTTTTGGAAATTTGGCGCTTACAAAAAAAATGGTGCAAAAGGGGAAATCAGCAGCGGGGGGGGGGGGGATGTGAATATTTTGTTCAGAAGCGTTCGTGACCAGAGGTTCTACTGTATAACATCTTCACTTAAGACTTAAGATTCACTTAAGATATAACATCTTCACTTAAGTTTCTCTTAAGAACTGTGGCAAGAAAGATGGTATAGTGACCAAAGTTACAATGGCATTGAAAAAAGTGACTGATGACCATTTTTCACACTTAGCGACCATTTTCACACAGCGAGCATTGCAGCATCCTCATGGTCACGTGATCAAAATTTTGATGTTTGGCAACAGTTACAATTTATATTTGTAAATTGTACTTATGTTGAAATAAAAAAAATTACAATACTATTTTTGCATTGCAGGAAAATTTTTGTTGCTCCGTATAAATTTTTTAATCAAGCCCCCCCCCCTCCCCCGGTCAAAGGTGTCCCTCTTTACCAATCTGAAAATCTGGTCACCTTACTCTCTTGTCTCCCACTCATTTCCCTTGACTGTTAGTTGGTCAGATTCTTGTAGAGAGCTTAAGCTTGTGATAAATCTTTATCCTCATTTGAACTGCCCGCATCTCCTGATTTTCCTGGTGCCTGGCATTATCCAAGTGATTTTTATTCTCTAGATTTGCACCAGCAAATATCCCAATGGTTGCACATAATTTAGTTCTGGTTTAGTATATGTAGGAATCCAGCCATTTGATTTATCATATTGGAGTGAAGATTATTGTGACATTTGAACACAGTAAAGCTACCGTATTTTTCAGAGTATAAGACACACCGGAGTATAGAACGCACCAAGCTTTTGAAGAGAGAAATTTTTTAAAAAAGTTTTTGCACTCTGCAGACCTCCCAAAAATGGCCCCCTTTTATCAAAAAATGGCTCTAGTGTTTTTTGTTTTTAAAAAAAAGGGCATGACTAGCCTTTAGGAGGATTGTAGAGTGCTCCTGCGGGGTGGGCTTGGGGCCCAAAACGAGCAAAAAATGGCCCATTTTTTGTGAAAATGGGCCCATTTGTTTGTCAAAAAAGGGCATGCATAGCCTTTGGGAGGCTTATAGAGTGCTCCTGGAGGGTTCCCCCCCCAAATTGAGTAAAAATTGGGGCATTTCTCGCTCATTTCTGCCCTCCTTAACCCCCTGGAGCACCCTCTAAGCCTCATAAAGGCTCTGCATGGCCATTTTGGTGAAAGAGGCGAGGTTTCGGGAGGCAAAAAATGCTGCATTCAGTGTATAAGACGCACCCAGATTTGAAACGGAGATGAGCACCGCTCATCACTAGCACATATGTGCGAGGGGAACCTTTACCTTTATAACCAGTCAATTGTTGTTTAGTTAAACCATAGTGTATTGCTCTGTTAGCACCAAAGCTACTTTTCATACATAACATCTTCAGGTTTATTCTATTCCCACCTTTCTCAGCCCAGTCAACCAAAGATTCCAGTTCCACAAATTCCCAGTGTGACTATTGCAGTGTTCCGACCCATTTGAAGGACATCCGATTAAAATGAAGTGCAGGCCCCTTACTTTGGGAAAACGTTCTAATCACCTCTATTGTGTACCAGAACCCCTGCTGGGATTAATGCTAGGACAACAATGCAGCATGCTCAATTTAAAAAATGCAGATCAACAAAGCACAGTTGCTAAATTCATAAACAGTCAAAGCCTAAACAAATCCATCAGCTTTGTGCGATGGGATGGTTCATGTAACAGATGAAGTCAGTGGCTGACTGCAGCATATTCAACCAGAAATGTCCCACTTCCATTTTAGCCCCACAAAACCATGCAGGTAGCAGGGCTAAAATATTAGCCAGCATCCCCTCTTTCCGTTGCTGCCTCGAAAGCAAGGTTTATTTTCTTCCTTCGTTCTTTCCTTCCTTCCATCTTTCCTTTCTTTCCTCCCTCCCTCTTTCTTTCTTTCATTCCTCCCTCCACCCTTCCTTCTTTCTTTATCTTTCATCCTTCCTTCCTTTTTTCCTTCCTTCCTTTTTTCTTTCTTTCTTTCATTCCTCCCTCCACCCCATCTCTTTCTTTCTCTTTGATCCTTCCTTTTTTCCTTCCTTCTTTCTTTCCTTCATCCCTCCCTCCCCCTCCCTCCACCCTCCCTCTTTCTTTCATCCTTCCCTTCCTTCCTTCCTTTCCTCCCTGTCTCTCTGCCTTTCTTTTTTCTCTTTTTCTTCTTTCTTTCTTTCTTTCTTTCTTTCTTTCTTTTTTTCATATTTCCTTCTTCCTTCTTTCCTTCCTTTCTTTTACTGCTCGCTCCCACTCCCTCCCTCTCTCTTCCTTGCTTCCCTTCTTCCTTCTTTCTTTATTTCCTCCCTCCTTCCCTCCTTCCCTCTCTCCCTCTCTATCATTACATTTTTAAATAAACAATTCAAGCTGGTAAACATATCTAATATTCCTTCCTCCTCTTCTTTTCCCCACAAAAACAAACCTGTGAGGTGAGTTAGACTACAAAAGGACCATCCCAAAGTCACCTGACTGGCTTTCATGCCTACGGCAGGACTAGAACTCAGGGTCCCCCCGTTTCTATATTTGAACCAACTAAACATGTAGTAGCCAACAGCTCCTGGTTAAAAGGCAGGCAGGAGATTTCCTGTCCCAGGGCTGAAGGCTAGACTGGGAGTCAAGACAACATCCCAGAAGAAGGAAGGAAGTTCTATTATTATTATTTTCCTTATTTTTATCGTGCCTTTATTTTTTATAGCAATAACTCAAGGCAGAGAACATACCTAATGCTCCTTCTCCCTCCTATTTTCCCAATGACAACAGCCTTGTCAGGCTGATTGGGCTGAGAGAGAGAGACTGGCCCAAGATCATCCAACTGGTTTTCATGGCTTAAGCAAGACTAGAGCTCACATGCTCCCTGTTTGTAGCCTGGTGCTTTAACCACTAGAACAGGGCTTCCCAATCCCCGGTCTGTGGAACAGCATCCATCCGGGGCATGCCAGAAACCAGTCTGTGGAAACAAGCGAAGCTCCATCTGTGGGATGCAGGCCACACACAAAACCACACCCCCTCTGGTCCATGAAAAAACCGGTCCCTGATGCTCAAAAGGTTGGCGGCCGCTGCACTAGATCGAACTGGTTGTGTTGCTGTTGCTGCCTTTGAACTTTGTGTAATTGCTTAGTTACAATACAGATGAACAGAGTTGGAAGGGACCTTGTAGGTCATCTAGTCCAACCCCCCTCTCAAGCAGGAGACCCTACACCATTTCTGACAGATGGCAGCCCAGTCTCTTCTTGAAAGCCTCCAGGGATGAAGCTCCCACAACTTCTGAAGGCAACTTCTGTTCCTTTGATTGATTGATCTCACTGTCAGAAAATTCCTCCTTATTTGAATCTGTCGTTCAGTTTCCATCCATTATTCCTTGTCTGGCCTTTAGGTGCTTTGGAAAATAGTTTGACCCCCCTCCTCTCACTGGCAGCCCCTAAAATATTGGAAGGCTGCTCTCCTGTCTCCCATGGTCCTTCTCTTCACTAGACTAGCCATGCCCAGTTCCTGCAACCGTTCTTCATATGTTTTAGCTTCCAGTCCCCTCATCATCCTGGTTAGGATGGTCTGATTCTCGATGCCTTCCTGTTTGCGTAGAAATATTTATTAGCTGCAAAGAAATAAAATTATCTGCGCAGGATCTAATTCACCAAGCAACCTTGAATGAGGGGAAGCACTCCTGAGGGATTCATTCCCTAATTCCTCTCTAATTTTATTGCTGCTTCACTTCTTGGTTAACCGTAACACCGTCAATATTTTTCTTTCCTAAGTGCTGGTTTTGCCCGATTTAACAAAAGGTGGCTTCCAAAACAGGATTAAAGGAAGGAAGAGCACTTTGTTTATCTCAAGCTTTTCCATGCGAGAGGCCTCAAAATACATCCTGCTTCCTATAATTCTCATTGGGCTCGGAAGGCTTGGGACCACTTTTGGTCTAATGTTATGTCTTCTGAGGGATGTGGTGGCTCAGTGGCTAAGACACTGAGCTTGTTGATCAGAAAGGTCAGCAGTTTGGCGGTTCGAATCCCTAGCGCCGTGTAACAGAGTGAACTCCCGTTACTTGTCCCAGCTTTTTCAATGCATCATGCAAAATGCACAGAAAGGCCCCTCAGTGGGGAAAGGCATTTGAAAGACAAAATGCGGAAGTCTACCAAGAAAGTAAGGGACGTGGAGGCTCAGTGGCTAAGATGTGGCTCATCGATCAGAAAGGTCGGCAGTTCGGTGGTTCGAATCCCTAGCACTGCATAACAGAGTAAGCTTCTGTTACTTGTCCTAGCTTCTGCCAACCTAACAGTTTGAAAGCACATAAAAAATGCAAGTCGAAAAATAGGAACCACCTTTGGTGGGAAGGTAACAGCATTCCGTGCTCCTTCGGCATTTAGTCATGCTGGCCACATGACCACGGAGACGTCTTTGGACAGTGCTGGCACTTTGGCTTTGAAACGGAGCTGAGCACCGCCCCCTAGAGTTGGGAACCGCTAGCACCATATGTGCAAGGGGAATCTTTACCTTTACCTATGTCTTCTGAGTCTCCTGTTATACATTTTGCAAATGGGATGCAGGAGAACTGATGGTTTTTAATTGATTTGGTTCTGCTTCTGGAAACGGCCCGTTGTGTTGTCAGGGAAGGGGAGAAAAGATGAAGTGAGATTGTCTAATAGACCCAAGGGAGGCAGGGAGTTGAAAAAGAGGTAAAATTAGCCGTGCATAATTAGCAGTGTATGTGGCTCTCACTGTAATGTGCCCGAGAAAAAGCTATGCTTTGTCTGAATTGTTGCTCTGTTTATGCATAAGACCAAATGCATCCTGTAATAAAGGGAAAGGTCCCCGTAGCCGTGGTGGCGCAGTGGTTAGACTACAGTTTTGCAGTTAAAATCTCACTAGCTCATGGTTGACTCAGCCTTCCATACTTCTGAGGTAGGTAAAATGAGGACCCGGCTTGTTGGGGGTGACTCTGTATACCACTTAGAGAGGGATGTAAAAGCACCGTGAAGCGGTATATAAATCTAAGTGCTATGGCTATTTTTCTTCCTTCCTTCCTTCCTTCCTTCCTTCCTTCCTCCCTCCCTCCCTCCCTCCCTCCCTCTGGTTAGAATGCAGTACTGCAGCCTGACTCTGCCCAATGCTAGCAGTTCGATCCTGACCGGCTCAAGGTTGATTCAGCCTTCCATCCTTCCGAGGTGGGTGAAATGAGGACTCAGATTGTTGGGGGACAAGAGGCTGACTCTGTAAACCGCTGAGAGAGGGCAGTAAAGCACTGTGGAGCGGTATATAAGTGCTATTGCTATTGCTTGGTCCTTTCTCTTTGGCAAAAGAGAATTTGTTTTTGATATGTCTTCCTTAAGGAAAAACTTCAGAGAGGAGTAAGATCATCTGGTGTTTCTTTGGTGAATAGCTGGCCCAATTGGATGCATCAATGCCCAATTTTCCATTGTACAATTGTAGTGGTATTGTGGGAAAAACCTTGGGAGACTGGGAGAAGAGATGCTTCCTAGCAATTCTATATAATACCACTCACTCATCGCGAAATCTCCAGAACTGTAAAGCCTAAAAATTTGAAATTTGGCACGTATGTTCCTTTTGGCTTCTAGGTGCATGCTAAGAAAGGATTTTTCAAAATGACCATCAGATCATTAGTATTTCCTATTCAGTAATTAACACACTCTCACGCTAAGGAGTTCTACTCCCCCTCCCAACCTGAAAAGAACTCTGTTCCAACTGCCAGTTGCCTTATATTAACATGCTCTGATGCTAAAGAGTTAGACATTCAACTCCCCCTCCCCACCTGAAAATAACTCTGTTCCAATTGCCAGTTGCCTCACGTTCCATTACCTCAGCTCAAACTGACAGACATTCCACTTCTTCACTCAGGAGTGGTATGCGGCTCCTCACAGTACTAAACATCAGTACCTCACCACAATGTCTAAGCCTTCCACCTATGGAACTGCTTCCAGATTCAAGGTGGGAGGAGCGAGATTCCCTTATGTGTTTCAATCACCAACCACTATTGAGCCAATGGACTGTGAGCTGAATTTCTCCTGCATAGCCCGATTACATAGTTTCGTCTTGAAACATGGGTATTCAGCTAGTAGTAAGATAAGAGGCAGTTGAACCCGCAACTAGTGGGTCAGACAAAAGGCTCAGAAGGTTTCTTAGGATGTAAAGTGGGGGGAGAGAATTGTACTTTCAGATTTGCAAGATTCTCCCAGTACAGCTTTACAATTAAGTTGCATTTGCTCATCTTGTTTGTGATATCTATTTGATTTACTTGACAAAGCCAACAATAATCATCTTTCGGGCTTTAGCTGACTTTTTGGCTTTCTGTAATTCCAGAGAAGTCAGTCCTCCTGTGTAAATTAGAGAGGAAACATTACTACATGAGGTAAATCTACTTTATTGTAAGGTTACATTAGTAGAACCTCTTGCAAGTCTTAAGGAATCAACTTTCCATTATGCTTTTAACCATCTGAGCCGGGATAGGATTCAGCTGGTTCAGACTGGTTCAAGCAAACCGGTAGCTCCGATAATCAGGTTGCCAATCAGGTTGGCTCTCTCCCTACCCCTGTGCTTTACTTACCTATATCCTCTCACATGGCAGAGTGGATTGCCCCACCTCAGCTGGGTTACTCCCCAGAAGTAACATGGAAGTTAAGTTTTGTTAAAATTGCTGATGCACTCAGAGCACACACACACACACACACACACACACACACACAAAGCACACCATCACCAAACCAGTAGTTAAACTGGCAAGATCCCACCACTGCATCTGATCAATTAGGATGGGTGCTTCCTAAGTTTCCTTCTCTGACTGTTGAGTGATTTGTTGAGGGATTTGAACTGCCAACCTTCTGATCGATAAACTCAGCGTCTTAGCCACTGAGCCACCACATACCTTACATTCTTGGTGGACTTCTGCATTTTGTCTTTCAAATCCCTTTCCTCACCGAAGGGCCTTTCTGTGCCTTTTGCATGACGCATTCAAAAAAATAGGTTAAAAGCTGGCAAATTAATGATCTTCGCAGATTGTCCTCTTGTGCTTTGCCAAGGCTAAGAAAGCTTGATCTTATTCAGGTTCTCGTTAAGGGGTGCCAAGCTTTTTTCTCCCTCTTGTAGTCTTACTGCAGGAGGTGTGTGGATAGTCAAGCCCTATAAACTCTGAAGGGAGTGGGATGATGATGCATCGCACTTTAGTGTCTTTCCTCCTTCCAAATTATGTAACACAGGCACAAGTGTCTCTTTCTAGCTGGTGGTCGATGATGCAGTGCTGAGCCTATATAAAAAAATTGCTACTAATTGTTGGAAGAAATGTCCATCTGGGTCAGTGGTGGGGATTCAATTTTTTTACTACTGGTTCTGTGGGCATGGCTTGGTGGGTGTGGTGTTGCTTGGTGGGTGTGGCAGAGGAAGGATACTGAAAAATCCAGATTCCCTCCTGATCAGCTGGGACTCAGGAGGCAGAGAATAGATGGCGGCAGGCCCAGTCAGAGGCTGCATTTGCCAGTTCTCCAAACTACTCAAAATTTCTGCTACCAGTTCTCCAGAACTAGTCAGAACCTGCTGAATATCACCTCTGATCTGAGTTCAGTTCCAAGTGGGGAGAAAGACACTGGAAACATGGAGACTGCTTGAAAAAATGGTTTAATGGTGGACAGGACCACATGGCTTGAGGTCCTGGGCAGAAAGAGGAGAGATGTTGGAAGTGCCTGGGTTTTATGCCCTCTCTGGGCTTTTGAATTTGAGCTTGTATTCTGATTGGTTATCAGACTCCCATGGGGCCATGCAGGGGTAACTTTGAAGGTTGTCTGTGTCCCAGGCTTGGTTGAGTCTTTCTGGGTGATGATGTAATGATGGGCTTTGGGCAATTCCTCCTATGCTTCTTCCTGAAGGAGGTAGATCTTTGTTGACAACCCTGATGCGGCCCTCAATGAAATCGAGTTTGACACCCCTGCCCTACACCATTCTAGACAAGTGGCTGTACATTCACTTCTTAAAAGTCTTTAGTGATGGAACATCCACAACTTCTGGAGGAAAGTTGTTCCACTGATTAATTGTTCTCACTGTTAGGAAATTTCTCCTTAGTTCTAACTTGCTTCTCTCCTTGATTAGTTTCCATCCCTTATTTCTTACCCTGCCTTCTGAGTGGTGCCTGTTTGTGGATTAGGAAGCGTGAATAATCAGAGAGATTTCAAAGTGATCTAAAATAAGTAAGTCCCCGTCCCCCCCCCACCAAAAACCAAACAATTACCGTATTTTTCAGAGTATAAGATGCTCCAAAGTATAAGACACACCTAGATTTTGGGGAAGAAAACAAGGGAAAAATATCTGCCTCTGATTCTCAGCAATTGGCCTCCTTGCAACAAACAGTACAAACAATATACACTGTTTGTAGTGCTATATTTCAGACTATACTTGTACAGATGCTGTTAAAATTGATATGCTTTCTGGAAGTATAGTTATTCTCTACTGTTTAAAAGAATAGCACTTTTTAAAACAATAGCGCGGGGCCCCTTCAGATCAAGCATTTAGTGGGTGGGGCTACATTCAGTGTATAAGACGGACCCAAATTTTCACCCTCTTTTAGGGGGGAAAGTGCATCTTATACTCCAAAAAATACAGTAACAACTCAAATTTTAAGTCAAGCTCAACTCCTGGTGACTTTATGGTCACTTTAGCAAGAGGTCTGCAACCATGGGCCATGGACTGGCAGCAGTTCATAGGATGCCATAAATCGGGCCACTCAAACAAGCGAAGGCCCATCCACAGGATGCAGTAAGCCCAAAAAAACATGCCCCCTCCAGCCCACGGAAAAACCTCTCTCCATGGAACCAGTCCCTGGTGCCCAAAAGGTTGAGGGCCCCTGCTTTACTTGTTTCCATGCTCACAATATACTGTTGATTTCTGATTCCCACTTTAGCCTAGAATCCTGGGATACCCCAAGAATCCTCTGCTGAAATAACCAATCAAGCCTCACCCTGTTTAGTGAATCAAGTGTAGCAACATCATGAGAAGTTCCTACACCACCTCTAACCAGGAAGTCAGCTGAAAAGGACCACATGGGAGAAATGTGAAAATACCTCTCAAGCAAGGGCTGAGAATAAGGCAGAAAAGTGGGAGCCTTAATCGCATGAAAAATTGCCAAGCAAATATTTCTAGAACATTAGCTTCTATGTCTTCCATCTCAATATACCACTCTTATCAAGGCAAATGGCCCACTGCCAGAAGAGTGGAAATTCATCTCCAACTGAGATACGGATTTGTATAAACCACATCTTAGGTTAATTTAAATAAAGACCAAAAAAGGCACATTTCAGAATAATTATCACGAAGGCTACCTGATCAGGACTGCAAAACTCTGAACAAGCCCTAGATGGCAGCAAAGTTTCTAGTGGCTTGTTTTTCTCTGCTGTAATCTAGGGGTCGTTTAGTTTTTGCAGTCCAGATGTTGCTGGAATGGGACAACTCGCCGTGGCCAATTCACCATGGCCAATTTGCCACGAGACAACTCTCCATGCAGGACAATTCAATGCTGTATTAATTGTTTCGTTTAGTTATGTTTATTATTGGTGATCATATTTTCAACAAAATTATTCAAAGTCTTGTATTGACTTTATTTTATTATTATTGGCCATGGTTTTATTGAAATTAATTTAACTTTTGTATTTGCCAAATTGCCTGCAGCACCTTATTCTGTAGCGTAGATCCGATTTTGCAGCTCTGTTGAAATTCCCCTAGAAATATAGGTGTGGAGAATGGATGAATCCAGGCCTAGAGGCTAATTCTGTCAAATGTCAGCGTGCAGAGAAAGACACGTTCTTTCATGGATGATCTGTGTTTGATAGGAATGTCAAAAATTTAACACCATAACCATGAGGGCGAAAACCTAATTTATTTTACCGTATTTTTTGGAGCATAAGACACACCTTTTTCCCTCAAAAAAGAGGGTGAAAATCTGGGTGCGTTTTATACACTGAATACAACATTTTTGCCCCCCCCCCCAGTCCCCAGGAGCACTCTACAAGCCTCCCAAAGCTTTGCATGCCCCCCTTTTTTGCAAAAAAACAGGCATGCAGAGGGTTTGGGAGGCCTGCAGAGTGTGAAAACATTTTTAAAAAAATTTGCCTCTTCAAAATCAAAGTGCGTCTTATACACCGGTGTGTCTTATAGTCCGAAAAATACAGTAATTTATTTATCATTGTTCATTGTGCACAGCCACATCGGTGTTAACTCCTGGTGATTACACTGCAATTTTCTTACTTCCCTTCAGAAGTGATTTGGTGTTTGTTTTTATTTATTGAAAGCATTTGTGTGGCTGCCCATCTTCAAGCCAAAACCCTGGGAGGCTCACACAAGCCCACAGTAAACACAAGATTTATAGCCAAAATAAAAACAATAAAACCTCAAGTAGGAACAACAGAAAAACCAGGCGGTGCAGCCACATGTCTCTGATGCAAACTTTTGTGTTCTCCTATTCCAGTGGTTCCCAAACTTGGCAACTTTAAGACTTGTGGACTTCAACTCCCAGAATTCTCCAGCCAGAGCTGGCTGGAGAATTCTGGGAGTTGAAGTCCACAAGTCTTAAAGTTGCCAAGTTTGGGAACCACTGTCCTATTCCTTCAACCCTGATCTATCTTGGAGCCTGGGAATTGGGCTCTCTGGAAGGTTCAAGGGTGGGAGTTGGGGGCAGGGTTGAAATGCTTCAGGTTCAGACTGGTTTGCCTCAACCAACAGTAAAAAAAATGAGACCAGTTCGGGTGAACCATTTTTTCCCGACAATCAGTTGTGATGTGTGATTTATATGAGCTAGAAACTGCTTGAGGGGCAATCACAGAGAAAAAAAAGGGGGGGCGACCTATTTTCCTAAGTACCTGAGGGCAGGAGAAGAAGTAATGGGTGGAAAACCATTAGAGAAAGACCCAACCTAGAATTAAAGAGAAATATCCTGACAGTGAGAAAAATTAATCAGTGGAATGGCTTACTGCTGGAAAACTATAGGTTTTCAAGTAAAGACTGGACAGCCTTGTCTGAAATGATATAGGGTCCCCCGCCTGAGCAGCGTGTTGGTCTAGAAGACCTCCAAAGTCCCTCCCAGGCCTATTTTTCTATGTTCCATGAATAGGATGTGCAGCCTCAAAGTGAACAGATTTCATCCTCAATTAAGGAGAGGTGTAAAGCTTATTAACATAAGGTACTAAAACTTGTCTCTAATTTTAGAAAGTGCTAGAGCCCCTGCTAGGAACTTGACACTTGATTGCTTTGAGAGAAATGCATCCTGTTCCATATTGAAATGAAGATCAAGATGAAGAAACTTTGGTCAATGCGTGCAATCAAGATACAAGTCTGTTTTACGAGAATCCCAGTAGCGTTTAAGTGCCAAATCCTCACAACCTTTCTTTTGCCTGGGCTATGGATGACAGATGAACTCCTGTTGATACGGCTAGTAGTTTTGGATCTGTGTTAAATGTGTGAATTAATTCAGCACAGGGAAAGAAAACCAAGAATCCCATACAGCTCAGATGGTTTCAGTCCCACAAGTCCTGAGGACAAGTAGAGGATTTAACCAGATGTCTGTAGAAATTCTCAGTTATCCATGTCATGTTGGTCACAAAGGTGCTTTTTCAGGAGGCAACTGGACTTTCTTGCCTTTTCTTTTGAAGACATTCTGCTTCTCATCCAAGAAGCTTCTTCAGCTCCGCCTGGATGGGGGGGAGTGGAAGGATTTATATTCCTTGCAGACAGCTAGTCATTTGCATCCTTTTAGAGAGTCATTGAGGCCTCTTGGAGGTTTATCTGTGTCCTCAGGGTCACCTGAGTGGTGCAAATGGTTCCTGTAGCCTGCAATTTTTCCTCTGGAAATCCATTCCTATTCCCACACCACTTAAAGGGTCTTCATCCCAAATTGTATGGCTAAAAGTCTGTAGAGATTCTTTGTCATCCAGGTCATGGTTGTCCCAAAGCTGCTTTTTCGGGAGGCAACTGGACTCTCTTGTTTTTTTCTTATGAAGATGCTTCACTTTTCATCCAAGAAGCTTCTTCAGCTCTGACTGGATGGTGGGAAATGGAATGATTGATATTCCTTGCAAGCAGCTGGTCATTTGCATCCTTTTAGAGCAGGGCTATCAAACTCCTGGCCTTCGGGCTGGATGCGTCACACACAGGGAAGTTTAGGGAAGTGGGGAAAAAGTCCTGATACGTCACGTGATACTGCCATGATGATGTGAGTTTGATACTCCTGCTTTAAAGGGCCATTGAAGCCCTTGGAGGTTTATCTGTGTCCTTGGGTTCACCTAAGTGGTGCTCCTGTTATGACCATATGTTTACAAAGTCATAGCTGGGCTAGGAGCCCCACAAAACCAGCCGAGGCAGACTCATCACCTTGTGCCAAAAATTATCGCAGTTCAAAGGTAGATGGACATTTGGAGCTGTTCACACATTAGAGATGTGGTGGCTCAATGACTAAGACACTGAGCTTGTCAATGAGAAGTTCGGCAGTTTCGTGGTTCGAATCCCTAGCGATGCATAATAGAGTGAGCTCTTGTTACTTGTCCCAGCTTATGCCAACCTATCAGTTTGAAAGCACGTAAAAAATGCAAATAGGTGGTGGGAAGGTAACAGCCTTCCATGTGCCTTTGGATTGGATTGGATTTATTACATTTATATGCCACCCTTTTCCCCGAAGGGGACTCAGGGCGGCTCACAATTCAGTCAGGGAAGGGGGTACAGACGGGGAATAAAAAGACGAACATAACAATACACAATTAAAACACACAACAACCATACCATTCGAGGAGGGGGGGGGCAAAAGCTCTTTAGCCCCAGGCCTGTCGGAACAGCCAGGTTTTAAGGGCTTTGCGGAAGGCCTGGAGGGTGGTGAGGGTTCGAATCTCCACGGGGAGTTCGTTCCAGAGGGTCGGAGCAGCCACAGAGAAGGCTCTCCTCCGGGTAGTCGCCAGTCAGCATTGGCCGACAGATGGAATTCGGAGGAGGCCTAATCTGTGGGATCTGATCGGTCTATTGGAGGTAATTGGCAGCAGGCGGTCTCTCAAGTACCCAGGTCCAATACCATGAAGGGCTTTGACTTCTCTATAGTGGTGGAGGTATCATCCAGACTGGGTTGACATCATCCACTCACTGATAGGACTGAGTCTGATGGAAATTGTTGTTAAGCCACGCCCCTGTTGCTAGGCAATCCCAGCTTTTCAACTCAGTCCCTCAATGAGGACGGATCCATCACCCAGTAGCTCCACAGCTAACTTTTAAATTTAAGTAGGATATTGGTTCAACATCAGATTGTGTGTGAATTTGTCTTGGGAAGCACTGTATTGAGGCTGTTAATGTATGCCTTCAGCCCCTTAGGGGTGGCGTGTGTGTTTGCCTTTAAGGCAAAGGAGCCTCCAGTGTTGAATTACCTGG
Organism: Thamnophis elegans; assembly: GCF_009769535.1. NCBI lineage: Eukaryota > Metazoa > Chordata > Lepidosauria > Squamata > Natricidae > Thamnophis > Thamnophis elegans. Next base: position 24,678,760 of record NC_045553.1, on the reverse strand, counting down.
TAGAGATCCGCACTCTATCACAGGCACACAACAGCCCTTTTTGCCATTTCTCAAGTTCTGATCTTGTGTGGCTTTTTGTAAACTCTCAAAGTATCAGGGAAAATTTCCCCATTCTGATAGTGAGGCATTTAAATTGTCTGGATGATACCTCCACACTAAAAGAAGAGGTGTATCAGGTATGTACCAACGCCCTGTTTAGTCATGCCACCAAATGACCAGGGAGACTTTGGACAGTGCTGACTCTTTGGCTTTGAAATGGAGATGAGCACTGGCCCCTAGAGTCGGGAACGACTAGCACATATATGCGAGGGGAACCTTTAGCTTTTTACACATGTGCTGTTCATTTATTGGGAGGACAGCGTGCATCCTTAGACTGATACTTTTTTCCATGCAAACATTTTCTGCATGTTTATGCAACTTTCTGGGGATAAGCATTCCTTAGGGACAGGCCAGCAGAATTGTGAAACCCACAGTGGGTGGGTGTTGAAATAATCTGACCCACTCAAAAATCCTCTGATGAGAAACCCTTGTCCTTCACCGCAGCAAAGTTCTGAGAGCTTGGGGACTAAGTTCTGGCAAAGTGATGCAGGCTGCCATTTGGATGAAACTCCTGTTACCATAACAACCAACATACCATGGGACCTGTGCATCTAAATGGAGGACCAGGAGGGAATCGTTGGCGATACCATATTTATACCATCTTCGCATGTGGCTCATTTACTGCCCGAATATCTGCGGATGTTAGATGGAAATGAATCCCACCAGTTCATCCTGATGGATGATCTCAGAACTCCGCCAGATGCTCTCCCTGTCTTCTGTTGCAGCTCCTGCATCTTTCGCCCAAAACACGAGACATTAACCTTGTATAATGCATTCCAGTGCAATGAGTCATGGGTACACATCTGCTCCTTGGTATTCCTAGCTATATTTCTGCTGACTGATTTCTGGCTTAAGAGTTTTTCTCCCTGGTACCAGACCATAACGCAACTGAATCCTTCCTCTGCTGAGGTCATATTTTGCTGTCATAAGAATAGAATAGAATATAGAATATAGTAGAGTAGCGTCTGACTCTGAAGGCAGCTGATAACTGTCAGACGGCCTTGGCTCCCTCTCTGCCTATGATGCAGATCCCTCATCAGAGCCTTCCCCAAACTCCAGGACTGGCCCATGTTCCTCCCCAACCTCCTCACTGTTCGAATCAGCTGCCAACTGCACTGGCCACTGAGGGACCACAACTTTCTCTCAGCTTGGACCTGGACCTGGATATTTCTTCTAACAGTTGGAATCCTCCCCCAAATTCTCCATCATGGACAGACCATAGAAATGTAGGCTAAAAGGAAACCCTTGAAGCTATCCAACTTCATGCTTCATGCACATGAAAGTATCCCAACATGACTCTTCCGCCCCTCCTTGAAGGCACCCAAGATGGAACCAGAGAGGCTCTTGCTTAAGTTATCTTTAGTCCTACACCAATGAACATGTCTTCCAGACCATCTCATACCTGTTTCCTATGCGTTGGGTCATTTTCTTTCCCCCAAATATCTGCTTCCTAAATTTCCCTTGCTAGCAGTTCTCATTCAATACAATACAATACAATAGCAGAGTTGGAAGGGACCTTGGAGGTTTTCTAGTCCAACCCCCTGCGTAGGCAGGAAACCATATACCATTTCAGACAAATGGCTATCCAACATCTTCTTAAAGACTTCCAGTTTTGGGGCATTCACAATTTCTGGAGGCAATTCCTGTTCCACTGATTAATTGTTCTGACTGTCAGGAAATCTCTCCTGAGTTCTAAATTGCTTCTGTCCTTGATCAGTTTCCACCCATTGCTTCTTGTCCTGCCCACGAGGTGCTTTGGAGAATAGCTTGATTCCCTCTTCTTTGTGGCAACCCCTGAGATATTGGAACACTGCTATCATGCCTCCTTAGTTCTTCTTTCTATTAAACTTCCTTGGGCTGAAAGTGCTTCTCTTCAAAATGTCGTTCAAAGGACAAGAAATCTTGAGTGATGTTCTCTTGGGTGGTGTGTTCTATTTCGTTAGCGATGGGTGAGGGAGGAACATGTACAAAAGCTTTGTCTGGCATCCTGCAATCCTCTGGTTTGCTGGCTGCAGTGTCCTGATAGCTTTGTGATTCACTCCAGAGAAATTAGAGGCAAGTCAGTCCAGATAGCTTGTGTAAGAGAAAGAGAGTGAAGTCACCTCCTCCCTAATAGTTCCCAGAGTACCGTATTTTTGGACTATAAGACACACCAGAGTATAAAACGCACCATGATTTTGAAGAGGTAAATTTAAAAACAGTTTTTGCACTCTGCAGGCCTCCCAAACCCTCTACACGCCTCTTTTGTGCAAAAAAGGGGGGCACGTAGAGCTTTGGGAGGCTTTTAAGAGCGATCCTAGGGAGCTGCCCCCCCACCCAAATGAGCAAAAATGGCTGTTTTTTGCAAAGAAAAAGGGCATGCAAAGCTTTGGGAGGCTCTTATGAGTGCTCCTGGGGGCTGGAGGGAAAACGAGCAAAAACGACCCTCCCAGCCCTCAGGAGCAATTTGCAAGCCTCCCAAACCTTTGTTTACCCTGCCAGGGTAAACAAAATTTTAAAATGTACCATGAGAAATATGAAATAAATTATCAGGCACCCTGGGGCATCCCTGGAAGTTTTTATTTTTGCAAAAAGAAGAAAAATGTGTTCTGACCCAGGCTTCCCCAAAAAGCACGAGGCAGAGTCCTGGTGCCTGCAAAACCCCTTTTATTAAATGAATGTGAATTACTCTCATTCACATTCAGCAAAGGCCTGGCAAACAGTCTTTTGAAGGAATATTTATGACTACAGACCTCATCTATCTTGGAAAGCTGCCATGTAAATGTTTCCAAATGCAGTGCTGTGCAAAGAAAGACTTGGCACAGAGTCTCTGAGATTCATGGACAGATCTTCACACTCCTGAAATGAATCTAATGAACGAATGAACGAATTGTTTCCTGCAAAAGCCCACTCCCCTTTTGCTCCTCTTTTATTTCCTATGGGAGGGGGCAATCACCTTCCACCATAAGTCTACCCTGATTTGAGTTGTTCTTTTCTTCTGGCAGCTCTGCGCATGCACACACTGGGAATAGGCTCCAGCTGGTCATCTGCCTCACTGCTGTCTAGCTCCGTAGGTACCTGATCACTGCCAGATGCCCTCGGCCCCACTTCCTCTGATGCATAGCCCTCATTCGAGCCTTCCCCAACCTCCTCACTGTCCCACTCTGCTACTAGCTCTGCTGGCGGGCTACAACAAAATGTGAGGAAATGAATTGAGATTATGTCAACTCTATATTAAGAATGCATGAATTAACCTTTTGTCTTCCACGCTGGTTTACCTTTTTAAAAAGATTGTTAAGCCTGGTATTCTTTGTATCTGCTGGAGTGCATTTTTCCCCCTTAACTAGCATGGTGATTGTAAGAAGTTCAACTCCAAGGTATTAACTGAAGTTACTGTTAGGGATTGTAGCCTGGATTCCCAGGAGGCAGGAGTTCATTCCAGAGGAGCAAGAGACAATTCAGATTGTTTGTGTAAGAGAAAGAAGGTGAAGACACCTCCTCCCTAGTAGTTCCCAGAGTATATATTTTATAGGGCTGTTGGCCTACCTTGGTCTGGCAAGATTCTATTTATAAGCCAGGAACAATAAACAAAACTTCTTGGAAGAATCACAAGATGTCTTTCTTGGTGTTTGGCAGTGAAGCCTGTGTTCTGACCGAGGTTTCCCAAGAGCATGAAGCAAACTCCTTGTCCCAACAAAAAACCCTTTTATTGATTTACTGTGAATTCTGCTCATTCATGTCCAGCAAAGTCTTTCAAGGGAGGATTTACAGTCACAGACCTTATTTGGCTTGGAGAGCTGCCAGGCGGATCTCTGCAAAACTTGGCAAGAAGTCTCAGAGAGTCACCAACCAATTAGGTGAAGTAATTTCTCCTGCAAACACCACTCACCTTTCGCTCCTCTTTTATTTCCTCTCTCCAGGAGAGGGCTAATGACCAGATGACTGCTGTTCTGACCTAGGCTTCCCAAGATCATGAAGCAGAGTCCTCATCCCGATAAAACCTCTTTTATTTAGTTTAAAGTGAATTCCTTTCCAGCAAAGTCCTGGCAAACAGTCTTTCAAGAGATTTCACAACTACAGACCTTTTTCAGGCTTGGAGAGCTGCCAGGCCAATATCTTCCAAGCACCACGCTGTAGCAGCAATTACTTGACAAGAGTTCAGGAACTGGTCATCACCTTCATGAATTGAACTAGTTGTCTTCTGCAAACTCCCCTCTCATTTTGCTCCTCTTTATTCCCTATTGGGGGGGGGGGCATTCACCATCCACCTGTGCCTTTACTCTCAAGTCAGCCATTGTTCCTTAGCTGTCCCCTTCTCCTGGCAGCTCTGCACATCCACACATAGGGAACAGGCTCCAGCTGTTCTTCTGCTCCATGGATCTCTGATTTCAAAGGCAGCTGATAACTGTTGGACGACTCTGGCCCCTCCTCTGCCTCCAACACAGAGCCCTCATCAGAGTCTTCCCCAGATTCCAGGACTGGCCCAGGTTCCTCCCCAACCTCTTCACTGTCCGAATCTGCTGCCAGCTCTGCTGGTGGGCTACAACAGCCTGACCATCAAGATGGGGAATGCTACTCTAGAAGTTGTGTGAGATCTTTGCTAGCCTTGATGATGTGTGGCTGTGAGCGTATGTGCATGTATGTCATGAGCCTAATGGAAAATGATGGATGTCCCTCTTGCTCACTTTTAATGGCAGGCCTCGCATTTATCCCTGACCTTAAGATGGGCTGCAGTATAAGTCTCATTTCAATATGTCATTTCTAATTTTGGCTTTTAGTTAAGTACGAAGCGGTCTTCTGACATATTTATTGGAAGAAGATAGATAGCAATTTAAAATATGTAATATGTTGCGCTAGTGAGTGGATTATATTAAGTTGAGTAAATATTGGAAATGGATTGCGAGAATGCTAAACAAGGTTGGATGAGCTGCTCATCTTCTTCTGATCTTTGATAGCTACAATGAGATATTTTAGGCATCAGTGAGATAAAGAATGGTTGCAGGAACTGGGCATGTTTGGTCTAGTGAGGAGAAGGACCAGGGGACACATGAGAGCAGTCTTCCAATATTTGAGGGGCTGCCACAGAATGGAGGGGGTCAATCTGTTTTCCAAAACACCCGAAGGCCAGACAAGGAAGAATGGTTGGAAACTGATGCAGGAGAGATTCAACCTGGAAATAAGGAGGAATTTTCTGATAGTGAGAACAATCAACCTATGGAACAGATTGCCTTCAGAAGGTGTGGGAGCTTCATCCCTGGAAGCTTTCAAGAAAAGATTGGACTGCCATTTGTCAGAAGTGGTGTAGGGTCTCCTGCTTAGGGGGTGCGTGGTTGGACTAGATGACCTATAAGGTCCCTTCAATTCTGTTAATCTGTAATCAGGTGGTTAGAGAATAACTGAGTTAATAACAATGGCAAAATCATCTTCTGGGCACACAATGAAGAGTGAACAAGCATCCTTCAAATACTTGAAATATCTAAAAAGTCAAGAATCCGCTATTAAAAACCTTTTGGTAGTTAGCCCAATGGTTAGAAGACACTATGGCTTCTGGGATGAATTACAGGTAGTCCTCAATTTATGATCAGAATGAGAGCTTCCTCTGTGGTTTTCTTCTCTTCCTCCATCTTCCCTGAGTCTTCACACCACCCAAGTTTGGGTCAATGCTTGGGGCTCAGGACCCTGGACAGCACCCCAAATTTCGGGGGAGCTGGTAGGTTTCTTAAAGGGGATTCAGGTTAATGTTAGGGTTCCAAGTAACACCCCTAACAAAAGAAGATTCTGAGGGTCGAGTTTCCTCAAAGTTTCATTTTATTAGAGATGTCATATTGTCACATCTGGGAAAACCCGAATCTGAAAGCTTCCAGGTTTTCCCCACCCAAACAAAACTCCAAGCCCCTGCCCTGCACCCACATCTCCATCACATGGCCCAGTCAGGCACTGTCCTAACTGAAGATGGCTCCCAGTCACCTCATTGCAACTGCAGGGGCAGATGACCTTGGCTTTCTGAGAAAGAATGCTATTATGACTATATATCACCCATACTCCATGTAATCTCCCCTCCCATTTCCCACAGTAGAAAATAGGGCAGGGCTGGAGGCCAAAATAGCTTCCAGATCTGACAGGGGGTCTGACGGGGTCTACACTGCACCATGTCAGTGTAACAACAACTTTCATTGTGAGAATTTCCCCGAAACTTTCATTCCCAGAAAGTTGCCACCACAAGAATCCATCAGAGAAAGAAAATAAGCAAGGGCATCAATGGAAAGGAGGGAGGATGAGAAGGGAAAGGAAGAGAGGGTAAAGCAGAAGAAGTAAGGAAGGGGAAGTAAGAGTAGGAGAAAGAGTAAGAAGGAGAAGAAGAGAGGAGTGGGGGAAAGGGAAGGGAAGAAGAAAGGAGGAAGGATGAGGCGGGAAAGGAAGAAAGGGTAAAGCAGAGGAAGTAAGGGAGGAGAATTAAGAGTAGGAGAGAGGGTAAGAAGGAGGAGGAGAGAGGAGGAGTGGGGAAGAGAGGGGGAAAAGAAAGGAAGGATGAGAAGGGAAAGGAAGAGAGGGTAAAGCAGAAGAAGTAAGGAAGGGGAAGTAAGAGTAGGAGAAAGGGTAAGAAGGAGAAGAAGAGAGGAGTGGAGGAAAGGGAAGAAGAAAGGAGGGAGGATGAGGAGGGAAATGAAGAAAGGGAAAAGCAGAAGAAGTAAGGAAGGGGAATCAAGAGTAGGAGAGAGGGTAAGAAGGAGAAGTGTGAGGGAAGGAAAGGGAAGAAGAAAGGAGGAAGGATGAGGAGGGAAAGGAAGAAAGGGTAAAGCAGAGGAAGTAAGGGAGGAGAATTAAGAGTAGGAGAGAGGGTAAGAAGGAGGAGGAGAGAGGAGGAGCGGGGAAGAGAGGGGAAAAAGAAAGGAAGGATGAGGAGGGAAAGGAAGAAAGGGTAAAGCAGAGGGAGTAAGGGAGGGGAATTAAGTGTAGGAGAGAGGGTAAGAAGGAGAAGAAGAGAGGAGGAGGGAGGGAAAGGGAGGGGAAGAAGAAAAGAGGAAGGAGAGGAGGAAAGAAGAAGGCAGAGAAGGGAGGTTGAGAAGAAGGAAGGAATAGGGTTGTTGCAAAACAAGATGAAGGTGGCCAGAAAGTAATCCCAACTGTGTTCTCTATATTTGTAAGAAGATAGTGATAAATGTTAATAGTTAATAGGTACATATTAATAGTATTTACAAGAATGTATATTGGTGAATGTATTTGGAAGGAAAAAAATAAAACACTATACCCTCTTCAAAAAAAGGTGCATTTCCAAAGTCCTCTTTCAGCAAATGGAATCAAAATTGCCAGAGGAAAACGTGCAAAAAAATTTGTCTGCCTCCCTCTCTGTACATGAATTGTTCACAAGGGCAGGAAGCATCATTGTATTTCTTTCTCTTTTTCCTTGTTTTTAAAAACACCCCTTCTTGCATTACTGTAAAGATAAAAGAAAAAAACCCAAGCTAAATTATTGATATTATTTGGGTGACATTTTAATTTAACACCACTGGGGACGTCTTAGTGACATTTGTCTGCCTGGAGCACAAGAAAAGTACAGTGTACCGCAAAGTGGGTGGTGTTGGCTTTTTAATGGCACTCAGAGCTGGGTGGGGTGGGGGCTGCCTTCTGATCTCTGTTTCCTCCCATTGTGGGCTGCGCCATGTGCTCTAGTGACTCATAAGTGGGACCTGCAGTTGAGTCCCTGCAGCTCCAGTGCCAAACAGCATCCAGGATCATTAAACTGTTGTGGGTGTGGATGCTTCTTGCTTTTACATTGTGCATCTCTCCAGTTTGCAGTTTGAAGAGAATAGAATTCTTTGTTGGCCAAGTGTGATTGGACACACAAGGAATTTGTCTTTGGTATCTAGATGGACATGAATAGGACAGGACAGGACAAAATAGAATAGATGGACATGAATAGGATATGATAGGATAGATGAATATGAATAGGATAGAGAAGAGAATGGAATGGAATGAATAGAATAGAATAGAATAGAATAGAATAGAATTCTTTATTGGCTAAATGTGATTGGACCCACGAGGAATTTGTCTTTGGTGCCTATGCTCTCAGGGTACAGAAAAAGAAAAGATACATTCTTCACGAATCAAAAGGTAAAACACTTAATAGCAATGGCAATAGCAGTTAGACTTATAGACCGCTTCATAGGGCTTTCAGCCCTCTCTAAGCGGTTTACAGTGTCAGCATATTGTCCCCACAGTCTGGGTCCTCATTTCACCCACCTCGGAAGGATGGAAGGCTGAGTCAACCTTGAGCCGGTGAGATTAGAACCACTGAACTGCAGCTAACAGTCAGCTGAAGTGGCCTGCAGTACTGCACTCTAACCACTGCGCCACCCGGCTAATGATACTCATAAGGTACAAACAAGCAATCAAATCATACTAGGAAACAATCAATATAAATTGTAAGGATACAAGCAACAATGTTACAGTCCTGCAGTCATAAGTGGGAGGAGATGGGTGATAGGAACAATGAGAAGACTAATAGTAATAGTAATGCAGCCTTAGTGGATGGTTTGACAGTGGGGAGGGAATTGTTTGTTTAGCAGAGTGATGGCATTCAGGGAAAAAAATCTGTTTTTGTGTCTAGTTGTCTTGGTGTACAGTGCCCAATAGTGTCGTTTTGCGGGTAGGAATTGAAACAATTTATGTCCAGGATGCAAGGGGTCTGTAGATATTTTCATGGCCCTCTTTTTGACTCATGCAGTATAAAGGTCCTGAATGGAAGGCAGGTTGGCAGTAATTGGTTTTTTTTTTTTTTTTTTTTTTGCAGTTCTAATTATCCTCTGAAGTCTGTGTCTGGAGTTAATCTTAAATGTATGCAAAACAGCATGCATTTCAGAATCAACTCAGTTTGGGGAAGCTATGATCTTGTCAGGTCCCCAAATGAAGAAAGAGAAATTAAGAGTTATTTCTGAACAGTTTCCTTCACCTACAGACAGATTTCTTGCCAAATGAAAGTGGCTATTTGCATCACCATAGATATAACCTCTCAATTTACCCTCTCAACATCCGGCCCTCTCAATTCCTGGCAAATAGATGGAGAAGAAATGGAGGTAGTGACAGATATTACTTTCCTGGGCTCCAAAATCACTGCAGATGGGGACTGCAGCCAAGAAATTAAAAGATCCTTGCTCCTGGGGAGGAAAGCGATGGCAAATCTAGACAGTGTATTAAAAAGCAGAGACATCACCCTGCCAACAAAAGTGTGTATAGTCAAGGCTATGGTTTTCCCAGTTGCAATGGATGGCTGTGAAAGTTGGACCATAAGGAAGGCTGAGGGCCAAAGAATGGAGGGCCTTGAACTCTGGTGCTGGAGAAGACTCCTGCGAGTCCCTTGGACTGCAAGGAGATCCAATCAGTCAGTCCTAGAGGAGATCAACCCTGGCTGCTCTTTAGAAGACCAGGTCCTGAAGAAGAAACTCAAAGACTTTGGCCACCTAATGAGAAGGAAGGACTCCCTGGAGAAGAGCCTAATGCTGGAAGATGGAGGGCAAAAAAGAAGGGGACAACAGAGAATGAGGTGGCTGGATGGAATCATACAAGCAGTAGGTGTGAGCTTAAATAGACTCCAGAGTATGGTAGAGGACAGGGAGGACAGGAAGAACATTGTCCATAGGGACCCGATGGTTCAGACATGACTTCGCAATTAACAACAACAAGATATACCCTGAGGATTGCTTGGGAGGAGCCTTCTTAGCTCTCTTCTTCCCCACTATCTAAACTTTGCTGTCTTTTGGTCTTCTGGAATGCAGCCCCTCCCTCCTGGGAATCCAGACAATATTCCACCACAGATGTTCAAGAAAACAATTAGGAATTTCGCAAAAAGAGGTCTTTTGCTGGCTAATTTTAAATTTGCATGATGGCTATTGAAACGGGACATGAAAATGGATACCAGGACCAAAACAAGCAGTATTGTATTTGAATTGTCTTCATTAGTTACCCACAGTGCTTAGGGATCCTTTCCTAATTGCTAGGTGAGCTCAAGTGGCAGGAACAAGTCTCTGGAATTTAACTCAATAAGGAATTGCTTTTGTTGTTGCAAATGTTATAGCTCTCCACCTCCGGAGTTACTTAGTTTAAGATCAGCAAGGGAAGAATTTGGATTAAGTGTCTAGCATTTATTGGGTGCCTGCTTCAGCAGAGGTGGACAGTAATTATCTGACTGGAGTATGAGCAAAAGTTTGTTATATCTCCACTTGGAAAAGTAAATTGGATATGCTGGCTTGTCTAATCAGACTTTCTTCCAGCTGAGGATTAAAAAATGCTAGTCAGTCACAGGACATAATCTAAACCCCATTCTCATCTCTGTAATTGATTTTATTGGGTCTCAAGTAACACACATCCTTGTTTTCATTCAGACACACTCTGTATAAATCTCAAAGGTCAAACCTCCCCTGCATGTATATAAATTCCTTCTAGTACAAAAACTCTTTTTACAGGATGGGATGGCTTTCCTTAAACAAAAATGGCTGACATTTGTTTCATTCACAACCTACTTCTATGAATAAGTCTTTGTTTACAGGGCATCAAGGAACATGCACACACATTAGATAAAGTGATAGGGCTTAATTGTTTCATGGTTACAAATGTTTTGAGTATTATCTTTAGTAGATTAACAGAATTGGAAGGGACCTTGTAAATCATCTAGTCCAACCCTCTGCCCAAGCAGGAGATCTTTCATCATTTTTGACAGATGGCAGTCCAGTCTCTTCTTGAAAGCCTCCAGTGATGAAGCTCCCACAACTTTTGAAGGCAACTTCTGTTCCATTGCTTGATTGCTCTCACTGTCCTTATTTCTAGGTTGAATCTCTCCTTGATCAGTTTCCATCCATCATTCCTTGTCTGGCCTTTGGGTGCTTTGGGAAATAGTTTGACCCCCTCCTCTCCGTGGCAGCCCCTCAAATATTGGAAGACTGCTATCATGTCTCCCCTGGTCCTTCTCTTCACTAGACTAGCCGTGCCCATTTCCTGCAACTGTTCATCATATGTTTTAACCTGAAGCTGACCTTCCTGAGGCCATTTTGAAGCTTCAGTGTTGCCACACTAGAGGTGAGAGAGAGGGGAATAGAGATAGCTGGGGTGTTGTAGCCAAAACAAAATACTTTCCCCTGAGAACCAAGGACATTCCCACAAGTGTTCGGAGAGAGGAGTGAAGTTGCCAGGCAACTGGATGGTACCTTGATTGGACCACATGATTGATTGTTTGGGGAGGGGATTTTTTTTCTTTTTTCTTTTAATTAGGTGAAACTTATGAGAACCTTCAGAGTCGGTTTTCACCAGTCTGTGCCAATATGATATATCCAAATAAAACTGTTCTTTGAGGAATCATCCTGCCTTGGAGTTCTGTTCGATATGGGTATATTGCTTGGAACCTTGACACTACCTGTACTTTCTCTCACTCCTCTTTTAAAGTGAGCTTCTGAAAAAAAATGATTTTTTTAAAATGTAAGATGAATAGAATAGAATAGAATAGAATAGAATTCTTTATTGGCCAAGTGTGATTGGACACACAAGGAATTTGTCTTTGGTGCATATGCTCTTAGTGTACATAAAAAGACAAGATACATTTGTCAAGAATCATAAGGTACAACACTTAATGATAGTCATAGGGTACAAATAAGCAATCAGGAAACAATCAATATATATTAAAATTGTAAGGATACAAGCAGGAAATTACAGTCCTGCAGTCATAAGTGGGAGGAGATGGGTGATAGGAACAATGAGGAGACTAATAGTAATAATAAGGCAGCCTTAGTGAATAGTTTGACAGTGTTGTGGGAGTTATTTCTTTAGCAGAATGATGGATAAAGGCATAGTACTCCCAGCTTCCACCTTTCATTTCTCTTCTTTACCCAATAGATGATAGTTTTAACTTTGGGGAGAAAAATTGACTTTCTCATATGCCGTGGAAAATATAGTGCCAAATTCCTTTGGCTGTTTATACGAAGAGAGACAAAATTCAAGAAAGGCACCCAATTGTAAAGGATATATGATATCATCCTGGCGCATCCTAGACTCATCCCTTTGAAGGGATGATTGGCTCTTGCAGATCCTTTCTTTTTAAAAAATGCCATTTCCCAAAACATTTTAAAGAATGGCTGTGATGTCTTTAGCACTGTTAAAGGCATTATTGCATTCCCGGCTCTCCAATTTATCTCTGGGGATGCTCAGTCAGCAAGGAAAGAAGTTGCAAACAGTTGTATGCTCCCAGCTGGCCTCCAGCAAAGCCTTCGGTGGCAAATTTATTGTTGGGCTCGTGCGTGTTTGTATCCATTTCAGGGAATTTATTAATTTCCATGATATGACAGAAGTAGGCAAAACAACCTCTAAGAATCTGTTTTTAGGCTGATAAGGCTTCGGGAGAAGGTTTTTCCAAATAGACACCTGCAGTCATCTTCAATTAAATAAGCCAAATAAAAGTTGTCTGCTCCCAGTAAAGCTGTCATAAAGAAATTACGACAGGCCCCGCCTTAAGGTATTAGGAGATAAATAAATTCCAATGGAAGATAGTTTAGTTGTTGACATTCCTGCAGCTCAACTTTCACTTCAGTAAATTAGTTAATAAGATTTTGGACAATCTGTGACTGGACAGATGATTATTTTTACCTTAAGTCTGCTGCCTAAGAGCCTGATCCCGTATGGTGGTTATCCAAAACCAAGAGGCTTAAGGCAGAAAAAGTGCCGAGGTAAAAAAGAGAGCAAAGCTTGAAATAAGCATGAAGGTTTATGCCTTTTAATAATGGTTGGTTGGTTGGTTGGTTGGAAAAGGTGCTGTCAGACCCCTTCACCTTGCAAAATTCAGAAATTGCTTCGTTGGCAAATGTTCTGAGCTCAGGCGAGTATTTCAGATCCTGTGGCTGATGGATGTTAATTTTTTTTTTTTTTGAGTTGTAAAATGTTTTTATTTTCCATTTTCATTTTCATACAGTCACATATATACTGTGCATAACCGGGGCCATACAACATTAAACAATAAACACAGCAATTCCTCTTGTCAACAATACCCCCCAAAATAGAAACCCACTATACCTCTTCAACCCTCCATACACCTCTTTCTTTCGCCCCCCTCCAACTTTCCATCTTCCCTCCATCATTCCCCTCTACCCTACTTCCCCTCCCCCTCTACCACTCCTCTCTCCCAGTCCACTCCCTCCCTTCCTTCTCACCCTCCCTCCAATCCTCTCTCCCGCCCTCTCTACCTCTCTTTCTTCTATCCTGCTACACCTTTGGTGTATTTCTACTATATGTCAATATATTCAGCTTGTCCTATTTTTACAGTGAAATTAAAGAGAAACAGTATACATGTGAAATCGCATTACGTTGAAATCTAACACATACTATATATCCCCCCTCCCCCCTAACACCCCACCTCCCTTCCCCCCGACTTCCCAGAGCCCATACATGGTATAGATTTGATGTTAATTCTTTCAGTCCATGGAAAAACTAATAGAATAACAGTGTTGGAAGGGACCATGGAGGTCTTCTAGTCAACCCTATACTCTAAACCAAGGTTGTCAAACTCGATTTCATTGAGGACTGCATCAGAGTTATGTTTCACCTTGGAAGGGCTGGGGGGAGGCGTGGCCAGGATGGGTGGGGCCAGATCAGCAGTGGGTTTCAAAAATTGTTCGAACCTACTCTGTAGGTGTGGCCTCCTTTATGGGAGTGGCTTGCACAGAAGCATTTTTTACCTACTGTGCATGCGCATCCCTGAGTGAACTGGCAGTAGAAGCCAGAACTCGCCCCTGCATCTAGCGCAATCCCCTGCTGAAGCAGGAGACCCTTTATCATTTCAGACAAAGGGTTGTCCAATCTTTTCTTAAAAACCTCCAATGATAGACACTCATGATTTCTGGACAGAAGCCATTCCACTGATTAATGGTTCCCACTGTCTATAAATTTCTCCTTATTTCTAATTTGCTTCTCTCCTTGAATAGTTTCCATCCATTGCTTCTTGTCCTACCTTCAGGTACTTTGGAGAATAATGAACCCCTCCTCTTTGTGAAAGGTCCTCAGATATTGGAACACTGCTATCATGTCACCCTTAGTCCTTCCATTCACTAGACTAGACATACCCAGTTCCTGCAACCGTTCTTCATATGTCTTAGCCTCCAGCCCCCTAATCATCTTTGTTGCTCTTCTCTGCACTCTTTTTAGAGTCTAGGAAGGTGAAGGTAACAATGTAAAATGCTTCCTTATCAGCTTTGTTCAAGGTACAGGCAGGACTGGAGAGATCCAATCCTACAGGCTTCACAGAAGATCTGGATCCAAGAATGTAGGACCAACAGAGGCTAACATGATGGAACCATGGGTTCTAGCAGCTTTCATCTCCGTGACAGCAGTTAATCTGTTATCTTGGAGCAGGCTAATTTTTGCAACATGGGAGGGGAGCAAAGCTGACCTTCTTTTGTGTTCCCAGTCTCTAAGAATTTCAGAGGCACAGCATCGAGGGCATGATAATGGTCGGAGAACTTTTTTCTTGTAAGAGTTATTGATCACAGCAAAGATTGGCGCACTTAGTGCTTTTGGTTTAAAAATGGAAACCCGAGAAATAGTGCCGTGGAATTTTGACCGGTCAATGAAAAAGCACCAAAACAAAGCAGCCAACCTAAAATCCAATCAACGAACAAAACAAATGCATTGCACAGGGAAAAAATTTCATCTGCTTGACCTCACAACTGCCCTCCCCTCCTAGTCATTTTATAATCTTCTTTAGAACCTCTGGTTCCTTTTCTCAACCTTCCAATGAGCCCCGCTTTAAAAAAAAAACACCATGAAAATCTCCCAAATGAAAATGCATTATTTATTGGGACATGTGGGCAGAATTCTGGGAACAAAGCAGTTGATGATTCTTTGAAGAATTGTGGTGGGATTTTTCCTGACAGAACAACGTTCTTCCAAAAGATTCAGGGTTAGTTGACAGTCCAACTGGGAAGTTGTGCCCATTTCCTTAGGGATTTGCAAGCAGAATAGAACAGAGAATGCCAGTCACAGAGAGGAGAACACAGAGTGGCCTTCTTTTCCAAGACAGGTGGTGTGGTCTGCCCACTGGCAGCAGAGTCGGACAGTGAGGAAGTTGGGGAGGAACATGAGCCAGTCCTGGGAGCTGAGGAAAGCTCAGATGAGGGCTCTGCATTGGAAGCAGAGAGGGAGCTAGACAGAAGTGAGGCAGAAGAACAGCTGGAGCCTGTTCCCGGTGTGCGCATGTCCAGAGCTGCCAGAAGACAAAAACAACTAAGAAAGCAGGGTCTGCTTGGGAATAAAACTACACCTTGGAGGAGATTGGCCCCTCCCATAGGAAACAAAAGAGGAGTGAATGGGGAGGGGGCTTTTGCGGGAAACAGTTTGTTTCTTCACTCGTTTCCAGAGTGGAAAGTTCTGTTTGTGACTATAAGAGATTCTGTGCCAAGTTTTGCTTTGCCCTGAGTTTGGAAACTAGTTATTTGGCAGAACTCTAATGAGATAAGGTTCGTGTTGATAAATATTCCTCTGAAAGACTGTTTGCCAAGCCTTGCTGACTATGAATGAAAGGAATTCACAGTCGTGTAAATACTGTAAAAAGTTTTGCAGGGACAAAGACTCTGCTTCATGCTTTTTAAGGAAGCCTGGGTCAGAACAACATCCTGTGGACACAGATAAACCCCAGGACTGGCCCATGTTACTCCCCAACCTCCTCACTGTCCGACTCTGCTGCTAGCTCCGCTGGCTGCTGGCGGGCCACAACAGGTGTGTCCTGTGTCCTTTTGAACTGTGAGGTTGGCAAGTGCTGTGGTAGGTATGGAGTTCATCCTGTCATGCGGTGCTTGGGTTTCCAAATGCCGACCTTTTAGTTGACAAATCTAGCATCTTAACCTCAATCCTAGGTTTAGTTCAAAAGGTTGGTTTATTTTAAGATTTCTAGTAGGCTCCGGTGCATTTGCTTCTTTAGCCAAGTGAGTTGCATTGCCTTCTGCTTCGGGCTTAGATTGTTCATCAGTAGTTCATCTAAGTGAGACAGTTGTTAAGTATTTTACCCCATCTTTTGATCTTTCTTGCCACTGTTGTTAAGTGGATCACTGCAGTTGTTACGTTAGTAACACGGTTGTTAAGTGAATCTGGCTTCCCCGTTGACTTTGCTTGTCAGAAAAAAAAATCACAAAAGTTGATCACATGACCCTGGGTCAAAAGAAAATAAGTCCCAGTCTTATTTTGGGGGAAACACAGTAGCATCTGAGAAAGGAAGATTTGACGGCGTGAAAAAAATAATATGGGCTCTCCCCCTGGTTACATTTGATTGACAAGATGTATTCCCCTTCCCAAGTCTTGAAATGCGTGTGGATTGACACGAAACTTAACATTCAACTTCAAACGCATTGTCACTTTTGCTGTGCTGAATACTTTTGCACTTATAACTTATGTCCTTTTCTGCAAGTTCTCCTGAGATTGACAAGACTTCTAAAAGCTCCCTGACAGCTGAGTCTTCAGGGAATTGACAGTCTACATAATTAAGAGGCATTTCTTCTTCCTTGAAAAGTCTGGTTCAGTTAGAATGCCCATTTTGACTCGCTCTAATTGTGACATAAAAGGGGCATGGTGGCTCAGGGGCTAAGATGCTGAGCTTGTCAATCAGAAAGATCAGCAGTTCAGCAGTTCAAATCCCTAGGGCTGCGTAATGGAGGGAGCTCCCATTACTTGTCCCAGCTTCTGCCAACCTAGCAGTTCGAATGCATGTAAAAATGCAAGTAGAAAAATAGGGACCACCTTTGGTGGGAAGGTAACAGCGTTCTGTGCGTCTTTGGCATTTAGTCATGCCAGCCACATGACCACGGAGACGTCTTTGGACAGCACTGGCTCTTTGGCTTTGAAACAGAGATGAGCACAGCCCCCTAGAGTCAGGAATGACTAGTATACATGAGCGAGGAAACATTTATCTTTACCTAATTGTGAACTACACACCCCGAGAAAAAAAAATGGTCAGAGCTTTTCATGGATTGATTGTTAACCATAGTTAATATCTGCCACACTTACAGGCCAAGGAGGTGATTGTAACAATCCTAATCATTTTTTCTTTGTTTTTCTTTTATTTTGAACAGATGAAGTCATCGGAGATCGATCAAGAATTATTCACAGAAAGTTACTGCAGGGTATGCAGTGCTCAGCTAATATCGGAATCACAACGTGTGGCTCATTACGAGGTAAGAGGTGTGATGCTGGAGGGTGTGGGGAAAACCTGATGTCTAGTTTATTGGTTTAGGTAGGCTTGTTGCAAATCTGTCAATCTAACAGTGGGTTTGAAGGAAACATACAAAGCAGGAGGGTCCTCATTTTATGGCTGAATATAGAATAATAGAGTTGGAAGGGACCTTTGAGATCTTCTAGTCCAGTGTTTCTCAACCTTGGCAACTTGAAGATGTCAGGACTTCAACTCCCAGAATTCCCCAGCCAGCATTCGCTGGCTGGGGAATTCTGGGAGTTGAAGTCCAGACATCTTCAAGTTGCCAAGGTTGAGAAACACTGTTCTAGTCTAACGCTACTCAAGTAGGAAACCCTATACCATTTCAGACAAATGGTTGTCCAGTCTCTCTTTGAAAGCTTTTAGTGATGGAGCACCCACCACTTCTGAAGGCAAGCTGTTCCACTGGTTGATTGTTCTCACCGTTAGGAAATGTCTCCTTAGTTCTAAGTTGCTTCTCTCCTTGTTTAGTTTCCACCCATTGCTTCTTGTCTTGCTTTTTTGTGCTTTGGAAATTAGTTTGACTACTTCATCTGTAGGAGCCCCTCTAATATTGGGACACGGCTA
Source organism: Thamnophis elegans (assembly GCF_009769535.1). Classification (NCBI taxonomy): domain Eukaryota; kingdom Metazoa; phylum Chordata; class Lepidosauria; order Squamata; family Natricidae; genus Thamnophis; species Thamnophis elegans. Next base: position 24,660,882 of record NC_045553.1, on the reverse strand, counting down.
TCGTGCCTCTCCTAGTCCTCAAATCAAGATTTCTTGATTTCAAATCAAGAAATGACAAGGGTCACTTCAAGAATTATTTCTGGGCATCAGTTTTTGAGAAAGCTTTAGAGAAACTGGAATAAGTCTAGTGACAAACACTGTGGATGGTCAGCGGACCAACTTAAGGTTTTTTAGAATCATCCAAACACTATCGTGCAACCCTAAAAAAATAGGCTTTATACCACTTCAGTGATGGTGGGTGGTAGAACAGAACAGAACAGAACAGAATATAATAGAACAGAATAGAACAGAATAGCAGAGTTGGAAGAGACCCTGGAGGTCTTCTAGTCCAACCCCCTGCTCAGGCAGGAAACTTTACACCACTTCAGACAAATGGCTATCCAACATCTTCTTTAAAACTTTCAGTGTTGGGGCATTCACAACTTCTGGAGGGAAGCTGTTCCACTGATTAATTGTTCTCACTGTCAGGAAATTTCTCCTCCATTCTAGGTTGCTTCTCTCCTTGATGAGTTTCTACCCATTGCTTCTTGTTCTACTCTCAGTTGCTTTGGAGAATAGCTTGACTCCCTCTTCTTTGTGGCAACTCCTGAGATATCAGATGTGATATACATTGTTTTAAGTCAATAGTGGATAAATGGTCTAAAGATATGGCATGTTTAATCTTGAAAAAAGGAGACTGAAAGTGGAACTGACACCTGGAAAATTGTCATACAAAATAAGGTCCAGTTCTTTGGTGTGTCATTATACACAAACATAAGTGTGGGATGCTTTAGTTTAGGTTCCTGTAATAAGGTGGATGTGAGAGTCTGAATAGCCCTTCAAAGTCCATGTTTCATCTTCTGAAATATTTAACGTATGACATCAAATCCAATCTTTATTACGGTCACAGACCCACATAAAGTTAACATACTGATTTTATGAAGCCACTATCAAATCTTTCAAAGTTGCAAACATGGTCTGACATTTTTATCTCCATCATCCACTCTAGGTGATATTATTTTTTTCAACATCATGTCTCCTGCAAAGGATAATCATGACGAGGTTGTCGATGTGTCTATTGGAAAAAAAATCACCTATCTCTACTGAGAACCGATCTGACACGGGAAATTGGAGAAGCTTTGCTAAAGCTATGCAATTAATGCTGATCAGTTTTCCCAGGAAATTTAAGGGAAAGGCTTTTTTCTTCAACCTGATCTCTGAGAATTTCAATGCAAGTTGATATAATTTATCATCTGATGAATTAATGTAGCGTTTAATCCTCTCTGCCAAATTTAACACATGGTCTCATTTTCTTTTCTTCGTGTTCTGAATGTCTACAGTATACGCACCATAGCTCAAAAGTATAGTTTAAGCAGGTCTCTTTGGAGAGCGAACACATTTGAGAAGAGACATGCTTAAAAAACATATGCTTAAAATTAAATGTACTTTCTCAAGCAGCTTCCTTTAATCTGCAGAGTAATGCAAAATAGGTGGTAATATATTTATACGAGGGATCTGAGTGAAAAGTTCAGTAAGTGGATTGTTTGGATGTGTGGCTGTATCATAATTGGTAGATTGGTACTGATTGGTGCTGGCTGTGTGTCCGTTGTTGTTTCGTGTTGTAATGGCCTGGGTGGTGGGTGGGGCTCGATTGTTGATTAGGGCTGGTTTCCAGATATCTGGTAGGCAGGAGGTATCGTCACATTTATTTATGTTATGGGAGTGTTTCTCTATTTTGATAGCTTCCATAATTATTATCTTGTTGAAGTGTTCAGTTTTAGAGATTAACCTGGTTCCTTCAAAATTAATTTCATGTCCTGTAGCTTTAAGGTGCTGGAAAAGGGAGGAAGTTTTTTTCTTACTGCGTTTTTGTGTTCTGCGATGCGTGCATTTATTCACTTGTTTGTTTGCCCTATGTATGTTGCAGGGCAGATTTTGCATGGTATTTCGTGACTCCTTGATTTTCCAGCTGGATCTTGTCTTTGGGGTTTCTTAAGATGTTGGCTATTTTTTGGTCAGTGTTGAAGGCTGTCTTGATATTGTGTTTATGGAGAATTTTGTTGATTTTATCTGTGGGGCCTTTGATGTAAGGGAGGAGGGCGATGCCGTTGCCCTGTTCTGTGTCTCGGTTCTTGGGGGGGGGGGTTCGCGGTTCTTGTTTTTCTTTGGAATCCATTAGAGATTAATACGTTTATGTGAGTGTATAATTCAGTTTTCAGGTGGTCTTTGTCAGCTAGGTGTTTGGTTCTAGAGATGAGGGTCTTGGCAACAGAGTTGATCTCTGCAGGGTGGTGATGTGATTGTGTATTTAAGTAGTGGTTGTTGTGTGATTTTTTCCGGTAGATGGTGTGTCCTAGGGAGCCATTGGGTTTTTTGTAGATTGGGACATCCAGGAAAAAATCTACGAAAACACACACACACACATATACACACACAGTCCTATTTGTTGAGGAGTGTGACCTTAGAAATTCCTGCACTTTGCCAATCTTTCTCAAGCTCTGTAGTCCTTGCGGTATGGTGGTGGAACAAATGGTGAAAAGAGTAAGGCTCTACATTTAGGCAAGAAAAACAAAATGCACAGGTAAATATAGGTGGTACCTTGCTCAATAGTAGTAACTGTTAGAGGGATCTTGGAGTCCTAATAGACAACCATTTATTTATTTATTTATTTATTTATTTATTTATTTAATATATTTATATGCCGCCCAATCCTAAAGGACTCCGGGCGGCTTACAAAAAATATAAGAAAAAACACATAATGATAAAAGAAAACAATTTAAAAACAACAAACACCCTCATACATTCTTTCTAGTCGGGGCTGGATCTCAACAGTGAGGTCAACAGCCCCAGGCCTGCCGGAACAGCCAAGTTTTTACAGCTTTCCTGAAGGCCAGCTGTGTGCAGCAGCTGCCAAAAAAGCCAACACAGTTCTAGGCTGCATAAACAGAGGGATAGAATCAAGATCACGTGAAGGGTAAGTTCCACTTTATAAGGCCTTAGTAAGGGCCACATTGGAATCCTGCATTCAGTTTTGGTTGCCACAATGTAAAAAAGATGCTGAGACTTTAGAAAGTGGGTAGAGAAGAATAACCAAGATGATTAGGGGACTGGAGGCTAAAACATATGAAGAATAGTTTCAGGTACTGGGTGTGTCTAGTTTAATGAAAAGAAGGACTAGGGGTGACATGATAGCAGTGTTCCAATATCTCAGGGGTTGCCACAAAGAAGAGAGAGTCAAATTATTCTCCAAAGCACCTGAAGGTAGAACAGGAAGCAATGGGTCAAGGAGAGAAGTAACTTAGAACTAAGGAGAAATTTCCTGACAGTGAGAACAATTTATCATGGGAAACATCTTGCCTCCAGGAGTTGTGAATGCTCCAACACTGGAAGTTTTTAAGAAGATGTTGGATAATCATTTGTCTGAAGTGGTGTAGTGTTTTCTGCCTGAGCAGAGGGTTAGACTAGAAGACCCCCAAGGTCCCTTCCAACTCTGTTATTCTGTTACGTTAAATCCAAGAGAAATATGGGGGAAAAAACCAAATGTTGTGGGTTGCCCATCACTGGAGGCTTTCAAGAAGAGACTGGACAGTCATTTGTCTGGAATGGCATAGGTCTCCTGCTTGAGCAGGGGTTGGACTGGATGACTTCCATGTCCCTTCCAATTCTGTTATTCTATGTCGTCCTCTTCTAATTGTGATTGATCACTTACCATGTTGCATCCCTTCATTACACGTTGTGGTCAATGGCTGAGAAAAGATGGTCCAAATCAGGGGTGAAATGCTACCAGTTCAGTTCGCTCTAACTGGTAATAAAAAATGCTAATGGTTCTGGTGAATCAGTATTTCTGATAATCAGCTGTGACGCCCAATTTATATCAGCTAGAATCATTGGATTTCCTGCTTTCTAGCTAATCTAAATCGTGTGGCACAGCGGATTCCAACTTTCCCTCACTGTTCAACTTACCTTTGCAGATTTGGAAGCCTTCAAAATGTTCTTTTTTAGCACTGCGTGGGCACGCCTCAAACGTTCATGCGCGCAAAGCGTGCGCTCGGTAGCAGACTCACCGAACTGGTAGCAGACTTCAGAGGATTTCACCACTGGGCCAAACCTTAATATATTGAATTTTAGAACATTCAGTGACTTTTTCCTTTTCTTCTGTCACTGTTCCTCCACTTCAAATTACTCTCCCCAGATTTATTTTCTTCTGGAAAAAGGAAAAAGGAAGATACAAGTACAGCATTTCTATAGATAGTGACATAAAAAAGGGGAATATTTAAGTATCCCTTTCCTTTTGTATTGTTCTTGGTAACCTACAATTTTCAGCTTTAAAAAAAGGCTTGAAAGAAATAAAAATAGCAAGCTTGAAGGTTGATTTTTGCATTATATTTGCTTTGTTTATCATTAGCTAATCAGCAATGTGAGGGACGCAGTGGCTCAGTGGCTAAGATGCTGAGCTTGTCGATCTGCAGTTCGGTGGTTTGAATCCCTAGTGCCATGTAACGGAGTGAGCTCCCGTTACTCATCCCAGCTTCTGCCAACCTAGCAGTTCGAAAGCATGTAAGAAATGCAAGTAGAAAAATAGAGACCACCTTTGATGGGAAGGTAACAGCGTTCCATGTGCCTTTGGCATTTAGTCATTTCATTTCATTTCATTTTTCATTTCATTTTAATTTATTTGTATGCCGCCCTTTTCCCTAAAGGGACTCAGGGCGGCTCACAACTCAAGGGAGGGAAAAACAAACAAAGTTACAAAAACATAAAACCATACATGGTTAAAAACACAACAATCATACCATTCGAAGTGGGGCAGCGAGTCTTTAGCCCCAGGCCTGTCGGAACAGCCAGGTTTTAAGGGCTGTGCGGAAGGCCTGGAGGGTGGTGAGGGTACGAATCTCCACGGGGAGTTCGTTCCAGAGGGTCGGAGCAGCCACAGAGAAGGCCCTCCTCCGGGTAGTCGCCAGTCGACACTGGCCGGCTGATGGAATTCGGAGGAGGCCTAGTCTGTGGGATCTAATTGGTCTAGTGGAGGTAATTGGCAGTAGGCGGTCTCTCAAGTACCCAGATCCAATACCATGAAGGGCTTTGTAGGGGACAACTAGCACCTTGAAGCGTACCCGGAGATCAACAGGCAGCCAGTGCAGCTCGCGGAGGATAGGTGTTACGTGGGTGAACCGAGGCGCACCCACGATCACTCGCGCGGCTGCATTCTGGACAAGCTGAAGTCACCGTATACTCTTCAAGGGCAGCCCCATGTAGAGCACGTTGCAGTATTCCAGTCTAGAGGTCACAAGGGCATGAGTGACTGTTGTGAGAGCCTCCCGGTTCAGGTAGGGACGCAACTGGTGCACCAGGCGAACCTGGCCAAATGCCCCCCTGGTCACAGCTGACAAATGGTGTTCAAAAGTCAGCTGTGGGGCCAGGAGGACTCCCAAGTTGCGGACCCTATCTGAGGGGCATACTATTTGATCCCCCCAGCCTGAGAGGTGGAACACTTGGCCAATTAGTAGGAGGGAAGCACAGCAGCCACTCGGTCTTATCTGGATTGAGTACAAGCTTGTTAACCCCCATCCAGTCCCTAACAGCCTCGAGGCCCTGGCACATCCATCGCTTCATTGAGTTGGCACGGGGCGGACAGATACAGCTGTGTATCGTCCGCATACTGGTGGTATTTTATCCCGTGCCATCGAATGATCTCACCCAGCAGTTTCATGTAGATATTAAAGAGGAGGGGGGACAGGACCGAACCCTGCGGCACCCCATACGTTAGGGGCCTAGGGGTCGATCTCTGCCCTCATGCTGGCCACATGACCATGGAGACGTTTTTGGACAGTGCTGGTTCCTTGGTTTTGAAGCAGAGATGAGCACTGCCCCCTAGAGTCAGGAACAAGTAGCCCATATGTGCGAGGGGAACCTTTAATCAGCAATGCATTATTTTGAGAGTTTTCTGAAGAGGAAGAGCAGATATATTCAGCTTCGCAGATCCTTGTTGGAAATTTCACCAGCTTTGATTTAATACACATTTGCGGTTTATGTGCTGTGTGAAGAAAAAGACATGATGGGTATCCAGGTTAACTTCTGTTTTTTAGCCCTTTATGTCAAGACAAGAGTGACACGTTTCCGAGTTGCTTGGGGGAGGCAGGAGATGAACTGTAAGGAATGTGATGAATATGGAAAGTGAACATTTTGATATTTGGGGACGATGGCTTTTATCTTTTAATTTGCATGATATTAGAATTTATTCTACCGCTTAAAAATAATCAGGCATTACAGGTGGTCCTCTATGTAGGACCATAACCGAGCCAAGAGTTTCTATTATTGAGTGAGACGTTTGCAAAAGTGGGTGTTGCCTTATCTTTACGACCTTTCTTGACACAGTTGTAAAGGGAATCCCAGCAGTTGTTAAGTTAGTAACACAGTTGTTAAGTGAATCTGGCTTACCTATGGACTTTGCTTGGTTGCAAAAGGTACCATATTTTTCAGAGTATAAGACGCACCGGAGTTGAAGACGCACCAAGATTTTGAAGACGCAAATTTTAAAAAAAAGTTTTGGCACACTCTGCAGACCTCTCCAAAATGGCATGTTTTTTTGTCAAAAAAAGGGCATACATAGTCTTTAGGAGGCTTATAGAGTGCTCTTGGGGGCTGGTGGGGGGGGGGACAAAAATGAGCAAAAAATTGCCCATTTTTTGCTTATTTTTCCCCTCCCCAGCCCCCAGCAGCACTCTGGAAGCCTAAAGGCTATGCACGGCCGTTTTTGCAAAGGGGGTGGGGGTTTTGGGAGGCCAAAAATGCTGTATTCAGTGTATAAGATGCACCCAGATTTTCACCCTCTTTTTTGAGGGAAAAGGGTGTGTTTTATACTCTGAAAAATACAGAATCACATCACCCCAGGACGCTTCATAAATAGGGACCAGTTGCCAAGCATGTGAAATTTGATAATGTGTCCATGGGAAGACTACAATGGTCCTAAAGTGTGAGAAACGGTCATAAGTCAATTTTTCAGTGTCATTGTAACTTTGAATGGTCACTAAATGAACTGTTGTATATTGAGGATTACTATATATGATTATGTGCGTGTTGTGGCCTATCAGCCACCAGCCCCTCCAGTAGAGGAATCAGAGGAGGAGGTGTGGGAGTCAGGGTCAGCATCAAGGCAACCTAAGAGCTTTGAGGGGGAAGAGAGAATGGAGCTGGCAAAGAGAGAGAGAGAGAGGCTGACCCTGGGCTGTCCGTCAGCCCTCAGATGGAGAGTCAACAGCCCCCAGGTCTCGAGGTGGCTGATGAGGAAGAGGAGGAACAGCTGGGTCTAGTGCCTGGATGTGCAGAAAGCAGAGGAGAAGAGAGCAGTGGAAATCTATGGGCTGGTCCTCGGGATGGAAGAGCCATCGCTGCTGCTAGCAAAACCCCATCCTAGCTCTTGGGATAAAGGGCAGGGGGCAGAGATGAATAGATGTGGCAGACAACTATTCATCTCCCCTGCTGGACAGACTTGTTAGCCTGCGTTGAGAGAGAAACTTTTGGTCAGGGCTGCCGGCATTCCTAATAAAGGAATCTTCGAGTTCACCTCAGAGGTTTGTTGTGTTTGGGAAGCTGGGCCAGAACAGTGTGCGACATAGTGTAGCACAACTCCTTCTGGCTCCTTATGAAAGTTCCTTCAACCAACGTACCTGAAAATATCAGCTCAGCCATTGATGAGTGATGACAGCAGATAGTAACATTCCCCTTGACTGCTTAACATGCTGAATGTCCTGCTGGCAGTGGAAGAGGGTTGAAGAAGGGTTGCAGGAATTGGGTATGTCTAGTTTGATGAAAAGAAGGACTAGGGGAGACATGAGAGCAGTGTTCCAATATCTCAGGGGCTGCCACAAAGAAGCAGGAGTCAAGCTATACTCCAAAGCACCTTAAGGCAGGAAAAGAAGCAATGGGTGGAAACTAATCAAGGAGAGAAGCAACTTAGAACTAAGGAGAAATTTCCTGACAGAACAATTAACTAGTGGAACAACTTGCCTCCAGAAATTGTGAATGCTCCAACACTGGAAGTTTTTAAGAAGGGACAGCCATTTCTCCAAAATGATATAGGGCCTCCTGCTTGAGCTGGGGGTTGGACTAGAAGACCTTCAAGATGCCTTCCAACTGTGTTATTCTGGGAATATTTCTTTCTTTCTTTCTACTAATTTCCTGGCAGACCAATTAATAAAATGTGTTTGAATATTAGTAGCTCAGGTTGGGAGTTCGGCTGTTGGTTTGAGCTCCGAGCTTGGCAATTTGGTTGCTAACATTTCATCACCATTCGAGGAGACATCCTCCATGTGTTTTGAATTGTCACTAATTAATCATTGGAATGATTTGCCTCCAGAAGTTGTGGATGCTCCAACACTGAAGGTTTTTTAAGAAGACACTGGATAACCTCCACATAACACTGTTCGGACCTAGGCTTCCCAAAAGCACAAAGCCCACTCCTCATCCAGATAAAACCCCTTTTATTTAGGTCAACGTGAATTCCTCTCCAGCAAAGTTCCAGCAACAGTTTTTCAAGAGATTTCACAACTACAGATCTTTATAAGGCTTGGAGAGCTGCCAGGCTGATATCTTCCAAACACCACTCTGTATCAGCAATTACTTGGCAAGAAGTCAGGAACAGATCTTCACCCTAATGAATCAAACTAATTGCCTCCTGCAAACTCCCCTCCCCTTTTGCTCCTCTTTATTCCCTCTGGGAGGGGCCATTCCTCATCCACCTGTGCCTTTACTCCTGAGTCGGCCCTTGTTCCTTAGCTGTTCCCTTTTCCTGGCAGCTCTGCACATGCGCACACTGGGAACAGGCTTCAGCTGTTCTTGTGCCCCACTGATGTCTAACTACAAAGGTAGCTGATAAGTGTCAGACGGCCCTGGCCCCCTCTCTGCTCTGACACAGAGCCCTCATCAGAGCCTTCCCCAGACTCCAGGACTGACCCAATCTCCTCACTGTTCGAATTATGCTGCCAGATCTGCTGGTGAGCCACAACAGTTTCCTGCCTGAGCAGGGGCTGGACTAGGAGACCTCCAAGGTCCCTTCCAACTCTTTATTCTCTTATTCTGTCTCTTGGCAAGGTGTTCCTCAGAAGGCAGCTGAAAGCAGAAGCATTTTTTTTTTCTGGGTTTACAGAAAAACTATTTGCATGAATATGGATTGCAAGTAGATTCCATGACTTACTTATTATTAGGCAGTCAGCATGGTGTAACGGTGAATGTGTTGGACCAGGAGTGATGCTACCTCTCACTGAATTTTTGCCCTGTCCACTGCAGGTCTCTCATCCCACTGAGCACAGCTCTTGATCATGGCAATGTTCTCCACCCCTGCAGTGAAGGAGAATCTTAATTTTTCACCTCTCAAGAAAAGAGAGGAATCAGAAACGCTCCTAACTCTGAAACGGGGAAAGCATAGAAAGGCTACAGAATGAGCCTGCCACAATAACTTGACTTTGTAGGAGCTGAGCTGATCAAATGCAAATCGAATGATCAAAATGGAAAAACAAAAGGACATTTTTTTTAATCGTATAATTTTATTGCCAAACATGTTCTCTAACTGCATTACACGTTGCCGTCTTGAATTGCTGTAATAAGATTGCACACTGCGCTTACAAGCTTTCCCCCCCACGCTGGTTGTTTTCCGATCCCTGCTTCCCCTCAAAAAACCCCACTTATGATAAAATTGTTTTATAATAATTTGTTGCCTCCTTTCGAATGCAGAACTCATCGTACCGGGGCTGGAATTCCTCTAGAAATATTATTAATCTCATCCGCAGCTTTTCTTGGTTCAAGCAGTCTTCTGTATCGGAATATATCCATTTATATGCTACTGTTTTCTTTTTTCTTTTTAAAAGGACACTAATTGCTTCGTTGCTGTTTTTCCATGCCAATTTCTTTGTTGCTCAACTTCGTTGCACTTTTTGGAAGGCCGTAATTGTTACAATATTGGGGTGGGGGAGTGGGAACACAAATGAAGATTTTCTCCATTTATTAATGATGGAGACAAGGATCACTCCGGTTCATCTCAGTTTTACTTTCATTACATGGCATCAGGGTTTTGATCCACTTCTCCGGGGGGGGGGGGGGCAACAGGTGGGTAAGGAGTCAGGTTAAATTCAGTTAAACCAATTAACAGAGTTGGAAGGGACCTTGGAGGTCATCTAGTCCAACCCCCCCATCCAGGAAACCTTACACCATTTCTGACAGATGGCAGTCCACTCTCTTCTTGAAGGTCTCCAGGGATGAAGCCCCCACAACATCCGAAGGCAACTTCTGTTCCATGGGTTGATCGTTTTCACTGTCAGGAAACCTTCTTTCCAGGTTGAATCTCTCCTTGTTCAGTTTCCATCCACTATTCATTGTCTGGCCTTAGAAAATAACTTGACCCCCTCCTCTCATGACAGCCCCTCAAATATTGGAACACTGCTATCATGTCCTTCTCTTCGCTGGACTAGCCATGCCCAGTTGAATGTAAACAAATCGTATGTTTTAGCCCCCAGTCCCAGAATAGAGTAGAGTAGAGTAGAGTAGAAGAGATGAATATGAATAGGACAGAGAATAGAATGGAACTGAATGGAATAGATAAATATGAATAGGATAGAGAATGGAATGGAATAGAATAGAATTCTTTATTGATTGGACACACAAGGAATTTGTGTTTGGTGCAGATGCTCTCAGGGTACATAAAAAGAAAAGATACACTCGTCACGAATCATAAGGTACAACACTTAATGATAATGATTCTATTTAATTTTTTTTTAACTTTTGTATTATGTATTTCTTTTAATGTTGTACGCCGCCCTGAGTCCTTGGGAGAAGGCCAGCATATAAATCTAATAAACCTAATAAACCTAAACCTAGTCATAGGGTGCAAATAAGCAATCAGGAAACAATCAATATAAATCATAAGGATACAAGCAACCAAATTACAGTCCAGCAGTCACAAGTGGGAGGAGATGGGTGATAGGAACGATGAGATGATTAATAGTAATAGTAATGCAGGCTTAGTAAATCCTCTTGTTTGCATAATTCAAAGCCGTATAAATAAAAGAGGGTTTTTGGGACTAGATTGTGATTTTTTGCTTTCTCAGGAAGTCTAGGTCCAATTCTGTACATGCAGGCAAATCATTCTTATCTTCACCAACCCCCCCCCCCCCAAATTCCATTAAACAAAGTAAAATCGCTCCCAGGGAGGGGGAGGGGGGAGAGGGCAGGTGAATAGATTTGTTAAGCGCAGACGCGACTCCTAACTGCATGGAAAGAAAACAGTGTGTTCTTTTAGGTCTCAAACATGTTCTTTTCCAATGTCCGTGTTTGTGCTAATGCCTGCCGAGTGTTTCCAACATTTGCCACCTGTTCAGCAGTCTGCGTGTTTAGCTGCTTCTCTTGGCAGGGATCTCAACCACAGTCACCTCCTGTGTTGGAAGGATGCTTGTGGTAGAGTTTGCTTTGTTCGTGTGTGTGTGTGTGTGTGTGTGTTTATTTCAGGTTTTTTGCATTTATATTAACTAAGGATGGTCTAAGATTTATTTACTTATTTATTTGATTTGTCGACTGTTTACAAACTACCATAAATTTGGAGTATAAGACGCACCAAGATTTTGAAGAGGTAAATTTTTAAAAAATGTTTTTGCACTCTGCGGACTTCCCAAACCCTCTGTAGGCCTCGTTTTTGGCAAAAGAGGGGGGCATATAGAGCTTTGGGAGGCTGGTAGAGTGCTCCTGGGGGCTGGAGAGGGCATAAACGAGCTTAAAACTGGCCATCTTGTTTTGCAAAAAAGGGGGTATGCAGAGGCTTTGGGAGGGTTGTAGAATGATTTTGGGGGCTGGGAGGGGGGCAGAACTGAGCAAAACTGGCCCGTTTTTCGCTTGGTTTTGCCCTCCAAAGCCCCGAGGAGCACTTTGCAAGCCTCCCAAAGCCTCTGCATGTCCATTTTTGCAAAGGGGTTGGGGTTTAGGAAGGCCAAAATTGCTGTATTCAGTGTATAAGATGCACCCAGATTTTCACCATCTTTTTTGAGGGAAAAAGATGCATCTTATACTCCGAAAAATACTATTCTTATAAATAAATAATAGGTATAAGAATAAACATAGGTATGAATGAAATGGGTATGAATAAATGGGGGCACTAGGAGAGAGACAGTAGGCATGATGGTGCGCTTATGCACCATAACGGGGTGAGGTCAATAGTAGAAGTTTAAGGTTAAAGTTATGGGGATTTGAAGATGTAACAACAGAGTCAGGTAGAGCATTCCAGGCGTTGACCACTCTGTTGCTAAAGTCGTATTTTCTGCAATCAAGTTTGGAACTTTGAGCAAATGGCTAATTACATAAATGATCTTTAAAGTAATTATCTCCTTTTATTTGAGCCATATTGTTTGTTTGACTTTGGAAGCAATTTTGTTTTTCTTATGGAGTTTTCTTTAGCAAGATTTGTTGAGGTGAAATAAATAGTAATGTAAAAATTCCAGCAAGTGAACCCATATATTCAGGTCAGAGTTGGTATTCATCTACCTTCCCTAGATAATGGTAAAAGGTAAAGGTTTTCTTCACACATATGTGCTAGTCATTCCCGACTCTAGGGGGCAGTGCTCATCTCTGTTTCAAAGCCAAAGAGCCAGGGCTGTCCCAAAACGTCTCCATGGTCATGTGGCAGGCATGACTAACACCGAAGGCACATGGAACACTGTTCCCTTCCCACCAAAGGTGGTTTCTATTTTTTCTACATTTTTTACGTGCTTTCCAACTGCTAGGTTGGCAGAAGCTGGGAGAAGTAATGGGAGCTCACTCTGTTACGCAGCGCTAGGGATTCAAACCACTGAACTGCTGACCTTTCTGATCGACAAGCTCAGCGTCTTAGCCACTGAGCCACTGCGCCCCCTTTTACTTTCTCTACCAATTTGCAAATGTGAGTATGCACCTACATGGGATGGCATAGGGCAGGTGGTGGGCCCACCCACAATTTCCCCTACCAGCTCAGGCAAAGTGGTCCAAATACCAAATACACCTCTGATTCAGGTGTCTCTTACTGCAGAAACTTTTCTTAGTTTTCACAGGCTTACAGTGTATCCTAAAATACTGTGTGGGTTTGGATTGCTTCTGTGGTCAATTGTTACGTACAACTACATATATACTATTACATAGCCAACATCGTATTGTATTATTAAATACAAAAGGAAGGAAGAAGAAGGAAGGAAGAAGATATATGTTAAAATTAAATATGTATATTGAAAAGGAACTATAAATACCATCAACATAAAATGGAGCTCGCTCAGAGGCTGAAATATACCAAGTGAATGAAATGAAGAGTGGGAAGTAGAGGAGAGAGGTAAGGGAAGAAGAGAGGGATAGGAGAGAGGGTGGGTGGAGAAGAAGAGAGAAAGAAGGAGTGGAAAAAGGAGAGAGGAGAAGGAGATAGGAAAGGGAAGTAGAAAAGAAAAGGATGACAGAGGGAAGAAAAGAGGTAGGGGAGGAGAAAGAGATGGATAGGGTACAAATATGGTGTATGGAGAGCAGAAGAGCCAATGATCGATTTTGGAAGTTGATGGCAAGACGAATTGATGTAAACATTTAATAATACAAGTTTTTACACTATTTTCTCTTGATGAAATATTGTGTTAATAATCAAGATTTAAAAAAATTCAAGAAGTGCTATTCGGAAATTGAACAACAGATAGAGGGGAAAGTGTTATTTTTTAAAAGGCTCTCCTACAGCCCATGCTTAACAGTTGACGAGTGAAGGCTTGTCATTGTGATGGGAAGTGTTGAACTATTTTTTGACAAGCTGAAAGTTATCACACGAGAATCTGACAGGTGTAACTGCTGTCTGTTCTGCTGTTTTATTTGTGAGGGAGCTTTGAAAAGTTCATCATTTGGGTGTTATCCATGTGTGTATTGGGGAAAGGGTTGGGCTTCAAAAATTTCAGCAATGGGTTCTCTACCCAGTTGCTGGGTGGGCGTGGCCATGGTGGGCATGGCCTAATTGGCCTCCTGCACCATCATCCTGCAGGGGCTTCATTTTCGCCTTTCCCAGGCTCTGGAGGTTTACATCGAGCCTCTGGGAGGGCAAAAACTGCCTCCTCCGGGCTCCGGCAACCCTCCAGAGGCCAGAAATGGGCCCATTTCCAGCCTTCTTGAACTTCCAACAGGCCCATTTTCCCCCTTCCCTGAGACTCCGCATGGGCCCTGCACTTACCTCACATCCAAATGGGCCACATGGAGATTCCTGGGAGAGGTGAAGTGGGAGGCGCAGGGTGCGGTGGGCAGGGCCAGCAAGTGGTGGGATTTGGAAGTTCTCCGAACCAGCCATAATGTTAACTATGGGTTCTCCCAAACCCATCCGAACCCATAGCAGCCCACCTCTGGCTGTGGGGATGGAGTTACTTTTATTCTTACTTTCAAGATTTATGCAAGCATTGCCCAACTGTTTCTCTACTTCTCTAATGACCATAACAGGGTTGCAGGAACTGGATGTGCCTATTCTAATGAAGAGAAGCACTAGGTGACATGATAGCTGTCTTCCAGGACTTGAGGGGCTTTCACAGAGAAGGGGGGGGTGGGGTCAACCTATTTTCCAAAGCACCTGAAGGCAGGACAAGAAGCAATGGATCAAAACTCATCAAGGAGAGATTCAACCTAGAATGAAAGAAAAATTGCCTGAGAATTTCTTGAGTGAGAACAATCAATCAGTGGAACAGAAGTTGCCTTCAGAAGTTGAGGTTTACCCTCAACTTTTTCCATCATTGAAGGGTTTCAAGAAAAGATTGGATAGCCATTTGTCTGAAATGGTATGAGGCCTGTTGAACAGCGGGTTGGCCTAGAAAATCTCCAAAATCCTTTTCAACTTCCATCCTGCCTTGCCCTGCCCTATCCTATCCTCATTCCCCCGTAATGCCCTGGAGAAATGGAAAAAGCCAATTCTGCTGCGTTTGAGAAAGAGAAATTGATGGCAAGATAGTTTTGATGCCAAGAAGAAGAAATTCTAAAGATTCAGCATCATTTTTTGATTAGGCTCTCAAATTCTGTGGTCAGTTTATAATGGATTCCCTTGAAAGTAGGCCTCCAATAGAACAGAACAGAATAGAATAACAGAGTTGGAAGGGACCTTGGAAGTCTTTTAGTCCAACCCCTTGCTTAGGCAGGAAACCGTACACCACTTGGACAAATGATTATCCAACCTCTTCTTAAAAGCTTCCAGCGTTGGAGCATTCACAACTTCTGGAGGCAAGTTGTTCCACTGATTAATTGTTCTAACTGTCAGGAAATTTCTCCTAAGTTGCTTCTCTCCTTGATTAGTTTCCACCCATTGCTTCTTGTTCTGCCTTCAGGTGCTTTGGAGAATAGCTTGACTCCCTCTTCTTTGTGGCAGACCCTGAGATATCGGGACACTAGTCATTCTTTTCATTAAACCAGACATACCCAGTTCCTGCAACTGTTCTTCATATGTTTTGGCCTCCAGTCCTCCTTACTCCAGTGTCTGATGATGTCATTAACCAAGTCCTCGTGGATAATATCTGATTAATTGGGTGCCATTGAGATAGGCTCAACTGCCGGCCACAGCATAGAATAATGATATGAAACAAACATGTAGACAATAGGCATCCTCATTTCACTCCCTTCCCTATTCTGTATTGTGCAATTTCTGATCTTTTGCCACTTCATGTACATTTTAAAATCTCTTAAGAAATTGCAGGTCTTCTAGCATCCTTGCCTTTAATATATCCTGCACAATCACAAACGTTGGTGCAATTAATAAAGCAACAATGATGGGCCTTTTTCTTCAATTCTCTGCCTCTCTCCCTTATCTATCTTAGCTATCTGATTTGTCTCACCCTTTTCTGAAACTTGCATCTTCATTTAGCATTTCTGACTCTCCACATGACTCGCATCGCCAGAGCTTTCAAGCAAAATTTCGTGGGTATTTTTGTGAATAGTGCAAGTTGTTTGGTAACGTACAAACTCTATTTTGTGTATCTTGACTTCTTTTATATAGAATAGAACAGTGTTTCTCAATCTTGGCAACTTGAAGATGTCCGGACTTCAACTCCCAGAATTCCCCAGCCAGCGAATGCTGGCTGGGGAATTCTGGGAGTTGAAGTCCGGACATCTTCAAGTTGCCAAGGTTGAGAAACACTGGAATAGAATAACTGAGTTGGAAGGTCTTCTAGTCCAACCCCCTGCCTAGGCAAGAAACCCTACACCACTTCAGACAAATGGTTATCCAACATCAACTTAAAAACTGATATGCTGATCTTTTCGGATTGCTAGGTTACACATTGTATCATTGTCAACCAAAATATCCAGGGAGGTTTAAAGTGTAGAAATTCAATCTGAATTTACTTTGATTTCTGAATTACATTTGAGGATTTTTAAATGGGAAAAAAATGGCTTTTTTGTTAGATTCGTTCAATATGGCAATTGTAAACCCAGAAGGGGCTCAGTGGCTAAAACACTGAGCTTGTCGATCAGAAAAGTCAGCAGTTCAGTGGTTCGAATCCCTAGTGCCACATAACAGAGTGAGCTCCCATTACTTGTCCCAGCTTCTGCCAACCTAGCAATTCAAAAGCATGTAAAAATGCAAGTGGAAAAAATGGGAACCACCTTTGGTGAGAAGGTAACAGCGTTCTGTGGGCCATCAGTGTTTAGTCATGCCAGCCACATGACCACGGAGATGTCTCCGGACAGCGTTGGCTCTTTGGCTTTGAAACAGAGATGAGCACCGCCCCCTAGAGTCAGAAACGATTAGCATATATGTGGAAGGGAACCTTTACCTTTAAACACAGATTAACAAAACAGCATCTCTATATTATTATACCATGCTATGCGTGAACAAAGGAACCATGTTACAGCTTCACGTAATGGTGTGTTTTACACAGTTTGCTAAGTTGACAGCTAGATTACCATAAATACTTAAGCACAAAGATCAGAGCCCTTTTGAGCCTAATATAACCTCTGGCTTACTGAATATTCACTATTTAAATATTCAACTATTCAGCAGAGCTGGATTTATTTCCTCAAATTACAAAATAAGAATCTGAAGATGATGAATATTTGACATGCCCTGCAAACATTCTGAGGTTTTTCCAATAATTTTAAGGAGGTAATGCCGATTTGTGTTTTTATGAAGGAGGGCGGAGGTGAGTTAGGAAGAGAACATATTGGTTTTAAACTCAAACATCTTTTGGAAAAAATAATTAATGCCATACAGATGTTCTACCAGGTGCTGACTCCTTCGCCATTGTCAAAAATAGTGGCAGCTCCTTATTCACACTGGTTCACACTGGTTCAGGCAAACCGGTAGTGGAAATTATGACTGGGTCACTGAACTGGTAGGGACAGCAGGCTCGCCACGTCCCTGAATCAGTTCCCCGGTCGCCGCAGCATGTTTTTTTGACAGTTTTAATGTTCTATTTACAGGCAACTGCGCATGCGTGCAGAGCGCATGTCAGGCGTGCACAGATTGAGTGCACAAATCACGGGCACAAATTGTGGGGACATCGAACTGGCAGTAATGCCGGCAGAAACCCACCCGTGATCAGGGCTGTGTTTGACCTCAGGGGACCAAGGTTGACGTGGCCAAGGTGGGTATGGCCAGCTTGACATCACTCGTGTCAGGGACGCCGAGTGCTCTGCCAGCAAAAATGGACTCCCAAGCTCCATTTTTGACTGCAATGGCTTCCTCCAACCTTCTGCCAGTGAAAATGGTGCTCCATTTTTGCTGGCAGAGGCACCGCAGGCCGATCCTTTGCTGTTTCCCGGGCAGCCCCATGGGCCAGATCTAAGCACACTGCAGGCCAGATCCGGCCCCCTGCCTTGAGTTTGACAGCCTTGTGCTAGAGCAATAATCCAATATACTTCCTTTCCAAAGCAGCCCCAGTGTCCCTTTTGAAGAAGGGCATACCATATTTTTCAGAGTATAAGACGCACCAAGGTTTTGAAGAGGCATTTTTTTTTAAAAAAAAAAGTTTTTTGCTCTCTGCAAACCTTCCCAAAACAGCCCATTTTTTGCCAAAACTTGCCA
This sequence comes from Thamnophis elegans, assembly GCF_009769535.1. Taxonomy (NCBI): domain Eukaryota; kingdom Metazoa; phylum Chordata; class Lepidosauria; order Squamata; family Natricidae; genus Thamnophis; species Thamnophis elegans. The sequence goes on along the minus strand of NC_045553.1, from coordinate 24,642,875 downwards.
ATTTTTTCCCTCCAAAAAGGCATGAATAGCCTTTAGGGAGCTTGCAGAGTGATCCTGGGGGGTGGGCATCCCCAAAATGAGCAAAAAACAGCCTGTTTTTGTGAAAACAGGCCCATTTTTTGTCAAAACAAATTGCATGCATAGCCTTTAAGAGGCTTATAGAGTACTCCTGGGGGCTGGGGGGGGGGCAAAAGTGAGGAAAAATGCCCCATTTTCACTCATTTCTGCCCTCCTGAGCCCCCAGTAGCACGGCCATTTTGGCGAGGGGGGGATTTAGGAGGCAAAAAATGCTGTATTCAGTGTATAAGATGAATCCAGATTTTCAGCCTCTTTTCTGAGGGAAAATGGTGCGTCTTATACTTCGAAAAATATGGTAGTTCATTCTATTAAAAGACTCCTTAAACTCAATGAAAATATACACCAAAGAAACACAGCAGACACCCCTTTCAACGTCCATATTGCCAGGCTCTTCACAGAGACTAGAGTTTACACTAGGGGCATTTGTGTTTGTTTCATCTTGTTGTCAAATCCAACAGCAACCATGATGGAGCAGAAAAATCCATTAATCAAGACGAACCCAGACAGGCACCAAGGGATTTTGCTAGATTCCTGAGTGCACTTTTCTGCTTCTTCACTAATGGATTTGTGACACATGCGGTAGGAATTTGATTGAATATTGCTGAACTCCTCTGGAGGGTTATGATGATTTATATCCTGCCTCTTTTATGCAAGTTTAGGGCAGTGTCATATGCCATCTCAACAACAACTCTGGGAGGTAGGATGAACCGAGAGCCAGGGGCTGTTTCCAAGGTATCCAATTTAAAAAATGGGATTTAAATAATTTAACAACTGGTTCTCTGGCTGGGTAGGCGTGGCCGGGTGGTCATGTGACTGGGTGGATGTGGCCAACTCAACATCACTCATCACACCCAGCCCCACCTCCTGGCCACTCACCTCAAAGGCAGAGATGGGACTCAGCAATTCTGACCAGTTCGGACTAATCCCACCACTGATGTCCCTGCCCCCACCAATTTTTTGCACCATTTTGGGGCATTTTCTGGGCTGTTTTTCAGGCTGCTTTTTGAGTCATTTTTCTGGGCTATGTTTTCAGTCATTTTCTGGGCCATGTTTTCAGCTGTTTGGGGGGACATATATACATACATACATACATGCATGCATACATACATACATACATACATACATACATACATACATACATATATTTATATTCTCATTCTTTTCTAGGTCAATAACCTATTGTTGTCTCTGAATATTTATTAAATAAATTGCCTGTCTACACTGCCTTGTAAAAAAACAAAAGCAGGTCAATGAACCTAAGTATGATTTACTGGTTGTTGTTTTTTTGAAACTCAGGCTGAGGTTGAAAATAAGTGACCTCCTGTTTTGAACGAGGCTGTTTTATCTCTCTCCCCTTCTCAGCCTCTGAAAGCCAGAAGGTCAAGGCAGCAACAGAGGGCCTGACAAGTTTAATTAAAATCAGTGTAGTGCTATACCCATTTGGTAACCTTTATGGAGAAGGAGGAGGTGGTGGGAGAGATGCTGGGGGGAGCTTTAGGAATACATTTTCACAGCTAGAAATTATGGGAGATACGGCTTTAACTTCGGATGATAAGGTGGCTGCAATTCCAGGGAACTCTTAATCTCTGATTATTTTTGCACAATGCAGTGAGCCAAGGAAGCTTAGTTAATGAACACACTGCCATCTTACCTTATCGAGAGCTGCATTTTAATTAAGGTCTAAACCCCCAAACAGTTATTGTTCAGGATTTCTGCAAACTGCACTTAACCATCAGATACAGACTGAACTGCTGCAAAAATTTCTCATTACATAGGAAATCCCATTTGAAGAAACCCAATGTTATTCTGGATTCAGACCAGTACTATACAAAAAAAAAAAATCTGGCATTTTTCTATTAGTTCTCACTTAGTTTGATGAAAGGGGACTGGAGGCTAAAACATATAAAGAACTGGGTATGTCTAGTCTGATGAAAAGAAGGACAAGGGGTGACATCTCAGGAGTTGCCACAAAGAAGAGGGAGTCAAGCAAGGATGAAATCCAGCAGGTTCTGACAGGTTCTGGAGAAGAGGTAGCGAAACTTTTGAGTGATTTGGAGAACCAGCAAATGTCACCTCTGGCTGGCCCCAGAGTGGGGAGGGAATGGAGATTTTACAGTATCCTTCCCATGGAGTGGGGTGGGAATGAGATTTTGCAGTACCCTTCCCCTGGAGTGGGGTAGGAATGGAGATTCTGCAGTATCCTTCCCCTGGAGTGGGGAGGGAATGGGGATTTTGCAGTATCCTTCCCTTGGAGTGGGGAGGGAATGGGGATTTTACAGTACCCTTCCCCTGGAGTGGGGAGGGAATGGAGATTTTACAGTATCCTTCCCCTGAAGTGGGGAGGGAATGGAGATTTTGCAGTATCCTTCCCCTGGAGTGGGGCGAGAATGGAGATTCTGCAGTATCCTTCCCCTGCCATGCCCACCAAGACACGCCCACCAAGCCACGCCAACGGAACTGGTATTAAAAAAAAATTAATTTCACCACTGGAGTCAAGCTATTCTCCAAAGTACCAGAAGGGAAGAAAAGAAGCAATGGATGGAAACTAATGAAGGAGAAAAGCAACCTAGAACTAAGAAGAAATTTTGTGACTGTTAGATCAATTAACCAGTGGAACAACCGGCCTCCAGAAGTTGTGAATTCTTCAACACTGGATGTTTTTAAGAAGAGACTGGATAACTATTTGTCTGAAGTGGTGTAGGTTTTCCTGACCCCTATTATAAATTCTTCGTTTTGAGCCGAATTTGAATTGAATGGCCTTTATAAACATTCCTGGTTTATAAATATCCCTTTATAACTGTTTTATAACAAGTGTTACATCTGGAATTTCCACCTCTCTGGTATCTTGTGGAGGTACAAACACCCACCCACATGAACTTCATACTTTATTTATCCAAAGGCACACAAATATTGCACTTCACTTTCCAAAGAATCAAGCTTCTTTGTCTCCTGTATTTTCTGATCTGATGCAATTTTGTGTTTCAAGGAAGTATTTTTCTTCTCCTTTATTTTTTCCAGCTGAGAACTGCATTTACTGAAGCCAGATGAGTGCCCCATCCAACGGTCAGTCTTCTGACCTTCATATTGCTTTGGAGTGGGCAGTTTAGAGCAGAGTCCTGAAAAACAGAGAAGACAGCAAAATTCTCTGGTTTCCTAGCATGCCCTGGGAAGGAAATCGCCCCTAGCTTTTTAGATTGTTCAGCAAGAGAAAGAAAACAAATGGAGGTTGGTGTTATTAGAAGATTTTTCCAGCTCTGGAATCTTGTCGTATTGATTTTATTTATTAAACTAAATTGTATAGCTGCCGGACTCACACAAAGTGTCTCCAGGTGGATTTCATACCCCAGAAACTATTTCTATTTTTCCGCCTTAAACAAAAAGTGGACATTTCTTTTTCTTTTTTAAAAAGAATTTTATTATTTTTCAATTACGAAAATAAACATTCCATCTTTCCTTCTGCAGTGTGTCGTCTGGGTACAAACATCTCTGTGCAACATTGTTCCTCTTTTGCCACATTTTTCACATTCATATTAACATTATTTCCCTAACTTTAGTATTATAATATGTTAAGCATTTCAACATTATTAAACGCTCCATTTTTCTTCTTACTATCTTCTAGTAATAACATATCAACATTAAACATCATTATTCTTATCACACACACACTAGCCATTTCATATCTTTATATAGGTATATTATCTACTTATTTTTTTAGTCTTCTTCATTTCCAAACACTTTTTTTTCCTCCAACCATTGGTAAAATACTTCCCAAATCATATAATATTCAGTTTGCTCTTTCTCCTTAATTGCTAATGTTAGTATATTCATTTCTGCACATTCTAATATTTTCCTTATGACCTTATCCTCAATAGAAATCTCTACAGCTTTCCAATGTTGTACAAATACAATTCTAGCTGCAGTTAATACATGAATGATTAAATATACATTCTCTTTATTATACATTTCAGATTCCCAGCAGAAATAGACATTTCTTTTTCTGTCTGTTGCTGCATTAGCTCAGGGTCTGGAGCTGGAGCCATTAATATTTTCCTTTCTTTCTAACATACTCTTAGTTTTTCTTTGTAAGATCTCTTTTTGCCTTTCTCTCAAGCCATGGAACTGTTTACCAGCAAACTTGAGTTCGTTTGGCAGGAATAACCAACACTCCAGAAGATAGGCTTAAGATACAGAAGGATCTTGACAAACTTGAACATTGGGCACTAATTCAATTGTGAAAAGAGTAAGGTTCTACATTTAGGCAAGAAAAACGAAATGCACAGGTACAATATAGGTGGTACCTGGCTCAACAGTAGTAACTGTGAAAAGGATCTTGGAGTCCTAGTGTACAACCATTTAAATATGAGCCAGCCGTGTGCAGCAGCTGCCAAAAAAGCCAATACAGTTCTAGGCTACATAAACAGAGGGATAGAATCAAGATCATGTGAAGTGTTAATACCACTTTATAAGGCATTGGTAAGGCCACACTTGGAATACTGCATTCAGTTTTGGTCGCCACGATGTAGAAAAGATGTGGAGACTCCAGAAGGAGTGCAGAGAAGAGCAACCAAGATGGTTAGGGGACTGGAGACTGAAACATGAAGAACGGTTGCAGGAACTGGGTATGTCTAGTTTAATGAAAAGAAGGACCAGAGGAGACATGATAGCAGTATTCCAGTATCTCAGGGGTTGCCACAAAGAACAGGAAGTCAAATTATTCTCCAAGCTGCCTGAGGGTAGAACCAGAAGCAATGGGTGGAAACTAATCAACTTAGAACTGAGGAGAAATTTCCTGACAGTTAGAACAATGAATCAGTGAAACAACTTGCCTCCAGAAGTTGTGAATGCCCCAAAACTGGAAGTCTTTAAGAAGATGTTGGATAGCCATTTGTCTGAAATGGTATAGGGTTTCTTGCCTAGGCAGGGGGTTGGACTAGAAGACCTCCAAGGTCCCTTCCATTGTATTGTATTTCAGTGGTGTCATTTCCCCCCCCCCCCATCTTCCCTGAGTCTTCACACCACCTGATTTTGGGTAGATGATCGGGGATCAGGACCCTGGACAGTACCTCCTGAATTCTGGGGAGCTGGTTGAGGTTTTAATAGAGATTAGGGTTAATATCAGGGTTCCAAGTAACAAAGATGATTAGGAGGCTGGAGGCTAAAACAAATTAAGAATGGTTGCAGGAACTGAGTATCTCTAGTCTAGTGAAAAGAAGGACTGGGGGGTGACATGATAGCAATGTTCCATTATTTGAGGGGCTGTCAAAGAGAAGAGGGAGTCAACCTGTTCTCCAAAGCATCTAAAGGCAGGACAAAAAGCAATGGATGGAAAACCAAGGAGAGAAGCAACCTAGAACTAAGGAGAAATTTCCTAACTGTGAGAACAATTAACCAGTGGAACAGCTTGCCTTCAGAAGTTGTGGGTATTCCATCACTAGAGATCTTTAAGAAGAGATTGAACAGCCATTTGCCTGAAATGGTATAGAGTCTCCTGCTTGAGCAGTGGGTTGGACTAGAAGACCTCCAAGGTCCCTTCCAACTTTGTTATTTTGAGTTGAGCTTGAGTTTCCTCAAAGTTCCACTTTATTAGAAATGCCATATTGGCACATCTGGGAAAACCCGAATCTGAAAGTTTCCAGGTTTCCCCCTCCCAAACAAAAGTCCAAGTCCCTGCCCTGCACACACATGTCCGTCACATGGTCCAATCAAGCACCTCCCAGTCACGCCACTCCAGGTGCAAGGCAAAATGTCCTTGACTCTATGAGAAAGGAGTGTTGTTTTGACTATATCTACCCCACTCCATATAATCCCCACTTCCAGTTTCCCGCAGCAGTAAATGTGGCTGGCCTGAAGTCCCAATGCAAAAGATGGCTTTCCAGGTCTGGCAACAGAGTTACTTCCAAACGAGACTCAGATCTGCAAATGATCCACCCCTGCCTTAAAAAAACCTTTACCAAAATATTTTCCTCCTTAGGAAAGTCAGATGATTTGAGATGACTCTTTCAGCTTCAGAGCAACCTGTGCCAAAAAAAAAGCTCTTTTGGTAGCATTAGACATGTCTTTTATTGCATTAAGAGTTTTTATTGTGATGTTTTAGGGGAAGGCATTTGCATCGGTAAAAGCACTACAGAAAATTCATCTTAATATAATGAAAAGATGGTTCAGAGCAGGCTAGGGTTTGTTTACTAATCTTACATGTTTTATTGATGCTGCAGCAATATAGCAGGAGAAAGATGTAAATGAAGAGAAGCATAAATAATTAAGGGCCTTAAGTGAGTTAGCCAAAACATCCAGTTCTGGAAGTCAAATTAGGAAATGTCTTTTTGGAATCCAGAACAATGAAACCTTAGCAAAGTCAAACTTATCAGGTTTTATCTGATGGATTTTATCTTAGGATGGATTTTATCTTAGGATGGGTTTTATCTTAGAATGGGTTTTATCTTAGAATGGGTTTTATCTTAAAAGGGGGAACTATTTTCTAATTATTTCATTTGCATAATTAACTTGCTACATTTGGACGCCTTTTATAGATTCTGCAGCAAAGAACTTTAATTTCTCCCTCAAAGTCTTACCTTAATGGGCAGCAACAAAGAAAATGGAGATTTTTGTTCATTCTTTTTAAAAAAAATGAAGAATCACTCCCCAAAAAAGGTATTTTTTATCTGTCAGACTTTTGGGAAACTCTGCTGCACAGTTGTAATTGCCAAGCTTTAGAACAAATGGCTTCAGCTGTTACTTGACACAGATAAAAGATTCAGCTATTTTCCCCTTGATATATTGAGATCGTACGGATTCCGCTTGATAAAATCATTCAAGTGAATTTGTTTCATGTGTAATATTGGTGCTCTTATCATCCGAATAGGAATCGGGGAGGGCTACGTAACCCCATTTTATACAAGAACTAGAAATTTGTATTCTATTTAAAGAGGAGCTAATTTCTATTTTGAGATTAATTAGCCAGGTAGAAGATCTGAGCACAGCAGCCAAGAAAAGAATAATATCATGCAAATGTACAGAACAATAAACGGGTTGAGAGAAGAAGAGTAGTTAAATCCAAGCCATCCAAGAGTGGGAAAAAGTCTTCATCAAGTGTTGTGGCCTGCCAGTGGCTAGTGGAGCCGGCAGCAGATTCGGACAGTGAGGAGGTTGGGGAGGAACCTGGGCCAGTCCTGGAGTCTGGGGAAGGCTCTACAAGGGCTCTGTGTCGGAGGCAGAGAGGGGGCCAGGGCCATCTAGTAGTTATGTGCTGCCTTCAGAGTCAGACGTCAGGGAGACAAACAAACAGCTGGGGCGTGTACCCTGTGTGCACATGCGCAGAGTTGCCAGACAAAGGGAGCAGCTAAAGAACAGGGGTCGATTTGGGAGTAAGGCCACAGGTGGACAAAGGATGGCCCCTCCCTGAGGAAATAAAAGAGAAGTGAAAGGGGAGTGGAGTTTCCAGCAGACAATTAGTTCGTTTAGTTGGTTTGTGACTCTGAGAGTCCTTGCCAAGTTTTGCAAATATCAGCCTGTCAGCTCTCCAAGCCAGATAAGGTCTGTGACCATAAATCTTCCCTTGAAAGACTTTGTTGGATGTGAATGAGCAGAATTCACTGTAAATTAATAAAAGGGTTTTTTGTTGGGACAAGGAGTTTGTTTCATGTTTTTGGGAAGCCTCAGTCAGAACACCGAGTTTGTAGCTACGTAAATGGAATTATATGTGAGGATGACCTTGGAAGGTGGGCAGAGAAAGAAATTTACTAAGAATCCACCCTAACTTAACGAGGCAATAAAAAGTGACAGCGGGAGAATTGTATTTTTGGACTTACAAGGTCCTGTTAAGGTTGCTTTACCATAACATAGATTTAGTTCATCTTGTTGTGATTCTAGTCTACTCAGGAGGCTGACAGTCAATCTTGCAAGTCTGAAAGTACAAATCTCCCACCCCTCTCTGCCCCTCCCTCCCTCCCTCCCTCCCTCCCTCCCTCTCTCTCTTGCCTTATAATTTAGGGCAGATGCTTTATTGCTGTCTTTTTCTACGTTATTCAGCTGTGAGCTCCCCCTCCCTCCCTGCCTTTCATCTCTTCGTTCCCTAGGCAGCCTCTCTTCTTCTTCTCCTCCACTCCCAAGGTCATTCACGCATACCCATACGCAGCACTAGACGGTTTGATCGAGAAAGCGGAAGCCAAATTTTTAACTGGAGGGAGCTGTTGAGAGAGATGGCATCACTTTGATACTGTGTCAGCTCCACTGCTTTAAAGTTAGTTCTGAGATCCAGTTTCAAGCTACTGCAGTGCTTTTTGGCTTTTTCTCTGTGTATGTATGGGAGGGAGGATTAAAAACAATGCATCCTGCCATTCGGTTTTTCAGATTTGCCTGTTTTTTGCCTCAATCCTGGCTTTTTAGAAATTACTCAAAAGAGCTCCTTCCAGAAGGCTTTTAAAGTTAATTAATTTAGTGCAATTGCTTTTGTTTTTTTTTAAAATGCTTTCCGTACTAGTGGATGTTTCATTTCTTTAATTTTTCAAGTGCCACAACACAGCAGAAGTCTAAAAATCTGATGGATATGTTTGAGAGGAAGGGGTAGGCAAAAAGCTAACATATGTGAAAAAATATATTTGTGTTTGTGTGGTTTGAAGTGGGGAATTATGTGTCTGTTTTCAAGTATGTTAAGTCTTTTAAGGTTAACACAGTACAATTAGAGAGAGAGGATAGATAGATAGATAGATAGATAGATAGATAGATAGATAGATAGGTAGGTAGGTAGGTAGGTAGGTAGGTAGGTAGGTAGGTAGGTAGGTAGGTAGGTAGATAGATAGATAGATAGATAGATAGATAGATAGATAGATAGATAGATAGATGATAGATGATAGATGGATGGATGGATGGATGGATGGATGGACGGAAGGACGGACGGACGGACGGACAGGCATGCATGATTGATAGATAGATGATAGATAGATAGATAAATAGATAGATAGATAGATAGATAGATAGATAGATAGATAGATAGATAGATAGAATGGTGTGGTGGCCTAGAGGTAGATGGGTGGGTGGGTGGCTGGATGGATGGATAGATATAGAGATGAAATTGGTAATTAGTAATTTAATAAATTTATATGCCTCCCAATCCCGTAGGACTCTGGGTGGCTTACAAAAACAAGATAAAAGATAAGAGTTAAAAATAGAAAAGAGAAACAAATTTAAAAACAACATACCATACATTTAGTCTAGATGGGGCTGGACTTCGTTCATGAAGTCAACAGCCCCAGGCCTGCCGGAATAGCCAGGTTTTAGTGGCTTTTCGGAAGGCCGAGAGAGTGGGAAGGGTCCGGATCTCTACGGGTAGATTGTTCCACAGGGCCGGAACAGCTACAGAGAAGGCCCTCCCCTCATTGTCCGGTCGATGGCACCCGGAGAAGGTCCAACCTGTGAGATCTTATCGGCAGTTGGGAGGTATGTGGCAGGAGGCAGTCTCTCAGAAATAGATTATAGATGACAGAGATAGAGATAGATAAATAGATAGAATATCAACAAAACTTTAATACAGAAATTGCGGTTAGTAAGAATAAAATACAAAAGAAAAGAATATATGTAGATTTATAAATATGCTAAAAGATCTAATAGATCTAAGAGGGGTTAGAATCAATTTCATGGCATAAAATACAGATTACTGAACAGTACTTGGCTGTGGATCAAAAGATGGAACCAGATTGATTTGATAATAGCATTTTAAGATAAAGCAAATTGGAACGACCAGGATAGTTAATAAAAAGTGGAAATAATAACTCTGTCAGGCCTGGAAGGCCTTTTGCATTGGGCCTTCAGGCCTGCCACATTCAATGCTGTGGGAAAATGGGAGGAGGGATTATATGGAGTATGGGATATATATATATTCAAAATAACATTCCTTTCTCAGAGAGTCAAGGACACCTTGCCCTGCACCTGGAGCGGTGTGACTGGGAGGCATCTCCAGTTGGGACGGTGCCTGATTGAATCATGTGATGGACATGTGGGTGCTGGGCAGGGGCTTGGACTTTGTTTTGGGTGGGGAAAACCTGGAAGCTTTCAGATTTGGGTTTTCCCAGATGTTCCAACACGACATCTCTAATAAAGTGGAACTTTGAGGAAACTCAAGCCTCAGAGTTTTCTTTCGTTGTGGGTATTATTTGGAATCCTGACAAACTCCTGTCGTGCTCCTGCACAGGGGCGACAAGAGAGCATAACGGGTTCCAACAATTCAATTATTCCTCCACCACATAGGCACCATTTTTGTTAGAAGGAGATTTTTATGTGTGTTTCCTTTCAGTGGCTGCTTTTGGGGATGAGGAACATTGAATCTGGCTAAAGAAAAGGACTTTCTGAATGTGGGAATCGTTAATGTGACTGAGATGCCTGGCTGGTTAAAGAGGGTGTGCAGAGTCTCCCAAGAAGCTGTTTCTGCGGACAAGTCAGCTGGCAGCTCTAAATCAATGGCTTGCTGTCCAAGATCAGCTAGAGCAAGGGTGTCAAACTAAATTTCATTGAGGGCCGCACCAGGGTTGTGTTTGACCTCAGAGTGGGGAGGATAGGCATGGCCGGGGTGGGTGTGGCCAGCTTGACATCACTCATGTTCAGCAGTGGGATTCACTTAGGTGTACCACCAGTTCACAACTTTGAGTATGCACGCATACACATGTGCATCACACACGTGTGTGCCTTCTGCGCAAGCGTGTGGCCTTCCACGCAAGCACTTGGCATGGAAAATGAAGCTATATAGGATGTTTTGGAGCCAGGGTTGGTGGGCGGGGGCGGGCCCACCTGCAGTTTGGCACTACCAGTTCAGATGAACCGGTCCAAACCGACTGAATACCACCTCTGCTCCAGTTTGGCTGAGTAGGTAGTAACCTGGCTGGCCATGCCCACAAACTGGTTCTATCGGCGGCACCGTAGGCACCACCATCTTGTTTTTTGCTTCTGCGCATGCACATGCACGAAACACATCCCTGAGCGAACTGGTAGTAACAGAAGCCAGAACCCATCCTGCTCTGCTCATGTTGGGGGCGCTGTGGTGGCCCAAGTGCTCTGCCAGTGAAAATGGGCTCCCGAGCCCTGTTTTTGGCTGCGGTGGCCTCCAGGAGCCCGCTGCCAGCAAAAACAGCTGAAAATAGAGGCTAAAATGGCCACATGTGGCCCTCCTGAGGCCGTTTTTTACTGGCAGAGGCAACATGGACCTTTCATTTTGCTGTTCCAGGGTGGCCCCACAGGCCAGTCCGGCCCTCGGGCCTTGAGTTTGACACCCCTGAGCTAGAACATATTAGATAGATATTGGAGGCCTTCTCTAAAATGCTGACAGTAATGAAAATAGTCCCACTGCTTAACTGCACAGTATAAAATGCAACTGTGCTGTATGGAGACCAACGGTGAGAGAAGGTGGAAAATTGGAGGAATATTCTCAAAAGATAATGAACTAAGTGCAAGAAAACCATCTTGAATCTAGCACAGGGGTGGGTTCCTGCAAGTTCTAACCTCTTCTATAGAAGAGGTTCCACAAATCTACAGTGCCGTTTAGAACCGGTTCCAGCTCCCCCCCAATCCGCACATCATCAAGATGAAGAGCGAGAGGAAGAATTCTGGGAGTTGAAGTCCACAAGTCTTAAAGCTGCCAAGTTTAAACACCCCTGGGAGTTTTTTTCTAAAGGGCTAGGGGTGCAAGGGTCTTGTAACTTGACAACTTAAAGACTTGCACACTTCAGTGCCAGAATTTCTGAGCCAACATTTTGGTTGCTAAGCAAGAGCGTTGTTAAGTGGGTTTCACCACATTTTACAAGTTGGCCATGCCCACCCAGTCACATGACTGCCAAGCCACTCCCACTCAGTCACATGGCTGGCAAGCCACTCCCACCTGGTCACATGGCCGGCAAGCCACTCCCACAAAGCAGAAGAAGTTCTAAAAAATTTTGAAACCCACCACTGATTAGCACCCTACTCCAGAGGCAGAGACTTCCTTTGTTGGGACTGAATTCTTAGAGTTTGCTGCTTCTCTGCAACACCATACTAAAATGTTTTCAAATAATCTTTTCTTTGGGTCAATTAAGGCCTATCAGGGAAAAATAACACATTCAGGAAACGCATCAAAACCCTGGAAATATAAAGCATGTTGTCCTCTCTCTCTGCCATTCTCATTTAATGGGCATACATTTATTTTTGTTTAAATTGAACACACGGGGAACATGCAAATATAAATGTCTTTCTGGCAGAGGGGAAAGAAACCTGAGGTTTTTAGCCTTGCGGGGCCATTTAATCCCCCCAGATGTAATTGCTAAATTATTCCATTTAAGGGGTATATTTGCCAAGCAGGTGATCTGAAGATTTTCAACAAGCCAAGTAGGGTAAATCCAAGAGTAGCAAACTCTTTCTGTGTCTGCCTTGGATTTGTGCAGTCCTGCTTTTGTTTTTAACAGCTTGTCACTGTCATTCTGTCATTTGCATTTGTGGCAATAAAACCCTTCCTTCCTTCCTTCCTTCCTTCCTTCCTTCATTCCTTCCTTCCTTCCTTCCTTCCTTCCCTCCCTCCCTCCCTCCCTGCCTCCCTTCCTTCATCTGTTTAAATTAGTGCAA